>NC_081824.1:170600932-171225932 GCF_030867095.1 Alligator mississippiensis | reverse complement strand
TGTAGCATCTTGGACAAAACTTGCTCTGTGGGTGACAAGCGGTTTTAGGATTGATTCAATGAAACCTGATATTTCCTCAGTTAGGGTCCCATGGTTGGATATGGTAGGTCTGCCAGGGTTCCCTTGTTTGTGGATTTTGGGGAGCATGTAAAAAGGGTTAGGTAGTGGGGGGATCAAGTCTGTAGTTTTTCTTGTAGTCCTGATGGAAATGATTTGATGGTATCGTTGAGTTTCATGGTGAAAAGGAGAGTAGGATCTTCTTGTAGTTCTTTGTAGTAGGTGGTGTCAGAGAGCTGTCTGTTGGCTTCTTTTATGTAGTCTTCACATTTTAGGATGACTATGGCTCCTCCTTTATCTGCTGGTTTTATTACTATTTGGTGGTTAGATCTTAAAGATTCTATGGCCTTTCTGGTAGAGAGGGGTTGTTGTGGCAGCGTGTGGTGTTGATTATTTCATTGTTCATTCTTTCCCTGAAGCAGTCAATGTAGCAGTCAAGGTTAGGGTTTCTTTTGCAGTGAGGTGTCCAATCTGATGGTTTTGGGGGTTTGGGAGGTTGATCTTTTCCTGAATGTTGTCAGAGGATGAGTTGTTGTTGGGAGTGGATTCAGTTTGGTCATGGAAATATTCCTTGAGGCGGAGGCATTGGAAGAATTCTTCTAGTTCTTCACATTGTAGTATTTTGTTAGGATATTTTTCTGGACAGAAATTTAGGCCTTTAGAAAGGACAGATTTTTCAGTTTTGGTAAGTGTGTGTGTGGAGGGTGATGATATTTGAGGGTTGGTCGCTGCTTTCAGTTTCATCATTTCTGAGGTTGGAATGGTGTTGGTGTTGTTCCTCTGATGGTTGTTTTGTGACTCGGGAAGTTGTTCTTGGGGGATTTGTTCCATTTCTTCTTTTTATGTTGGATGAATGTTGTAGAACATTTTTCATAGTCTCTTTGTATCCATTGTATATTATTAAGGAAAATGTCTGGATTTCTGTCTTAAGTTGTTGTAGAATGTGGTGATTTTCTTCCCAAGTTGGTCTCTTTTGGAGTAGAGTAGGTGAAGTAGATGAGTTCTAATTTTCTCTGAAGTTCTTCTGCATAGCTGTGAAGCATATTTGGAGTTGTGTGTAGTAGCCAGAGGATTGTGGATGTTTAGTCCTCTGGGAATGAAATTGTGTTCTTGCATGGGCTTAGAAAATATATGTTGCTGTTGAGTTTGGTTTCTTTCTTTTTCATGTTGTACAGTTTCCATTTGTGTGGATAATGCATCTCAACAAGCTCTGGTTTCTGATAAGTAACTTATTTTTGTAACAGGGAGCAATGAAGTAATGGAACATGAAGGATCAGGGAATAGTGAAAAATAGTTTCAAATTATTGCACAAAATACCTCAGAATGTATATTCTTTATATGAAAACTAACAATCAGATCCTTGTTCTAACAAGAACAGTGTAGTCAACATGTTAAAAAAAAAAAAGAAAAAGGGAAGATAATGAAACTGCCTCTAGGACCATTTTTCCTTGTAGTTTTAAGGGATTGATTGTGCACACCACAAAATTTCAGAATGTTTTTAATTGAATTGCATGCATTTTTCTATATTTATCAGAAACAGGAAGAAGAAAAAGGGAATGGATTTAGGATTAGCCAAGACACTTGGATGCTGAATCACAAGTCATATCTAAACACAGATTTTGTGATATCAGAGTTTCATTAGTCCCTTGTATTAGATTTCAGCATGATTATGGCAGCAGTCACATCAGGTCAGCTGAACTTACAAAATTTTTGTCCTCATCTATATGGAATCTGAAGAGCAGGACCATTCTAGTTTGGGACCTGACCTGAAATTAAAATCCTTGGGGGACCTGCTGTGATATGAGGGTTTGAAGGACAACCTACAAACTCAGATGTGCAACTTAGTGGTTCATAGATGAGGAGGTTTCATAATTTTGCCACTGTGTAGTTTTTGGCAGCTTTATTGTTTTATATTTAAAAATTAATTTTAAGATAGAAATGAGGATTTTTAATAAGTGTTTTCCATGTCCTTGAATGCTTATCATTCAGATTTGTGGAAAGCGCACCATAATATCATGCATTACTTATTTATGCTCTTATCTGTATAACTGTTCAGCTGCTTAAACATCTACAGAATTTTCTGTTAGCTGCATAGCTTGTGTGATGGTTCCATGTATTGTGCCAGGAACAAAATGTCCCATGTATTTATTACATAAGTACTGCAACGTTCTTACCCACTTAGTTGATTCAGGCAGATTCTGTGATGTAAAGCACTTGGGTAATGGCTTAGTGAATCTATTAGCAGGAATGCATTAAGTCTTTTAAATCATCTATTATTCTGCTGCTTCTGTGTATATCAGCTGTGTGGGTGAAAATGTAAGTTGCCTCTGTGAAGCATTTGCAGCGTGTGTGAGTGTTACATATATTTTTTCTACAAGCATTAAATAGCTTTGTCTTGTGCGTTTTATTTGCTTTACCACCACTGAGAGTCATTTCATATCTTTAAAGCACAGCTTTCCAATCTGGTAAAATGGACTTTGGTTATGTTTTAAGGAGATTTTGTTGTCTAAGTGCAGGAAAAATCGTTTTCTGTCAGGAGAGAGAGAACCTTTTCACATTTGTTCTCGCTTCATTCCATTTAAGGTGTGACATGTCCATTACTTTTGCATGTGGTTTAAGGTTAGCAAGGCTTTTCCCTTCCCCCTTAATTCTTTTATCTTTTTGCCATGAGTCTGTAGATTCAGCTGTGTAAATTTGAAGGACTGTGCATCTCCGAGTTGCCAAGAAAAAGTAGCTTATGTGGCAGTAAATGACATTGTTTCCTTTTCCACCAAAAGACAAACACAGAATGGCCTTTTAATGCCCTTGTCGGTTAGGCCGTACATGATAGAAAATGAAGGGCCTCTGTGGCAGGAACAGCTTTGTAAGATAAGGAAAGTAATGATCAGAATGTGAATGCTACTTCTTTCTAATTAGACAGATGGCAAATGTGTTTGTAGAGCTGGTAGTGGCATGCTTCCAATAAATGACCAACACATGAAAAAAGGAAATCTGATACTGGTTTGGGCCTGTTTTAATATGCATCTCATTTGTTTTTCTTTGCCATTAGCCCGACTCTCTTTCTGTTCTCAGTTGTCTTGATAATAAGCTGGAATGAGATATTGATGCAAAAAAATTCTCATTTCATTTCTTTCACCTCTCTTTAGATAGTCTTCTTGTTCACAGTTCTTAGGGGGATTAGAATTTATGCCTGCACTATAACCAGTGTTTGTCTCCATTTTACTGCAGCTGTTATAACTAAGGATTAAAGGGGATCTACAGTATGTACATTTTTGTTCTTTGGCACACAGGTCCCAAGTATTGTTCTGATGCAGCTGACTGAGCTCTGGTATTAGGAGTCCTCCAGAGTATCTACAGCTGAATCTATGGTGTACTCCCAGCATCTGTTATCTGAATTAAATGTGTCAGTTGTACAAATGAAAGCAACAGAAGTAAAATGCAGGACAGTTTTTTAGGAAAATAAGAGACATTTGTATCTACAACAGTGGGTCTGGGTCATGATAATTGCATATGGAATTGGAAGATGGTTTTGGAGAGGGAAGGAGGTTGGAGACATTGTCCTCTTACAGTTGACTGGTAATAAATCCATGTAATTCAGTCAGCTCTTTACGGGCACATATTCTACAATCAGGCCAGCAGAAGTTGGTTGTTCCCTGCAATTCACCATCATATTTATTTTATTCATGTGACACAAATGCTGTATTAGATTAGGAAAGTTGAACACAGACATCCATGGCGTTGTCTCATCATGGGAACTGGTGGGCAAAATTGAAACAAGACTAGAACTCTTGTAGCATAAACGCAGGTGTCAGTATCCCTTGTTCTCAATCAGGACCAAAACCAAAAATACTGTTATCAAATGGCAAAGTTGTAATGGTTCAGCCCACTTCTAGTAATTATAGCAAAATATTTTTAAACTCCAAAGTTTAACCTCCCCTCCCCACATCCTTCCTTTTTCAGAAGGAATGATTCATTATTCTTTTTGTCTGCTGTCCTATATTGTCAGTTGACAGGGAAGATAGGCTAGCCCTTGAATTGAGTTATTTCCCCCCTCACATTGCAGAAGGATCAGTAGAAAATGTGGGGCCTATAGGAAGCTGCTGTGTTTCTGACAGAAGGTGAACAATGTCTAGTGTTTTTAGTGTCCCTACTCCTCCTTTGTGCCTGTTGTGTGATTTTTGTCAGAAAGCAAAAGTGTAATTACAATTCATAATTTGTCCCCAGGTTCTTCACTTCCAGCCCTAATGTCTATGAAATCTATGAAATTAGGGAAGAATTAGTTTTCATGCTGTATTGGTGGGGGAACTGAGGCACACACTAAAATTAATGAAGCTATTAACTGATTAAGAAAAATTAGTTTTGAAAGTCCATTTTGAGACACCTAGTGCCTGATTTTTTTTTCAAAAGGGTTGAGTCTGAGGCAATGGCCGGTAATAAAGCCTCTGAAGCTTGTGGAAATCTGAATGGCAATCAGTTGAGGTGAGATTTGCTTTCACTCTTTGCTGTCTAGGTTAGTGTGCATCTTAAGGAAACATGGTACTTTTCCAAACTGTTGCTGTCATTTATGCCTGTAATATTGTAATGCGTTTTACTGATATTCCAAAGACTATCATTTAAAACTTCATAAGCAATTATACAAACATGTACCTCTTAACAAATATTTGTCCATATTGTGCATACTAAAGTATTGAACACGTTAAGTTAATGTCTTATGCTATTGTGTTGCACTTAAAAAGTGATCCGGACAAACAATGAGACAATGCAACATCCTGGTTACCTAGTATTTTTTTAAATAGTAATCAGTTCATGTCCCCTCCTGCCCTTGGAAACTCAGAAAATGATGCTAAGAACCTCATGGACTACAGTAAATATTTTGAATGGATCTTCTCTAAAATCTGTATTTAATTTTTTTAGTTAAAACTCAATTGTTCATGTTAAATCAAAAATCTTGATGCAAATTTAACTATGATGGCTCTGCTATTTAATTGTAATATATTTATGGGCCATTTTTCCAAGTATTTAGGCCATTGTTTAGAATTCCCTGAAGACAGATTTCTTCAGTGGTTGAGCTGTGTTCATTTGAAGCTTTTGATATGGGTTGTCTATTGAATATAGCTCTATATTACTTGTATTTATCATTCAGACACAGTTAATTTATCCATTACCAAGATATACCAGACTTTCTGAATCCATTTTCTTTGTTTGAAAGGAGATTTGTTTCTATTGTCAGATTATAGCAATTTTTCTATTTGTGAACAAAATAACAGTAGGCTTTCGTTTAAATTCCACACCTCAGAATTTGATTTCAGAAATCTGGGTGCTTGAGCAAAATTGCTAAAAGTCATGGGTTTGTTTATTTTATGTCTGGAATAAACTTCTGCCACACAGAAGAATGCAAAATTAAGTTATGGAGCAGTGCCGATCATTCATTTAATTAGATATCCAGGGGAATAAAATACAAAAGATTTATTGGCAGAAGGACAAGTTCTTGTGATATTATCTTTTCCTTATTGTGGTAATAAGGAAAAGTATAGTCAATCCCTTTCCTGGTAATAGCAACAAAAAATCTACCTATGAATAGTAACGTAGAAATATGTAACCTTTAGCTGATGAAAGAGATCTTTATTATATGTTATTTCTAATGTGCAATATTCTTCACTGTTATTTATGATTAAGGATTTATTCCTTGATGTGTGGTACTGTCTTAACTTGAATATAAAATGACCCACTAATAATTAGATTCTGCCTATGGAAAAATTATATATTTGTTATAATTTTCCAAGTATAGAATCTAATTATTGGACATACACCTTAGATGTGTCCCTTTCCCACTGCTACAGCAGGGGGAATAAATCTTGGGGGTCAGCTAGCCCCCTTACCTCTGCCTCTCCCCAACATCTTTCTCTTGCAGCCCCTTACTGTCAGACCCTGCTCTCTGAGCACCTGGAAGTGAGGAGCAAATTTGAAAAAACTGCCCTTGAAACAGAGGTAGTAATTTGTCTATAGTACCCATAGACTTAGTTCGTCCTAAGTGTTACCTTTTTAGAAACGTACTGTACTGTGCAGGTTTTAGCACAGTACTCCTTAAACACAGTTTTAACCAGTGCTTTGACACCTACCTTATGTATAGTAAAAATGATGCATGATATTAGTCAAAAGCCAAGAGGCTCAGAATTTGTTATTTAGTCCCTTGGGCTGGGCCCCAGCAGGGCCCATAGCATTTCAAACTATGGTGACCCCACAGCTCAGCACTGCTCAGTATATGTGAGTGTATTCCAGATCCTCTTCCTTTTCCCACCCACAAATTATCTGTATGCTAATTAGCTCCCCACTTATGACTGGAACCAGGTGTTCTTGTTGTGAGTCCTGGGATCCTCCAAAAATGTATATGCAGGTGAGGCACAGGGCAGCCTGATCTAGCTCTACCACATGGATGGCAAGGCTACACTCATCACATGTGACTGGCTGAGAGAGAGGGTGACAGAGGGTTTTGGGTGAATGTTTGGGACCCAGTTTGGTGATGTTTGCTAGATTTTTAAGGCTGGTGAAGAAACAAGAATAATTGGAAATGGTGGGGGGAGGCAGAGCTCAGTTGTGGGTGTGAAGAGGAAGTAAAAATATATGCAGTGCAGTGGCTCACCATGACTTTGAAAAGAGTTGGCTCTGAGGGGGACTGTGCTCTGTGAACACTACCATGCATCTTTTTCGGATGGGGTGCCCTAACCTATCCTTGTGGCAGGTTCCTATAAGCATCTCAGCTTTTTGGCTAAAATCAGATGTAGCTCTTGAGCCTCGCCTGCCTCCCTGTGGAACCAAGCCTACAACTGTTAATCATGGACTCTTCCCTACACCCACAATTGTATCCTGCATGTTGTTATTTGTAACTATATGTTTTCGGAACCATCTTCCTATTACAATTCAGTATTGTTGTGCAGGGTCTCCTGTATATTTTCTGCTTTGTAAGTTTTGTGCCCACTCCCTCTTTTCCCCCTTCCCGCCCCCTTACCCTTAGTCTTAGTTGGCTACATGTTTCATACGCAGCTTAGTTGTGTTGCCACCCCTACCCGCATCCTCTACTATGTAGCCCCCCTGCTTGGGTCTTTCTGTATTTCCTTGTGCTTTGAACTCTGTCACTTGAACTTTAATATTCTAATATTTATAAAAGCCTTAATCTGTCTGTCTGTCTCTTCATAATGCTTTATTCAAGCTCTGATCAGCTGACAAACAGCCAAACAGAGTGCAAAGAAGCATTCGGACAGGTGGCAGCACATCACCATGATGGCGGGGGGGGGGAGCAAGGCCAGCACAGCGGCCTCGTCGCCCCTCCCCCCCCCCCCGCTCTCTGCAGGTGGTAACAATGGAGCAGGGGGAGTAAGGTCACCAGAGCTGGCCTCGCCCCCCCCCCCCTTGCTCCTTGGAGTTGATGGGGGAGCAGGGTCAGGATGTCATGGTGGGGGCGAGGCTGCTGGTGCTGGCCTCGGGCCGCCCCTCCCTGCTTCTGTCATTGCTGCCTGAGGGCTGATGTGGCAGCGGTGGGGGAAGGAGTGGGTGCACCATGGTGGCAGCAGTGGGGGGAAGGAAGGAGTGGGCCTGGTCCTGATGGGGTGCAGAGGAGTGAGCCTGAGCAGGGGGAGAAGCCAGTCTGCCATGGTGGTGTGGGGGGAACAGCAGGCCTGGCCCAACACAGCAGCGTCAGGGGGAGGGGAGGAGCAGGCCTCTTCCCCCCATCAGGCCCTGGATCCACTCCTCCCCGCTCCCCGATTCAGACCCAAGCCTGCTCCTCCCACCGCCACCGGTCGGCCCAGGCCCTCTGGTCTCCTCCCCTCCCACTGCCACTGCAGCGGGCAGGAGGGTAGCAGACATGGACCCCAAGCAGCAGGAGGGGAGGGGGGAGCGGGCCCGGATGGGCGGGGCGTGGGGCTCCATCCCCCCCTCCACACACACACACCCCTCCCATTTTTCTTGTTGGGCAATTGGCTAGTCTTCTAATAAATTAAATTTTTGGCATCAAGGGGAGGGTGTTAAGGCTGGCTTTTGCCCTCCCAGTGCCAGCCTGGTATTGCAGTACATCCCAGCCTGGTGCCAGTTCCCTGTGGAGGGAACATCCTCTTTTTTTTTTTTTTTTTTAAAGGGCATAGGCACACAGACACACTTCCCATAAGTGTGTTTGCCCAACATGGGCTGTGTGTTTTATAGTCATGCTCAGTGTTGGCTGCATTTAATTATCTTCATAGTTGGTTCTCATTACTGAGCACATGCTACTTTTTGCAGCAGTTTAATGATAGACAATGTATATAAGGTTTCCTTGTATGCAAATAGAAGACGAAGGGCTTCCCTTCTGCACGCTGATTAGAGGGGGGAAAAACTTGTCTTGTATTTGAGTAAATACAGTCCTAACCCATGTTCCTTTTATTTTGCTGAGTGAGAACATGCCAACCTTGTATTGCATATTGTTTAGCATAGATCTAGGTCAGATTAAAGATTGTGTCCTGATGGCATATTCTTCAAAGCTGACAGCATGATGCTTGCTGTACGAGTGTTTCTTTTTTAACTAGTACTTTTTTATGTAACGGCATAAGATCAAAACAGAATTAGGATTTTAATATTTGTATGGCCCCTGGCTGATACTAATATAATAGCGTGATTGAAATCGGAGGAATTTTATCCCCAATCCCAAACACTGTATTTTCTGACATAACAGACATGCTGCTTTTTTTAAGATCCCAGGACACCACAAACCTGACATCAAGAAGAGGCTCCTTGATCTCATGCATATGACACCTCAGGACCTTAAACTTTAAACTCTGGGATCCTGCTGCATGCACCAAGACCCAGCTGCACATTCACTTTTGTAAATGTGCTAGGGCATTGGAAGCTCAACATCAGGGAGCAGCTCTCCAATCCTTGTTTTTCCAGATCTGAGATATTTAAAAGACTCTGTGCCACCCAGAAGGGCGGTACTTCTGCCCTTTGATCATGCGAACATCCCTCAGACCAGCATGTGCAAAGGGTGAATATGCAACTGAATACCTACATGCCACACATTCAAAATTAAATGTCATAGAAAACCAGCCTCAGAGATGTTCCACGTTTAATGCAGAATTTAATCTTGCAGAACATGCAAGTTTTGGATTGGGGATGTTCCACTTGGCAATTTATCATATCTTAAATGTCTTGCATGTGAAGCATGTAGATTTTTATCCTGTGAATAACATGTTACATTTATCATGCAATTAACATCTGCCAGAGCCCTATGAAGCGGTATCTAACATTGACATAATATTTTTCTGTTATTATTTATTTCCTATTATTCCTCGTTCCCAAATTCCTTAAACAAAGAGAGCAGAGCCTGCAGTTTCTTGGATTATCCCCTTTAATAGTTCTGTACTGATTAGTTCAGAGAGGATTCTTTACATGCTGTATTTCTCTGCTCTTGTCAGATTCTTCCCTCAGACAAGGTTGAATGTCTCTAAAAGATGTTAATCTTATATCTTAGGGACAAGAGTTCTGAAGTCATTCTCAGACCCAGATAGTCAGGCTGGCAGTGTGCTGCATTACTTTCCTACCCTCAGTTTGAATTAAAAATGTGACAATTAATTTTGAATTGCATTTAAATAGGCACAGTTATTTTCACTTCAGAATTGTAGGTTATAAGATGACATTGCTGAGACGAAGTGTTGATTAAACAGAGCTTTGTGACCATGTTGAAATCCTAGATCTGTTGAACTCTGAGTTTAGTGTTTAGTGAATGGTGAATACCTATAATTGTTTTAAGCAAGTAATTTTAAGGGTAGCTGTCTTCATCTAACCTCTGTAAAGGGTGTAGTTAGTGTCTGAACTGAGAAGCTAATTTCTGACCATATTCAATGAAAATATTTCTGGGGATTTATAGTTCCCAAACTAATAAAGGCAGGTGCTACACAGTCCCCAAAACTAAACACTCCTCAAGACCACAGGAGTGCTTAACTTTGGGAGCAGCACAGGACAGACTCCTAATTCCTTGTTGACTTTAATTATAAACTTTGGAATATTATTTTAATAATAGGCTCATAAAAGGATGCCTCAGAGACTAAAACCATGTGCCTGCCACCTATACTTAATCAGTGGCTGTTAACCTTTATGGCACTGGTGCCAGTTAACCAGACTGACCTCTGCTAGTGTGCACTACCTTCCATTCACTTATGTATTCTCTGACCGTTATTAAAATAGAAGCTCCAACCAAACTCAACTCCTTTAATCCTAAATAACCATAGCTCCATTGTACATTAAAATGTAAACTGTTGAAAGAAGAGGGCAGATTCATAATACAGGAGAGCATATTTTAGAGGTTCATGATGAAGGTGACAAATGGGCAGAATGTTTATTTTGAATATATTACAAGTATTAATATTAGTACTTTTACATCTGGTGAATTTATATTTTACTAATCAATGAGTTATATACTCCAAATTATTATGTACTCCCTCATTGCTCTTGAAAGTTTTGTACATTTTGCAACCTTGTCCTGTTTGTCAGCATTGAACTGTTAAACAACTAATGGTATAGTATAGTTGAAGGGAAGATAAGGATTTCCAGATGAGGATTTGTGTCTTTAACATTAATTCTCATCAGAGATAGTCAATTTGTTGCATATCTACCTTCACAGCCATGTTTAAGTTTTAATGAGCTTCCATCTGGATGAACTGTTGTCAAGGGCCTTAGAGATACTGAGGAATATCCTTCCTTTTTTCCAACATTATCCCTCTACAGACTATAAAGTTCAATGCCCTTATTATCTGTTCAAATCTCAGCCTGCTATGTGTTAGGAAATGACACTGAAGGGGGAAGAAGATGACTAAAATATAAAACGTTTAAAAAATAATTGAGTAGCAAGTGAGGTATGTATTGTCATTGTCCCTGTCCCATCAGCTAGAATAGAATTTGAATTTTATAGCAAATTATATAAGAATAAATGCAGACCATTCCATTTGATTGCTTTAAGTTACTCTGTGTTTCATAGCAGGGGTAAACAGATAATCGGGTCCAGGACTTGATGCAGGGCTGGATTCTGGGATGAATTTTGAATCTCAAGTGCTGATTTGTAAAGACTGGATATATTTTAGTAGTAATACCATTGATGTTTTTCAGTGGAGATGATGTAATTTTACATTATTCATACAGCACCTCCTGCTGGACAAGTTACCAGAAAAAGTTTCCCTGTGGTCTGTTGGATTCATTATAGATTGTTGAATTTTTAAAGTGTGCGGTACATTTAATGAATTTTGCACTTAATTTAATGAAATTTTAGAGTGCTAGTAAAAGTGAATAATTAAACATTGAATAATTAAGTATTTTATTCAACAGATTCGGTAAGAATTTGATGTATTATACCACTTAACATAGTAAAATTTAATATCTTACATTTATAAATCTTCTACATGATTAGAGTCACAGTTGCTTACCATAATATTTGTAATATGTGGTATACTTTATGGATGTATTTGTCACATTTAAGTTAGGTTGAGTTCTGTTTTGCAGTTAACACAGAGATTCAGCATTTTATATTCATCAATAATATACATCATCTTCCTCAGTTTTATAGCACTTACTATTTGAGTATAAAGTTAATTGTTGAAAATTTACAGCTATAGTTATTAATTGTTTTACAAGTTGAAATTGATTAAATACAATCTAGTTCCTTAAAAATTTTAGCATCTATTTTTCTTTGTTTCAAGCAAAGTTAAGAACAGAAAAACAAGCTTTAAATTTTCTATGCAGTTAACATTAATCGAAATCTAGTGCATAGGCTACATTTGAAGAAATGTAATTAAGGTGAGTTATTGATAACTTTCTTTTTTTAGCTAAATTGCTTTACAAAGAGTATAGAAATTGTAAGGTCACAGCTTAGGTAACTTGTAAATGAATTCATTGTGAGATAACTGAGTAGATCACCACGTTTCCTCTGCTGCTAATTTGCAAGCAGTAATTCTGTTGGTTGTAATGAGCCAGTGGTTTGTGGAAAACTAGATACAAGTCAAGCATTCTCAGGGATAGATTATTTGGCCCAACTGTCACAATCAACAAAATGGGTGTTGGCAGCAGGGGCTATGGGGAATTTTACAGTGGCTGCAGCACCCCCATACCCCCCTCTCCACTGTGCTCTGCAGGGCCGGTGGAGCCAAAGCTGTGCTCTGGGCTGCTCCTGGGGCTAGCTTCCCGGAGCACAGCCCTGGCTCCATCCACGCCACAGAGTGTAGACCCGCAGTGGGTACCTGGGGCTAGCCTCCCAGAGTGCAGCCTGGCCCAGCCCACCCCTCGCAGCCCCGGGGACACATGCCTGCTCCCCTGCCCTCCTGGACCAGTGGTGCACAGCGGCAAGAGCCCCCCTCCCTGAATCCTGCATCCCCCTGCCCTGGCTGGCAGCTTGCCCCAGCCCCAATCTCTCCCTTGTTGTGGGGGTGTTGATCTGCCCCTTCCCTCCCCACTCTGCCCACTACAACAGACTTAGCAGCTGTATCCAGCATGGTCGAGGACTGTTGCCTGTTTAGTCTATAGCTGAATCTCCAAATCGCTGCCAAATCTTCGGATCTGAATTGGCCGAATCGAATCGGGATTCCCTCTGAATTAGCCAAATCCGAATTGAATACTTGCCGCTTCACAACAGGCCTGATGTCTACACAAGACGCTGTCTACGCAGTCATTACTATGCAGTCATTTAGTACTTGTATAAACAAGTACTAAATGACTGTGCAGTAACTGGAGTTAATTACTGTGAAGTAGTGTAGTTGAACGGCTTTTTCTTGACTGTGCAGTAGCCTGAGACTACTGTGCAGTAGCATCGTGTCACGCTTTCTGCAACGTGACACTACTGCGCAGACTGTAATCTGAGAGGAGTGAATCATGAGCTACTGGTTTAAGATCCTGTACTTCCACCACTTGAGCTTTGTATAGAAGGTCTGGGCCCACGGACCCTCTGGGTCAAGGTATGTGGAGAACATGGGGAGGATGACTTATTTGTAGGAGTCTACTATAGACCTCCCCACCAAGAGGAAGACCTAGATCGGGAATTCAGTAGAGAACTGGTTGAAGCCGCATGCTTCTGATGTATGATAGTTATGGGGGACTTCAACTTCCCTGGCATCTCTTGGGTTGAGCACGTGGTCATATCTGACAGGTTGCATAGCTTTCTCACGTGCATTGATGACCTCTACCTATCCCAGGAGGTCTATGGGCTGAGTAGGGAAGAGGCATTGCTTGATCTGGTCCTGGCCAAAGGGGAGGATCTGGTGAGTGATCTGCGGATTGAGGGGAAGCTTGGTGATGGCGACCATGAATTGATCACCTTCTTAGTTCACTGAAGAGCAGGCGAACCCCTCAGTAAAACAGAAGTCCTTAACTTTGGCAAGGCTGACTTGCAAACTGAGAGAATTGGTCAGTCAGGCAATTAGAGGCCATACGCCCCAGAAAAGGGAGTACACGAGGAATGGTCATCTAAGCCATACCATCTTGCAAGAAATGCAGTCAACGGACAAGGAAGCTTCCATGGCTGAATAAGGAACCGTTGGACCTCATTAAGCTCAAAAGAGTAGCCTACACCAGCTGGAAAACAGGAAGCATTACCAAAGAGGATTACTCTGCATTTGCCCGCACCTATAGAGAGCGGTAGAGAAAAGCCAAGGCACAAACCAAACTTAGGCTAGCTATGGGAATCAAGGACAACAAAAAGTCCTCCTCCAGATATGTGGGAAGTCAGAGAAAGAACAAAGATAGCATTGGGCTCCGAGAGATCCAATGGGGCAACTGACATCCGATGCCCAAAAAAGGGCCATTCTCCCAAATGACTTTTTTGCATCAGTTTTCCACCCTCCCAGGAGGACCACATTGTCAGGAACAGCACAAACCAATCCAGGAGCGGGTGACAGGCCCAAAATCAATGTGGATCAGGTGAGGGAACACCTAGAGAAGCTAGACAGTCACAAGTCCACAGGCCCAGACAGAATGCACCTGAGAGTCTTGAAAGAGCTGGCAGACATCATTGCATCCCCCTTGGCAGAGATATTTGAAAAACCGTGGCACTTGGGCGAGGTTCTGGGTGACTGGAAAAGAGCCAGTGTGGTCCCTATCTACAAGAAAGGGAGGAGGGATGACCCGGGGAACTATAGACCAATCAGTCTGACGTCCATCCCTGGAAAAATCCTGGAGAAAATTTTCAAGGGATCCATCAATGCCAGACTAACGGAAGGCAAGCTTCTGAATGCCAGCCAACATGGCTTAGTGACTGGCAGGTCTTGCCTGACTAATCTCATCTACTTCTGAGACCAGGTAACATGTGCCCTGGACAAGGGAGATGATGTGGACGTCACATATCTGGACTTCAGGAAGGCCTTTGACCTAGTTCCCCATGATGTCCTCATGGTTAATTTGGGGAACTGTGGCCTTGATCATCATACGGTCTGATGGCTAGGCAACTGGCTATGGGGTCGGACCCAAAGAGTACTAGTTGAAGGGAGCAAATCAACGTAGCACAGGGTGACCAGTAAAGTCCCTCAGGGCTCGGTACTTGGGCCGGTACTCTTTAACATCTTCATCAATGATCTGGATTTGGGAGTCGGTTGTGAACTGGCAAAGTTCGTGGACGATGCTAAATTATGGGGCAGGGCGGTCACACCGCAGGACAGGCTCGGGATATATGCTGACTTGGACATGCTCTCAAGGTGGGCTGACCAAAACCAGATGGCCTTCAGTGCATAGAAGCGTAAGGTGCTGCACCTTGGTAGGAAGAACCCCCAGCATACTAACAGTCTTGGCAGTGCTACGCTCGCTAGCACGGTGACTGAAAGGAACTTGGGGGTCTTGATTTACTACAAGATGAATATGAGCCACCAGTGTGATGCTGTGGCTGGCAAACCTAACCAAACTCTGGCGTGCATCCACCGATGCATCTCGGGCAAAACCAGGGAAGTCACCCTCCTGCTTTACTTGGCCCTGGTGAGACCGCAGCTGGAGTACTGCGTCCAGTATTAGGGCCCCCCACTTCAGGAAAGATGTGGAGGAGCTTGAGAGAGTCTGGAGGAGAGCCACTCACATGATCCAAGGCCTGGAGGGAAGACCATACAAGGAGAGGCTGAGGGACTTGGGACTCTTCAGTCTGGAGAAGAGAAGGCTCAGGGGGGACTTTGTGGCAGCCTGCAATTACATAAGAGGGGTACATCAGGACCTGAGAACAGCTGTTCACCAGAGCTCCCCAAGGGGTAACAAGGTCTAATGGCCATAAACTCTAGGAGGGCCAATTTAGACTAGACATATAAAAACAGTTCTTTATGGTGTGTGTGCCCAGGGTCTGGAACAAACTCCCCCCAGAGGTTGTGCAAGCACCTGCTCTGGACTCCTTCAGAAAACAGGTGGATATATTCCTTGCTGGGGTCACTTGTTACCAGCTGACTTCCTGCCTATGGCGGGGGGGCTGGACCCGATGATCTCATGAGATCTCTTCCAGCCCCTAACGTCTATGAAATCTATGAGAAGCAATAGCAATCCATAAATCTCTCTATACGTGCTATAAATTTGTTGGTTTTCCATGCATAGACTCAAATTATTTGGAGGTTGCCTTAAATTCATTCACTCCACCACTGCAGTGGGGAAAGCAGGCAGGGGGTAGAAACAGATGGAAGGGCAGGCAGTATGAGGAGGTGGTATGGCAGAGGAGGGCAGGCAGCATGCAGTAGGCAATGGGTAAGACAAGTGGCCTGACCCCTGTACCTAGCTCCCTGTCATCTGCCTCCCCCACTTGCTATCTCTGCTACCTGCCATCCCTACTACCTAATCCCCATGCCTGCTGCCCCCGGTGTCTGCCTGCCACTGCCCCTCCCCCCCACCTTTGCCTTCTCTCTGACCTCTGCTTTCTGCAGCTTCTGCCACCAGCTTCTGTCCCCTCCCCTCGACACTGCTTATAGTCTGGCTCCAGCTCCAGCAGGGCTTCAATGCTGCTCTAACCCCAGGCATGGAGCACATGGTTGTGGTGGTGGTAGCTCTGACTGGGTCTTAGAGTCAGAGCTGGAACCTGGGCCAGACCTACTGCCATCACCACCATTGCTACCAGGCCAAGCAGGGACCAGAGCAACCATGTTCTCTGTGCCCCAGGCTGTAGCTGGGCCAGAGCCTTACTGGAGCCAAAGCTAGAGGGTAAGTGGTGGCACTAGTGATGGCACAGAAGAGGCTTTGTTGGGGGACAGACAGGGAAACCAGGGGGTATAGTGGATGGGGAGATGACAGGAGGGCAGGCAGGAGGCAGAGGGTGTGGCAGTGAGAAGACAGCAGGGGTAGAGGCAGTGGTGGGGTGGGCAGCAGCTGCAGCTCTGACTCCAATCCAACCCTGAGCCTGGGTTGGGGCCAGAGTCTGAACCGCAGCAGCTGCCTGTCCCCACTCGCATCCCTGCTGCTTTGTACTCAGATCCAACATGGGGGACTTTTTCCCCCCATGTTAAATGGGGGAAATAACCTCATCTTAGATTCAAATAAATATGGGTCCCAGGTCATCCAGTACAGCTGT
This sequence comes from Alligator mississippiensis, assembly GCF_030867095.1. Classification (NCBI taxonomy): domain Eukaryota; kingdom Metazoa; phylum Chordata; order Crocodylia; family Alligatoridae; genus Alligator; species Alligator mississippiensis. The sequence goes on along the minus strand of NC_081824.1, from coordinate 171,209,347 downwards.
TACTAGATTTATTTGTCTCTAAAATGAGATTATTTTCCCCATTTAACATGAACATTGGGGGGGGAAGTCCCCCATGTGTTATCTCGATTTCTAGCACCAGGTACAAAAATCATACTACTCACATGAGTTAACACTGCATAGTCTTGCATTACATTTAGGGAAGTAGGAACTCATGCCATGCTGTCAGGTGAAAGTCCATAAATTCTACATACTTTAGCAATTCAAGTAAGTTGACCAAAAGTTTAACTTTGAAGGTGAGTGAACAGCACAAGACAGATAAATAATGCTTGTAATAATAAATAATGTAGGTTGTTTAAAGATAGACTAAAAACTGGTATGCAATATATAATCAGTGGTGCTAAGAAATTTATTTTAAAAGCCAATGTTTTGAGTTTTCAGTTTTTACATTGAAGACAGTTGTGTGGATGGAAAATGTTTCCTAAAATTTTAACTGAAAAAATATTTTCAAAGAGTTATATCTACACTAATGACAAAACCACATTAGCAGAAACAGGTTTCAAGTCTGACTTCTTTAAAAACTGTTTTTAAAGTGTTCAATTTTGTTGTGCAGGTTAGGGCACAAATAAAACTATAAGGGAAAACAGTTGCAAGTGTGAATTACCAAAAGCGTCCTTAAATTAAGGAATAAAATGAGGGGGTTTTTTGGGGGGGGGTGGTTTAGCTCGTTAACTTGAAGTAATGAAGAAGGTGAGATGAAATTGCTTTATTAACATTTGCAGCCATTAGGTTAGAACTTAAATTATATTAAATAAATTAAAGGTTCTTTTACATAACAGGGAAAATATGGCATAAGTCATATAGATTCTACTTCCTTTTAATTGACGTTCTTCATCTAATATACACCTTCCTTCAGTGTCGATAAGTCATTATTTGAGGAAATGTTATTTATTCTTAATTTTTCTGTTTGTTTTAACTCCCCTATGACAGTGTATAGTATCCCACTTGGGATTTTCCCAAACTCATAATAGATATTTCAGCTGTTCATTAACCTCTAAACTGTCAGTTCCCTCTGGAAAACGAAGGGTTCAGATTGATTCAAGGTTAATGCTTGTTTGGAGAAGGTGAAGCCTCCAAGGAAATTCAAAGGGTGAATAGGCCACTGTGTTCAAGTTCAGCTCCATCTTACTTTGTCATCAGTGTTCATAAGTGCATGCTGTATAACCAAGAGTGAAACCTGGAGGTGGTTTTGTCTAGCAAAGCTTGACTTATTTAAATAACTTAAGTAATAAAAGGTAAGACAGCAGAACGTTGGTGTCTGAAATATCAAATGTTAGTTTATTAATTAGAAATAGGCTTATAATAAAGGGGAATTTAATCTATGACTTCTGCAGGGAAGCAATGTTTACTTATTGGGCTTGTCCCTGACATACACGTGCACATGCACGCACATGCACACACAAGATTTTATCCATCAGGGACAAGCCCAATAAATAAGTGTGTGTGTGTGTGTGTGTGTGTGTGTATATAATTAATATCTATATATCTATATCTGTCTAGATTTTTTTTTAAATCTTCATAGCCAAGAATAAAATCAGGAGATAATGTGTAACTCCATAATGTCATATTAGGGGAACACAGTTAATGTTCGGTTTGGATAGAGGCTCATTTTAGTTTTCTCTGTACGTCTAATTGAAGTCTTTCAAGACTTATATATAGGTGCAAGATCTGTACTCAGATTTATAATCTTCTTTGCAGTTCTTCAGTCCTTGTGACTGTGCATAATACAGGAGCCACAATAATAGGGCGGAAGCACTGCCACTCTCATAATGAATCTTTGATAACTTGGTGCTAGGATTTTGTTTGTCCTTAACTTGTTCTTCCTTTCTTTTCTCATAGATATATTCGAATAGTTGGGACCCACAACACAGTGAACAAAGTTTTCCATATTGTGGCATTCGAATGTATGTTTACCAACAAAACCTTCACACTTGAGAAGGGTCTGATAGGTAAGAGATTAGACTGTTTTTCAGTGGTTGTCTGTACTAAGACACTTTTATTCTCAGGTCTTGTCATTTCATTTTAAGTCTAGGTATAACTTGAGCTTTGCCTTGTAATCTGAATCCGCTCTTTGCACAGAAATCTCTAGCTGAGTCAAATTTGACATTAAGCTTGGTTGGCCTGGCCAGTCAGGCTAAAGAGATTGAAACTCTTGATTAGCAGGTAATGCTGTGGGAAAGCACACCCTCAAGTTACAAGATCTCATCAACTGCTAATCTCACACACTCTGGTAATTCAGTTAGTCTGTGCTGTTAATCACATTGGCTGCTTACAGACATTAAGAAAAAAAACCCAAAATGGCGCTTTACTTTAAAGTGCATGCCCAGAAGAGGCATTGCGTTAGTTGGATACAGCTTGCCCAACCTCTGTATAGATTGGGTGCTTTAGTGGGGCTTTTCTAGCACTTTTATTCATGGGTGGGCAATTATTTTGACTGGAGGGCCACTTAATGAGTTTTGATGAGCTGTTGAGGGCTGTAAGGATAGCCTTGCCCCTTGACAGTTGCCCCGCCCCCAGTCACCATCTTGGAACTGGTAGTCCTGCCCCTAACCCTTGACCTATGCTACCTGAAGTCCCTTCCCTTGCCCCAGAAGTATTCCTTGGGAGGATGGAAGCGGGGTGGGGATTTGCTATCTTGGAACTGGGGGGGAAAAAACAGATCTTATACTAAAAACATCTACTATAACATTTTAATTTAATGTAAAAAAATATTTTGTCTTGTTTTGTGTGCATTTGCATAGTGTATGTATAGAAGCAATTGCATAATAGCTCAAAATACAGTCTAACTCTTTAATATTGTGGTCGGAGTTAAGAGTGTTACTGGGAACACAGTTCCAAGTGTGTGCGAGTCCCCAGAGCTGGAGTACTGCATCCAGTTCTGGATGCTGTACTTCAGCAAGGACATGGAAAAGCTTGAGAGAGTCCAGAGAAGAGCCACCCATGTGGTCAGAGACTTTCAGGGCAAGCCATACGAGGAAAGGCTGAGGGATCTGGGACTCTTCAGCCTAAAAAGAGAAGGCTGAGAGGGGACTTGGTAGCAGCTTACCACTATATCAGGGGAATACATCAAGGGCTCAGCGAACAACTGTTCACCAGGGCACCCTTGGGGAAAACCAGGAGTCATGGCCATAAACTCCTGGAAGACTATTTCAGGTTTAACACTAGGAAAAACTTCTTAACAGTCACGGTGTCCAGACTGTGGACTAAGCTCCCTCCAGAGGTGGTGCAATCACCTACCCTGGAGATCTTCAAGAGGAGACTGGACAGTCACCTTGCTGAGGTCATCTGACCCCAATTGTCTTCCTTGCCTAGTGCAGGGGGGCTGGACTCTATCTTGCAAGGTCCCTTCCAGCCCCTAACAATCTATGAATCTATGAGCTGCATGTGGTGGCAGCAAGTGGGGCAGCCCCCAGGTCCCAGGCTCCCACCCAAGTCCTCAGTTGCATGTGGCAACAGTGTTTGGGACTAGCCCGATCCAGCTCCATAGTGCACAGCTCTGGTGTTCCTGCAGTGTGTGGGGCCAACCCAACCTAGCCCCACAGCATGCAACTCCCTGCACTCCCAGCCCTTTTCCCCCAGCAGGAGATCCTAGTTCTGGCCCAGGGGGGGTACCTGAATTCCCACACTCACAGGCAGGGAGGCTGGGAAGAGCCATGTGGTGGCCAGGGAAAAGCTTCTTGTCTCTAGTGCCCCCTGGCTCAGGGCTCGGGGGGGCCAGGCCAGGCTGGCGTAGGGGTAGTTGGTTAGCAACCAGAGCCACACCTCCTGCACGGAGGCGCTGGCTTTCAGAGGGGAGCCCGGGGCAAGGGCCTACAGAGGGACCCCGTGAGCCAAATGGAATCGCCTGGTGGGCCATATCCAGCCTGCAGGCCATATCTTGCGCACCTCTGCTTTTATCTAATAGCTGATTGAATCATCAAATAAAATCACCAAAAAGCCCCACTGAAGTGCATGATCTATACAAATGCTGTGGAGCCAGGTCAAAGTAATGCACTGTTTCTTCCAGTAAAGCACTTTTTTTTTTTTTAAGTCTGTAAGCAACCATTATTATCCTGTATAGCAGTAATATTGCTTTGCAGTATGGTTATGCACCCCAGTTACTGCACTCCAGTAGGCTAGCTGGAGTGCAGTAACTGGGGTGTTGATAACTAGTGAAAAATTGTATTAAAAACTTTTGTCATAATGAATTTAAGGGTCCTCCTTGTACTGAATTTTATAAAAAGAAACAAAAAGTCTTCCTGCTTGTTCTGTCTTGAAAGTAACATTCATTCATTCAGCATCCCAAGGCCAACAAGGCAAGGTAATATCTAGAATTCAGAGGAAGCCTTTCAGGCTATATCATTTTTTTTTAAATGTTATATACGCACCGATTCAGTGGAGGGAGAAACTGCAAAAAGGTTAGATTCATAGTGAGACACATATTTCTTGTAAGTTTCTTTTGAGAAAGGTTTTACTGTGACTAGCAAGTCTGAGAGTCTTCCAGTTTTCCACTTACCCGTGTACTAAAAGCAGTGGAGAAGATAAGGAATTATACAGGTATTCTTTAGCATCTTTCAAACATTTACCACTACATTTCATGCTAATGTCCTTATAGGTTCATAAAATAAAGTAAATTACATGACGTGGGGATGAGTTGTCTATTTTATTTTTTATATGGCTCCAAAGTGTGTAAGATGCCTCATAAGGCTGATAAAAGTCTGTATCTCTGCCCCAAAGAGTTTACAAAAATAATTAATATGCCTTTTTTCAGCAGAGTAGGATTGCAAGGCAATAGGGAGGAGTTGCAGTTAAAGTGTAACATCAATAAAATTATGCTGCTATTCCACAAAGGATAATGCAGAGCAGTATGAAGTACTTTTAAAAATAAATGAATAAGTATATTTCAGAGCTAATTTAAGGGGTTGAAACATTGTGCTAACTCATGCAAAACTAGGTAGTTACTGTGGGCAGCTCAGTAACAGATGGATGTATTTTAGAGAATTAATAGATGGCATTAAAAAAAGCAAAATCATTTTTAAATTTACAGTTAAGGGCATGCATGACAATGTTTGCTTTCAATCTGTAAGGTAGGAGCTGAAATATTTAAAAGCTGTTTTGTCAAACCAATAAATAAGAAGGTGTGTGTGTGTGTGTGTGTATATATAGATGAGTGTACTTTTAAATCCTTGCTGACTTGTCATTAAGTTTGCCCCTCTGATATTTGGTTTGGTTTTTCACAGTTTTGGTGCAACATGTAGCTCTCTTGTCTATTGTACCAGTTGCTTGATAAAAGCAATTGCATTTCAGTGTCAATCTAGTGGGTGGTGACTCTTGGTTTTGCTGGAACTCTATCACTAAAGGTTGTAAAGACTTAAATGTCTCTTTTATAGCAACATTAAATGGTAAGTTACCCTTTTAAAGGCAGAGTTAGGTTTCACCAGTGAATAAGAGTAAATTGAAAGCATGCTATTACTGTGATACAATTAGCATATATACGCCATAGAATTCTGTCAGGACATTATTTGATTTTTAGCTTTGTCATAGCAGGAATAGGTAGCCTGATCTTTTTTATTGACTTTATTTTCCATGCTACTATTATAAGACTGAAAGTGCAATAAATTGAAGTGTAAGTGTTTGTTGACTAGAGGAAGCCCTGAGACTTTCAAACCTCTTGAATTTGGTGAAATATGTTGGGGGTTTTTTACTGAAAAAAATATGACACTTGCATTAAAAATCTTTACATTATAAAGTACAAGGTCAAAATTCTGTACACATTGGAACAGTAAGGACATGTCCTTACGTTTAATATCACCCGGGTATCAGGATAATAAGTATTTGGAAGTCTTACTCAGAGCTTGGTGACTTAGTGCCATTTGACATTTTTATTTGTGCATTAACTGTTTGTGCAGTATGGCAGCCATTAAATACTAGGTCTCATTATTAGTGCCTATTACACTAAAAAAATAAAATGGTGAGCGCTCCCTTTGGGAGCGTACTACCTTTTTATGAAGAGCCATGTGACGTTTAACTTCTACCTGGATGCTCACTACAGGCAGTACAGAAAAGGGTTCTTGTTTAAAGCCTCATTCAAAGGAATAGCAAGAAATGAGGTCATTGAGAGTCTCATGCAAGTACATAGACTGCACTATTTATTTAACCTTTGTTAGACATATTCAATAGCATCAGGAAGTTGTATATGCAGGGAGGATCATTTGCCAGACATATTACCCAGTGTGTAGTATCTACATAATGGTCGTCACTGTAAACTGTAGATTAAGGGCCTGACAAACAGGTAATAAAAGTGAAGTGTCATTTTCATGCAGTAGATTGATAATAGCAATTTTATGTTACTGTGTTTTACATACAGCATTTTTGTGACAAGCCATTAGCTTTTGACTTATGACATTTAAAAGTTATAATGTGGGGAGAGATGTATAAAGCAGTGACTGTGTGCAATTCTGAAAAAACCCTCTTGGCAGTTGCATAACATTTTTAAGGTAAGGCTAGACAGAATTGCTTCTTCTAGTATTGCTTGTTGTCTTTGTGCTATCCTGTAATTTATTGTCTTACTAAACTAGATAAGTGATATAAATGAATTCAATCATACTGAAATTGTTCCCTGTTGCAGATGTTTGGGCTGAGGCAAACTTTTCCTTATGGCACGTTACTGTTATTCTGTAAATGCATATATATAAGATAGTTTTACATAAAGGAGTCATTAAATACATTGTTCCATGTATGAATTAAGAAATATTTTGCTTACTAAAGAGACACAATTAAAAATGGTTTCTGATACTGAAGTTCACTGTAGTAATTCTGATCAGCCCTAAATCACTATTTTTTTTTAAATTAAAAGCAAAATAAACCAGTATTTTAGCAAATGACAAGCATTTGGATGCAGAACCAGGGCCCTCTGATGGGATGCTCTTGTCTTTCTCTACCCAGTGACAGGGTTCTACTGCAAATGTTCGTGGGGTTTTCTGTATGCAGTGGTTGGTTTGTCTTGCTTCTCTCCTTGGAAGTGAGAATTTGATTACCTCAACTGAATCCCAGGAGACATTAGTCAGTGTTATAAAATCCTTACTGTAATTGGTACTGTTGGTAGCATCTGCTGAGGGACTGTCCAAGGCTGTGCAAGCACAGAGGTTTGAGTAACCTCTCACCCTACCTTGTGGCCTGGTTGAGTTCATGGAGAGTGCGATTTGGAAAGCCTATATTAAATAATGTTGTGTTTATCTTTGTCTTTGAAGGTCTGTCTCAGTTTCTCAGGCTGTCTTTCTACTTCCACATAATGCACGAAGGGGGAAACAGTGAATAATGGCTAAAGAGCAGGAGATGGAAATGAAAAATAGAACATCCTTGGTTACCCCGTGGGGAATGCTATTGAAAACTTATGAATCGCTATGAAGCTTCAGTTGCCTTAGGATCCTGTGCCTTAGGAAAACTTGTTTTAAAGAAAGAAAGGAGGAAAGAGAGAAAATATATTTCTCGTCTTTTGCGCACTGGCAGTTATTAAAAAAAATCATTTAAACATACAGCAAAGGGAAAACAGCCAGATCAGTTTCCTGGTATTCACTTCAGATTTGTGAAATATTGCTCTCTCTCTCTCCCATGGTAAAGCAGGAAGAGATGCTATTTTCTTGTCCAGTTTAATGGTAAAGCTGCACAAAGCTATCGCAACGTGTTTCTGCTCCCCTTTTTAAAGGTTAACCTTCTTTCAGAATTGCACAAGTTTTCCCAGCAACATCTGTCAGCTTTGCAGTAAGCATACCCTTAGGAAATTATGAAAATTTTAAGACCATCTAAATACTATTGGGAATTTTTTTCCTGTCTACTGTAAAGAACAGCCACATGGCCAGTTTCATTTACTGATATTCATTTCTCTGTAGAGCTAAAGATGTAGTCACATGATTCAGGTTTTCTTTCTTTCTTGCCTATTTCCAGTGCACTTCCCTAGCCTTTCTGAAAGCAGACTGCAGATAGACTGTCATGTTTAATGAAAGAGTCCTATGACCACTGTGGCATGAGTGAAAAGTCTGCCTAATTGTTAGGACTTGAATGATCTTGATGTGATTCATTGGATCAGAAGCCACAAACTGTAGAATATATCAGCTGGAAAAAAGGTGTCCCTATTTTTATTCTAAGCTAGCCTGACAGTTGTGCACAACATTGGCAGGTGTTACTAGTGTTTCTCAGGTCAGTGGAAAACTTATTGGTTCTAATTTCTTTTCTTCCTTCTAGATGACAAAATACAAATACGTAGGAGTATGTGGGAAGTTTCAAATTTTTGTGTAACGTCCAACGCAGTAGCTGATGGTCTGTCTAGTGCTGAGAAACAAAAGTACCGTGTATAGTAGAAAATTTGTGAGACTAGGTTTTAGACATTTAATGAGGAAGAAGGGGGGGGTGGACTGTTTAAGGAAGAAAAACAACAGTTTCTAGTCAAACGCATGATACAAGGCAGTAACTTTTGTTCGAATCTGGATTTTACCCATTACTTGCTGAGGAAACTGAGAAAAATAACTAGCTTTCTGTGTTTTCCTCCTGTGTAAAAATAGGGCCAATAAAACATGCCCGAGGCAGATCCAGAGGGAGTGCAGGGGTGCGGCTGCACCTCCCCTTTCAGACTGGACCGGAAAAATCCACAAAGCAGAAGAGGATCCCCGCTTAGCCTCCATGCTCAGAGGCATGTCACCTTTCTTTCCCTCCTGTCCCTTCCTCCTCCAGTTCCTGTTGTTTTCCCCACTGTCCCAGTAGTGGGGGAAACTTCAGAGCTGCTCCTGTATTCTCCAGTTGGGCTGCATGGGAGTTGAGATCATCTAGGGAAACAACAACTGCAGTGGCTTCTTGCATTTGCTCCTTGAGATGGGGTGGGCAATTATTTGGGCCTGAGGGCCTCCACAATAAGGAGTTTTGATGACTTACCGTGAGCTGGGTCAACATCTCCCCTTTCTCCCCCCTCCCCCCCCGCCCTTGCGCACACACCCTGTGCAACACAGCCTGTGCAACAACTCACCAAAACTCCTTATGGGGCTGTGCATAGGTGGGGAGCAGTGCTCAGGAGTGGGAAAGGTGGGAAAGGCTGGAATCACATACCCCTTCCCCCTGGGGTGTGGTGTGTGGGGGGCGTGTGTATGTATGTGCATCTATGGAGAAGGGGCTGCCTGGGTTCTAGGTCCTGGGAACCTGTTGTGCAGGAAGGGAGGGGAGGGGCAGAAGGAAGGAGGCATGGGGCCAGTGCAGCAAAGCTAACCCGGGCAGTCCAGGCTGCACTGCTCCTGTGGCGCTCTGCATGGGGCCGAGCCCCATCTGGGGCAGACTATACTGCACTGGTGTCTGTGGCTGAGCCCCACCTGGGGTAGACTATACTGCACTGGTGTCTGCTGTCCAGCCAGGTTCTGTTCTGTGTCCCCCCACCTCCAGTGGCAGCTTCTGCTCCTGATCTTGCCCCTGCAGTGCTGCTGTACACTGCATCGCTCTGGGTGAGCAGCTTTAGCTTGGCTCTTGCCCCAGTACACAGGGCTCCAGCTCTAGCTCCCAGGAAGGTGGCCGGGAGCTAAAGCCAGAGCCCCACATACTGGGTAGGAGCCGCCTGGCTGAAACTGCTTGCCTGGAGCAGGGCAGTGTGTCATGGCAGGGGCAAAATGAAAAGCAGGAGCCTCCACTGGAGGCAGGGGAGGCACAAAGCAGAACCCAACTGCAGCTGCTCTGGGAATAGCCCTGCCAGAAACTGTGTGCTGGCTGGAGCCTGAGCCAATTGGAGCCCAGTACAGGCTGCCCCAGTGTGAGTGGGGAGGGCATGGCCCCATGCGCAGCACCATGAGACAGCCATGGGCTGGATCCTGTTACCTGGCGGGCTGGATCCAACCCATGGACCGTATTTTGTCCATCCCTATCCTAGCAGAACTGGGCTGTTAGAGGAATCCTCCCTACTGTTGCTGCTGTTCTTCCCAGCAAAGCCCAGCCCCCACACAGCCTGGCTGGAGTTGACAGGAGCAATTCTTGAAGCTTCCCTGGCCTGCGGGATAGTGGGGAAAGCAGCAGCACCTGGAAGAGGAGAGGATGGAAAGGGAGGGGACATGCCTCTGAGCACAGACAGGAAGGCAGGGATGCTTACCTGCTTTGGGAACTTTAAAAAATCCCCAGAGGCCGCATGTTTTGCCCACACTGGCAGTTTGCGGGGAGGAAACTGGGAGCAGGGATGAAGCCATTTTTGCAGCACAGATGGCTGCTCCTGCACCCCTCTTTGCCAATTCCTGGATCCACCCCTACCCACATGTATCTTAGAGGATACTGAGGCTTAATGCTAAGTGTTATAGCAGTGCTGAGTATTATGTCCATAATATAATACCTAGTGTTTAATACCAAACAGTAGGGCTGCTCGAAGCTTCAGTCACCGATTCGATTTGGAGGAGATTCGGCCTGATTCAGAGGCTGAATCTCCAAATCCGAACTGAACTGGGAGACCCATTAAAAGGTCCAAATCAAATCCAAAGCCTCCGAATTGATTGAGAAAAGATTCAGAGAGATTTGGATCGTCCAGGGTGAGGCAGGCACAGCCGGGCGGCTGCAGGTTCTCCCATAGCTTCTCTGGCTGTGCCTGCCTCTCCCCAGGTGGAGGGAGCTGCAGGAGGAGCACCCATGGCTGCCCGGCCCAGCCTTATCCGCTGCCAGCCCCAGCCTCCTGGCACTTAAAGCCCTGCACTTCCTGGTTGTTGCAGCGGTGATCAGGGCCTCTGGGGGCTCGTGGCAGAGCCCCCTGCGCAGGGCAGTGGCGGGCAGCAGGGATCGCTGTCCCTCCGAAATGGCCGAAACAGAAATGAAATGGAGTCATTTCACACAGCCCTACCAAACAGCTCTTCTGAGGTGAGCAAGTATCTTTGTATTGCAGGTGGGGGTATGACAACATGGAGAGATTTAGCAATTTACCCCAAGTCAGAGAGAAAAATCACTGGAACAACTGGGATTTAAAATCCAAGTCTCCTGACAATCCAGCCTTGTGCCCTATTCACTGAATTAAGCTGCTTCCTGTGAGTGAGATGAACAAGTGCCCGGGAAACTTCTCAGTTGAGATTTAGTAAAATAAAAATGGGAATTAGGCATTCAGCTTCCACTGAAAGTTAATAGGAGTTGAGTTCAGGACATTTAAATTCCAAATTCTTATTTGTACCTTTGAAAATCTCCTAAGGTCCTTTTCTTTTGGAGACAATACACCCCCTAATACTGCCTAGCCTGGCACAGGATACTATTGACTGGGATAGTTGAGGATAACACTATGCAGAACTTCATTCAAAACATGCATAACGTAAATGGATGGTTGCAGTGATCAGATGCTTTTGAAACACTTGTGTGTGATTGAAAGGTGAATGTCTATAGAACAATACAAGATTATTTGAACTAAAATGACTTTTAAATGAATTCAGAACAGGGACAACATGGGTGCTTGCATTCTTTGAGGGAAGGAAAGGTAGGCTAGCATGGTCCAATGGACATTGCATCCCAGAAGGGACATGGTTTGGTGCAGTGTCAACAGGGCCCTGGTTTCTTCTGCATTTGCTCTTACTTAGATATAAGTATGCTTGTGGGCTGCAAGTTTGGGGAATGGAGAGTGCACTCTTTTAAAGAATATAATAGTTGCTGTTCCTGAGAAGGTCCCGCCCTTCCCCCCCAGATTTCCTCTGAGGTCTCCTATAAGAGTATATTTTCTTTGTAATTTATCCATCTCCACTGCAATTGTAGTTGCAAAATCAGTCATCTACTCCTAAATATCTAGGTCATTAAAAAAATCTTCTGCTTTATCACTTACAAACAAAAGAACAAATCTAACCAAATATTTAGATATTATTCTTGTGAATCATAAAAAGATGTGTTGTGCTCCTTCTGCTTGCTTTCTGGCAGCAATTAAATAGCAAGTACACTATTCCCAGAACTATACTGGCATTTTTAATTTTGATGCTTCAAAATGGTTTTGCCTAATGCAGTGCTATAAACTAGCATTGAACAAAATCAATTGTTAATTTCTTCATCAAATGTATTATTTGTATTCCAAAAGGGATCACACATATGGGCCCCAAGGTAGGCCCTATTGTTCTGGATGATGTACAAGCATAAAATCTTACGGGAATCTGAACTAAATAGAGACACAATGCAGTGGCTGGGTGTAAAATCCAGTATCTGAGTATGGGAGAACCTAGGGTGGCAGTAATAAGTTATTTGCATATATTAGTTAAATGTACAATTTAGAAACTTAATAATAATTATTTTAATAAATGAACAAGATATATTAAGTTAATATTCTCCATTCCAAACAAATAAAAGCCCTGATGTTTGCCAAAAATAAAAGAATGAAAATAATGTGACCAATATTCTTTTAATTATTTAATATAATAAAAAGAACAAAACCAGATACAACAAGAACAACCCTAATATCTTTCTTTCCCTATGAATTAAGTATTTCTACATGTCATATGCTAGTGAGGGAATGTTAACTGTATTTGAGTATGTATTGAATACAGAGAGAGTGAGCTGTTTGCCTTTAAAAGTAAGTTGGCAACAAAAGGAAGGGGAGTGGTCATTTCACATTTGAAAAAGCAAAATGTCTTTTGCATTATTGATTGTTGGTTATCTCTTCATGGATTGTAAAAGCAACAAGATCTTTGAGATTTTATTGAAATACCATATTTTCTTGTACACCTCCATCCCCTCCCATAAGAGAGTTGTCCCTTATTTTTTGGAAAGGCAGAATGAAAAGGAAATGATTTTTTCAGTGTTTTAGCTGCATAGAGCAGGGACAGAGCCTAATCTTCAACTGACTCACCCTCCTTTTCCTGCTTAACTAAAAGCTGAAATGTTAGTTGCTGCTGAAGATTGGTCTTCATGAGTGGATCTATGAATTTGGGGGGGGAAAAAGTATCTCCAGGTGTGTGAAACAGGAAAAGAAAGACAAGACCAAATCAGTGCTTAATTCTGGGTTTTTGTCTCTGCTCCCTCGAGACTTTATGCATTTCACAAAGATAGTCCTGGGAACAGGGACCAGAGTAGAGGCTTTTGGATCACAGTTTTGGATTTGATGCCTAAAATCTGGTTAAGATCAGTTTTGGATCTGGCCCGAAATTGCTTATTATTATTCTTAATACTGGGAGTCGATACATGAGTCAGTTGTGTTCCTCCTTGGGTATTATCAGCAGAATTGCTTGCTAATTACCAGTCATTTACATCCATGTTAGCCAGCTGAATGCAATGTGGTTGTGCTTTTGGCACTGAGAGCAGAATTCGGCCCTCCCATACCTGCTGCTACTTGTCATGTGCATGATGAAAAAAGAACCCAGGTTCAGACTTGGGTATGGAAACCATTGAGATATAAATGTAGAATCCTACAGTATTACTTTTTAAGAGTTACTTTCCAGAGAAAAATTTTACTTTAGTGACCAGTATTTCCTATAGAAAGTATAGATGATAAAAATAATTAATAATAAAGAATACCTTCTAATAAAAAAGGGGAAAATATGTGCCTGTCAGGTTTTTCTCTACTGCTTTCTATAGTAGATTATCTCTGAAGATAGTTAACTAACCTATTAGTCTTATCTTTTAATATTGTTGATATATGTGGCCCTCAGGTCATGTCCTGGAAATAACATTCCTCTGCAAAATTTATTGTGTTAAAATTAAATATACTGCTATGCTGCTGACCACTCTTTGCTCCTGTGTGAGAACAGGGAACAATAAACATCCTTTTTAGGAAAGTATTTTCTTTCTGCTATTCACTGCCTGAGTCTTTTTTTTTTTTTTTTTTACTTTGTTTGCTTATACAGTGTGTATACTTTGTTAACATGCATCCTTTACATTCCATAAAAGCAAATTAAATTTGTCTGAGCAAAAATGTTATGTGCACAGAGGGCAAAAAAGTAATTTCAATCCTTGTAGCCATTTCTCTTTTGCTTTCCCTTGCAACACAGGTTACTGTAATAGTTGGATAGCTGAAGGATAGCAAAAGAAAAACAAAAATAGAAGCAAGACAGTGTTGTTTTTGGCAGTACATTTTTGTAAACAAAGTGACACAAATCGAGGCAGAAATTCCAGTGGGAAAAAGGAAAAGAACCAGAAGACTGAAAATACAGCACAGAACAGAGTCCCTTCCAGATGGTGTTTTTAATAAATTTATCAGGCGGGTATGGAAAAACTATAATGAACATTCAAAATGGGGAGTGGCAGACTCCCCTGGGGAGCAGAAACAGCACGGCACCTTCTGTGTGTTGCAATTAGTTAGACTCTCTCTCGAATTTACCACTGTAAAGAGGCCCACAAAATTGCATTCAGTGTATGATAAAATAGGTTTCTGCTCAATTATTAGAAAGCCCAGGCAGGCAAATTAACAGTTTTTTTATGAATAAGATTGTGGAGTTGTACAAAAATCACTAAATGTATCAGACTAAGGAGAGGTCCCTAGGGTACATGCAGGTAAAAATTGATGGATGGAATTGAAATGTGCTTAACAATTGTACAGTCCAGAAGTGTGATATAAAGTCTCAGCCACAAGCTGAAAATATTGCCATTTTGGCACAGCCCCACCGCTCCTTTTTTACCCATAAGACAGTCCACTCCTCCTTAAGCTAAAAGCAGCAGTTTATATGTTTTCTTCTACCCATTTAAAATGGGCACCCACGGGAATTTCTTAGGACTGGAAGGCAAGGAGAAGAGAGGAAGAAGTAGGACTAAAGAACTCTCTTTTTAGTTGCCGGGGCTTTTAATTTTCACTGTCAGAGAAATGGCAGTTCATGTCTGTCCACATTAATGCACAGTTCAGATCCGTCCCTCCTTGTAAACCATTTCCAGTATTTACCATTTTTTCCCCGTTTTACACCAGGAATGTGCTGAAAGACTGCTTTCAGGAATAGTGTATCGGTGGTTTTCTAGAATGCTGTGTAGTCACTTGCAGACAAAACTCTTGGGGTAGAAGCGCTATCTTTTATTAGACCAACTAAATAGTAGCAAAAAAATTTCTTTCTTTACAAGCTTTCAGGCCCAAAAACCCTATGTCAGATAGAGGAGAATTTAAAGATCTCCCAGGTAGAAACCTATATCCCTGAAACGTGGAAGATATTATAATTAGCTGTTTGGAAATGTAAACTTCTTTGCTAAACAGGCAAGAAGCAAAATTCAGCTCCTTGTCTGCCATCTGACACCTTCAGGGAAGAAGCCTGATGGAGCCTTGTCTACCTAGTCTACAGAGTCACAGAGCAACTTTTTCACAAATGGACTTTGAAACCCAGGTGAACCCTACCATCCTTTACCTTCCCTGTGCAAGATGAAGTTTCTTTTCTACCTGGGATAACTTTTACAATCTTTGAGTTCTCCTCTGCCTGATGACAGGTGTTTCGGCCTAAAAGCTTGCAAAGGAAGAATTTTTTTTGCTACTATTCAGTTGGTCTATTAAAAAATATTGCTTCTACCCCAAGAGTTTTGCCTGCCTCTGGTTTTTAGACCACCATGACTACAACCTATATCCCTGTGTAGTTTTTTTTTACAAAGCACATAAAAAATGGCATATGTGACTTTCTGCCATTGTGTATTATAGTAGTGCAGTGGATTTTTGAGGTGGGAGCTTTTTTTTTTCTCCTGGTGCAGAACAAAGTCAAGTCTCGCAGGATTGCATGCAGTCACTCCCCCACTCCTTTTTTTATGAAGTCATTGCTGCCATCAACAGCATAGTAAAACCATGGGGTTTAGGGATGCTCTTTATTTGAAACTGATTTCAGTGACTTAAAGCTGGAGAGTTTATGGATAACTCAAGTTTCATATGATCATAGTGCAATCACTTATAAACAGTACAATAATTTAAATGTACTTTATAGAAGCACTTATTGCAACTTTAATTCTTTGTATTCTGAAATGGGTTTCACATGGGATGTGAATTCCATTTTCCCCCCCTAAAGTATGTGATATTTCCATGTAAAATGCACATAGTATTTGTTGTCATGTCCTCTGAATTTTCTCTGTAATTCTTGTTTGGATTCTTTTCATAAATGTTTAATATGGAGTGGCTTGAAATTGCTCTCAATGAAATTTCTCTTGGCAGTCAGATGATTTTTGTCAACTAAAATGTTTTCAAAATGTTTGCATTATCTGCACAAAATTGTTAGAATGATGAATCTTGAGTAATCTGGCACAATGGGTACTTTTTAAAAAGAAATATTTAGGATTAAAGATAATATTTTGCCCTTCCTTTTCATAAATGAAAGTTTGTCCTTCATTAGGAGCTGGTACATAAAACCTCACCTTTCAAAGACGTTCATAAATAACCCATTTTTCAACATGATTATCATCACTCATTTTTCTCAGTGTGACTGAGATCAAAAAGCTTCCTTGAGTTAAGGTGTCCTTTTACGCACAGCCTATGCCAAAGGAAGTGTAGGCATCATTTAGCTAAGAAAGTCGTGGCCTTCCATTCTTTCTAAAAGGAGAGAAGCTCAGCTGTCCATAGGGGCGCCGTGAGGAGTAGGTAAATATTAGCGGGGATAAGGGCAGAAAGGAAAGGCAAGACACTGGGAGTCATCTAGAAGATCAGAGGCTATGGAGAGTCATGAAGTGTTCCTAAAAGTGGAGTAGAAGACTCCAGGAATGGGGTAGGATGGAGAAGGAGAGACAGGAAAGGGTGGCAGGGAGGATCAAGAGACAGGTAAGCTGTAACAGGAGCAGGGAAATGTAGAAACAGGAGAAGCAAATTGTCTTCTATTTGGATAACCAGCAAAGGAGGTCACTTCTGTGCATTTTTAATCTCAAATGATCCCACACGCACATTAGTAGTCAGTAGCTTTTCCTAAGAGTTACTCCTAACACTGTGGAGTTATTCTAGGTTCTTATTTGGGTGTTTCCAGCAACCACTCTTCCTGTTAATTTACACAGCTCTCTCAAGTTTAATGATGCTTTCAGCCTTGGCTGCCTGGGTCATTCTGAGCTACAGGCTAAAACCAGTACTGAAGTACTGATTGGTTCTCCAGTGACTTCCCACAATTCCCCCCTGTGCTCGGAATGACAGATAATTTTTTTCCATAATTCATTAGGGACAATATCTCAGTTTACTGCAGTGCAGTATGGGTACACATACTGCAGGTGCACACAGATATGTACACTGTGGGCACAGTAATTTGAGTATGGCTTAGTAGTGTGTCTGGTCACACCTACGGTAGGTTAACATCTTGCCTAAAGCTGGCAGCCCAATGACCCAAGTTAATCTTGTACTGAACAAATACCTTTCAGCTCACAAGATCACACTTTACCACTCCCACAGCTACCATATGCTGCAGATTACACCCCACAATCTCAGTTTTGTGTGGACTGATGTAGTGTTTATTACTTAAGTGGTTTAAAAGCATAATAAAAGTCAAGCAGACAATGAACAGTGAGATTATGATATAACACGGGCCTTCTCCTGATTTAAAAACTAGTAATATGGAAAGGGACAGCTCTGTTCAAATGACATCTCTCTGGCTAACAAACCCATATTAGTGGTTTGTCATTCCCACAGGGTTTAGCCTCTCTCCCTGCCACAAAGTTCCTCTGCCCCTCCATTCCTCTGGCATTAGTACAGCATGTAACCTGGCTTTTTATAAGTTAGCTGCTGCACCATGCCTCGGGTTTGGTTTTTCAAAACCGACTCCACCTACCCAGTGACCCACACTTAAGGATGTTGGGTTCCATGCAGCACTCCACTAACTGGAAAGGAACAAAAGTCTTCATAGTTGGTAGGGTCGGAAGGGACCTGAGCAGATCATCAAGTCCGACCCCCTGCCATGGCAGGAAAGAGTACTGGGGTCAAACAACCCCGGCAAGGTGTTCATCTAGCCTCCTCTTAAAGACCCCCAGGGTAGGAGCCAGCACCACCTCTCTTGGAAGTTAATTCTAGTTCCTAGCCACCCTGACAGTGAAGTAGCGCCTCCTGACGTCTAGTCTGAATCTACCTTCTGCCAGCTTGTGACCGTTATTTCTAGTCACTCCTGGTAGTGCTCGGGGGAACAGGGACCCCCCCCAGTGCCTGCTGGTCTCCCTTGGCCAGTTTATAGATGGCTACCCGATCCCCTCTCAGCCCTCTCCTGTGGAAGCTGAACAGGTTCAGGTCCCTTAGCCTCTCCTCGTAGGGCCTGCCCTGCTGCCCCCTAATCATGCAGGTGGCCCTCCTCTGGACCCTCTCCATGTTGTCCACATCCCTCCTGAAGTGCAGCACCCAGAACTGGATGCAGTACTCCAACTGTGGCATGACCAGTGTCACATAGAGGGGGAGAATCACCTCCTTGGACCTGCTTGAGATGCATCTGTGGATGCATGACAAGGTGCGGTTGGCATTCCTGACCGCGTCCCTGCACTGTCGGCTCATGTTCATTTTGGCATCGATAATGATTCCAAAATCCTTTTCTGCCTCTGCACTGAAGAGAAGGGAGTTCCCCAGCCTGTAGGTATGCTGCTGGTTCCTCCTCACCAGGTGCAGTACCTTGCACTTGTCAGTGTTGAAACCCACCATCAGGCAACCAATAGTGTGTGCAGTATGTAAGTCCATGGGGCATTCCCTGTTGGGTAGCTGCAAATGAAAATGTTCAGATCCTTTGTCTGAGCGGCATTGGAGGGTTGGGAAGGAGAGGCAGGGTCCAGGGTCCAGTCTATATCTAGGAACTTTTGATTCAGGTATGGCTGCAGGTATGACTGCTGTTCTGGAGCCTGTAATGGGGGCATATGGGGAAGGGGGTAAAGATCTGTTACTATCTCCTAACAGTCTGCCTTTTCATGGCCATTGTTGCTGAGAGTTGGCCTTTGTTTGGCAAGGCCTTTCTGTTTTGGCCATTTACAGCCCCGGCATTGTAGTTCAGGGAGTGAACACCCTGCCTCAGTGCCAGGCATAATCAGGAGGGGTTTTACAGAAAACTCCTCTCACACCAGTTAATGATTAAGAAACCTAAGGTAACTAGCAGGGCTAGTTGTTTTTAGGGCCTTTCTGCCTGGTCACTGATTGCTTTTAAAAACACAGTCTTGTCACCTCTTTAATACTCCCCTGTGGTCCTGGGGTTTCATGTTGGAACTTTAGATTCATAGATTCATAGATGTTAGGGTCGGAAGGGACCTCAGTAGATCATCGAGTCCGACCCCCTGCATAAGCAGGAAAGAGTGCTGGGTCTAGATGACCCCAGCTAGATACTCATCTAACCTCCTCTTGAAGACCCCCAGGGTAGGGGAGAGCACCACCTCCCTTGGGAGCCCGTTCCAGACCTTGGCCACTCGAACTGTGAAGAAGTTCTTCCTAATGTCCAATCTAAATCTGCTCTCTGCTAGCTTGTGGCCATTGTTTCTTGTAACCCCCGGGGCGCCTTGGTGAATAAAACCTCACCAATTCCCTTCTGTGCCCCCGTGATGAACTTATAGGCAGCCACAAGGTTGCCTCTCAACCTTCTCTTGCGTAGGCTGAAAAGGTCCAGTTTCTCTAGTCTCTCCTCGTAGGGCTTGGTCTGCAGGCCCTTGACCATACGAGTTGCCCTTCTCTGGACCCTCTCCAGGTTATCCGCATCCTTCTTGAAGTGTGGCGCCCAGAATTGCACGCAGTACTCCAACTGCGGTCTGACCAGCGCCCTATAGAGGGGAAGTATCACCTCCCTGGACCTATTCGTCATGCATCTGCTGATGCACGATAAAGTGCCATTGGCTTTTCTGATGGCTTCGTCACACTGCCAGCTCATGTTCATCTTGGAGTCCACTAAGACTCCAAGATCCCTTTCCACCTCTGTGCCACCCAGCAGGTCATTCCCTAGGCTGTAGGTGTGCCGGACATTTTTCCTCCCTAGGTGCAGCACTTTGCATTTCTCCTTGTTGAACTGCATCCTGTTGTTTTCTGCCCGCTTGTGCAACCTATCCAGGTCTGCCTGCAGCTGTTCCCTGCCCTCCGGCATGTCCACTTCTCCCCATAGCTTTGTGTCATCTGCAAACTTGGACAGAGTACATTTCACTCCCTCGTCCAAGTCGCTGATGAAGACATTAAAGAGTATCGGTCCAAGGACCGAGCCCTGCGGGACCCCACTGCCCACACCCTTCCAGGTCGAGACCGACCCATCCACCACGACTCTTTGGGTGCGACCCTCTAGCCAATTTGCCACCCACCGGACTGTGTAGTCATCCACATCACAGCCTCTTAGCTTGTTCACCAGTATGGGGTGGGATACCGTATCGAAGGCCTTCCTGAAGTCTAAGTATACGACATCCACCCCTCCTCCTGTGTCCAGGCGTTTCGTAACCTGGTCATAGAAAGAGACTAGATTGGTCAGGCACGATCTGCCCGCCACAAACCCGTGCTGGTTTCCCCTCAGCATAATTTGCCCTGCCGGGCTCTCACAAATGTGAGCCTTGATAATTTTTTCAAAGACTTTACCAAGGATGGAGGTGAGACTGACCGGCCTGTAGTTGCCCAGGTCCTCCTTCCTCCCCTTTTTGAAAATGGTGACCACATTAGCCCTTTTCCAGTCCTCTGGGACTTGGCCCGTGCGCCACAAGCGTTCGAATATTCCTGCCAGTGGCTCTGCAATGATGTCGGCCAGTGCCTTCAGCACCCTCGGATGGAGCCCATCCGGGCCTGCCGATTTAAAGGCATCCAGTTCTTCCAAATGACTCTGCACCACCTCAGGATCTATGTATGGAAGTCTGGCGCCTTGCTGCTGCCTCTCTACAACCCCAGTGAGAGACTTGTTGTGCCCCTCACTTAGGAACACTGAGGCAAAGAACTCGTTGAGGAGTTCAGCCTTGTCCCCCCTATCTGTCACCAATTGTTTCTGCCCATTTAGCAGTGGTCCTATTCCTCCCTGGGCCTTCCTTTTACTCCCAATATATCTATAAAACAATTTCTTGTTGTCTTTTACTTGGGTTGCCATCCTCAGCTCCATGGTAGCTTTGGCCCACCTAACTGCCTCCCTACAAACACGAGCAGAGGAGGTATATTCATCTTTAGTGATCTCACCCTGTTTCCACTTTTTATGTGCTCCCCTTTTGGCCCTTAGGCTGCCCTGGATTTCTCTGGTCAGCCATGGAAGCCTCCTGGCCCCTTTCCCTTTTTTGCCTCGCTCGGGGATTGTCATGCTTTGTGCCCGAAGGATCGTTTCCTTAAGGCACAGCCACCCTTCTTGGGCTCCCATCCCTTCAAAACTCCTACTCTGCAGTGCGTCCTTGACTAATCGCCTGAGTGCATTGAGATCAGCTTTCCTAAAGTCTAGCACTTTCACCCTACTAGTTACCTTACCCACTCGCCGTCTTATGTTGAATTCTATTATTAGGTGATCACTGTCTCCCAAATGGCTACCGATCTGGAGGTCCCCTATCATGTCATCCCCTGTTGCCAATACCAGATCCAGTATGGCATTCCCCCTAGTGGGACCATGCACCTCCTGTGTCAGGTGGAGGTCCCGTATACAGGTTAGAAACCTGCGTGAGCGATGGGACCTTGCTGTCTGCGTCTCCCAGCAGATGTCCGGGTAGTTTAGGTCCCCCATGACTACCGCCTCTTTAGCTTTTATGGTCTCCGAGAGTTGCCTCAGGAGCCCCGCATCTATTTCTTCCCCTTGGTGTGGGGGTCTGTAGCAGACCCCTACCACCAAAGCCCTTTCTCCCTGCCCCCCATGTAGCCTAACCCACAATCCTTCTACTTCCTCAACCTCGGATTCTGTCTTGATGAGGGTTGATGTATATTGCTCGCTGACATAAAGTGCAACCCTCCCCCCCCCTTTCTTCCCCGACCTGTCCTTTCTATACAATCTATAGCCCTCAGTATGTACCGCCCAGTCATGGGATGAATCCCACCAGGCCTCTGTTAGCCCCACTAAGTCATAGGTGTTTAGTGCAAGCAGGAGCGCTAGTTCATCCTGCTTGTTCCCCATGCTCCTAGCATTAGTATATAGGCACTTGAGCCCTGCGACTGGTGCCTTTGCTGCCCCCCCCTCCGAGTCCCAAGGGGCCCATTGTTTCTTACCTTCTTGTTTCTTACCTGTTCTGTAGTGCTGGTCTCCCCATGGCTTTCAGGTTTCGAATGTTCTCCTTCTTCAGGCTGGGCTGTCCTTGTGGGTGCCACATGGTTTGGTGGTCCACAGCTTCCCCTGCCCTCGTACTCCCCTCCCCCCGACGAGCCTAGTTTAAAGCCCGCCGGAGGAGATCCGCCAACCTAGTAGAAAACACACGCTTACCTTTGGGGGACAGGTGAAGCCCATCCCAGCTGAGCATGTCCCTCGTCATGATGTGCGGGTCATTGTCCAGGAAACCGAAGCCTGCCTCGAGACACCACTGCCGAAGCCGCCATTTGGTCTCTCTGATGCAGTTCTCCTGCCGTCTTCCTCGTCCGGTCACTGGTAGGATGGAAGAGAAAACCACCTGTGCACCGAACTCCTTCAGCACGCCACCCAGAGCACTGTAGTCCGCCATCAGGTGATCGGGGGTTCTCCTGACCGCATCATTAGTACCCACATGGACTAGGACCATGGGGTAATAATCGGTGGGCTTGATCCTGGCCTGGATTACCTCCATCACATCCCGAATCTTTGCTCCAGGGAGGCAGCATACCTCTCGTGCCGAGGGGTCCTGGCGACAGATGGGTCCTTCCGTACCTCTCAGGATGGAGTCTCCTATGATGAGCACTCGTTGCCTCCTCCTCTGGGTCCTTGTGGATCTCTTGATCTGTTTGGAGTGTGAAGAACGTGGTGTTTCTTCTTGCCCAAGGGTTTCCTCCTCCTCTTCCATCTCCTGCAGGGTCGCCAGGGCCTCGTACCTGTTCACCAGTCGGACTGGAGAAGCTGGTACCGGTTCGCTGCGAGCTGCTCCGGTCCTGGCTGTGACCGTCTGCCACTGTGCTGTGGAGGGCATTCCCCGGGCTGTTTCTTCCATGGGTGCCTGGGCCTGCAGGGAAAGGAAAAATCTGTCAATTTCATCCTCCGCCTCCCTGATCCCCCTCAGCCTGCTAACCTCCTCCCGGAGCTCCCTCACCTGCGCCTCCAGAGCCCTAAGACGGGCACCTGCTGGACAGGTGTGGGAGCCCCCAATCTCTGCCCCCCCTGGCCCTGCTGGGGATCCCCCACAGGCCAGGAGGTAGGGGGACATCAGCTCCCCCATGGGCTCGGTCTGGGTGGAGGCCTCAGACCTGCCCCGGGTAGCCTTGTCCCCCTGGGCAGAGGCCCTAGCAGCACTCCTCGTCGACACCATTCTGAGCTGCTGTTTGTAGCTCTGTGTGGTGTCTACGCCCTACCCCTATAGGAGTCCCACTCCTGGCCCTTCCTGCCCGCCCACCGGCGCGAACGCCTGCGCAAATGCCAGCGCGCTCTTACAGAGCGCGCCTGTTTGCGCACTCTGTTCGCGCTGCGCGGCTCGGGAGCGCGGCTCCCTACCGGCTCAGCTATATGGGACCTGGGGGGCTTCCCCTCCGGATCCGGCTCAGCTGTGCCGGGTCCCTCCGCCCCACTTACCTTCGGGGGATCAGCTGCTGCTGCCCCCGCTGCCGATTCCTCTGCTGCTGCTGCTGTTGCCTCCGCCGCCTCCGGTCAGTCGGTTGGTAAAAGGGCACACGTGCGTGCGGGACACACGTGTGCTGCCTCCTCTCCTTCCCGCTGCTGGTTCCCGGTCACATCAGGATTGGGACACACCCTTATACTCATTGGCAGGCTGTTCTATGTTTACACAGTACTACTGACAGCTCTTGTTCCCTCCCAGCTACACTAGCAGCCTCCAGGATGCATAACTCTCCCCTGTTCACAATGGGCAACCACTGGAAATGGAATTAAAGGGGATGTCAATAAACAGAGATGATCAAGCTCCCTGTTCTTCAACATCTCCCCCTCCCTCCCCCCCGCCCATCAGCTACCATTGGATGACCCATGCTAGAGAGGATCCATCAGCCATTGTGGGATCCAGGCTGCCATATTCACCCCATCCCTCTACTTCCAGCAACAGCAACTGATGAACTAGGAGGGGAAAACATAAAATAAATAGCAGAATTGCATTGTACTTGCGCTGTCACCCCTCCCCATGGCTAATTGTGTTTGTGAAAAAAGACACTGGCCACATTTACATTCCTTTTCATGTGCTACAAGTTTTATCTTAAACCACTTCCACTTGCACTTACGTTATGATAGGGTCCTGGACACAAAAAGCTTCCCACCTCCATAGTGTGAATGGCAGCACAAAAGGGTAGTGGAAAACAAAAGTGTTGTTATTCTTTGCAATCACAAGCACTCTCCCTTGATCCCCTTACAACCAGGATATTACTTAATAGGGGAGCTTAAGCCACTTCTTAAATGGAATACCAGGAATGTGCTACAGCCCATCCTGATATTGTGATTGCAAAATTGTACCCTTTTGTCCATCAGGAATGAACACGTGCAAAAATGTACCCAGTAGGGGTGTGTGAAATGGGTCATATTCGATTCGGATTCGGCCCAAATCAGGGACAGTGATTTGATTCATTGATTCGGATCACTGTCCCTGATTTGATTCAGCCAAATCTGAATCTGAAGATTCGATGCTGATTTGGAGAATCAGCAATTCGGCCATAGACACAACTTTAAATGTTTTTTCTACATACTTTGAGGTACCAGCGTGGCTTGTGAATGCTGTGATGTTGGGGTGGATGGAGCATCCCAGAGGAGTGGCGGGGGGGGGGGGGGGGGGTCCCCCACGTGCTTGGCGGTGAACCTGGAAGTGGACCAGAAGTGCTTCCAGTCCACTTCCGGGTCTGCTGCAGAGCATGCTGGGGCCCCCCCCCCTGCACCGCCCGGCTCAGCTATTGGCTGCAGGGGGACCCCAGGTGCCCCCCTGACCCAGGAGGCACCAGTCGCTGAGCTGGGAGGGCATAGGGGGGGCCCGTGCTCACACTCCAGCAGACCCGGAAGTGCTTTTGGTCCACTTCCAGGTCTTCTGCTGAGTGCGCTGGGAAGCCCCCCTTGCTCTTGTGAGACACTTCATCCACCCCAGCATCGCAGCACTCATAAGCCGCCTTGGTACCTTGAGGTATGTAAAAAAAACATTTAAAGCTGTGTATGTGTCTGAATCTCCAAATCTTTCCGAATTGATTTGGAGAGATTAAAGGGTCTTCTGATTCGGAGATTCGGACACTGAATTAGGTCGAATCTTCACCGAATCGAATAAGGGACTGAAGCTTCTCACAGCCCTACTACCCAAGTCATGTAACTCTGAATGTTTGAATGTTACAACAATAATAACTTGTATACATGGAATTAGCAGCAGAGGTGTAGTGAGCAAGATTTGCACCCTGGGCAAACCATGCAGGACAGTGGTCGGGGGTAAAGAAAGTGCTGCTGAGCACGAGAGGGGCGGTGACTCTGAGAATGGGACAGGTAGGATCTGGGAGTCTTATTCCAGGGACTCAAAATAATTTCTGGCTGCTACTGCTGCTGTCACAGCATGGTGTACCCACCCGGCCTGGTGTGGTGTCCAAACACCCAGCTGCCACTGCAAAGGCATTGCCATGGGGGTGCTTCTGCTGCTGAGGTACTGAGCCTGCAGGGGTGGGGTGCAGTTCTGGCATCCCTCTTAAGATGGCATCTGTGGCTGGCCTTCTCGTCCACCCCACGTTATGCTACTGGGAAGCACACTGCTGGGTAATCCTCGTCAGCACCACTTCCGCATAGGTTATAAGTTTCCTTACTGGAAACAATGCTGGGGACAGGGAGTGGGGAGAAAGAGGGACAGGAAAAGGAATAGGGTACAGAACAGTGAGGGAGGAATGGAACGCTATCCTTTGCTATTTCCAGTCTGATTTGCACGTGGGCAGTCTGGAACGCCCTGATCCCTAACTGTTCTCCACTGTACAGCCAAGCAGCAGCCGTGAGATTAAAATCTAGGGGAAAAAGTGAAGTTATTGGAGACATGTATTCTTGCCACAGCCCCTTTGTCCTTCTGGGTGGATTCAGTGCCAATGGGGAGTCCTGGATAGCTCATGCCAGGATGACCTTTACATATCATAAGTTTTTTCATAGTGGAACCTGCAATCAAGGATGGAAGGACTGGTGACCAAGGGAAGTATGCAGGGGCATGTATTTTCCTTCATGCAAGTACCAACATCCACTGCTTCCCTCCTCCCCCACCTCCCAGCAACAGATGAGTATGCCAGGAACAGAGATAAAAGGGGTTTTAAGATATTTAAACTAACAGGGCACCTATACATATGAAGTGAAGCTGGTCCGACTTGTTGTAATTATAGTGTGTCAGAGCAAGAGCAGACTTAATTAATCAAGTCTGCTGGAGCATGGTAATTACCAGGGATCCTGGTTTTCCTTGGTAAAAAAAAAATTGCATATTCTCTAATAAAAAAAACCCTAGAATCCGTGATTAAAATTAAAGCCGCCCCCCCCCGTCCCCCCCCGCCCTGCTCATCCTTCTTACTCCCCTGTCCACAGCCTTGCTGGTGCCCCTTGCCCCCCATCCACAGCCCCTGCTCCCCCAGCCTTGTTGGAGGGGGTCCCCAGCTGCCAGGTCTGTGGAACCAGGTCTACAGCCCCCTGCTCCCACTCCCCCCTGCTGTGGGTTCGGGGGTGGGGGTGGCTCCCTGCCACCATTCTCACTCCTGGGGGCAGGGAGGACCCACATCCCCCAGATAGAGCAGGTGCAGGCTGTGGGCTCAGGCTCTCGCCCTGCTTCCCTGGGGCCTCCACAGCCCAGCACGGCATGGAACAGCAGGGCTACGTGGGGATCTCTTTGCCGCTGCATGCTGCCTTAACAATATGCCTTCTGCACATGCTGCTGCTTTGAGAGGCGCAACTCCACGCCACTGCTCTCACTGCAGCCCCGTGCACAGGAGGCATATCGCCAGCGCAGTGCAGAGCTCGCAGTAGCGAGCAGCTTCTCCACGCAGCCCTGCTCTTCCCTGAGGGAACAAGCTTTAGTTAAAGCACCCCCGCTGCCATTTTGCAACGTTGGGACACTGATAAGTGAGACAGTCTTGGCACTTTAATTAGTGTGGCTCTCAGAGCTGCTCTTATTATAAAGCATCCCTCCTCCCCCCTGCACCTGGAGCACGTGTATAAACACCCACATTTTTTTGGGCATGTGTGTCATTTATAGCCTTGCCCTATACAGAAAGGAAGCCTGATGGGGAGGGAGGGAGATTGGGAGGGGAAGGGTGTCAAATGGGACACCAGGGAGCCTGGCCACAGTGCTGCTGCTGCTTGAGTCAACATGGCTATAGCAGCAGCAGTCTCCATTCTGCAGAGAGCAGTGGCAGGTTAGATTTTACTTCCCCTCCCTTTCCCTGGCCCCCAGCTTGCTGGACCTTTCCAGTGGTTGGCATATCCTGTGCCTCTCTGCTTTGGTCCCTGATGGAGCATGTTATGCTTTTGATTCTGGTAATCTTTAACAGATGACCCTCTTGATTCATATGGCACATGAACTGCTTTAGCAGAGGAGTGCATCTGTGGAAAGCCTTATCATCCTCCACTGTCCTGTTGGTATTCTCCTCATGCCCCAGCTTTACCCCTGCCCAGGCCAGGCATGCCCACTTCAGGTTCAGGAGTTGCACTAAAGGTACAAGCTCCCACACACCTCTCCTGCATAGGGGAGATGCATCTGTGACCCGAGTACTGGTGAGTTTGTGAAAATGCATTGAAAGTTGTGGTCTTGGACGTTAGTGGTTTCACAAACAGTTCCATCCTAAATAATGGTTTCCAGTTACTTTTAAATTTGTTATGTTTCTGTTGTTTGTTTGAATCACTATTTTGTATGTTTGTTTTCAGCCCTGGAGTGAGGAATGGCAATAGGAGTAGGACACATGTTCTAAAGGTTTGAGGGGAAGTGCTCCAGTAGTTTTTCAAAAATGAAGGCAGTGAAAAAGTACACTTAGACATTTTTTTGTCACATTTTAAGATGGTTATAACACTTCAGCATGAGGTGGCAGAAAATTAGAAATTGGATGGGACAATCAGATTGCTGATGGATCTTTCAGAAAACGGAGGAAAATCTGCTTTGCTTTCATTATCTATAAAGTTAAAAATATATTTTGCATATGAGCACTTTTTTAACGAAGTAGGGGTTTTGCTAATGATATACTAATATGCCTTTGATACTGCACACACACGTATGGACATGGAGACAAAATCTTTATGCAGCACATGACCTCTTTGAACACTGATTGTTTTTTCACAGGAATATCCAAGAAAGTTGTGTGAATTTTTCTTTTAATATTTGAATTTTTATGAGTTCATGGGATATGATTCAAGAATGGCATGTGTGGCTTGAGGAAGGGATATGGAAGAGACTACAGCATTAGCTCCAAGTATAACTTGCGTGTTGCCTTTAACCCAGTTCTACTGTATACACAAAAATTTCTAGCTGCAGTAAAGAGGTATGTCAGACTGAAGTTAGCAGTCCCATTGTGATGTGTGGGTTAAGCTGAGTGCTGCTGGCAGTGTGTCTGTGCTGCTAATCTAAACACTTTGTGCAGTTCAAGTGTTGTTTTTTTTTCATGTCACCACTTTCACCTGAAGCAGGCCAACTCAAGTACAGTTAACTTGAATGTAGATAACTCAAGCATGCCCTGCAGTGGAGATGCACCAAGTGGAAACAAACACAAAAAATATGGAAATAGCCATGCCTTAATCTGATCAAATAAGTGAAGATGGAATGAGGAAGGATTATACAGTGCAGTGCCTTTGCTGTATATGTTGGATTCTTTGTAGTTTAGGTGGGGATTTATATGGGCTGTATGGTATAGTAACTGAGGCAAGAGACCCAGGGTGAAAAGTTGTGATCAGTGAATGAAGCAGTCCCCATTCGCTGAGCATTATCTCATCAGAAAACTGAATGAGACAGTGGATCTACAAAAATAATATATAATCATGTACTAAGAGTATGTATCGTAACACATGCAAATGGAAAGGTTATAGTTGCATAGACATCCTTAATTTTTCAGTTTTCTAACTTCAGACAGATTCATTTGTGCAATCTTGGCTTTCTTTTAACATAGTTGTTATATACACAGTGGCATTAGATAAAAATTTGAAAGGTTGAGTTGAAAAAAGAAGGAATATTTAAAGATCCATCTGTCCACTATTAAGAATGTGCTGGACTTGAACAACAAATCTTTAAGAGTGGTAGAAATCCCTTCATTATACATACACTTTTATAGTTTATCTGTCTTTCTAGTGTCAAAATGAAAATATGAAAATTTGACAGCAGCTTTTAGGCCAAATGAATTGCAGAAGGGCTAGTTAAGAGAGCACTATATCTGGTTAAATAGTATTTGAAGAAACTATTCAGATAGTCAGGAAATAAGGGCTTTTTGTTAAAGCACTTTCTAAAACACTGTAGAAAAAAATTACTCTTTGCACACACAAGCAAACCACATCATTTCAGCATCCTTCCAGAGGAGTTAAAAGCCTTGATATTGTTATTGTCTTGAACTTTGGTGGATTTTGCTGAAATGGACGTTTGCTTTGGATAGCAGGGAGAGCTGCTTCAGAAGGACGGATCATTTTGGAATCCACTGAGGCTATGTACACGCATTAAATTTAGATGGACCTAACCAAGGTTAAGTTGATATAATTTCCCGATCATAGAGGTATGCAGAGGGCTTAAGTCTCCCCAAAATGGCACACCTGATCTAAATTAGTTCACCTGAGTAGCTCCACTAACTTAAATTGAGTTAACCCAATCTCAGAAAGGGTTAACCCAATCTCATGAGCAACTGTATGGCTAAGTACAGAAAGTCAACAAGCCCAAGTCTGAATCAGTTCAGTCTTTGCAGGTTGGTCTAAGATGCAGAGATTGAACCAGCAAGAAAGCGAACAGACATTCATTTTTGGTTCAGGAAGTGCAGGCATATGCCTTCAGTGGCTCAGGCCAGAAGCTGGGAGGTGCTAGAGCTCATCTCCCAGCCTGCCAGCTCCAAGGCTTTTCCTGCTTGAGCAGAGTAGGCATGGCCAATCCCCAGCCCAGAGCTAGCTGTAGAGTCTGCCTCGGCAGGGGGGCAGTACCTGCCAGGCTGAGAAGGGGGTGGGTGGAGAAAAAGGTAGTGGCATTGAATTCATAAATGCTTGAACAAGAACAGTCCTTTCTCTGAAGCGAGCATGTATTGAACAGAAGGGAATGACCCTGCAGAGTCCTGCTGCTGTGTGTCTGAACTGCGAATCCCAGACACGTCTGGGGCAGCAGGAAGAGAAAGTGAACACACTGCCTATGCTGGGGGACTCGGATTGAACTTGAATCAGGAAGGGGTCTGGGACAGAAGTTTCATAACCCAGTTTGAGCTAAATCAGTTAAGTCTGATACTACATTCAGCCACGTTTATTTTAAACCTGACTAAGCTATTTTTAGCCCACTGACTCTCCCTTCCCCTTCCCTCCCCTCTTGACCTGGACAGCATCCCATTTCCCCTCCAGTGGATTGCTAGCCCTGCCTCTCTCCCCACCCTCAGTTACTTACATTAGAGTGCAGCAAACCGCTGTATGCACCCAGAATCTACAGCTGTGGTTCTCCATCTTTCTTAGATTCAAGGCAAATCTGAATAGACTTGAGATACCTCTTGGAAAATACCAGCCCTTTAATTTTAACTTTTTTTTTTGCCTATACAAAATAATAGAGCAGCTTTTCTGTTGCAAAAAGCTCAGGAAGACCACAGCTATGGATTTCTATTTAAAATCTCTACATTTATCTTGTGAGTCATGTTTGTACACCTATCAGTGCTAACAGTGTGGTACCACATGGCACTCCTGCGAGGATCTCAAGGTACCTAAGAGCGCCATGACATTCTGGTTGAGAATCACTGGTTTACAGGCTTAAACAGAGCATAATGGCAGAGAACCAATCCATGCCAAGGAACATGAGTCAGAGTTAAATATCCCCTCATTAGTCAAACTTTTTTGTTGTTTTTATTCTGGCACATGTCAGGAGTTGTCTAATGGTTACAAACTCTGAACTTATTATGCCAATAAAAATAATTGAGAAAATAATTTAACTGAGTTATAG
Source organism: Alligator mississippiensis (assembly GCF_030867095.1). Taxonomy (NCBI): domain Eukaryota; kingdom Metazoa; phylum Chordata; order Crocodylia; family Alligatoridae; genus Alligator; species Alligator mississippiensis. The sequence goes on along the minus strand of NC_081824.1, from coordinate 171,178,369 downwards.
AATTACAAGATTATACTATTTTGTAATTACAAGATTATAGTATAATCTTGATTATCTGAGGCTTCCTGTTATTATAGCTCAGTCATGGACTCATTACAATGAAAATTAATTCAATTCTCTAAAATTACTCATTGTCCTTGTGATATTCTAATAATAGCAATTCTGTTATATTAGCAGAATCTTGTTTACAATGGAATAGACATTCCATTGTAAACACTCCCACTTTCTGTGATGCCGCAGTAGTTCATCATCACTCTTGCAATTATGTATGAGGAGTGGAACAATGACCCAAAATGTTTTTTTTTTATCATATATAAGTAAAAAGGAAAAATACTTCATAACTCTTACCTCTAGCCCTCTCCCTCTATCCTCCTCTTCCATGATGGTCATTTCCTTGTGCTTTCCTTCCTTTTTTCAGAGACATCCTGATGTGCATTGTGCTGAGTTTGATTTCTCCTTCTTCCTTGCTCTTTTGACTGGGAGAGGAATGTTAGGAATTCTTTTAACTCTGACTGAGCATGTCGCCATGTCTACACACTAATAAACTAACTATGTACAGCAGTGGTGCCCTTAAGCCTTGTATGGTCTTCCTCCCTAAACCAATAGGGGTGTAGCCCCAGAAGTGTAGCCCTGAAGGCAAACTAATTAGCGAGTGTAGGCTAAGTACCCCTTCTTTACAGGAGTGCTGCCCATACGCCACCCATACTAGTCTGCAAAAAAGTGTGCACTTAGCTCCACTATTTTTGATTTAGGAGGAAGACCACACAGTGTTTCAGGGCACTACTACCAGAGGCCTTAAGTTTACCATGTAGAGATGGTCTGAGTACCCCGGGGGTTACAAGAAATAATGGCCACAAGCTAGCAGAGAGCAGATTTAGACTAGACATTAGGAAGAACTTCTTCACAGTTCGAGTGACCAAGGTCTGGAACGGGCTCCCAAGGGAAGTGGTGCTCTCCCCTACCCTGGGGGTCTTCAAGAGGAGGTTAGATAAGCATCTAGCTGGGGTCATCTGAACCCAGCACTCTTTCCTGCCTATGCAGGGGATCAGACTCGATGATCTATTAAGGTCCCTTCCAACCCTAGCATCTATGAATCTATGAGAACATTTGGCTAGAGTTCTGTTCGCAAATATCGCTGTTCAGGAACTATTTGATAAGTTTCCTTAGAAAATGCCAGTCACTAAAACCAGTGCTTGATGGGAATGTACTTGTTTTGATGAAAAAGCTTTCTGAGGATCAGGTTTGAATTTGTTTGCAGGGAGAGACCAGACTAGCCAACAGTGTGGTGATGGGAGCACTCACCTGGGGCACAAGAGGTGGATTCAGACCACAGACTTTACTCTGGGTTTCTTACACCCCAAGTGAGTCTTCTGATCATCAGGTTGTTAGCTCTTGCCTGGTCTTGGTATGTGTGTAAGTGTGTGTTCATGAAATATTGCAGCAGATTTCATTTCATCCTGGTGCAGAATGGGAATACTTTTAACATCTAAAATTTTGGGGGACAGGAAATCCATTTCCCACCTAGCTCTAAAATGAAGAACTTTCACACTACTCAGGAAAGAAACTATTTGTTAAATCACATGGACACAGTTCTGTAGAAAAATGTCTTGTAATGCATGGGTTTATTTGGTTTTAATCTGCAATATGAAGCAGATTCACATCTTCCTCTGTTTAGCAATAACTTTGTGCTTTTTCTTCAGCATAAATAAAAATTATTATTACTGGGGAATGTGCTTGCTGTACACGTGACAATATGTGGCTTCTCTTTTTAAATTCACAGTTCCAGCTGAGAATGTTGCAACAATTGCAGAATGCGCCAGTGTGATTGAGGGTGTAAGTCGAAGTCGTAATGCGTTGCTGAATGGAGATACAAAAAATTATGACTGGGATTCTGGGTACACATGCCATCAGCTAGGCAGCGGTGCTATTGTGGTACAGCTAGCACAGCCCTACATGATTGGATCAATACGGTAAGAGGAATCTTTTTCTCTCAAGTAATAGCAGCAGTGAAATTTAAGCAGCCTGATAGATACAATTGCATTCTTTTGAATCAGCTTTGAACTGCACATACCCTTGTTAGCAATTATATCTTTGGGGATATTTTATTAATCTTTATTTACAGTAGAACCTAGTATAATACTGTATGTCAAAATACACTCTTCCTATATCAGAGCAAGTCAGATTTATATGGAACATGCCTTCACAACAGAGTTAAGCCCAGACCTTTCTAAATTGTTGTTCCTGACTCCTTTCTCATCTAGGCACAAAACCACATCAGACTTCAGCACAATTGAAGTACTCTCATTATGAATTAACTGGCTTGACTGGGTGTGTTGAGATACAGCTCAGGTTCTTGTTTCACTCAGGGTGGTAAAACAGTCATTTAGCAGCAAAGAAGCAGGCTAAGTCATCCAAGTGGTGATAGTTCTTCAGTGTTTTTCACAGCTTCCTTCCAAGTTCTCCTTCCATCCATGGCAAAAGAATCATAGGGCATCATACTTTATATCATGGCTGTCCAGATGGTGGCCTACAGACCCCTGTCTCTCCCACTACAGTGCAGTGGGACAGAGCCCAAGTAGCAGCTGTGCACTGCTGGTGCAGCCCATGCAGTAGTGAAGGTTCCTGGGGGCCTGACCTCAGGGCAGATGGCTCATGTAGTGTATGACTTGGGGGCTGTAAGCTGGCACAACATGCAACCTCTGATTGTACCAAAGTTGAATGACCTGGCTTTACAGCAACATAAAAGAACCATAAATATGCCTCCAGAAGCCCTAGTGGTGCCGCTCTAATGAGGACCAAGTATCTTGTGTATCACTTTGCAGTGTGGCAGCTCACATGCAGGCTATAAGTTTACTTAGCTACTCAGAATTGTGTTCTGATTACCTGGACTACCTCTGCAGTGAAGATTATACTCTCACAGAACAGTAGTTTCCAACTGGGGTCTTTGGGAGACCCTCTCTGACAACATAGACACTGTTGCTGTGGTGGCAGCAGCCAGGTGAAAATGCCCTGCACACAGGGCCTGCAGCACACACATACACCTCCTGCATTACGGCACTGATCACCCTTAAACATGTAGGAGAGCAGGTTTGTGCTGTAGTCCTTCCTGGACTAGTCCACCCAACACTTTTCCTAGAAATAGACATGCACTGGATCATTCCAGCTGTCCCATGTGCCTCTGTTTTTGGGAGATACTGTACAAGGATGGAAAGGGGATGGCAGCAGTATTAGGCAGCTCTCCTACCTGTTTTAGACTGATCGGATAACCCTAATGCTGGAGGAGCACATGTATGTGCCACAGTCCTTCCTGATCTGGCTGTACACCAACCGTGTGGGACAGTTTTACTTGTCGGAGCAACACCAAATTGAGAACCACTGAGTTAAGTGGAATACAACAGTGGTTCTCAACTGGGGTTGCTGTCGCACTCAAAATAAATGAAGGTACAAATAGAACCATTCCTAAGTACTAAGAGAGAGTACTTTTTCCAACTTTTGAACCCTTTGGCTTTGAGCTGATTGTTTTTTCACTAAGAAAATTAAGACAGTGAAGTCCTGCATATCTATCTACCCTGCTGCTTTCTGTACATCTATATCATTATGTTGTTGGGAAGTATGTTTGTGCCTTGGGTGACATGCTGAAAATGGAGAGAAGGAATTTTGAAATTATAGTATATGTCAGGGGCGGGCAATTATTTTGGGCAGAGGGCCGCTTACTGAGTTTCGGCAAGCCATCAAGGGCCTCATGACAGGCAGCCCGGGTAGATTTAATATTAATTTTCTACATTTTTTAGGGCCCTGCGGGCCAGATAAAATGGCCTGGCGGGCTGCATCCGCCCCTGGGCCGCATTTTGCCCACCCCTGGTATATGTAAATGAAGCTGGGAAACTTAGTGCAGGCAGAGATTAGCAACAGTTGCCTGGCCTAGGCAAACATTTAGTGCTAGAAACTAGGGGTGTGTGAAGGGGAATAGGAGATACTTTATTTACTAGGGCACCCCCTGGAGTAACTATGAACAACGGCCACAAATTGACAGAGAGCAGATTTAGGTTGGACATTAGAAAGAACTTCTTCACAGTAAGGGTTGCCAGAATCTGGAATGGGCTTCCAAGGGAGGTGGTCCCTTCTGACCCTAACATCTACGAATCTCTGAAGTGGGCCCGAATCAGGGACAGTGATTCAATTCGTGCCCCCCCACCACAAACCCAAGAGGCACCAGTGGCTGAGCCAGGGAGGTGCAGGGGGGTCCCCCCCCAGCACACTCCCTGGCAGACCTGGAAGTGAACCAGAAGTGTTTCTGGTCCACTTCCAGGTCTTCTGCCGAGTGCACTGAGGAGCCCCGCGTGCTTCTGTGGGACACTCCACGTGCCCCAGCATCGCAGCATTCACGAGCTGCCTGCTACCTAGAGGTATGTAGAAAAAACATTTAAAACTGTTTCTATGACCGAATCACCGAATCTTTCCAAATCAATTTGGAGGGTTCCACTTCGATTCAGAGAAGTTAAAGGGTCCTCTGATTCAATTCAGAGATTCAACCACCAAATCAGGCTGGATCTCCCCCAAATTGAATCATGGACCAAAGCTTCACACAGCCCTACTAGAAACCAGATGTATGCCATCCTCCTATTAGGATGGGTAGCTGCCTTATTAGCCAGTCAGAGTTTAACTCAGTCTTGTGACACTTGATTCTCCTTTTCTACCTTTGTATAAAAAATGAGATACATTGGTCTATCCTGAAGGAGTGAAATGTAAAGAGTTTCTCCTCTTTTCTGTCCTCTTCTTGTTCCCATTATACCATAAGAACCTATACATGTGTTCACTTAAAATTGGGGCTATCCTTGGAAAAGTGAAGACTTGGCAAGCCTATTTTTTAGTACTCTTAAAAACTGAAGGAAATATTCACTCCCCTTCTGATAAACTTGTGTATTCTGGTTTTGGTTTGCAGCAAATTATTGTGGCAATTATGAATATTTGAAGATCAAGGGTAATATCAGATGTGCTGACAATTCAGAATAGCATAATAGCATTCATAGTTTTCATTGTGATGCTTCTACAGAAATTGTACAGAATTGGAGTCCAGGCTTGTTGTCTTTGTATTGAAAACATTCAATGAACAAATTTATTACAATCAGTACCTTGGCAAAGTGAATATTTTGTACTTTTGAGTTGGGGTTTTACATGTTCAGCCAAGTATCATGTGGGAAAAAGAAAAACTGCATTACTCAAATGTCTTAAAAGTAGGTAATTGAGAAGTAATTACCATTTTCATGTCAATTTAAAAACATTAAAATTTAAGTAACAGAAACCTTTAGAGGCTCAGCCACATAAAAGATTAGGGGAAAGATGTAATAACTAAACTACGTAATTTCTCAGTTTATAGTCCCTCTGTCTTCCTATCAAGAGACTCCCTATTATTTTTCAGTTAGCAAATTGTGATTTCCTTTTCACTATTTTCAAGTTAATGCAATAAATGGACTATTGTCTGTATGAAACCTTATGCTACCATCTATTCTGTTCTAACAGAACTAATTTTAATAAATCTCACTTTTAAACCATCTATTAAATGAACTGGATTTTTGGATGCCAAGAACTGATTGTTATACAATTGGCTTGTGTACGATGTAAATAAAATATAAATTATATTATAACTAAGGGAAAATGTTGGCACAAAAACAAATAGGTACAATCTGGCCATGAATAAATTTATTTGGGAAATTAAAAGAGGGCTTAAAGCAATCATAGTTCAGTGAGGCTTTGAAACAGCCTTCCAATAGGAGCAGTGAAGACCAGAAATCCAAAGAGTTCTTCAAATGGAGTTTGATTAGCTTAAAAACAGGGTTTGTATGGTGTAGCTGCCTGCAGTAGCACCCAGCTGGACTCATTTACCCAGGAACCTCCTTCCAATCCTGTATTCTTTCACATTTATCACTAAAATAGTTATAGAGCCAATAAAAACCTCCAGAAGTCAAATGTCATCATTAGTTTCTCATTTGCTTTGATGTAGAAGCTCTTACTTGTATTCCCGGTTAACTCAAGTCTCATCAAGTACTAATTTAAAAACGTATCAGCAGCAATTCTGTCTCTTTCTAAAATGTAAACCCACTTAAATAGCTCCAGGTGCTTCTTGTCACCTTTTCTGGTACCCCCCCCCCGCCCCCTCCTCCCCTCCTCCCTCCCCCCCCCCTCCGGTGCCCCACACACCTTTTATTAAACTGGCTCTTCATAGAGCAAACTAAAACCAGACCCATTTGCTTTTTAACTTCTGTAATTTAATTTCCTACTGCAGAAAAGTTAACCATTCCTAGCCACAGTCTCTGATGAAAGTGTCCCTTCAATCACACTGGATAGTTGCACTTATTAATTTCACAGTCCATAAAATGTGCACAGCATGTCATGACTTGACATATATCCACATTTACCATGGCATCTAATTTTTATAACAAGTGTGAAGAAAACAATTACTATCTCCCAAAGTAGTACAAAGCAACCACATATAAATGTCCTAAATGCTGATGGAACAAAAATAGGGCTTGGACACAGCCTGTCTACATTGGTGTAATTTATGTAAGTTTCGTACACTGATATAAATTATGCTGGCATCCAAAGTAGACAGACATGCAGGTATTCAGGGTCAGCTGAACACACTAGGTGCTAGTCAGCACTTTGCCGCTAAATGGCAATGGAGTATGTAATAGCCTGTTTGCCTTGAGTGAGTGGCACCCCCCAGGATAAGCTATAGACAAAGGATGCATGGACCTGTTTAGTTTTAGGTCTGTTTTTTTTTCTCTGGGTGAATGCTAAATTAGATTCATGTAAGTTGCACCAGTGCATGATTGTACGTTCCCTATGTCCTCTACCTTGTTAATACAGGTGTCGTGTCCAGTGATCAAGTGAAGGTGTTTAGTCCATGTAGAATATGTCTATAAACATAGAATTTAGAGGGGATTTTCCTTCAGTAATTGTCCTTGTAAGGGGACTGGGATGCAGGCAGTGCAGACCATGGTTAGTACCATGGATTAGGATAGTGGTATCTAATCTTCCAGCCCCACAGGCTGAACAAGTGTCATTGGGTCAGTTCATGGGCAGATCCTGCCCCAGAGTCAGTCCGCAGATGTGATCCGGCACACTGACCTGGCCCTGCCTGCTGATTTGAGCTGCATTCTGGATCTGGCTGTGTGCCAGTCCAACCTCAGACTCAGCCTAATTTTACATGCCCAGGTCTGGCTGCAGAGTGACCCCACATGCCAGCTCAACCACACACTGGTGCAGTCTAGCATGCAGGGCAATGTTATCTGGCCCTTGGGACTCCCTGTGGCTCTGGAAATTTGGCAGCAGGGGAGTGGTATTTAATGCTATCACTGCTCCCCTGCCTCCAGTTTCCAGACCTGTGGGGAGTCAGATTTGGCCCATGGGCTGGAGGTTGAACACCACTGAACTAGGACAAAGGTGCAAGCCAAAGGCCCAGATCCAGTACAGAGACCTGGTTGCAGGAGGTCTATAGGCTGAATTCAGGAGGCAAGTGAAAAGATGGGACCAGAAGACAAATTGGAGGTCAGGCCAATGAGAGAGCAAAAATCAGGGAAGTAGGTGAACTAGGACCAACAGCAACCTGAGGATCAACCAAGCATGAGGAGCAATTAGGAACAGGGGAACCAGGAAAGGTGAGTACACTCAAGTCCTGGAACCAACTGAAGCCCTTAAATACCTCGGAGCCATTCTTTGGCACAGCTGCAGAGGTTGACACTACAGTTGGGAGCAGACTCTAGCTTTTAGACTCTAACCTAAACTCATATTGTTGCTGGTCTGCAAACATAGCTGTCCATTACCTTTCCTTAAAGTACAGGTATATCAAAAAATTACTTCAAGGCAAGCAAGGGTGCACAGGCGCTGACTTTGTTTTTTGCCGGTGGGTACTTTTCTTTTTGCATTCCTATGCATGCTCAGAAGAGGCAGCCTGGCTTGCCCAGTGTGACTCGTGAGTGCTGAGCACCCACTAATTTTTTTTTCAGTGGGTGCTTGAGCCCTGGAGCGCCCAGGGAGTTGGCGCCTATGCTAGGGTATGAAGTTACTGCACATCAGTCAGGCCATGTTATTACTCGTATGTGTTCTCTTACCCAAAAGTAAATGCCAGGTTGCTTTCCCCACTTTCATTAAGGAGTAAGTTGCTTTGCATTTGCTTCAGGGCAAGAGACTGTACATAGGTACTTATTGTGAAGACACTGTCAACACTTTAAGTTTGCATCCTAGCCTCTCTAACTTGTTCATGTACCCACATTTTGAATGTGAAACCTGAAGGGTCAAAAGCATACCTATTATAAGGGGTTTAAGAATGAGAAGCAGATTGAGGTTAGACTGTTCTCATGCAGGATTTCCCTTAATCCAAATGTGGCACCTTTTTTGGAAAGGTAAGGAGCCTCCATAATCTTTTTGTCCCCTGCCTTGTGTTCCCATTTTCCAGTCTCCCAGCTCCTTCAAACCACTCTGTTTAATCCCATCTGTCCATCTGGGAGGAGGATCCTCATAAGGTCCACCATTACTTCTTCAAGCCGACAGTAGAGGGTCACCATAAAGTTATACTTTTTACTTGTTACTCCATAAACTGAGTTTGTTTCTAGACAAATAGGTCATCAGGAATGGTAGCAAGTATGAAATGCTAAACATGTCATTTGAATGTTGTAAATCCTAAGAGATCAAGATCACTGATGTCTTGAAAAGGTAGTTGGTTATTTTCAGTCTACAGTAACTGGAAGGAACACCAGTAAAAGCCATCTTTCAATGTTGGAAAGTTTGGCAACTGTCAATCCTTTGGATCATGGTGTATACATGAGAGGTCACTCAGACCTTCCATCCTGCTTTAGGTTACTGAGACAGAATCCAAAGGCCAGACTGAGTCCAGACCTTTGGTGCCTCCATGGCTGTATTTGTGTAAGTTTTCGGGAATTGAACCCAGGTCTCCTGTGTGGCAGACAAGGATTCTACCATTGAATCACAGGGGAATCCAGTGTTGGAAAATATTATTATAGCAACCACATTGTATCTGAAAAAGCTGAAGGGCTGCTACTGAAACCCAAATATGCACAAGAAATAAATAGAAAGTTAAACTCAGTAGGAACATGTGAAATGTATGTGATTTACTGCAAACTTGATTGATCTGTGTCTCTTTCAAATGATTCACTTTCTGTACACAAAAAAGGAATAAATACACCCACACATGCACCCATCATCATCAGTCTCTCAGTTTGAGGGTGGTCTCTACCATGGCTCATTGATGGGTCTTGAGGTGATTTAGGAGTCCAATCCTTGAGCCGTAGACTCATCAACAGAAGTTGTAGGCTTTCTGCAGAGCAGTGTAGACTGCAAGTTTGGATTCTTTTCCTTTTTCTTCCTCCACTCTCTCCTCTCTGCTTCAAGGGCAAAATGCTTTACCTCAAAATGGGTTGCTGCTTTGTTGAGGTTGTGGCACCATTGGAGTCGGTTGGCAGCAGCTCCTCCCAGCCCTTGATGTCAGCATCTGTTTTCTTGAGGATTGATTTCAATGTGTACTTGTAGCATTTCCTCTGGCGACTGTGAGATCTCAGCCATTACTAAGATGGGAATAGAGCACTTGTTTTGGGAGTCAAGAGTCAGGCATCCTCAGGGTGTCCAGTCCAGCAAAGTTGGTGCTTCAGGATCACCGACTCAGTGCTGGTAACATTAGCTTCAGCAAGGATGCTGGTATTTGTGCAGTGATCTTCCCATTTGATCTGAAGGATTTTCCAGAGGCATTGTTGGGGATACCTCTCCAGGCTCTTGAGATGATGACAGTAGGTCATCCACATCTCATATCCATAGATGAGGGTGGGGATGATGACCATATTGTAGGCCTGGATCTTGGTGTCTTTCCAAAGATTGTGATGAATAAAGACTTGCAGAAGCAATTTCCCAAAGGAGGTGCTTGCACACCAGATCCCATGCTGGATCTTCTCATCAATTTTCACTCTCTGATAAAGGTGGCTACCAAGGTAAGGGAAGTGCTCAACCCCCTACAGGGTCTTTCCCTTGATCATAATTTGGAGGGAGTCACATTCATGGCCTGGGACAGGCTGATAGAGCACTTTAGTCTTCTGGATGTAGAAAGAGAGGCCCAAAGTTCAGTAGCCTTCTCTGAAAAGATCCACTGCGTACTGGAGGTTTTCCTCAGTGTGCGCAAGGATGGCACAGAAGGTCAAGGATGGGTGTTTTGAGAACTTTGGTCATTGAGCTAATATGTCCCAGACTGAAGAGCCCTCCATCCATTTGGTATTCAATGTGAATTCCAGAAAGAAAGTGTCCTTAGTGAGAAGCAGGATGACTGTTAAAAAATGGAGAACAGAGTTGAGGCAAGGATGCATCCTTGCTTGGCACCAGTTCAGATGACAAATGGATCGGTCTCTGTTCCACTACAAAGAACGGGTCACAGTCATCTGGTCATGAAGAAGCCTTAGAAACCTGATGTACTTTTCAGACATCCAAATATAGGCAGTCCTTTCCACAAGGCTTCATAATTAATGGAATAAGGGGCATTAGCGAAGTCAATGAAGGCCATAAACAAAGTCATGAACAGGCTTCTACCACAGGAAATAATATGCTCTCCTGTACCCACCTTCAAAAACCCTGTGGTGATGGACCAGGGGTGATGGAGACAAGATTAGTGAATCTGGCAGTCTCCAGCCACAGATCTGCACACAGGCAGAAGTAATCTGGTGGTTGTCTTGCACCTGGGTTATGGCAGGTGTGCCAGGACTGAGCAGTCCTATTCAGGATCCCCTCTGCCCACTCTGTATAGGGAAGAAGCTAGAAAAGGTGCCCTAAACTTAGGATGTCTTATCTGCTCCTGGCTGGATAACCACGTCCAGTGGGATCACTCTCTCTGTGGTCGAAAACATCGTAAGACAGTGATTTTTGCAATGTGGAATGTTTGCACCTTGATGGATCACCAAGACAATAAATGGCCAGAAAGAACTGCCATAGTCTTCAGGGAACTAGTGAGATACAACATTGACATTGCAGTCCTAAGTGACAGGAGAAGAATCAGATGAGGGTCAGCTGAGGGAAGAGGGTGGAGGATACCCATTCTTTTGGAAGGGGAAACCAGCCCAGGAATAGATGTATTCATGGTGTTGGCTTTGCCATCAAGAATCAGTTTGTCAGTCAACTTACTGGGGCTCCCTGTGGGTATTAATTGAATGCCTTATAACCCTCTGTCTTAAGTTCAACAACAACCAGTATGTCACTGTCATGAGTGCGTACACTTTAACGCTTGATGCTGATGATCTCAAAGAAAAATTCTACTCTAACCTTGACTACATACTGATTAATACTTGTAAGGAAGAGAAGATCATTTTCCTTGGTGACTTCAGTGCCATGATTGGACATGACCTGGACCTCTGTAGAGTGGCATAATTGGGAAAGAGTAGGGAAAGCCACCTCCAGTGGCATCCTCTTGAGCAAATGCACGGAGCATGGTCTGTCCTGAGTACCATCATCAGACAGTGACAAATTCAAAATCACCTGGAGACTCACTCTAAGCACCAGCACATCCTTGACTATGTTGTTGTTAGAGCCCGTGATCAAACATAGCCATATCACGTGAGCCAGGCAAGGAACCAGTGACTGCTGGACAGATCACTGTTTTATCATATCCATTATGAACATCTGGCTTGCTCCAAAACAATGAAAACAAACAAAAGCAATGTGAAGGATTCTCAAAACCAAATATCTTTCTCACCCAGTGTATAAAGATCTGCAACGGCATCTCTATGAAAAGCTGTCTGCCCTGTACACAAATTAAGGCAACAAGCACGCGTGTGTATGCCCTTTGATGACAAATATCTAATAAGCTACCATTGCCACAAAAGACCAAGAAATATTTCAATTTTTTACAGAAAATAATTAGTATTTATTTGTATCTGTTATATTTTGAATAAGAAAATATAAAAGTGTAACTTGAAGTTTATCTGAAAAAAGCTTTAAGGTTTCCATATGGGGCAAATAATACCTGGGAAGCACCTGACAGACTGAGGTTATAAAACTTCTTGTTGGCTAGTTCCTCAGAAGACTTAGGTGCTTACAAAATAAGCTTCATTTGAGTCTCAGGGTGAAATCCAAAACTCAGCTGAGTACCTAGCCTCTTACTCAGTACATAGAAAAAGCTAAGAGCTTCAGAAGGGTACACATAGATGCCCACAGGCTAAGCAGGGATATGCTAAGAAGACACTCTAAGCACAGAAATGTTTCTGAACTCCTGTTCTTCCCTGGAGCTTAGGTGCATGAATCAGGGCTGCTGGGATCCTCCGCTTTGGATCCAGAGCCTGAAACCTAGTTCTGAAGGCAGGTGCCTGCAAATGCTTTTGGGGCCTCTCCACCTTTTATGTAATAGCCTAGTGCACACATCAAGGAGGTGGGAGGCTGGAGTTCCAGCCCCTTCTCAGCCTGAGGATTTCTTAACCCACATTTCCTCTTTCATGGAGAGTCCCCTAACCACTAAGGTGTGGCTGGGCTGAATGAGGTCACTCTCTGTTCCTTTTTTTAAAACGGTTTACTGGGCTGTCAAGAATGTAAGAATCATGAGGGCAGAAGGAAAGTAAGCATGAGGGAGCATGTAATCAGGCAGTAGTAGTCTTGGTTTCCATTAACTGCTACTAGGTTATTTCTGGGTTTTAACTAATGACTGTCTAATGCAGGGGTGGGCAAAACATGGCCTGCGGCCCAGATTCAGCTTGCCAGGCACTTTCACAGAGCCGGCACTGCCCATCAACTAATTGTACCCTACCCAGTCCTTCCACCCACAAGGGTGGGAGTGAGGCACCCATGTCTACACGCACCCCCCAACATACCCTGTTGCACCTCATGGGTGGTAGGGCCCAGCTAGCGCACAGCTTCCGGGTGGAGCTGCTCATGCTGCAGCTGCCAGGGGACCTGCTCAGCTTCCCTGGCATCCTGCTGGCTCCGGACAGCAGGTAGGAAAGCGGCATGGTGGGGCAGGGGAATGCTGCAGCTTGGTGGGAACACAACGTGTGGCTGGGGCTGGTGGCAATGTAGAGTCCACATTCGGGGGTGGTGGCAGCATGGAGCTTGTGTGGGCAGGGTGGGTGGGGGGGTGTGTGTGTGTGTGTGTGTGTGTGTGGGAGGGTGGGAGGGGTGTGGAGATGTCCTCACACTCCCCCCATTGCGTGCAGTCCCACAGGCAGCAGCAGTAGGCAGGGACGCTTGGGGTGCTCGTGCCCAGTGCTGGTGCATGGTGGCACGCAGCTCTGGCCAGCACTGCACATCATGACAAGAATTGCCTCTATCGCCGGCACTCCCCGCCGTGTACACTCAGCCCCTGCTCTTGTGTGCCATCAGATTTGAGCTGCACACGTTGAAGCCGGCTGCCTTTCCCACCCCCTGCTGCACAGGTCCCAGGAGTCCACCAGAAGTGGAGGGGAGCCCCAGCCCCTGCTTCCTGTGGGGTCCTGGGACCTGCACGGCAGGGGGCAGGAAGGCAGCCAGCTCCACCATGTGGAGCTTAAATCTAATGCTTTGTGAGTGAGGGGGCTGTGCACGTGCAGTGGGGAGCGCCGGCAATAGAGGCGATCCTTGGCGCTGGCCAGAGCTGCACCTTCAGGCACTGGCGCCTGCTTGGGGCACGAGCATCCCAAGCCCTCCCACCTGTTGATGTTGCGCCATGGGGGGAGTGTGAGGAGGGGGTCCCCACCACCCACCCTCCCTCACACCCCACAAACACCAAACATGCACTCCCTGCCCCCGCAGCCCCCTATATCTACCCATACCCCAACATACCCTATTGCCCCCCAATAGACACCCCACCACACAACCCCAGCCACATCCCCCATACAATATACAAGATTAAGAATTTATTTTTGAGTTATTATGCAATCATCTCTATATACAGTATGCAAACACAAATCATGACAAAAACGTTTTTTGTAATAGAATTAAAATGTTATAGTAGGTGTTTCACATTTTTTAGTGTATGAGTTTGGGGTTTTTTCTCATACTAAGATGGCAACTCCTCCCCTCCTCCCAAAAGGAGTATTTCTAGGGGGCAAGGGGAGAGACTTCCAGTGGCAAAGGTCAGGACTAGGAGGTGTGATGTCCAGTTCCAAGATGGTGGACCAGGGGGCAGGGCAACTGTCAAGGGGCAGGGCTACCCATGCAGCCCTCAAAACCTCACCAAACCTTGGTAAGCAGCACTCTGCCCAAAATAATTCTCTGCTCCTGGTCTAATGTAAAAATGAATAAACAATGCTGGCAGCAGGATCCAAAACCCTGAACTTCTCTCTCCCAAGAGAGTGCCAAGACTGTTTGCTACTAAGTTCCTTTTGCTTGCTCTCACTCTGGCCTCATGACACCTACATTTTTGGCTGTTCAAATGTTCTTGTTTCAGAGGTTTGGAGAGCACCTTATCCAGCCAGTTCTATAGCCTCATAGTTAGATACCTTACCTAAGAAGTGCAAGATGTGAGTTTTGAATCCCTCAGGTTGAACAAGCCCTAGAACTCAGATTTCTACTTCCTGGGTGGGTGTTTTAACTAGGGCTGTGTGAAGCTTCAGTCCCTGATTCAATTTGGCAGAGATTTGGCCTGATTTGGTGGCTGAATCTCCAAATCTGAATGGAATCAGAGGACCCTTTAATCTCTCTGAATTGAATCGGAACCCTCCAAATCAATTTGGAGAGATTCAGAAAGATTCGGCGATTCGGACAGGCGCGGCTTTAAATGTGTTTTCTACATACCTCTAGGTAGCAGGCGGCTTGTGAGTGCTGCAGTGCTGGAGCGCATGGAGTGTCCCACAGAAGTGCAGGGGGCTCCCTAGCATGCTTGGCAGCAGACCTGGAAATGGAGGGCCTCCCCACACTCCTGTGGGATGTTCCATCTGCCCCAGCATCACAGCGTTCACTAGTTGTGCTGGTACCTCGAGGTATGTAGAAAAAACATTTAAAGCTGTGTCTATGTCCGAATCAGCATCGAATATTCAGATTCGGCCGAATCTAGTCAGGGGCAGTTATCCAAATCAACGAATCAAATCGCTGTCCCTGATCAAACTGAATCCAAATCAAATAGGACCCGTTTCACACACCCCTATTTTTAACCACTAGAGGACTGAGCAAAAAGTGGTACCATGATCACACTGAATTTAATTTGAGTTAAGTGTAGGGTTTTTTTGCCTATAAACAGAGATATATCCCAGAATTTAGGAAAAATCTAGGTTTCTCTGGAAATGTACATTTCCCAGTAACATTTTGAATTGCATTGGGGCTAGGGGTGTGGTATGCTTAGGCACACTATGAATCACTTAGGCACAGTGTGAATCACTTCTTGGCATGTGCAGAAGTCCTAGTAGAGACACCTTGGGAACGTGGCAATATGAAAATGAAGGTTCCTAAAAAATTCAGATGCCAAAGGAGTTTTGTGACTGCTGGCGCAGGTCCAATTTGAATTAGACATCGGAATTTAGGTACTTAAACTCTATTTAAGTGCCTGAATGGCACCAAGAAGCAATTTGAATCTTGTCCCCACTATGAATTGCTTTTATTACATTTTTGTCCTTAGCCTGCTAAAGTCTGCCTAAATCCCATGTTAGGGCACCTAGGTCCTCTTTTGGATCTGACCCTCACTCTTTTTTTTTTTTTTCTGTTTTGAATAAAAATGTCTTTAACCTTTTTCCCCTCTTCAGGTACAGGTACACATAACAATTGAACCATTCCAAAATGTCACTGATTGGGAAACAGTTCAATCTTTGGGGACCCAAGGGGGTGGATGACCTGTGGGGGGGAACCATTTTCACTTTCTACTTTGTTTCCTAAATGTGAGTTCAGTAAATTTAATAGCTGACAAATTACCAAAGTCTGCAGTCTGTCTGGCTGATTTTGCAGGGTGGGGAGGGGGTGAAGGAAATGCTTGGTCCCATGCTTTTTTATTCCAAGGTGCTTGAGGGATGAGAGTACGATGACAGGGTACAGTTGACTAGAGAGTGAAGATAGAGCTGATTGTTAGAAGACAGTTTTCATTAAAAAAGCAGTGCAAGGGACTTAGGCACCTTTGTTTAAATACATCAATGAAAAGGAAAGCAGAGGGTAGGAGGGCAGTAGAATTCTGGCTCTGTACTAGAGCAGCCAGTTGCAACCGTGTACATAGGGGTGAAGAGTAATGCAATGTGGGGTGTCTGGGGGACACATTAGGTGTTCACACATAACACTGAACCAGCTGACAGTGAACCAGTTCAAAATAGTGCTTTATTTTCCAGATATGTTTTTGAACCATTGCAGGCAGATGTAAACCAGTTTAACAGGTTTGTTTAAACCAAATTTAAACTGCCCCTGCCTTTTGTGTGCTCCTTATCAATGACAGAAAAAAAACTTGTATTCACAGAGGGGGACACTGATATGGCAAATAGTGTACTTAATATGGTAAACTTAATGCAAGTAGCCTCTTACTAAAATGCTAAATGCATTAGACTGTTCAGTAATGAAACTGCTTTAGGGTCAAAGTTAGCTGAGTAGCTGTAAGTCTCTTACAGCATTAATTCTTGAATGGGAGCTTTAATAATAAAGTTATAGTTCCATAGTTAGTTGATAACCCTATGTGATTTTTTTCTACAGGTTTCCTAAAAGAAAAGACAACTCGCATACACAATTTGTGGGAGCATATATATAGACTGTTTGCGTGCATCTTAATGGCTTTTTTGTATTAAATAGGATTATTTTATACCTCTGTAAATCTATATTAGCTACTTGTCCCTCTTTTGTCTTTTAAAATACTTTATTATTCATAATAATTCTTGGCACATATATGATGCTTTTCATCTTCAAAGTAATTTCTAACATTAACAAATGACTAGAGGAAGCTTTAATATGTTTTTTGTTTGTATTTCATCATCCTGTACATCTACTGTACTTCTTAACTTCCCATATCATGCCTGCTAATTATTTCTTTCTTCCATTGCTGTTAATCTTTTGTACTTGCCTGATCCTGCAGTGAAATCATAACTGAATAAGTGACAACATATGCATGTAAGTTATGCAGGATTATGATTTCTCTCTAGGATCCAGCAGAGGGATTGGCTTGTTTCAAACTAATTTATTCAAACTGCATCTATACAGCAACGACAAGAGGATTATGAAAAACTATAGGCAACTGAAATATCTATGTATAAAAATATTAAGGCTTTCTCTTTAAGTCCTTTACCAGTGTTCTTACCTTGTTTTCCCAGTAGAAAACAAAAGTGTGCAGCTATTCAAGCTTTATCTCCAGGAACAAAAATAGCCATTCCAGGAGAAAACTAACCTGGGAACAAGGGTTAAATAGCTCCTGAGAGAGTTTCTCCTAAAAGATTGAAAGTCTGCACACTTTATTCCCAGCTCAGCTCCTCCGAGAAACCAGGAGTAGAAAGGCTCCTTTGCCTTGCTGAGACTGAGGTTACCCCCATCTGTAGAAGGTGCAGGGCGGCAGTTCTTCTCTCCTCCTTTTCCCACCAGAGTTCCTGGAGTGAGAAGCTTGGGCAGGAGTGCTGCCCCCTGCCTGCTTCTCCTTGCCCTGCTTCCTTCCCACAACTCTGACCAGTGTGGGTGGTGAGCTTAGCTCTTAGCCCTTCTAGCTTTCCCCTGCATGCCCCTGCTGCTTAGCTGAGTGGTAGGGGCAGCCATTTAAAACCCAGAGAAGCCAGGAGCTGGGCTTGGGGAAAGCCTCCCAAGCCTGGCTCCCAGCCCCTCCAGGTTCTCCTTGCCCCCCCTGCTCTTCACCTTCTCTCTCCCCCCTCCCCGCCCCCACTTAGCTGAGCAGTGGGGACAGCAAGGGTAATGTAGAAGCTATTCCCAAGCCTACCTCCCAGTTATGCTGACTTCCCCTTGACGCACAGCTGATCTGGAGCAGAACGTGACAAGACAGGCTACCGTGCCCTTGCAGCAAGCCTCCCAGGGCCTTGCTATCATAGCCAAGTGCTCCCCTTGCCCCCCCTCTGCACTTATCCAGGTAAGCCCAGAGGAGTGCAAGAAATGGGGCTGTTCTCCTGTGGGGGAGGACTGGGAGGTTAACCACAATGGGAAGTGTGCCCCTCCTGCCAGTCAGCTGATTGGCAGGAGCAGGGTGGCATTCTTCTGGGGCTGGAACCTTCCCAAGTCCATCTGTGGGAGGTGCTACCTTTCAGGAGCTGCCAGCCTCCCAACTTCCCAGGCAGGGGACGGTACAGGCTGTGAATTGTTGGCTCCCATAAGGGCAGGGGTGGCCCAGAGAGGAGTGCTTCAGTGTCCCCTGTCTGGGGAGCTTGCCTGTGACACTCCCCAGCTGTAGGGCTGGAGGAACATCTATACAGTCTAGCTCCTGTGCTTTTTTTCTACCAGAAAACATTTCTTCTAGTAGAAATGAACATCTGTTCATTGTGCTATGAATATTTTCTGACCAGTAATTGGTTTTCTCTCAAACTGCACATAATGTTCAAACCTGTTACTCGCTGGTTTGTGTAGTGTGTGGTATTACACTGTCTCTGAGATCTTCAAGATCTGGATGTGTTCCTGTAATATGCTGCTATTATAATTCAGTATTTTCTCAACATCTTGACTGTACATAACTCTGTACAACAATTACAACACACAGAATAGAGAACAAAAGTCCTTTCCCAGGAAGCTAGCAGACCAAAAAAATGAGCAGAGGCAGCACAAAATGTTGGTATTAATATGGTATGGAGAGTTGCAGGCAGTATGGCTCCAGAGTCTGGGGCCCTGCAGTTGTGTTTTTATTAGGAGGAGAAGATACCAATCAGTTACTTCTTCCATGCAGTCCTGTTAATTTACAAAGCAGATACACAAAGGTCTGTTTCTCACAAACATATCCAGGCAGTTTCCTTTCTCCAAAATCCCCAAACCTAGTTTTCCAAGAATTTAAGTGCCCAGGAAACATTCATGCTGATTGCACATAGGCACTCATGATCTCTTTAGACCATGCCTCTTTTTCTGTTTGCTGGTCTTTTCCCTCCTGGCATTTTGCTTTGTATAGGCAACTTCCCAAATAAGCTTTTTAACCTCTGCAGTTGCAATCAGGGAACCCCTCAGCCCACACAGCTTGGCTTAACTTCTGATCAGGCTATCTGTTGTAACCCACTGAATCGAGTGGAAACTTCCATTGCTTGCAATCATCCCTTTATATCAGTGACTATCAGCCAGGGTGCCCCAGCACCCTGAGGTGCATCTGCTGTGGGCTAAGTTCTTTACAACAGAAGAATTGCTCTGTTCTTGTTCTGTAGTCAAAATTAAGTGAAAACTATAAGAGCTGCCGTTTTCCAGGGGTGCTTTGAGTCTAGTGAGGGGTGCATCCAAATTAAAAAGATTGAGAGCCACTGCTTTGTATTTCCACTGAGCCTTAAAGAATTGTGTTTAGCTTGTGTATTACCACTAAGTGTCTGTGGTTTTCCATAGGAAAGTGTTCTAACTGCCTGCCTAAGTATAGGAGAGTCACAAGGTTTCAGATATAATGGTCTCTTCCATGGTTCCTGCTGGCTGGCCTAGGTAATGCTCAGTATGCTGAGCATTATGAATTCTAATCCTAGATGCCTGAGTTGCCATTTGAATTATAAGGAATTTAGGTACCTTTATTCATTTTCGTGAATTCTACTCCTGGAGCTGGGTGTCTAAAATGTTAGGTGCAGAAACACTTGGCATCATCATAACTAATACCCTTTGCAGATCTTGGCCTTAATCTGTATGTGTCTCAGTATTCCATATCTGTAATGTGTAAATATGAACCTGCATGTGATAGGTAGTTTATAAAATGAAAATTATTATCAAATGTATAGCCTAAATAAGAACAGCCTGGTTAAATGAATAATAGGTGAAGCCTTGGGGTTCTGGAAAAATTGGCATAAGAGAAATATCTTTAATTCTCCTGATATTGAAGGGAATGAGCTGGATGAACTTTTAGTTCGCTCAGCATTTTTTCTCAGCCCACAGGGCAAGATTTACTAACGAAGCCTAATTTAGCACTTTATTTTAATATGAGAAGCCCCGGTAGCATCAGCAGCTTTGCCCTAAACTGTTATATTCCTATGATGTATGCAACTCTGCTTTCTTCAGTCAAGCATTCTCCTTTCAGCCATCCCCTATCCATCACAGCAAAACACAGCTTCTCTACAGAAGTTTACCCTGGTATCTTGCTTAGAATATGTTTGAAGGATTAGTGTACATGGCATGAAAAGTAGCCCTTGTGCCCAGTATGCACTGGTGAATATTCATGCAGGTGCCTGAGAGGCTTTTGCTGTTTCTCTGAAAAGGCAGCTCATGCAGAATAAATTCCAAACAGGTTGTGTGAGG
The DNA here is from genome assembly GCF_030867095.1 of Alligator mississippiensis. Lineage (NCBI taxonomy): Eukaryota > Metazoa > Chordata > Crocodylia > Alligatoridae > Alligator > Alligator mississippiensis. Next base: position 171,158,053 of record NC_081824.1, on the reverse strand, counting down.
TTTTTTTTCCTTGCTCTCCTTCAAAAGATATTGTGGAGAGGTGAAGGAGGAACTTTCATCTCATATCTCATGAATCTCAAGGGAACCAAAGTCTGTTTATCATTCATGTTAAATCTCTTTGGGAATGGTTCTGCCTCTTTAAATGAGTATGCTATATGTTTATAATAACCCCAAGTCCGGCCTTTTTGTTCAAACAGTTTAGCCTAGGCCAAGTACTGCTGAGATGAGAATAGCTCATCACCTCACTAAAAGGACATACGCCCATTTAGCCATTTGTTCTGAATCCATGCCGGTTGTGTGTTAACTAGAGGAGGAGACAGTGAGAATAATGGTTGCTGGCATGCTGTCAGCATTGTCTGAATTTTAAACTCCTGATCATAGCTTTGAAGACATAGGTGAGGAAAGCCACCCTGAGCCCCCAGTAATGAAAAGGAGCAGGTTGAAAAACCCACTTCACTACTTTTCATAGCCGCCTTCGAAAGAAAACAGTTTACATAGTGTTGCCCTTTTCCCTCCATTTACTCTTTCAAATTATTTAGCCTACAATTAGATTATGTTAAATTGAGCCGAAATCTGTTTATAAGTATTCATCGCATCTCGGATTCTACCTTTAAGTTGACTGACTTCTAACAAAGAAATTGGCTACAGCAGATGGCAGGCAAGCAACCTTTAGGCTTTAGAAATGCATATTGGGTGAGGACCTAAGGAAGAAAAATTTCTGGTAGCTGAGAGGTTTTCTAAGTGCTTCATCATGTCCCTGGGAATTTTTGACTGGATCCTCTCTGAAATTTTAATTTGCAGATAGGCAACACTAATGAGTACTAAAAGGCTTCTTTTGGAAGCTTTTTATTTTAGCTTCTTAAATTATCATTTAATATTATTAACAGCCTGGAACTGAGTTGAGAAATTAAAACTCTCTCCAAAATCAGTGTGTCCATTTTATCTGAGTCCACCTTAATTTCTGGGATTCTGACACATGAAATTAAAAGCTAAATCTAAAGTTTTAGCAGGTTATGATTTGAACAGAATTTGAAGCAATAGTGTTTTTTGGGCAAAGGTTAGACCAATGCATTTCTGGTAAATGCATTCCTACAGCAATTCAAACTCTGCTTTAAAAAACATTTTCCCATAAGGAAAAGGGCTCTCTGTTCAACCGCTCGCTGGGTCATTTCCCCTTCTATACTAGCAGCCTTGTTTCTTAATGCTGAAGAGTGTGCAGTAATTTTTGCAGTTATATTTGTCACAGCAGAGGTAGCAGCTGAAAGCAAGAAAAATTGCTTCACTGGGAAGAAGGGATTTTATAATATCAAACTTCAGAGATTCTTAAAGATGCATAAGCTTGGTATTTGGCTACTAGAAAAATTTGTAACATGACCAGTTTTTTTTTCTTTTGGAATTATATCAGTTACGGGCACCAGACCTTTTCCTCTCAGAGGCCCTGAGCAGAAGTGATTATATCAGTGTGAAAAATTAATGGAGGAATGATTCAAATCCCCAAACTTCTATAACTTCACCTGATCAGGTGCACCTAATATTTGGCTGTTGTAAGTTAACTTTTAAGTTTCATTTGTCCATATCTGTCCTGAAGTAGCTCTTTGCTAAAGGCAAATAGGGTATTAGCTGCTTCCCTGCTGCCTAGTGGCATGGCACACTAATAAGTGCCTATCAAGTTAACTGCCTCGGAACAACTGCACATAAGTGCATTCCTGATCTTGGTGCAATTTACATCAGGATAAATGACACCTGTGTATGTATTTATCTTTCCAAGATAAATAGTTTGAAACTGTGAGTCTAAAAGAATTCTTCTGCCCTTGACTGTCCCATTTGGTATCTTCGCTACCAGTTCTCACTTTACTTGTATGTATACTTCTAGTGCATCTGGTTTAGTGGGGTTACTTCTAACTATTTTGTAATTAGGTGCTTTGCTATGCTTTGGTTGGTGTCAGTGGTACAAATCGTGCTCAATTCTATAATAAACATGGGTAGAAATCTAGATGTGGTGAATACTTTTAAACAGGTTCTGGTTCAATTTAACACCATCTAATTGTAGGCTAAATCAGTTGAAAGATAAAATGGAGGAAAAAAGGCAAATCCTATACAAATTATTTTCTTTGAAAGAAGGCTACAAAAGGTAGTGATTCGGGTTTTTCAGTCTGCTACTGCATCTTGTAACTGGTGTTAGCAAATTCCAATGACACGAATCTATAGGTTGAAGGATCACAACAATGGAAATATTTATGCTACTGTATTTATTCAAATACAAGATGATCCTGAATATAAGACAACCTGACAATAATTAGATTCCGTATATGGAAAATGTATAGATTTCCAGGTATAAAATCTAAGTATTGGAGGGTTGTCTTGAATCCTGCCCCTTCCCCACTGCTACAGCAGAAAAAGCTGTGGCTGGTGAGGGAGGTTATGTGCCATCCATGCCCTCTGCCCCCCCGCTTCTCCCTCCTGCAGCCTTCCTTCAGCCCCGCCCACCCCAGTTCTCCACAGCCTCTGTCTCTTCCTTGTTCCCCAGTCTCTGCCCTTTCCCCCCAAGCTCCTCCCAGTCTCTACCCCTTCCACTCCTGCTCCCTGAGGTTTCTGCCTCTTCCCCTCCCCCTCCACTTACTGTCAGACGCTGCTTGGGATGCTTGATCCTGGAACACAGCATGGGGAAGCTCAGCCTTTGCCTTCCATGCAACAGTTTTGGTGCTCTTGATTGGCTGGGCAGGGGAAGGACTTTCCATGTGCTCAGTGCCTGGGAGATACCCCAGCCTGAGCTGGAGCCTAGCTGCAGCTAACAGTAAGGGCAAAAGAAATGGGGAGGGGAAATGGAGTCAAGGTAGGTAGGAAGCTGTTGTGGGTCTGACTCTGGCCCTGATCTGGGCTCATGGCCAACGTTAGAGCCACAGTAGCTGCCTGCTTCCCCTCTCTACTTTGTATGCAACTATAAGACAAGGGGCTTTTTCCCCCATGCTGATTAGGGGGTGGAAGGAACCTCATCTTATATTCAAATAAATATGGTAATAGCCAGGAGATTGTTCTGCAATGTGCCTAGGATTTGTACACTGTATTATAAGGTAGTCATTTTCCTTGGTTTAAAGACACCAGTGCAATGAATAAGCAAAAGACTTCAGCCTTTGTAACTCTTAATCTGTTACAGAATTAATCCCTTAAGGAAAAGAATAGGAGATTTAAAAAAAAAACAAATTCAGCACAACAGTTTGCCTTAACATGCATAATGCAGGCTTTCCAATTAAAATGTTACAATTTAAAACTTTGCTCAGAGAATGATGAGAGAGCAGTTATTTTAAGAAGGGTAAAGGCAGTCTGCTAAGTTTTCCTCTAGTAACCTCTAACTCAAAAAGCGAAAATAAGAGTTTTGAAAATATACTTGCTATTGGATTTTGTATCAAAACAGCAACAGAGAGAGCAATTAGCTGTTGTAAACTGAACTACTGCTAATCAATGGTACGCAGCCAGCCAAGGCATTTTTGTAAAATATAAGCAAAATCTTATCTGTTAATCAATTTTAAAAAACAATTCACTGCTTCCTAAGAAAAATCCACAATGAGACTGCCCCCTACTGCTTCTGAGATACAGAAGCTTTTTGTGGCTGGTACGGAAAGAAACCATTTGGCCTCTTCAAGTATTGTGTACACATCTCTTCCACTACTGGAGAGAGGTGGCTTTAGAATCGATTAGTTGACAAGAAAAGTTTAGCATAAACGTATTGGTCCCTATGTATATAAAAGAAAGGCTTAGAAATCCTTCCTTCTTGCTTGGGGATGTGGTGCCACTTAGCACTGAGAAAAGACTCGCCCCTTCCCTGTTCACACTAGAATATGACCAGGTTTGTGTGGGATTAGATGGAGATATTATGGTTGTCTCCCTCTTAGTATTGAGAAGCAATTTTTGTCACTATCAGGTTGGTTTTGGTGAGTGTGTTATTTCCCCCTTCTTCTCAGCAACTCATCCCCAAAATTCATTTTGTCATAACTTGATAGATGCCAACTGCAGGTTAGTTATTCAATACAAGATTCCATTTTTTGTTAAACTAGAATTAGAAGCAGATCAGGAGAAAGCATCTCCTAAATAAGCTGGAGAATGGTGTTTATATTCCTAATGTAAGGTACAGAGAGGAGACAAGTCCCTCATATCCCCTCTTCTTGTTTGAGTGAAAGGTATTGGTGTTCCAGCAATGTTTCTTGCCACCAGGTTAATGTGGCAATCTGCTGATGGAAGCCTTCCACAAGGTAATAACAATTAAAGTTGTGGATAACTTACACTAGTTGAATAACTACCTGCTCTCAAATGTAATATTTGATAGTTTCAGCTTGGCTAAACCATATCCTTGGTCTCTTGCCTTTTTTGCTGTGGTGTCTGGTTAAATGCGGGAAATTTGAAGGCAGGTCCTTAGTATAACCATTCTTTTAATGTACACTATGAGAGCTTGTGGTCATGAAGTACCACAGGTAGAGGAAGGTGTCGACCTGACCTGAATTGTTTGTTTTGTCAATTAAATTCCAATTCTTTTTCCTGATTTGATAAAGGATCGAGGTAGAGAATTCCCTGCAACTGAAACATTTGTGCACATTTGCCATAAAAAGAGAGTATGTGCAGGAGGGTAGTTCCTCCTAATAAGAAGAACCTGCTTTATTTTTTCCTAGCCTTTAAGTTGCGCTTTCTGTATATGAATTATCTAAACAGATCTTTAAGTTGGTGATGTGTTCACTGTTCCACTTGCCAAAAGAGTGCATATATTGATTTTTAAATGAATTAAAAGTAAATTGAGTGAATGTCATACAATACTTTGAATAAGCATGGTATATAGGTTTGTTGTTGGAGTTAACATAAGATAGTGCGAATAAAGTGATTTGGAGGGTCAGTAATACCAGCCAAGAGCTGATAGAGGCACTTTACAGAATTAGCCGTTAAACTAAATAAGGTTCAAAGAAAAGAGAGAGGACTGAAAAATGTCACTTGCAGCCTACTTTAATGATCATTTGACTCATCTCTTCCATGTTCTAACTGCTTCTTCCTGTTTAGGTTACTACTATGGGACTGTGATGATCGGAGCTACAGCTATTACATTGAGGTTTCCACTAATCAGCAGCAATGGACTATGGTGGCTGATCGAACAAAAGTGTCCTGCAAGTGAGTTTAATTATTTTTTCCACATACTTGCCCAGAAAGAGAAACTAAGGGAATTGTTTGCCCATTGATCTGTGGAAGATTTACATTGTTACTTCTCACTAACCACAAATGGAGTGATACTTTTATAACTGCAAATCACTGAAACTAGACCCCTACTGGTATATTTTTGAGGAGCAGTAATTTCTAAGTGTAGCTGAACAGCCAGCTTTAATATGAAAATCACCTTTTAAAGATGCTATAGATCATACCAACTGTATATTTTCCAGGCTGATTTAACCAGTCTTACTATCGGTTTGGCTGCCTCAGACCACAAAACCAATATTTCTGTCTTGGTTAAAAAATTGTCCCCAGATTCCATCTTGTCATAGAAGCTCTGGTTTCTCAATAACCCCTTTGAAGATAATGTGACAAGAAAGTAAGGAACACCTTTTACATATAGCACAACTGGTAATACACTCCAATATTCCATAAGGCTTTCACTTCCCTTGCCAGCAGATAGCAAAATATGTACCTCAGTGTCATCAAACTTGCACTCTAATGCAAAGCCTTCTATGCTGTTATGTCAGTAGGTCAGCACTTCCAACTGTCACACAAACCAGACATTGGAAAATTAATTTGCTGTACTACTTCTGAGGTTATTGGTAAAGTTTTTAATTACAAAACCTGTCTAATGGTAGTTTTTCATAGAATCCCATGCAGCTATAAAGATACCAGATATCGGCAGTCCTAGCCAGTCCCAAGCTTCCCTTCATTCTCACCTCAGGCTTCTTTTCCTGATCTGTTCCCTTTGCTGCGAGTCTGCCTACTCTTCCTAGGTTTGGTTCTTTATCACCTTTGTATTCAAGTCAGGGTTTCTTGTCCTGCATATTTTGTGAATGCCAGTAGTGAGAACTGTGAGAAGCTGAAAGCACAGAAAGAATCCCTTTGTTCTCATTCTCTGGTTCTACGACATCTGCAGAAGCCAGGGGGAGCAGTTACAGCTGGGGGATAGAGTTTGCTCTTTGCTGCTGGACTATTCAGATAATTTAGCTATCAAACCCTTAACCGGTGTTTGATGAGTGTATGCAAACTGAGTTTTTTCAGTCTTACTTTAGCAGAGGTAGGTATTTGAAACAGCATATCCCTCACAGGAAGGCACCGCCTTCCTTTTATATTTCAAGCTCTAGCTCTAGAACATAGTTTCATAGTTGTTAGAGTTAGAAGGGACCTCAATAGATCATCGAGTCTGGCCCCCTGTCCTGGGCAGGAAAGTGCGCTGGGGTCACATGACCCCAGCCAGTTGCTTGTCCAGTTTCCTCTTAGACTCCCAAGGTAGGGGAGAGCACCACCTCCCTTGGAAGCCCAATGCAGATTCTGGCAACCCTTACTGTGAAGAAGTTCTTCCTGATGCCCAACCTAAATATGCTCTCTGTCTCAGTTTGTGGCCATTGTTCCTAGTTATTCCAAGGCTGCCCCCCCCCCCCCCCCGCTTCCCCGATGAATTTGTAAATGGCCACAAGATCACCTCTCAGTCTTCTCTTGTGAAGGCTGAAGAGTTCCAGGTCCCTCAGTCTCTCCTTGTAGGGCCTTACCTGCAGGCCTCTAACCTTACAAGCAGCCCTCCTCTGGACCCTCTCAAGGTTATCCACATCCCTCTTGAAGCTTGGCACCCAAAACTGGATGCAGTACTCCAACTGCAGCCTGACCAGTACCACATAGAGAGGAAGTATCTCCCTGGACCTGTTCATGATGCACCTGCTAATGCATGATAGAGTGTAGTTAGCTTTACTGATTACTTTGTCACATATTCATCTTCGAGTCAGCTATGACTCCAAGATCCCTTTCTTCCACTGCTGCTGAGAAGGTTATCCCCTAGCCTATAGGTGCGTTAGTGATTCCTTCTCCCTAGATGCAGCACTTAGCGCTTGTCTTTGTTGAGCTGCATCCTATTCTTTTCTGCCCACTTTTCCAACCTGTCCAGGTCTGCCTGGATTCAATCCCTGCTCACTAGTGTGTTTACTGTACCCCGTAATTTTGTGTCCTCTGCAAATTTGGACAGAGTGCTCTCCGTGCCCTCATCCAAGTTGCTGATGAAGACAATGAATAGCACAGGTCCAAGGACCGACCTTTGGGGAACCCCACTGCCCACATCTTTCCAAGTCAATAACGACCTGTCCACCACCACTCTCAGGGTGCGACCCTTAAGTCAATTTGCCAGCCACCTGACCATGTAATCATTTATGTCACAGCCACTCAGTTTGTTTATGAGAATAGGATGAGATACCGCATCAAAGGCCTTCTTAAAATTCAAGTAGATGACATCTACCTCGACTCCTGCATCTAAGCATTTTGTGAGCTGGTCATAAAAAGAAACAAGGTTAGTCGGGCAGGATCTACCTGCTATGAACCCATGCTGGTTGCCCTTCAACATTATTTTTCCTGCTGGGCTCCCACAGATGTGGTCCTTGATAATTTTTTTCAAAGGTTTTCCCAAGGTTAGAGGTGAGACTAACCGGCCTATAATTACCCAGATCTTCCTTCCTCCCCTTCTTGGCCCTTTTCCAGTCCTCTGGGACCTGACTTGAGCACCAGGAGTGCTCTAGCAGCTGTGCTAGTGGCTCTGCTATGACACTGGCTAATTCCTTCAGCACCCTTGGATGAAGATCATCCGGGCCTGCTGACTTAAACACATTCAACCCCTCCAATTGTCTCTTTACTAGGCCAGTGCTAACTGTTGGTGGGCTGGTGTTCCTCCTGTGCCTATCTGTAATGCAGTTGGGAGGTTTGTCTTGATCTGTGTTCAGGAATACAGAGGCAAAAAACTCATTGAAGAGTTCAGCCTTGTCCTTCCTATCTGTCACCAATTGCCCTAGCCTGTCCTGTAGGGGTCCTGTGCTGCCCTGCACCTTCTTTTTGCTCCCTGTATACCTGAAGAAGGACTTTTTGTTGTCTTTAATTTTTGTCGCCAGCCTGAGTTCCATTGCTGCTTTGGCCTTTCTGACTGCAAGTGTGAGCTGAGGAGATATACTCCTCCTTGGTAGCTACCCCCTGCTTCCACAGCTTGTATGCCTTTTTCTTTGCCCCTCAGCTTTCCTGGATTTCCATGTTCAACCCAGAGGGTTTCTTGGCTCCTTTGCCCCATTTTGTGTGCAATGGGATTGTCTCCTGCGCTCAAAGTGGGGGTCAGACTCGCTTCTCTGCTGCTGCTGTTGGAATCAACAGCCAAGATGTCTAGCAAAAGGGCAAAAACGAAGACCACCAAAAAGCGTCCTCAGCGCACAACCTCCAATGTATTTGAAATGTTCTATCAGTCACAGATCCAACAACATAGGAAGTGCTAAAAGTTGTCAAAGATTTGATTGTATGAATTGTCTTAACATCTGTTGAACTGTGTGTTTTTCCTTAGTCTCATGCCCTGAAACAGCTAGACCATTATTGCTGAAACATAGAAAAAGAAGGAAAGAAATTAATCCAGAGGCAGACACCGTGCATGGAAAATACCAGGCTAAACAGTTTAAGTTTAGCAAAGTTATAATTAGCTGAAAACAGAGTAATATAATAGGAAGTGTTGGAAAAATTTAGGTAGAGGCAGAACTACTATCTATATGACAACAATCATCTGTGCTAACAACTAGAAGGTCTTTTTCGAGAGGCTCAAATTTACAAAGGCAGAGCAGATTTAAAAAAAAAGAAAAAAACCAACATAATCCAATGAGGATAATACAATTTAGAGAAACACTATCAACTTGAAAAATTCCATTTTTGTCAGTAGTTTTTATTCCTATTATACTTGCAAGTAATTTTTAAAACTATTGTAACAAAGAAGGTTAAATGGGGAAATATTTTTTCTTTTTTCAGTTAATACATCAGACACTAAATATTGTGCTGTAGTCAGTTTCACTTTATTTCTTTTTATGTTCAGTTAATTGGTCAAGCATCCACAGAATAGCAGAAAAACTAAAACTTTTAGTGTTTTTCTGTAAAGTACTTTAAAAATATTTTTGGTAGGAGTTAAAAAAATGGTAAAGTTAACGAAGTGCAAAAATGAATTTCACTGGAACTTATGCTTATAAATCTTGGCACTTTTTTGAAGATCCCCATTAGCACTTAGTCCCCAGTTCCATAAATGCTTAGGCATGTCGCTGACTTTATTGACTGAGAAGCCCCGTTAACATGGTTATTTAGAGATTGTGCTAAGAGAAGCTGGACTGTTAAAATGAGTTTAAAAAAATAAATAGAAATCAAAATGAATAAATAAACCTATAATACAAGTAATATAATTTAATTTTGTAATGTAGGAATAGTAGTATTTTCCTTCCTCATGGAGGGATTTTGGGGATTAGTTAGGAAAGTACTACTTCACTACAGATTGCTGAAGTCTCCTGGTACTGGAATGCCACTGAAGCTCCCCAGGTCTGCACAGAGGCCATAGGTCACTAGCCCCTGTACTATATGAATTCTCTAAGTATTGTTCATATTTTACCTTATTGTTAGAACACAGATCATTATAAAATGGCATATGGTCTACTTGGAACATTTTGTGAAATGGGTGGGTTTTGAGAAGACTATCAGAAAATATTTCTCTTCTTAAAGACAGTTTGAATTATGTTACATCTTCTATCTTAGGTTAATGTGCTGAGATTTCCTATGTTATAAATGTTTATCGGCTGATGCAGAGTGTGCGGGCCGGGAGCGATCCGGGGCCCTTTTACGCACGCGGGCTGTGGTCAGCAGCCCGGGCATGCAGGGTCAGAGAAAACCGGCGGTGAGCTAGAATTAGTCACAGACGCTTAGTGGTTGATTTAAGATTGTTCACTTACACCGAAGATGGTCGCGGTGTAGGCTGGACAGTTTTCCAGGCACAGCTCCGATTAAATCCTCGTTTGAGGACTACGACTAGCTCGGTTCTCTCCCACGGAGTTGTTGAAGCTCCGTGGGTCCGTCTCTTTTGCGCGCAGGGGAAGAGATACGTCTAGGAATCAATTGGCGACGGGGAGAGGCTAGAGGCTGATCAGACCTCTGTTGCCTGCTCGAAATGTGCTGGGTCCGATAGGCTCCACAGCGCTTAGAGATCTTCACACAGCGTGAAGATCCCTCCTCCTGGTGTTCGTGGAGTCCTCTAACTTGGGCGGAAACCACTCAAGCTTTTTATACGGCTAGCAAACCAATCACTAGCCGCCACGTGTGCATAATTTAGAACTGGCCAATAATGTGGCTCGAATTCTAATACAAATGGCGGGAACTCTTTGCAACAAGCATTTCTCAGATGCAAAAAGAAATGCACACTGCAAAGAAAGCTACAAATTTGGCGGGAAAATAATTTAGCAGTGCCAAAGCACACACAAAACAAAAATCACAGCTTTGGGTTGTGACACAGAGTAGTGGGTTTTTATGTACTATGTAGACATATGGGGGAGCTCATTTGAAAATTAGATTTGAAAAGGTCTTAATATTTGGTGAAAGAAAAATAACAATAGTGAACCATGACAGACTCTGTAAATGATTAATTTTGCAATTTTTTGCTGAACCAAAGCATTGGAAAAAGCCAGTTTAAACTGAACTAAATTAAAAGGGGGTTTTGATTGTTTGTTTGTTTTTCCTGACTGAAAGGAAAAGCCCAAAATATTTTGTTTCTTTTTCAGGTATCTTTAACAAAAGCTAAGCAATGGAAAGTTAATGCCTAGATAAATGCCTAGATTTAAACATTTGTAGGATGGCTTGGATAGGGATGATCCTGCCTCAGGCATGGGGTTGGACCAGATGACCTCCAGAGGTCTCTTCCAGCCATACTTCTCTATGACTCTGACTCAGTCATTGTTCATAAAATCAGTAAGGAGGGGGAGGATGGTGCAGCAGCACTTCTTAACTAATCACCTAGTGCAGTGATTCTCCACTAGGGTGTTGCGCGATCCTTTTAAAGGTGCTACATCGTATTAGCATTGCTAGATTGCAAACATCTACACAATTCACAAGATAAATCTAGGTTTCAAATAAGAATCCAGAGTTGTGTCTGACCTGCTATGATTTTTCTGAGTTTTTGCACCAAAAGAATTGCTTTATTATTTTTTTGTAGTCAAGAAATGAATGAAAGCTACAAAATAGCGTTTTCTGAAGTGTGCCATAACCCCTGGGCTATAATGTCATTCTCAATCTCTGGCCTAATGAATATTTGAATATTTTATACAAAGTTTTACTACAGTTTAAGATAGAAACAGACCTGGTAGCCCTTTATTTAGGGGCTTCATCTACTCTGTGCTTGATTCAGAGCTGGGATTTTTGAACCAGGGTCTCCCAACTCTGTGAAATGCCCTAACCTCTAAATTTTAGTTATGAATTTCCTGTTAGTGTCTGGTTGATTGATACCACATTTTCTGGCAAATATTTTCTTCATCTAAAAAAAACCCAACCTTCTTCCTTGTCACTTGTATAGCAGTTAGTGATGCATGGTTGCATTCCTTCATTCATGGAAGAAGAATAAGAGACACATCACCACGTGGTACTGTGGCCACCAATATTACACCAGTGTGTAATCCAAGATATTCATGAGGAACTGAAGTTTTTGTGCTTACTCTTATTAGTACTGGTTTCACCATTAAATATTATTCTCTGTTGTGAATCTTAATAATAGATATTACTCACTTTTCAATGCAACCTATGCTGCAGTAGTGAAACAAAATAGAGAAAATTAAAATTGAATAGACTTTAAAGAGACGTTCACAAATCATCAGACTGGGGAAAAGTGAACGTTTAAGCCAGCACACTTTACTTTGTAGTGTTATTTTTTATTCTCTTTCTTTTTCTTAAAGATGTGCTTAGTTGAGAGCTTTTTCCCATGCAGCCGGGCTTGTCTATCAGCCTAATACTGCAGTGAATTATAATCCTTTGTTTAAGGCATTATACTGTTGTCTTGAAGGTGATTGTGAGATCTCCAAACCAGCATGCTGAATTCTCGGCAGGCAGACTAGAAGATACTATAAAGGTAGCAAACCCCAACTTCCACAAACCTCTTTGATCAGTCAGAATGGCAAAGACCGTAACGAGAAGCATAAGGAAAATAAATTAAATTATGTTTAAGTAGTATATACTGTATTTGCTAGTCTATACAAAGTGTGAAGTTTCCTTCTAAATTCTGAATGTGCCATCTTTGGTTGCTTTAATGTTTGTTTTTTTTAATGTATTATTTTGTTTAAATTAATAGTTCAGTGCCTGCTGTGGCAGACTTCTCTTACCTCCTCATTTCTTTCTCTCTCTCTCTCTCTCAGCTCAAAAAGCTGAGGGAAGAAGCAGGTTGTGTATATGTTACCTTCAGAGGGAAAGCTTGCTGTCCTCTTTAAATGAGAGCCAATTAAAGCAACTGGTTGTGTAATTGTCATTGTTTAAATGCTATATATAGGCTAAATCTTTCTTCTTATCAGACTAAAACTCTGTTTTCTCTATGGAGTATGACGGTAATGAAAACCAGTCATGTTCTGTTCTTTTTTTTTAAAGGGCAAACATTTATGATAAGTGATAAGTTTGCCTGAGTTTGTTAGTCTTGAACAACAGAGACTTGTACTTGTTAGAAAAAATTGCTGACAAAAGTCTAGAATCCAGATGAAAAACAAAAAAAACCAAAGGGCAATGGAAGCTAGACCTCTGAGTTAATGATTATTTTGATAAAATAAGCACCATGATAAAAACAAATATGAAGCAGGCTATCACTAAAGTTAATATCAACTGAAGCATTGGTCTTTGAAGTCTTTTATACTGTTACTGTGACATGGATTCTAAACTAATGTTCAGTTTCCCAGGGAAAATTGTATCCAGAGCCATTACAGCTAAATGCAGACATTCAAAAAGCCCAAGCTTGAATTGATTCAATCTTTGCAGGTTAGTCAAACCTGCATAGATTGAACTGATTTGCAAATGAATAGACATTCACTTTTGATTCCAGAAATACAGCCACATGCCTTCAGTGGCTCAGACTACCAACCAGGAGGCACTAGAGTGAGCCCTCCCTTCCCTTTCACAGCAGCTATAAAGCTGGAGGGAAGCTCACCATGTGGGGAGGGGTGTGGCAGAGCCCTGGCTGGCTGCTGAGTTTGACTGGGGGGAGGTTTAAACCCCCCCACCCTGCCCTGCAGGGACCCATCTGGGGTGTACCTGGAGGAGGGGAAGAAGCCCTTGCCAGGTTTGTCCCTGGGGGAGGGGGGTGTGGCCAGACACTGACACTGGCCAGGACAGTGCCTCAGGCAAAAGGGAGGGAGGGGGATTAAACTCCTGTCTCTCACTGGAACAGGGACCCCAGCCAGGGTCTGCCTAGCTTTCCCCCTCGCTGGGTGCTTGCATGGCATGGGGCATGGCCAGAGCCAGCCTGGGCTGCTGTCTGAGGTTCTGCCTGAGCTAGCTGCAGCCACAGAAAGCCAGACAGACCCCAGCTGGGGTCCCTGTGCTGGTGGGAGAGAGGGAAGACAGGAATTTAATCACCATCCTTCCCCCACTTCACCAGAGGCTGCTGCCCAGGTGGGTTCTGTCCATGCCCTGCACTGCTAGAGCAGCGAGCAGCCAGAGGGAGGGGAAGCCAGGCAGACCTGGGCTGGGGTCCCATGTGGGTAGGAGGGGAGATGGGGGTTTAATCTCCCTCCCTCCGCCTGAGCCTGCTGGCCCATGCCCCCCGCCTCCTCCACTCCAGTGGCAAAAAGTCTGACAGGGGCTGCTCTTGCCCTGCCAGGCAGAGTGGGTTTCACCAGCTGCATTTCCCACCGCCATCACTTTGTCAGCCAGCCCTCACTGCTCTGTCTAGGAAGTGGGGGGGCGGGGCTAACCCTGCTGTGCTTGATCAGACAGCCCAGGTCAGCCCCAGGCTGCAAAGCATGCTGGGATGCTGGGGGACTGTGTTTGAACTTGAACCAGGAAGGGGTCTGGGACAGAAGTTCCATAAACTGGTTTGACTTAAATCAGTTGAGCCTGATACTACATTCAGCCAGGTTTATCTTAAACCAGTTTTGGCGATTTTGAAACTGGTTTATGTGCACTGAACTTCTGTTCTGTTACAGGTTTAAACCAGTTTCTGATCAATTAAACCAGTTTACGTACAACTTCTGTCCCTAGCCTATGAAATTTGATAGACAGTACAATCAAGTGTACGTTTTATGTATATTCAGTTCCTAAGCATTTGGCACCAATTATCTCTGTGCCTGTTTTCTTTCATTTTCACATTTTTCATCGCAAAGATTTTTTTTGTAATTGCAAAACCATGGGCACATTTTCTGAGTTTTCCCCTTTTTCTAGCTGGGCTCTCATTTTAACATTGCTGTGATGATTACTATAGCTAATTCACTTCTTGAATTCTGAGTTCAGTTCCCATCATACTTTATTGCAGGCCCTATATATGATGAGGCCTGAATCCCACATAAAAATCAAAAGGAAGAAGGGCACTTTATAAGAATGATTTTTATATTTTTACATGTTTTGACTGAGATTTTAAGTATAATTTCCCATTGTTAAGCTAGCTGTCTTTCTCAAGTATTTCACATTTCTATCCTTGTCCTGTCGTGCAGTGGCATATCTTTCCTGATTGTAAATCAGAGCTTTAGAAGGGCACAGAAAGGTCAGTGGCAGAAAGCAGCTGATGTATGTACCATAATTTTTAACCATATTTCAAATCTCATGGTTTGGCCTTTTCCAGGTTGTTCAAGTATTTAAAAGAAGAAAATACTAATTGCACGCTTCTCGTGACAAGCTTGGTTTTTGGTTTTTATTTCTCACCTTTATATTTGCCAGAATTTATCATCTAAAACATGGAGTGCTATTGCTTCTGCTACTCTAGAGGGAAATGGGTAAGAAACAGCCCAAATATCCATGTTTATAATGAAGTGCTGTATGCATTCTGTTTTTTCATATATGACTTCTGGCCTTCCATTCTCTTTTCCTTCTACCCAGTCAGACTCAGAAGTTTCTTGTCCTCCTTCCTCTAACAGCCCCTCTCATTACCCACTGTCTTAACCATGGCACCCCTCCACTGGCACCCTATCACATGAAATATATCTTCACTTGCAAATTCCTTCAGAGTCTGTCCCCACTCTACTTATTATCTGTCATTCACTATTGAGATATCAACTCCTGGCTCCTTTTACCCCATGAAATCAGTCTTTGTGGCCCACTTAGATTTTCAAGAAAGTACTTTTGTTTTCTCTCTTACTGGCTCTTAGAGGGAGCTTCCAGCAAACATCCACAAAAGTACCTCGTTTTCTTCTCTCGAATCCATCCTTAAAACTCTTCTTTTGATGAGGGTTGTTAAGTACTGGAACAGGTAACTTAGGCTGTGAAGTCTGGAACAGGTAACTTAGGCTGTGAAATCTTACTTGCTGGAAGTTTGTAAAGGCAGGTTGAAAAAAAAATCTTCCTGGGATGATTTGATATAATTTTGAACTAGGTGACCTCTTGAATTCCTGTCCCAGCCCTGTTTGTCTATTGTTCTACTGTGGTTACAAAAAACTTGATAAAAGTTAGGTTAGTAGGGGGTTGAGATCTCCCTGTCATGTAGCTCAGTTGTTCTTTTTGTTTCCCCATTTGTCTTATATCTATATCGTCTCTTCTGCTTTCTTCCTCATTTGGGACAGGGACCTCTTTTTGTCCTGTGTTTGCACAGTTCCTAGCATAGTAGGGTCCTGGGTTCATAAGTAGGGCTCCAAGGTGTTGTATTAATAATAATACTGGTGGTAAATAGTAATAATAGTAAGCCAAAGCAGGGTGTAAAGAGCTATCTTCATACCTCTTCAGTGAAACTTACTAGATTTTGGCCATATTTATGCCTTTTTTAATATGGTATCAACCACACCACAGTATTTTGAATAACATGCTGGGGTCCAGGATTCTGCAGATTTAACAGTCCTATCTTACCAATGAAAAATATTACATGAATTCAAGCAAGATGGCTAAGGAGTTGTCCCATCGTTTAGCTGACATTCAAGTCTCATGTTATAAGAATAAACAGAAATTCCTCATTATTGTGTTCATTATGCTACTGGTAGTGTTTGTGCTGGAACAAGTCAGATTGACATTAAGGCTAGGGACAGACTTTACACACAAACCGGCTTAAGTGATCTGAAACTGGTTTAAACCTGTAACAGAACAGATGTTCAGTGCATATAAACCAGTTTGAAAATGGCTGAAACCGGTTTGAGATAAACCTGGTTGAATGAATCAGACTAAACTGATTTGGGTGAAACCAGTTTACGCAATGTCTGTCCCAGACCCCTTGCTCATTTAAGATGAACCAGACTCTCCCAGCATCCTAGCATGCTGTGCTGGGCAGGGCTCTCTGTTCCCCAGCAAGGCTGACCCCTCCCTTCTGTTCCTTGGCTGGAGTTCTGGCACAGATTGTAGGCTGCTTCCCCACTCCCCGTCACCACTCCCTGCTAAGCAGGAATTCCCCCGTCCCCTCTGCCTTGCTGAGATGTGTCTGTGTATTAGCTAGCAGACCACATGCTGACTGTGGTCGGTGCCAAGTCAACAAGTAGAATCAACAGGTAGCTGGTAATGCCCCTCTGTTGTTTTCTTAATGGGGTGATAAACACTGAGTTAGGGGTGATGAACACTCTTATAAGTTCCCTGCTGGGCTAACCAAAGCATCCTGCTGGGGCCTGGCCATCCTCCCCTCAGATCAGTACTGTGCAAGGGGGGGGAGGGCTGCTCTAGCACCACCCAGCTTCTAGCCTGAGCCATTGCAGGCATGTGTCTGCAATTCTGGCATGTCTGTACAGTTACAAAGTGATTTAGCCTAGCCATGTTATACTAACCTGCAAAGATTGAATCAATTCAGGCTCAGGCTTTTTGAATGTCTGCCCCTAGCCAAAGGGATCACTTTGTATAATTATTTAACTGAAGCACCCTGAACAATAGAACCTTGAACTATGCTAATCTGTTAGCATTGTAAAGGATTTTCAGGGAGGCAAACAAAAAACATATAAAACAGTGTCAAGCACCTTGATGTATTAGAGAAGGTATGTTAGAATAAGATTTCACAGAGAGAAAATTGTCTTGTATCACATTTCAGAATATAAGGAGGCACTTGAAAATGTGAATATTCTCTGCCTGAAATTTCATTTGGCTAATTTGATTTTAACTGATTCAGGGTAAGCGAGGAAAAATATTCTTAATTGTATCCCATAAAATTGATCCAAGAGATGGAGAAGATTTTTTTTCTTAGTCATCATATGCTCTTTTCTTCATTGTCCCTTTTAACCTATATATCTTTTAGGCTTTTTTTCCACCACATAAATCTGTGGGTCTTGTTAGAAAGAAGTAGCATAGAGCAAAGAAGAATTATCCTTCCTATGACTGTCACATATGCACATTCCATTGTAGGTATACATATGCTTCATTTGTTCAAACTTGAACATGTTTTCACCTTTTAATTACCACTATGTTATGCCTGTGCCCTGCTCATCTTGCCAAGTATTATTGTTCTTGTAAACCCTTGGTTTTGCATAGTAACTCTAGCAGCAGACAATGATATTGGTTCAGCATCATCTCAGAAAAGTTGGTCTTCTACTGAATCAGCAGGTACTGTATTTTACTTTCATCCAATCACAAACTAGGGCCTACAGGCTAGAAAAGTCTGACAAGATCACAGGTCAAAATGGGCTGCTTGCAGATTTTCAAAATATTTCATGAAAAAGAAAATGCCCAAATTGAAATTCACAGTGCTCTTCATTTATTGGGAAGGACTACATTTTAATAAAGGAAAATGAAAACTTGTAGGAAATTAATATCCCAGAAGAGAGGAAAGTGTAACTCAACATATTTTCTCTCATACAGCACACCCCCAAATGAAATATGCACCTTGTTTTTGGAAGACAAAATCAAGAATAATGTTTTTTTTCCTGTCATGGACACCTGTGACGCATAGAGTAAGCCCTCCTAGAAACATAGTGTCTAGGAAGAGTGGCATCATGAGCTTCCTGGGGTGACAGACCATCTCCTTTGATGCCATACATCCTGGACACTTTGGCTAAGTATAGACATTAACCAAATATATTAGCTAAGTACAAGCCCGCAGCAAAAGCACTCTAACTTTTGAGTTTTACTCTAAGCTCCCCTGTTTAGATCGGAAGGAAGCAGAGCACACATTGGCCCTTGGTGGAGGGGGGGAGTAGAGGGGATGGCGGCTTTGAGTCTGCCTGCACAGGCCAGTCACAGTGAGGGGGGGTGGGGGCTTTGTATGCCTCCCATCATGTCCCATGGGCTTCCCATACTGCCAAAGACTCTCGAGCAGAGCAGAACAGCCAAGCCACCCCTGATTGACTGGTGGGGACATCACTCTAGCTACCTAGAGCTGATGTGGCAGTGGTTTGTTATGGGCGTGAGCATCAGCCAGCCATCCCACGCATGCCCTCCCAGTGTACTCTGTGCCCGCTGTGTGTATGTGTGCATGGTGTGTGTTTATCCATCCCAGACATGGGATCCATGTGTGTGTTTGTCCTGGATACCTGTATTTCCAGCCCTCACCAATATTGGTGGCCGTGGCCCCACACTGCAGCATGCTGTCCAGATCCACAAAGCCCTAGCTGAGTAGCTTCTCACCTGCATGAATCGGGAGCCTTCCCCAGATAAGTAGAGCCAGAGGGCTTTGAGTTCCTATGCCCTGGCATCAAGAAGTGGGTCTCTTGCCATGTAGTCCTCTGGCCCTCCATCATGGGCACCACTGCCCAGAACCCAGGCTGTCTGGGCACTGGTCCCAATTCCCCTCTCCCTCCCTAGCTCCCACCAGAGACACACACCGGGGTGCTGGGGAATGCAGTGTGCGGAAAATGTGTGCCTTGCTTTAATAAAATGTTGAAGCTGCCAAACTTTTAGTGTGTTTATTAAACAAAAACTCTATAATGTTGCCTACTCCGGCACTTGGAACCTTCTTCTCAGTTAACATTAAGAGAGTGGGGAAAGACCATGGCTGCGCTGAGCAATTATGACATTGAGGAGGGGTGAACTGCTGCAGGGGCTCAACAAACATGAAACTGTGGGGCAGCAGGTGGAATACCACATGCGAAATTGCTGGCCCTCAGTTTAATTAAATGTTACAGCTGCCAAACTTTTCTTGTGCTTAGTAAAGAAAAATTGTGAAATTTTGCTTGCTCCAGAATGTGAGCCATAGCCCAGGGGGCTGCCTATCTTTGCAAAGGCTGTGCTGCTCCCCTGCGGTGGGACCTGGCCCCAGCATAGCCTGGGCTGGAGGGTTGCATCACCGCCCCCCCGCTCTCTTTCGGACCCTGCACCTGCACTGGTGACTGCCAATGGCCAGGGTTAGCAAGTTGGCCCTGGAAGGTGGGTTGGGTCAAAGCCAGCCCTGGCATCAGGTCTCAGGAAGCCTGATCCCCCTCCCTTCCTGCACTGCTACTCCGGATGCTTTCCTGGCTCTGTGGACCCACAGGGCAGCAGCTTCTATGCACCATATCTCCTGTCCTGCCCTCCCCCTCTCCCTCCCCCCAGCATCTCCCAATAAATGCATGTTGTCGAGCATTCCCCCTCCATCCAGGGCCACCTTCCCCGCCTCACCACCCCATGGGTACTCTTGAGCATGTCATCCCAGGGAGGAGTCCCAGGAGCAGGGCTCTCCATGCCAGGGGTGGAGGGGATGGCAGCCTGCCCCTCCTGTCTGTTCCGGGAGGGAGACAGTCTCCACACTGGAAGTGGCACTTAAGTCACTCAGGAGTTTTGTAACTGGATCCCAAGCAGTCCTTTACCCTGTGCATAAACACTTTATCCTGGCACTGTGACTCTCAGCTCTGTAGTACCATGTGTGGCTTCTCTCAGACAGTGGGTGGCTATCCATAGACCTTCTTGGACCTTCGCAGTACATTCCTGGTCCTGGGCAGCTTGTTCAAGTGCTGCAGCACCATGGATGCAAGTAGTCCCTGACCTGTCCATTCTAATGCCCCACATCGAGGGTCCCCTTTGGTACTCATGTCACTGGTGCCATCTACGCACATATCTCCAATACTCTGCAAGTATCCTGGTGAGCATCCAGCTTCTTGGGCTTCACAAATACAGAGCCTGAAGACCAGGGAGATACCAAGACCTCTAGTGAGGCCTTTGTCCAGACCCTTTCCCCCACCTGGGGACAAGCCACATAGCTCTTCACAACCCAGTTAATGGCACAGAACACCTGAGTTCTGCCTCCCAGTTCGGAAAACCTGGATGCCTGGGTTCTGTTTGCCCAATGGGGGAGCCGGGGGGCTGGCAAACCCAAGCATCAGGGCCTGGAGGGGTGAGCCTTCTCCAGTTCTCTGGGAGGAGAAGGAGGGACGGAGTGGAAGTGGGGGCTGTTAGGGAGAATTCCTGTTCCCTGCTTTGCCTTACCTTCAGTGGTGCTTATTTCTAGCTGCTCTGCCAAACAGCGCCCGGAAGATTGCCAGCAAAAACATGTAGTTTTGCCTGTTGTTTACATACTGCATATGAGGCTCAAAAAGCTTTCAGTGTATATCATGCTCTGTTTGGGTTAGGGTTTGTGTCAGGGGCTCCTGGTAACATGCTACCCTGTCTCAGGAAAGCAGTGTGACCTTGAGAGATGGGGCGGTCGGTTGTCAATTACCCAGATTTATGGCCCCACTCAATGCAACACAAACTGATAAGCCCCCAACAACAGTAGTGGGGACCGAGCCTGGAGCCATAGCTTCATTCCAGCCCAGTGGCACAGGGATTGTTGGGGGCGGGGATTGTTCAAGAAGCACAAGCTTAGTGAAGAGCATCAATAGATCAGTTTAAGCAACCCCCACTTAACATGGTTTCACTTAGTGCTATTTTGCTATAGCACTCATGTAAAATTCATACCTGATTTCACTTAGCGCTAAGCCAGTTTCATTATAGCGCTCAGCAAAGCAGCGGTGGCGGCAAGAAGTGGTGAGTGACAGTGAGTGGGCGGGCGGGCATGAGCTCAGGTCCCGCACTGGTGCCGCATGGCGAAGGCCAGCAGAGGCCCAGGGCAGCAGGAGCAGGGGGCCCAGGCTGGCACATGGTGTTGGAGCGGCTGACAGGCGGGGGATGGGGAGAAGCAGTGAGTGTGGGGCCCTGTGGTGCTGGAGCCAGCAGGAGCGCAGGCTGTGGCTGGCATGTGGGGCCAGAGCGGCCAGCAGGCAGGCAGAGGGGTGGGGGAAGGTGGTGGTGATGGTGAGGAACTACGGTAAGAAGCAGCAGTAACCAATTATTTCTATTTACATTCATGCCTATGGGGAAATGGGTTTCGCTTAACCCGGTTCCACTTAACATTTGGTTTTCCTGGAACCAATTAAGACCGTTAAGCAGGGGTTGCCTGTATTGGTCTTCCACATGGACAGTCATTGAGCCAAGATGTCAGAGTAGGCAACCACAGCCTTCCCCCTGAGCATACACCAATTTACCAAGGAGTCACATTAGACCATTCCCTCACCTATAAACATCACATGCAGAAGTTCAGCAGTCTCTGCACGCCTTATGACGTTTAGCCAGCATGGCATGGATGGCCAACCTCCAAGTGCTCAGAACTACTGCACTTCAATGGTATAAGCACCAGCAGATTACTGTGCTCCTGTACGGTCCATAAATTGTTGCGCTGAAGAACTCAACGCTAAACTTAACAGTGCACAGACTGCACAGTTTGCACACACACACACGCACATGTATTCCCTGCACTCTCAGGCATTAGATCAAGTGACATAAGAAAACAAATCCTACTGCTCTCTTGCTGCCAGGTTTCTGGGCCCATGGAAAGTCTGGCAGACCAGGTACTGTGGCTTTGTGTGTTGCGCTAAATTTAGATAAGGGAAGGTGAAGGGAAATGAAATGTGTGTTCAGAGTAATCCAGTCTGAAATCTGTTCCTACAGTGTTTTATACCAACACCAAATGAGTCCCCGTTGGGCATGACCTTGACAGAGAAGTGTGGATCAAGCTGAACAGACCAAGATCTGGATATGGAGGCTTCAAAACAACACTTAGGACAACATTTAGGAGAACCCCTTATGTGAATGCAGTGTCCAGAATCAGCACAGCACTTAATTGAAAGCTGCAATCTTTACAAATGCCCAGACGGGGTAGACAGAATCCACATGCTGAATGATGATACCAGACAGAGGCTCTTAACTGACTGGAGGGAACAAGGGGTGCGGTGATGGAAACAGAGGCTTTGCTGACTCTCGTCAGTGATAGCCTAGGAACAGGGCCAGCCACTGGTGCATGGGCAGAACACACGAGCTGTGGGTGAGGCTAGAGTGTTACCCTGGGAGGGGGGGTCAGCAGGGTGCCACATAGCCTCATGGGTTGCCAGAAGAATGTGACCTACCGTGTCACAATAGGATGTAGTACAGATGTTCATTACAGCACTTGTAACCTACAACGCTTAAGTCTGATATATCCATCCAGGGTTATCTTAGACAGGGATCCACCATTTTTAAAGCACGCTGTGTGCCCTGACCATCTGTTTGGTTATGGTTGTAGAAAGATTTCTGTGCGCCTGCCACCCAATAAGTATAACTTCTGTACCTGGCCTTCATGTTTCCAACTTTGTCACACAAGATTAGGCCTCAGACAGTGGCAAAGGGCAGTAGCAAGACTGTTCATTCTTTATTGTAAGTAGTTTTTTATATATAAAACTTCTGTAAATGAAGTATTGATGCCTCATCAAGATACTACAAACAGCTCACTTACTGCTTTGGGTACAAGCTACAGTGCTCAGCCAATAGCTATGGCTGTAAGAGGATTACCACAAGACTTCACCCCTTCAGCATGCTGAGCAGATGCAAGCAGCAGCTATCTTGGCAGCTCCGTGGCATGCACAATGTCTCCCCACTTAAAAGATGCACCCTAATTTGGGGGGGCTGATTTTGGGGGGAAAGGTGCATGTTGTTTGTGAGAAAATATAGTGTTTATCTAAAATAGCTTTACTGAAGAAAGCTGCCACAGTGAATGATGCTGTGCTTGTTACGTTGAATTGTATTTGTTTATTTGGTCAGTCCACAGGTGTGAAATCCAGGGGAGTGCTCCAAAGCTCAGTGTTACCTGGCAATAGGTGGCCTTGCTTCCACAGTACTACATCAGTCCAATTGTCATTGTTACTTTTGTTCCTCCAAAAATAACTTTAGCCAAATAAGTCCTAAAGAAAAAAATACATTTTAGTCATTTGAAAAGCACATTCTCTTTGATAAATAAAACAAACCTTGTAATTATGTTTTAGGTAGTAAATATATCCAATCTAAATCATTTTTAACAATATCTTGAATTTTTTTTTTGTAATGATTGATTAGAAACTGCAAATTGTAAATATTCGAAGAGTCTAATGCTTTATCTTTTATGTAAAAGCAAAGTCTTACAGTATTTAGGAGGTGGTAGTCTGTAATAAAATCACTGCATACTTTCTTGAACCAGCCTTAGTTTTCCAGTGGCTTTGCCTTTTTGACTCTCACAAGATAGGAATCTTGAAAATCAGCCCAAGAGCTTCTATGATAAAACTGCCAACTCTCAAGTTATTGTTTTTAATTTCCTACAAGAGATTACATCTTAAGTACAGTCTAGTTCCCTCTCTCCAGTTAGCCACTGCTCCCACTGAGAAGAGGAAAAGACAGGAGGGCTGTTCAGTAGATGTATTTTCACTCTTCTTATATTAGTGACAAAGCTTGGCACTGTTGTCGAGAAAAGGTTATTGCATCAATTATTTTATAAACCCCAAATTATGTTAATCATGTTCAAATATAGTTTTGTTCTTTTTCACACCCTCCTTTTTTACTTCCTGGTACGAAGTGGCTCATAAAGCAGAAAACTTGGTGTGAGTAGTCAGATTTATTTTTTCATGTTTTGAGTACAGGTGGGCTTGCCTCTCAGTCTCTGGTATTTGGCTGCAGTACTCATTGGTGCATACTTTGCATTAGCCATTCATACATTTATATATTCATCTTTGCAACTATTTATCCCAATTGGATTTGAGCAAGGCCAGCTGCTGCTGGAATTGTTGATTTTTGTGCTACCTTGTAAGTCTTGTAAATCATGATGATGAGATGCCGTGGTGCTTTCATCACAAGCTGTTGCTGTCGTTTATCTGTCTGGTACATGGCCTTCCTGTAGATTTCTTGCCTGCTGTGTTGATGCCTGTGATTTTTAAAAAATATTATGCCAACATACAGTTGTAGCTGATCTGTTGAATTTGCATGAGTCAACCACCTTCAGTTTATAACCTATCAATGCAAAGTCATGGTCTGTATAATCAGCCTTGTTCTTTTCTTGCATAGGGCACACAATTATTTTCTTTTCTGACTCTAGTCACTTTTCTCATTCATTGTCCACAAAAGGGAGGATTAAAGTTTTTCTCTGAAATTCATTGTTTGTGAGAATTTTTTATCTGAGCACCTGAATTCTAGTTTTTTTTAAAAAACAGCTTTTTGTTAGTTTTCTGAGAAATATGCTTGCTTTCTTATTTTCTTGAAAAAGTTTCCATTTGTTTTAAGCTACTTTATCAACTGTGTTGATTTTTTTATTTATATTGCATAGGTAGATATATGTATAGCTATGAAAAAGGAGCCATGTTACTTGCTTGTTGCTATACTGTTTACATTTGCGCTTGGGAAATTCAAATTCTTATACTATAAAAGCCTTAATCTGTCTGTCCATAACGCTTTATTCACACTCTGATTGACTGACAAACAGCTCCCTGCAGGTGGCGACGATGGAGCGGGGGCAGGGGGGGGCCAGGCCACCAGACCTGGCTTCACGCCCCTCCTTTCCCCTCCCTTCCCCCCCCCCGGTCCTTGGAAGTGACGGAGACAGCAGCAGCAGCACGGGGGAAGTGGGGGCGGGACGCCCTGGGGATCCTACCCTTTCCCCATTCCTTTGTCACCACCTGCAGGGCCAATGCGGTGGCGGTGGGGGAAGCAGAGGGCACATCACAGCGGTGGGCGGGGGAGGAGGAGCAAGCCTGAGCAGAGAAGAAGCCGGCCCACCACAGCGGTGAGGGGGGAGCAGCCAGCCTGGCCCAACATGGCAGCTGCTAGGCGAGAGGAGGAGTGGGCATCCTCCCCACCTCGGGCCCTGGCCCACCCCTTTGCCGCCACCCCCCCCACATTGGCCCTGGGCCTGCTGCTTCCCCACACCTGCACCCCACTGCCCTGGCTTCTCCCCACCCTTGGGCCTGCTCCTCCCCCATATCAGGCCTAGGCCCGCTCCTTCCCTCCCCCCACTGCTGCGGGGGGGTGCGGACCCAGACCCCAAGCAGCAGGACAGAAGGGGGAAGTGGGCTCTATCCCCGCCCGCTCCCCCTCCCCCGTCATTCTCGATGGGCAATTGGCTAGTAATTAAATAACTATATTTAAATAGACAATATTCATGAGGAGGTGACATGGTTCTGCCCTATCCTGTCTGTCCTCTTCCTCAGTCCTTAGGGTATCCATCTGATTTTATATCCCCTCTTTGACTGATTCAGAGCAGGAATTTGCACCAAGGTGTCCCACCTCCTAGAAGTGTCCGAACCCTTATTTTGTATTCATTTTTTTTTCCTCGCTGGTCCAAAAAGACTTATCCCAGAATACCTATTGAAATGAGCATTTTCAATTTGTCAAGAACTCTAAAAAAATTTTGTTTTCCATTTGACCTGAAACATATATATTTATTTTCCATTTCAGGCATCACACAAAATTGCTACCTGATCAGTGCCTTTTCCTCATTCATTTTACAGTGCATACTCTGGATCCCTTTGGAAAAACCTGCTGAAAACCTATTTGGCTAACTGAATTTGTTTGGATGAGTAAAATCTTGACAAAATCAAGGTCATCTCTCTTGCTGTGGTTTCTGATTGGTTTATCTGAATAGATTCTCTTGTGATGTTGGCCAGGCTGCTTTTTGTGTGCACTATTATTTGTGTTGTTGTAACATGTTATCTGAGTGCCAGTTTGCATTTTGTTGATAGTTACCAGGGCATGTGTACTAGTATCAAATCAAAATGGTGATGACTGGTTTGCCATTCAGATAATCGAGGATTTAGATAACAAAGGGAGCACATAATACAATACTTTTTCCTATTTCTGTCACTTTCCATCTGAGGATCTCAAATTACTTTGTGGATATTAAAGTATTAAGCTTCTCAGCACCCATTATTAGGTTGGTAAATATCATCTGCATTTTATTGATAGGGGTGCTGAAGAAAACCCCAGTTTTTCAGAGAAAAGCTGTGAACTCTTACTTCTGCTTATGCTTTTTTGTGTGTGTCCTTTAGCTACAGGGCTCTTAAGGCATTACCTCTTAGGCTGCTTCTTCATTTCATATTAATTTTCTTCTTAGAAGATTGCCTGATTTTATGAAATCAGAGACAGAAATGGTAATTTCAGCGATATCAACATATATA
This sequence comes from Alligator mississippiensis, assembly GCF_030867095.1. Lineage (NCBI taxonomy): Eukaryota > Metazoa > Chordata > Crocodylia > Alligatoridae > Alligator > Alligator mississippiensis. The sequence goes on along the minus strand of NC_081824.1, from coordinate 171,131,588 downwards.
TACAGTAGTCTCTAACCAAATCTATTTTTACTTATTTATTGAGTATAACTTGCCAGATGTCTTTTTAATGAAAATCTTGTTCTTCTGAAAGTTGAAATAACCCACTGTCTGTCCTCTTAGCCAAAAAAGAAAAAGCCTTCTTCATCCTGTGTGCCTTTACTATTTATCGTCATTACCAAAATGTTTACAAAATCATTTCAGATTCAGATGTATCATTCATAAACTTCATTTGTAGGTGAGGAAGAGCAAACCATTACAGAGCCTGCCTTTTAAATACGTCAAAATTAATTATGTATGCAGAAGCTTTCACTAAGGTTGGGTGTTCATTTACATGACTGTTCACAATTGGGAAAGCTTGAAATTTGTAATTTGTTTAAATAGATATCCCTGACCTAAGCCCCTCTATGTGTTTCCTCATTCTTCGTTAGGCTTGCAATAAATTGTACTACTAAATGTCACCTGTAGAAAATTACAAGCACACATACGCACAACTTGCACACATCCATTGAAAGGTATAATTGATGCATTCTCAATTGCAGCAGGATCAGATCTTTTAGAAAATATAGCCAACAACCTTTTATCTTCTGTTTGTTCTTTTGATATTAAAAAATGTTAATCAATGTAAATTATGGGGTGTGAGAAGTTGAATTGTCCACAATGAAGATCAAAACATTAAAATGCCTTTGAGGGGGTATAATACTTCTTCATTGTGTATATTTTTTATTAGTAGATTTAACCTTTTTCTCTTTAGATTATAGCAAAGGTAATAACAACTGTCATAGTTAAGGTTTATGTGAGAGTTTCTATTCTAGCTGTAAAAATTATTAAAATATGTAACTTTAAAGAGAAAATATGTAAAGAAAAATGTAAGTTAATTATACTGGACCATTATGACAATGAAAATACAATATACAAAAATGAATGTATTAAAAGATGCTGCTTCTGTCTAGGGTTGTAAAAGAAAACTTTGTGGTATTATATAGCTTTATATATGTGATCATCTGAGTAAAATCTGTTATAATGCGTTAGCAGAACAGGACCTAGTTAACATTGCAAATATGACCTTCCTTTTGACATTTCATGATTTTTGGAGTGCTTAACCTTGCAATCTTAATATCCTTCTAACATAGATTTTGGTTGCAGCTTTTCTTTAAGCGTAGTGGACTATCAAGGTTTTGAATAAGTAACTCATGGAAGAACTCTGTTCCATTTTTACCCAGCTGTGCAGTTTTTCTTGAACATGTTGGATAATCTCAGTTATATATGTAAAGATTCAGAAAGTGGTGCACCCTGGTCAAAATTCAGTAGCAAATATTAGCTAATCTAAAAGGCTGTAGAAGCACTTAGATTTGTCTGTAATCTGGTTCTGTCATTGAGCTGCATTATAAAAGATGTAATAAGGAATATCTTCCCCTTTTGAATGGGTATAATCAGTTAAAGTAAATTATTTTTTTCATTAGAATAGAGATTATACAGGAATTTAAAGGAGAAGCAGCTGAAGCAATAGAGAAGTATTCCTCAATTTATTTGACAGATCTTTTCCTACTTCAGATTGAGTGGAAATGCATGTGGTGCTCCCAACATGGTGTCTATTCAAGCTATAGATGTTTCACTGTTGCCAAACAACTTCCCACCTTTATAAATATAACCTAGGAGTTAGGATTACATGAAAAGCAGAAATGACTTGCACTGACACACAAGAGTTCATGGCCACTGGCATGCACAGTTCATTAGAGGAGTAAGGTGAAATGAATGCACCAGCTGCCAGATGTACGGCTGATCTGTCATTAAACAGAGAGACTCTGACTTACTAGCTAACAGTTTCTCAAGCTTTCCAAAACATTATTTTCTCTGCTAAAAATGCTAGAGTGGAGAGCACATCTATTTTAGAGCCCTCAAAACATATTTTAGTCCTCATTTTCTTTGCTGTCATTGCAATTATATAGACTTTAGTTTATGATTATAAAAGTAAGATGTGATTATAAAAAAAGCAAGCACCTACTGTGGACTCATTCAGAAGGTGTCTCAATGTTTATCTTGCTGGGAGCATTTGACCCCAGCAGTCTTCCTGCCTATGGCAGGGGGCCTGGACTCGATGATCTTGTGAGGTCCCTTCCAGCCCGTAATGTCTATGAATCTGTGAAACGTTTCCCCCAATTTTTAATTCTTTCAATTTCTCCTCTTAATCAGGTAATGAGGGCAAAGTATTTGCCCTCCCAGCTAAGTTCAGTGCTTCTATGACAGTCTTAGCCTCTGGTGGCTCAGAAACACTGTTGGATGAACTCTTATCACTCACAAGATTGCTCTCATAGCAAAAGTCTAGACCATTATTAAAATCAATGTTCTGCAGATCTTACTCAGAGGTTTAATGTAGTTAAGGCCTCAATACTGATTTTCACTTGGGGTCAGGGGCCGAACAGATCTGAAACCAGCCTGGGTCAGGTCTCCAGCCCCAGCCAACAGTCAGCTGATTATCAAAACTCTTTGGGGTTTGTACAGGTCCCAGCGCATGGAAAATCTGAGTTTGGGCCGTGGCAGCCTGATCCTGGAGTCTTCCCTGTGCTGGGACCTGTAAACCCCCATGTGCTGCGCAGCTGCGTATCTCTTTATGAAGGCATCTATATATTCTGAGTGTATCTTTTAAATGTCATTGATATTTTTTTCAGCCAGTATATCTTCTAAATCTCATAGATATTTTTTCAGGTCATTTTATGAGCAGCAGCAATTATATTTCTCAGAACAAAAGTGCAATATGGGCCAGAACGTTGTGCTAATTTATTTTGAGAGGTATAAAATTATTTTCAGTGGCCATCTTGCTCTAAGTGTGCTAAGTGATCAAGCTTCCACTCTTTCCCATGAAGAGACTGCTGTACATCTAATGTAGTATGATCTCAGGATTTTTTCTTTCTTTATGCTATTATTCTTAGCTATACCCCTAATATATCACACTAAATCTATCTTTCATTGCAATGTTTGTAGCTTATTATCATGTTCCATCCTTGAGTCATCTCTTAGATAAGCTAAGCACATTGAAATCTTTCCTAAAAAAATATACCTATCCAGTTTGTTAGCTCTTATTGTTGATCTTCTCTAAACATTCTCTAGTTTACCTGTTGTCTTTGAGAGTGAGATGTCCGGAGTGAATTCATCATTTTAGGTGTAAAGTGTGGTACCATGATGTGAACTCTTGTAGCCTGCCACATATTAGATTGCAACAGTCATCTCAGCAAAACTATTATCACTTTATTTAATTAAAACAGAATACTTCCTAGTTGAGTGTTTGTTCACATTACGTTCATCTTCATGATGTACTATGTTGCATGCAATGCTAATGCTTCATAAATAATATACAGTAATCACATTGCTAATGTACACTTAACTTTCTGTTTGTTTCATTCCTAATTTTGGTATGGCCAAGTCCCACATTTCCTTCCATGGAGTGTGTGTATTTGTTTGCACACACGCACGCACTTGCTTATTCCACAGAAGTGTTAAATTAAATTTTTTCAAATTGAATTTCATTTTATATTATCTCCTCCTATGTTCCTCATTTCTCTGGGTTCCTTTGTATTATTTCTTTTTCATCACTGTTGTTGGCAATTCCTTTCATATTTGTGTTATCTGTGAGCTGCTTTGAGATGTTTGTTTATGGCCCTCTCCTAAAACATGAGTAAAATCAGAAAACACACAGATTCCATGTTTTTTGTGGTCAAAAGAGACATAAGAAATTCTTTCTCATCTTCAGATTTAACCATTTACCTACATTTAGTCCATTCCCAATCTGTAGCAATTTTGGGGCATTTAGTTACGTGCTGGGGGGCGGGGGATGCTCTAATTAGAGCAGCTCTGAGAGCTGCTCTGAGAGGCGCTCTAATTAAAGCACCCAGTTTGTCACGTGTACCAGTGTCTCTGCGCTGAAAAATGGTGGTGGGGGCTATTTTAACTAAAGTTCGTCAAATGAGCTTTAATTAAAGCACCCCTGCTGCCATTTTTCAGTACAGGGACACTGATACATGAGTCTGCTGGAGCGTGGTAATTACCGCACTCTAGCATCACAATTAATCGAATCTGCTTCAATGCACTGTAATTACAGCGTGTTGGAGCAGCCTCGCTACATGCGTATAGGTGCCCTTTATGTCTAGACCAAGTTGGTATTAACTTTGAAAGCAGTATATCACAAATAAATCTGAGTGAATTATTCCTATAAAATGTATTAAATGAATTTTGTCTTTTTTGTTTCTGTGACTAGTCCATCAGGAGAATGTAATCTAGAATTAATTGTCTTTTTCTTCCCCAAAAGTATCCACAGAAAAATTGTGGAGAATAATTTGTCTTCTGTGGATTACTTTCAAACTGGGCTCTGCATAGGTCCTATATGTGAAATTTCAAATTCATGCTGTTTTAATTGGACACTTAGGCCTAGATAGTGAGTTGCTGCCAAGGAGACTTGACACAGTTTGAGAGGAAACCACAGGTGGTTTTAAGTCATTTATTTATATCCCTACTTTGGAAGCCTCCTCTTAGCTCCAGAACACTTGGCAGCATCCATCACATACCAGTCACTCTGAGAGGCCATTTCAACAATCAGGAATCAGTGAGCACAAAGCAGTGCTGTCCACACCCCACTCTTATAGCCTGAGTACTAACAGCCGGGGTTTGTACAGTTTAAGAGCTGCCATGCTTACTCTGTACTACCTGGAGCGTTCTTCATGCTGAGGAAGACCTTCAGGGGTCAGAAAAGCTGCCTTTAGGGAGTTTTGCTAGGGCAAAGCAACACCAGCCTTGCATAATACCCTTGGAAAAGTCAGGTTTGTGTTCTTACAAGCTGATTAACTAAGCACAAATCTTAGCAGCATATTACTGGTTGACAATTGCAAATTAAAAAATATAATTGTATTCTGTGTATGATTTTACCCCCCTCTTAATATTATCATTTTAATAGTAGCTGTTTCTATAAGATCCTGTCTGATCATCTCTTTTTACTTAAGGTTTTTTTTATAATTTCCATGGCTGTTCCAGTAGCGTTTATCTTTCATGAGAAGTCCCAATATTCTTGGCTCTTGTATTGACTTGAATAGTGTTGCTTGAAAACGTTTCCCTTATACTATTGAAAGAGACTGTTCTGCTTCATTCAGTGTTTCTGAGCCTTATTTTCCTTCCAAGATTAGAAATCTTGAAGCACAGGCCTGAGTCATTGACTAATGTAATCTCTTTGAATAATCCCTGATTTCATCCTTACCTTGAGTCTGAAAATCCATAGTCATGCCCCTCCATTCAGGTCCTGCAATTAGTTCTTTATGGTCTTCTCAAATTCTTACTTTTTCAACTTCTGGCAGGCCATAATGCTACAGCTATCTTATTTTGTTGTTGCACAAAACAGGGTGGGGTTTTTGGGTTTTTGGGTTTGTTTACATTTTTCAGTAGTACAATGTACTCATCTTGTATTTGAGTAAATGCAGTATATAATTGTGGTATGAAAAATATTTATTTGTAGAAATTCTTTTTGGATTGGGTTTTGTTTTGTAGAGACTACAGGTATCCTTCCATGTAATATTTTACTGGGGTATATTTTTTTTTACATTGCCATAATGTTTCATGCAGTTATAGAACCAAGTCCAGAGATAATGAATGAAGGCTAAGGGAATCTAGAGCAACATGCATGACTGGCTGCTTTTTGATTTCTCAGCTACACATGCTGCAGTAATTTAGACACAATCACTGACTTAAATGTTCCATCCTTTATACATTACATCTCAATTTGGCCTACACTTTGAGCAACTCTCAAAAGTTCTGCTAAAACCTTGGGCAGTCATTGTTACCTCTGCTAAGCCAAACAAATACTAGCTAATTTGTGGTGCTGAAATTTATGCTTATACCCTTCCACCAGACTTTACCAACCCCAATCAAGAACACATTCATACTTGGCGGAGTAGGAGCTGGAAAATACTGGTCATTGCCTGTCCATGTTTGAATCATTGGGAAAGTATAGACTGGAATCTACTTCTCTCTTACCTTTAAAAAAAAAAGCTGGCAAAACACTAAAAGATATTTAGTAAAATAGAGAAAGCATTGGTGCCCAGAGGGATGGACTTCATTAATCGCTTATAGGTCTTTTCTGTCTCTGCGTCTTCTGATTCTAATATCACTGTTTAGGTTTCTTCATGAAAATTTCTTTTTGTTTATTATTTTCTGTCATCTTGCATTTGATTAGTGCATTTTGGGCTCTATTTGGATCTATAACGAATCTCATGGCAATGCATTTCATGAGACTGACTTTGCTGAGGTAAGTAGGGTTGGAGTGTTTTTGTAGCCACAATGGTCCAGGACTATATATGGGAGCCAAGGGTGATGATTTTTTTGTGATATCTGTTATTGGATGGACTTGATAGTCAGGAGAGATGTTAGACAAGTGTTGAGGCATAAAGTGCATTTGCTAAGCTATGGCATTTTTCTTTCTAAAAATTCTCTGTCTCCCCCATCCATTATGAATAAACATTACCACAAAATAACACTCTGAACATAGAGCCTATCCTGGGAGAGGTCTGATTACTTGCCGGTATGAGGAAAGAAATGCCCAGTGTTTGAATTATTATGTTCCAGTAATGCTTATTTGCTGTGGAGTTGATTGTTTTATAATATTATCTTCTAACAATGTAATAAATAGAAACTATTCAAATGTTCACGGACTAGGTGGTAAGTTACTGTTCCTGTCCTTGTTGCCCACAGTGTTTGCTGTTGCCCTTTATTACAGAGGAGGCCGTTAAATTACAATGACTGTTAAAATCTCCTGTATAGTCAGAAGCTCAGCCAGAAGTTTAATGCATCTCATGCTAAATGTGACATTCGGCTTTCTTCCTAAATATTTGTCCCAATTAGATTGTCAGCATGTGAGATCTAATTTAATTAAAACCTTGAAAATCACAATATTACCCTGGCTGACCAAATCACATGTAGTTCTTGTAGCGTTGCAAACCCTACCCGGCTCCTATAAAGTGCAATAAGATGTGCACAATATGAAGCTATTGATTTATTTCAGGTAATTTTTTTTTACCCGTGCAAATTAAATACATGAATCATAGAAATCAGAGATGGAGAAGAATTATTTGGTTTTCAAGTTCATCCCCTGCGGACCACTGCAGTATTGTTCTCTACAGTATATTTTCTAGAGTTATATTCAGTCAGTCCAGTTTCATATGACTCAAGTGATAGGGCTCCAGCCACTCCCTTAGGAGACTATTTCACAGTTCATTAGATTTACACCATTAGGAGATTATTCCTGGTATTTGTCCTAAACTTCCCTTTACCTCATTTCTTCCCTTGCATTGCCATAAACAATTTTACTCACTTCTTGGATTTCAGGCTCTTGAAAATATGTACTTATAGGTAGTCATTCTGTTTCACTTATCACCTTAGTTATTACTTAACCAATTAATCAGGAGTTGCTTTTTAATCTTTTATCATAAGTGTGTTCCTCCTCCATATAAATAATTTTTATTCACCTTTGAACTTTACCCAATTTGTCCATATCTTGTTGGTATCGAGATACATAGAATTGAATGCAGTATCCAGAGCACAGTCTCGCCAGGATCAGGTGGACAGAACCTGTAATCTTCTTACTCTACTGGAAACCAAAAATTTTCTTGCTTTTTCTTGGGCTGCGTATTTCATTTCAGCCCCATATTTAAAATAATTTAAATATGAATCATTGTAAATGTAGGTCAGTTTATGATTCTCTTGTATCAGTTGCACAAATCTGAATTAGAAACGGTGGCCTTGTTTTCTGATCCTGTTAGTAGCTACCTCACTGTGAAGCAAACAGGGAGGAATTTTCTCCCTTGATTACCAATCTCTAGTGTGTTTGTATGTTGTTACAGGGAGGCAGAAGCTGACTTACCTTTTTACCTGTTTATTCTTCTTAGAGGTAGCACTACAATTTACTGCATTCCTCGGAGGTTTGACATGTCAATTGGATGTTATCGGCAGTAATGGAGGGGCAGTTGCTGTAAATGAGAAGTTTTTATGGGTAGGCCATGAAATGCCACCCCAAGGGTACATAAGAGATTAGAGTGATAAATACTATAATACCCTGCACACCACAAAGGAACTGATTATTAGGGAACATGATTCTGTCTCCTGCACTAAAACATTATTCATTTATTTGTTGTTAATTGATACTTCTGTTTTAATTGTCTGAAAGTTAAATAATCAAGATTTGTTGACAGGAAATTGGAGTAGAATGGGGCAAAATCTTTTCAAGATTCTAAGTAGCGTTCAGTTTGTGCTTGTGTTACTACGTACGTTAGGACTTTGGAAGAACCTCCTCACTTTCTACTAGTTATGTCATGTGGACAGCCATGAGCAACAGGTGCAAAGCCTACCAAAAGTATGGGAATAAGTGTATAAAAAAAATCAATAGAGATGTACCAATATATTGGTCACATATTGGATCGGCACTGATAAAAGGAAACATAACATTATTGGCTTTTTTTGGCCAGTGTAGCCAAAATGTCACTGATAAATGCCACATGCATGTGTGCAGCCGTAGCATGCATGCAGCCAGGAATACAGCTGGGCAGCTTGGAGAGCAGTGTCCTGCCAGTAAGTCTGTGGGGGAGCAGATCATGGCCCCCACAGTGAGGGAGGGAGTGGGGCTGGGGCAGGGACAGGCACTGGCCAGACCGGGCAGTGAAAGGGACCCCGGCTGCCGGAAGTAGGGCAGAGCTGCAAGCGACTCATCCATGGGGTGGAGGGGTGTCTCCCTGCCACTGTATGCACCCCCAGGGGTGGCATGGAGGGCATGTACCCCCCTGGATTTGTGTGTGGAGTGAGGGTGGGCTGCAGGCTCAGGGCCAAGGGGCTGCGCCAGCCTCTTCCCAATGGGCAGGGCTGGGCTGGGCTGGGGATAGGATGGGGAGGACTCTGCTGTGTGGGGCAGGCAGCAGTGACAGTGGCAGTGCTGGGAGGGGTGGCTACAGGGGGGGCTGTGGGGAATCTTGGGGTGGTTATAGCCCCCCAAGACCTCCTCCCCACAGCGCTGCCCTTGCTCAAGGCACTCCACTCATCTGCCTTTCCCTTGGCAGTCCTGCACCAGCCATGCACCCCCTGCCCACCCTGCAGCAGGGAGCTCCCAAAGGACAGGCAGAAGAACAGAGTGCCCCAAGCAGGGGTGGAGCTATGGAGGGTTTGGGGGGACTATAGCCTCCCCAAAATTCCCTGTAGCCCCCCTGTAGCCACCCCTCCCTGCCACCCACCCTACACAGTGGAGCCTGCCCCACTCCCAGCCCACCCCCACCAGGAAGAGGCTGGCACAGCTCCTGGCCCTGAACCCACAGCAGGCAGCCCACCTCTGCCCTTGCTCTGTGCACAAATCCAGGAGCGGGCACATACACCCCGTGCCTCACCCCTGCACCTCCTGGACGAGCTGCCTGCAGCTCCATTCTGCTCCCAGCCCCAGGGTCCCATTCACGACCCTGGCTGGGCTGTGCCTGCCATTGACCCAGCCCCTGCCCCACTCCCTCACCATGGGGCCTCAATTTCTTCCCCCATGCCCCTTTCCCACCCCCCCAGACTTACTGGCAGGGCACTGCTCTCCAAGCTGCCAGGCTGCATTCTTGTAAATCAACTGTCGGATCAGTATCGGCCAATATGGCTGGTTAATAATAGACTATCGGTATCAGCCAAGAACATTTTTATTGGTGCACCCCTAAAAATCAGTATGGGCTCATCTCAGCCTGCAAAATCATGTCTCACAGACCACCTGCCTGTATAAATTTGTGTGGGCTGGGGTATGAAATCAAATAAATCCTCATACCCCATTATTCAAGTGAGTGTATGTACAACATTTTTTGAAGCTGTGTGAAAATTTGGCTTCCAGTGTTTTGCTTAAGAATGTCACACAAGTGGGGAACAGCGGTATTTAGAGTCTCATTTAAAAAGTAATTCATGTGCTAAAAGATGCAGAAAGGCACCAAGTGGAATTTTCAGAAATGCTTAAACAAATTAGGACTCTAAGCTGTTTAGGCATGGAGTGGTATATTCAAAATGCTTAACTCTATTTTAAGTACCTAGATACCTTTGAAAATCTGGCCCTTAGTGACTGAACTCAATTTACTATTGCTTAATTTTTGTTACAAATTTTTCTTTGATATATATGAGTTAAGCATTTTGAATATACCACTCCATGCCTAAACAGCTTATAATATGTGTGTGTGTGTATTGTGTGTATATGTGTGTGTGTGTGTGTATTGTGTGTATATGTGTACATGTATATGTATAATTATGCTGATGCTGCACTGTGGTTGTGAAAGGAAGGATTATGTTAAAAGGATTTTTTTATACTAGCTGCTTTATAAAAATGTCAAGTCAATATAGACTTCATTAAATCTCTTTTATAAGTCAATCTTTTTTGTAATAAATATGCATTATCAGGTCTGTATTTTATTTCTTTAATAAATCGCATGGTATAAAACTTTATATCAGTTTAGTTAAAGATCCCCTGTTGATAGGTTTGGGTTTTTTTGCAGTGGGGGAGGTGGAAGATAAACATGTGGAAGGAATACCTACAAATTCTTGTGCAAATGCTTACAAGATTGCATATTTTTCTTCTGGAAAATTTATTCAGAATAAAAACCTTTTTTCAGGTTTGTAAGAAGCTTTCTCCCTAAGGCAATGATCACATATGTTTGCTTGTTAATACATAAGACAGTTATATAACAAATATTGCCACAAATAATTTGCAATGCTTATTCTTCTTACATTTCCATCAGAGCTTTCATTACGTGTTTCCTCAGCCACTTTTAGTACCACTTTTATTACTATTGTAAGCCCTCTTGCTCTATTTTTTCCTAGTGCAGTGAGTAAAATGTGTTCATTAATATCACATCAGCAGAATATAACGTAAATGTAACCAAGATAAACTAGTCGATGGCTTTTAGCTTTAGTTATATTAAAAGATGGCTGCAGAAAGAAAACAATTACTTTAGCTTCCACCCCATTGGTGCCTTTAGAAATGTCAGGTTTGACAGGCCTTTTTTTGTGAGAGAACTGTATCTAGCCTTTTTTGGCAGATTGTCCCACTGACATCAGTATGTATGAAACCTTAGCTACAGCTCTCCTAATCTTCAGTTGAAGGAGGTCAGGGGAAGAAGGACGTTGATTCTGACTTTGATTTCAAAAGAAACGCAAACTTAAAATGGCTCTAGTTATTATGAAAGCCCTTAGAATACTATTTCCTCTCTTCCTCATGCCTCAAATTTCTCTTTGCTGACTTCAAAACAGGAAGATTTAGTCTGGGTCCGTAGTCTGGGTATCTTCTGTGGTTGTATACCTACCAGTTCTACTGTGGGGTGTTTTTTTTTTTAAGATAATGTGGTAAATTAGAGGTTTCTCTGATTGGGGAATTTAATTTTACTTTTTTTAAAACTCTTACCTAGAAATGTGCCATATTTTTACAGACAAATAGTCTATACGGTGGCTTAGACCTTTTTGTTATTTAAATAAGAGGAAAGAAACCTGCCAACTTATTAACATTTGAGAATTGGCTGCTATACAGCTTCAGTGACTGTTTTCATAACATTATAGTACATACTTCCATATTAATTTGGTAGCTGCTCCATAGTAGGGATTAATGTAGTATTAGTTAATAACCCAGGAGGAGTATTACATATTGTGCAGAATATGCTGTAGTACTTTCTGTAGACACAATGGGCTGGCCGTCTGTGTGCATATATATCATTGTGATTTGCAAATGGCAGTTTGCATGTATTAGCTGGGTGCTCATTAGCACCTATTGGATTTTTGAGAGAGAGATAAGCGGACCACTTGAATGTTTACCTATCATCCATTTTCACTATCTGGTTGGTCATCCCTATCGAGTGATTTCAGAACCAGACCTCCAGTAACACTTATTTATATCCACCTCAGCAACAACGTTTGCTTGCTTCAGCACATTTCTTGGGTTCCATATGAAGACCAGCCAAAGGGGTATATGGATGGTGACTGCCCATTAGTGTCACTGTCCCAAGGACTGACACTCCCATTTCTCCCCTGCACCCATAGAATTTGAGTCATGAGGTCCAGGCTGGATGCTGAATAAAGAATTTCATCCTTGACGTATATTCAGTTTGTGTTGATTCATATTTTAAAAGGAAACTGTCCTACCAGTAGGCGTAAGTAGAAATTAATTACATTAATGCTTTTGCTTTGGCTCTGGCTGTGTTAAGAAAAGCTGGACCTCATTACAACACAGTACAGGCAGTCCTTGGACTTACAACACAACTGGTTCCTGAAAACCGCGTCTTAAGTCATAACATTGTAACTTGGAACCAATTTTCCCATAGGAACAATATTATAAATTGGGGATTAGTTCCTGAACCAAGGCCCAATACCCTATTTTTACCAAAAATAACCCAGAATTTTGTACTCAGTCAATTATAGATGAGTAATATAGCTACATTAATGTATTTATATTGTAAATAACAATCATATTGATTTGGAAGGACTTCTTTGAGGTGACTTTGCTGGACTTTTTGAAGGGTTCTTGGCTGCAGTCTTCTCAGGAGCCTTGGCTGAAGGTCTGCTTTCTTAAAGAAAGTGTCTAAGGAACTTGTTCACTGGCATGGCATTGCATTGGATCAAGCATCATAAAGTCTAAACTGACATCAGAAAGTCGAAACAGGGTGTCAATTTATAAACGTGTAAGTGCCGTTCGTTGTAACTCAAAATGTCTTAAGTCGAGGACTGCCTGTAATATCTGATGTGGTCATTCAGTGTAGGCAGGCAACACAAAGCTGTATTTTAACTGAGTTTCTTAGTTTATTCCAAAACCTTGAATTAGCCCAACTACAGCACAGTTGAGCATCATGGTTCAGGTTTTTTATGCTACAAGTCTGAATTGGGTTTTAACTATATCCAAGACTACTATGTTGTAAGAAGATTCTGCAGTTTGATAACTTTATCATAGTTTCAGTGGAGCCTTAGAAATCTGAAGAAAAGATAGGTTTCTCCTTCTTTGTCAACTTGCTTTCTTCTAGAGGGAAGTATGTAAGGGGGAATGGTCATTATAGATTTAACTGTGTAATACATTTTTATGAACAATTTCACCTTTGCATGTGACTTACCAGGCAAGAAATTGAGAGAAACCGTTATATTTTGTAACACAAATTGCTATCTAAGACATGCATAGAGATGTGTGTGTGTGTGTGTGTAGCATAAGTTATAATTATATATTGCATAGAGACATAGCATATATATATATATATAGCTTATGCAATAATATATATATATATTATTGCATAAGCTATAATTTGTCTGGATAGCAGTGCCTCTTCCATTCTTCTTTACCAACCTTCCATTTTCTTTACCCCATAAATAAAAAGGCAAGAAGAAACATGAAGGGGTTTTTTTTCTGAATTGATTGTAAGATGCTCAAAGCCATTGAGTTTTCTAGTGACAGCTGTTGCTGTTGGAGAGATGAAAGCACTTGGCCCGAGAGTCTGTTTATGTGTTTGAGAAGAGAAAGTGATTTTTGTTGCACAGAGCTCTAAGTGAGACAGACAGAGTCAGAGAATAAGAGAGCGAGAGATAATTATCTAAATTATGTTCAGGCCATTATCGAAGACGAATATAGTTAAAATGTAATTAAATATGACGGGCTTACAGGATGCAAGCATGGCTTTGGAATGCTAATCATCAATTACTGCATCTCCTTAGGGGAGTCAGGCAGAACGAGAGAGTTGGGAGTGGGGTGGCTGAGGTGAGATGTAGAGTATTAAATAAAATACCCTAGAGCTGTAACAAGGCTAATTTCTTTTTAAAATGAAGCTGTGGTACCAGGAGACTTCTTCTGCACAAGCAACTTGCAGTGCTGTCTTTCAGGTTGAGGACCCTAGCGTAAGTCTGAGTGTAGGCTTCTAGTCTCTAGTCTTTTCTTCAAGATATAAACCTCAGCTGGAAATAATGATTATGTCTAATGTTAAACTGATGACCTGGGCTGCCTCAGCTTAAGCAGCAAATCTAAAATTAATCAACCAGCAAGACACTTTGTGAGACCAGAAAAAGATCAACACTTCAGGAAAATTTAAAAAACTAAACCAAAAAACTCCCCAAAAACCTGTCTCCCTAACAGGAGCACAGTAACAGGAAAACAGAAGAGTCCAAAGGCAGCAGCAGCCTCAGTCTCTGGGACTAAGAATGTTTTGTACAGTTCCTTCAGTTGACACCTTTCTTGTCGGAGGGTGCTGAGGCTATCAGCATTACTGTGGAAAGATTTGTTAGGCTTATAGGCCACATTCAGATGAGCAAACACATGCCTGTTGCAGTGTCTCAGAGAAGTTTGAGATGCCGCAAGAGGCATGCTAAGAATTAAAAAATGGTTCCCCACACTGCATATTGCCAGTGTGGACTCAAAGTTTGATACCAGGAAATCCTAGTATCAATAGGAAACATGCTAGAAAAAAGCAGTGCAGCAGGTAACTGGAGGCTGGGTCCTCCAAGGAGATGCTCTAGGACCTGGCCAGAGTGTCTCTATGCTTGCCGCATGCTGCTGCTGCTCCAGCATCCTCCCTAGCTTGCTCCTGTGGCCATACAGCTGAAGGCAGGCAAAACTTGGGGCCATCCAAATCCCAAGCCTCCAGGCTTGGGCCTCCATATAGGATGCCTGCCAAAGGATATGGAAGTATCTTAAGCCCCAAGCTGAAAAGTCTGGGGTGCAGGATACTTGCCGGTAGTAGGGCCACATAAGTTTTTTGAATGATTCAAGGGATTCAGAGTTGATCTGGCTAATTTGACCTGGGACATGGAAAAATTTTCCTTAAAAAAACAAAACAAAAAGAACAGTGCCTCAGCATGCTGGAGGGAATAAAAGCGAGGCAAGGCTGGTAGCAGTGGCTTGGGGCTAGCTGGAAACGAGGTTTTGTCCTGAGTTACTCCAGAGCCTGCCTGGCACCTAGGGTCTGCCCTGGGCCCAGGCACAGCAGCAGGTCCAGGCATGCACAGGGGTCAGTTGTGCCCATGTCCTAGAGGTATAGGCACTCAGGGCTGTCCAGGCCAGCAGCAGAGTAAGGAGGACCCAGAGGCTGCAGCAGGGAGCATGGGTGATCCCAGTAAAAAGGGATGTAGGAAAATGTGAATTCTCCCTTTTAAAGGGGAAACTGTAGGTTGCCCTGTTCACAAACAGCTCTCTGCAGGTTGGCAGTTTCAGCCTGAAAGAGCTACTTGCAAATGGGAAAGAAACTAAGGGACAGCCACAGAGCCCTCCCTGCCCAATGGCTTGTGTGGACCCTGGGGTGGGGAACTGGGTGGGGTGGGCCCCACCATGGCGCACAGCCCCCATGGCTGGCAGCATCAGGCAGCAGTGGGGCCATGAGTGATGTGAGGTCCCACTGAAGGCAGAGACCCCTGGTGGGCACAGCACCATCTCAGTCACAGGGCTACACATGGTCCAGGGCACCAACCTGGCCCATTGGTGCATGCCCTCGAGCAGGTCCAGGCTGGTTATCGCCCTTGGGCAGGACTGGGCTGGTTCTTGCCATCACCCAGGGCTACACATGGCAGCAAGAATCAGCCCAGTCCTACTTGGGGATGCACAGCAGCGGGCCAGGCCTGTACCACATGTGGGATATGTTGGGGGGTAGAGTTCTTGGGTGGGTGTATGGTTGTGGGTGTGGGGGGGCTACCATATACCTGCCCCTCCCCCCCTCTGCACACAGACCCTGTGGCTGGCAGCATGAGGCAACACTGGGGCCATGAGTGCTGAGTTGTGGGGCTACATGTGGCACAGAGCACCAGCCTGGCCCACTACCACACACCCTCAAACAGGATCAGACTGGTTCTTGCTGCCATGTGTAGCCCCAGGTGGCAGCAGGAACCAGCCCAATCCTGCCTAAGAGCAAGAACCAGCCCGGCCCTGCCCAAGGGCGTGTGCCAGTGGGCCAGGCCGGTGCCCTGTGCCATACGTAGCCCTGTGACTCAGGCAGTGCCATGTGCTACTGGGACTCTCTGCCTGCAGCAGGCCCTCATATTGCTCATGGCCCTGCTACTGCCTGATGCCACCAGCCACCCCCACACACCCCATACCCATACACCCCCCCATGAACCTCCCCATGCCCCTCCCCTTTTCACTCCTCTTACAAACCCCACGTCTCTTGCCACAGCTTACATCCTGCATGCCCAGCTAGCACGCAGGATGGGACCTTCTGGTGGGAGCTGTAGCTGCAGGGGCAGCTGTCCCCACATCCTGTAAGTGAAGGGGGCAGGAGGAGCTCTGATTTTTCTATGATAAAAAAACCCAAAAGCAAACACCAGAACATGTAAATATTTAGAATGTATTTTATTATGATGATAGAGGTACTGGTAAGCCTCCAAATGGCTTAAAAATTGTAAATATATCAATAAAACATTGGCCAACTGATCTCTCTCTCTCTCTCTCTCACTCTGTGTGTGTGTGTGTGTGTGTGTGTGTGTGTGTGTGTGTGTGTAAGTATGTATGTATATATGTAAATAGGAGAATTTGGGGGTTTTTATCAGAGATTTTGACACTTTTAAACGGAACACCAGGATCCCTGCTAGTGAGGCAAATGGAGGGACTTGGGCAGAGGAGCCTGCCCAGGGCCGGCACTGGGGACCCAGCTGGATGGCAGATGAGGTGGCCTACCTCCTGGTCATTTGGGGCCAAGAGGACACACTTCAACAGTTCAAAGCAGGCTACCGCAGTGAGCATATCTTCCGGGAGATAGCTGCCCAGATGGTAGAGCAGGGGTACTGGAAGACATGGCAGTAGTGCCAGATGAAGGCCAAGGCATTGTGGTGTCAATTTACTGTGGTCCATGATGCTAACCAGCGCTCAGGGCGAGGCACACCACTATGCCCCACTACGAGGAGCTGGCCTATATCCTGGGCCCCACAGCTACCAAGCCCCCCCGCTACTTCATTGCTACTGGGAGAGGAGTGGAAGCAGGGACAGCCAGCACAGAGACCAAGGAAGAGTCCCCAGAGGCAGGGCCCTCCTCCAGGCCTGCTGGACTACCACCATCCAGTCATGTCAGGAACTGCAGCAAGGGGCAGACACCGCAGACTGTAGGCACTGCCACTGCCCCCGTCACGCTTGAGGGGACCCCTGAGTGAGAGGTCCCCTGTCTCCTGCAGGACAGCAGTAGGAGCGGGAGGAGTGTCCCAAGGTTTTGCCCAAGTTTCATTCATAGATTCATAGATGTTAGGGTCGGAAGGGACCTCAATAGATCATTGAGTCCGACCCCCTGCATAAGCAGGAAAGAGTGCTGGGTCTAAATGAAGTTGGTGGAGGGTACATCTCAGCGGCCTTGTGGGACATGCCCATACAGGGCCTTTTCGGTGAAGAGAGTAAATGGTAGGGCTGTGCAAAGCTTCGGATCACGATTCAGATTCAGAGATGATTCAGATGATTTGGAGGCCGAATCTACAAATCCAAATCAAATCACTAGAAGCTTTAGGCTTTCCGAATCGATTCAGAAAAGATTCGGTGATTCAGAGATTTGGCCATAGGGTATAATAGAGAATCAATGAAATATCTATACCTTTGTTGTTTTTTGGCTGATTCAGAAGAAACTTGCAGGAGTGATAGCCACTGCTGAGCACATGAAGCCTGCCAAGTTTCAAGG
This sequence comes from Alligator mississippiensis, assembly GCF_030867095.1. Classification (NCBI taxonomy): domain Eukaryota; kingdom Metazoa; phylum Chordata; order Crocodylia; family Alligatoridae; genus Alligator; species Alligator mississippiensis. The sequence goes on along the minus strand of NC_081824.1, from coordinate 171,113,955 downwards.
AGATAGGTGCAAGGGTTTCTGGGAAACTGTACATCAAACTGCTGACAAGCAACACTCGTGACATACGTGACAATGTGTGTGTGTTAAGGCACAGGGAGGTGAAAACAGGGGTGGTAGCCCCTGCTGCAGCCACAAAGCCTGCCAGCTGTCAAGGAGACAGGTGCAGGGGGAGTCTGGGTTCTGGGGCCCTGCATCTCTGGCCGCAGGCAGGCAAAACTCATGACATGGGTGCTTGTGGGACTGTGTGTTTGTTCAGGTGTGCCCTTCCTGGCAATGGGGCCTCTGCACAACTTGGCAGCATGCTCCCATGAGGCCTCCTCCTCCCCTACAGCCTTGGTCTGGTCCACCACTGTAAATGATGGCAGGTCAAAATAATTTAGCTGGCTCAACACCAATAGCACCAGCAGCATCAAAGGTACCCAGACAGAGTTGTCACAGAGCCTTTCTTTTTATAAAGAAACTGACAGCAAGAAGTAAAGATGTTGTGTTGGATATATGTTACTCATGGTGTGTGATGGCTTATCTTGTGTTTTTATGTTTATATATTTATTATGAAAAAAATGAAATAGAAAATATATCTTAGGAAGCTTTTGGGTTGAAAAACCTTTTGTCAGGCTGAGGAGGTATCTGCAGTTGGTGTCTCCTGGTCCTGGATGGAAGGAATAGCAAAGAAGCCAGAGGCTGGCTTGGCACGCAATGCAGGCAAGAAAGCCAGTCAGTGAAAATGGAAATGGAGGCGTCAGGGGGTGAGGGACAGGGGATGGGAGGGGGGAAGGGGGATGTAGCAGTGCAGGTAAAAGTGCAGAGGTACCTGGGGAGTCAGATGACCAAGTTTTGCCTGCCTGTGGCCAGAGATGCAGGGCCCCAGAACCCAGACTCCCCCTGCAGTTTTTACCCACCTGCGCCTTAACACACACACAGTGTCACCTATGTCATGAGTTTTGCTTATCAGCAGTTTAAGGTGCAGTTTCCCAGAAACCCCTGTACCTATCTCCTTGACACTTGGCAGGCTTTGTGGCCTCAGCAAGAGCTACAACCCCTGCAGTTTTCACCCCACTGTGGCTTAACACACATACGTGACATGCGTTTTGCTTGTCAGCAGCTTGAGGTGCAGTTTCCCAGAAACCCCTGCACCTATCTCCTTGTAACTTGGCAGGCTTCATGCGCTCAGCAGCAGCTAGCACCCCTTCAAGTTTCATCTGAATCAGCCAAAAAACAACAATGTCTTAGATATTTCATTGATTCCCCATTATACCCTATGGCCAAATCTCCGAATTGCCGAATCTTTTCCAAATCTTTGCCAAATCGATTCAGCCAAATTGAATCAGAAAAGTGATTCAGCTCTCCGAATCGAATCGGATGAATCCGAATCGAATGGTTGCCTATTTGCACAGGCCTAGCAAATGGAAGTATGCATAGAACAGGGGTGGGCAATTATTTCAGGAGCAGGGCTGGGTACTGAGTTTTGGCAAGCCACCAAAGCCACATGGCAGGCAGCCAGGGGCAGATAAATATTAATTTTCTAAATATTTTTAGGGGCCTTGTGCACCAAATAAAATGGCCTGGCGGGCTCACCTGTAGGCCGCATGTTGCCCACCCCTGGCTTAGAAGAATCTAATCATAGACCAACCAACAAGGAGTTGTGCCCCCTGCCCCCACCTACCATATGATTGAATACAATGGAGGGATGTATTTTGGGCATCTGAGCAGTGTAATTTGAGGAGAAATTGTGAAAAGTTCAAGGAAAAACACAATGTAATTAAGGAGCTGGAGATACTGAGTCTTAAGAAGACAGAATAAAATAAGTACATATACATTACTTGATTAAATAGCTACAATATACACATTTCAGAGATTCATAGATGTTAGGGTTGGAAGGGACCTCAATAGATCATCGAGTCCGACCCCCTGCATAAGCAGGAAAGAGTGCTGGGTCTAGATGACCCCAGCTAGATACTCATCTAACCTCCTCTTGAAGACCCCCAGGGTAGGGGAGAGCACCACCTCCCTTGGGAGCCCGTTCCAGACCTTGGCCACTCAAACTGTGAAGAAGTTCTTCCTAATGTCCAATCTAAATCTGCTCTCTGCTAGCTTGTGGCCATTGTTTCTTGTAACCCCCGGGGGCACCTTGGTGAATAAATACTCACCAATTCCCTTCTGTGCCCCCGTGATGAACTTAAAGGCAGCCACAAGGTCGCCTCTCAACCTTCTCTTGCGGAGGCTGAAAAGGTCCAGTTTCTCTAGTCTCTCCTCGTAGGGCTTGGTCTGCAGGCCCTTGACCATACGAGTGGCCCTTCTCTGTACCCTCTCCAGGTTATCCACATCCTTCTTGAAGTGTGGCACCCAGAATTGCACGCAGTGCTCCAACTGCGGTCTGACCAGCGCCCGATAGAGGGGAAGTATCACCTCCCTGGACCTATTCGTCATGCATCTGCTGATGCACGATAAAGTGCCATTGGCTTTTCTGATGGCTTCGTCACACTGCCGGCTCATGTTCATCTTGGAGTCCACTAGGACTCCAAGATCCCTTTCCACCTCTGTGCCACCCAGCAGGTCATTCCCTAGGCTGTAGGTGTGCTGGACATTTTTCCTCCCTAGGTGCAGCACTTTGCATTTCTCCTTGTTGAACTGCATCCTGTTGTTTTCTGCCCACTTGTCCAACCTATCCAGGTCTGCCTGCAGCTGTTCCCTGCCCTCCGGCGTGTCCACTTCTCCCCATAGCTTTGTGTCATCTGCAAACTTGGACAGAGTACATTTGACTCCCTCGTCCAAGTCACTGATGAAGACATTAAAGAGTATCGGTCCAAGGACCGAGCCCTGCGGGACCCCACTGCCCACACCCTTCCAGGTCGAGACCGACCCATCCACCACGACTGTCTGGGTGCGACCCTCTAGCCAATTTGCCACCCACCGGACTGTGTAGTCATCCACATCACAGCCTCTTAACTTGTTCACCAGTATGGGGTGGGATACCGTATCGAAGGCCTTCCTGAAGTCTAAGTATACGACATCCACCCCTCCTCCTGTGTCCAGGCGTTTCGTAACCTGGTCATAGAAAGAGACTAGATTGGTCAGGCACGATCTGCCCGCCACAAACCCGTGCTGGTTTCCCCTCAGCATAATTTGCCCTGCCGGGCTCTCACAAATGTGAGCCTTGATAATTTTTTCAAAGACTTTACCAAGGATGGAGGTGAGACTGACTGGCCTATAGTTGCCCGGGTTCTCCTTCCTCCCCTTTTTGAAAATGGGGACCACGTTGGCCCTTTTCCAGTCCTCCGGGACTTGGCCCGTGCGCCACGAGCGTTTGAATATTCCCGCCAGTGGCTCTGCAATGATGTCGGCCAGTGCCTTCAGCACCCTCAGATGGAGCTCATCTGGGCCTGCCGACTTAAAGGCATCCAGTTCTTCCAAGTGACTCTGCACCACCTCAGGATCTACGTATGGAAGTCTGGCGCCTTGCTGCTGCCTCTCTACAACCCCAGTGAGAGACTTGTCGTGCCCCTCACTTAGGAACACTGAGGCAAAGAACTCGTTGAGGAGTTCAGCCTTGTCCCCCCTGTCCGTCACCAATTGTTTCTGCCCGTTTAGCAGGGGTCCTATTCCTCCCTGGGCCTTCCTTTTACTCCCTATATATCTAAAAAACAATTTCTTGTTGTCTTTTACTTGGGTTGCCATCCTCAGCTCCATGGTAGCTTTGGCCCGTCTAACTGCCTGCCTACAAGCACAAGCAGAGGAGGTATATTCATCTTTAGTGATCTCACCTTGTTTCCACTTTTTATGTGCTCCCCTTTTGGCCCTTAGGCTGCCCTGGATTTCTCTGGTCAGCCATGGAAGCCTCCTGGCCCCTTTCCCTCTTTTGCCTCGCTCGGGGATCGTCTTGTTTTGTGCCCGAAGGATCGTTTCCTTAAGGCACAGCCACCCTTCTTGGGCTCCCATCCCTTCAAAACTCCTACTCTGCAGTGCGTCCTTGACTAATCGCCTGAGTGCATTGAGATCAGCTTTCCTAAAGTCTAGCACTTTCACCCTACTAGTTACCTTACCCACTCGACGTCTTATGTTGAATTCTATTATTAGGTGATCACTGTCTCCCAAATGGCTACCGATCTGGAGGTCCCCTATCATGTCCCCTATCATGTCATGTCATCCCCTGTTGCCAGTACCAGATCCAGTATGGCATTCCCCCTAGTGGGACCATGCACCTCCTGTGTCAGGTGGAGGTCCTGTACACAGGTTAGAAACCTGCATGAGCGATGGGACCTTGCTGTCTGCATCTCCCAGCAGATGTCCAGGTAGTTTAGGTCCCCCATGACTACCGCCTCTTTAGCTTTTATGGTCTCCGAGAGTTGCCTCAGGAGCCCCGCATCTATTTCTTCCCCTTGGTGTGGGAAGAGAGGTGTAGGAATTATTGTATGTAGTAGCAGGAAGAAGAAATAGGAATAATAAGATGAAATTAAACAACAGAAATTTGAGTTGAAGTTAAATTTCTCTTCTGATATTATTTAGTAATTTAGGAATAGTATTGTATGATCCACCTAACTTTAAATCCTTTTCTTCATACAGAACCCCATGAAATACTGTTACCTCAGTAAGTACCCAGACTCTCCACCCCTCCCATCAGTCTTTTCTGTTGGTTCAGTGAAACAAATGTGTCTAGTCCTTTTCCCTCCATTTCTTCTCCAATCTCTTCTTTCTTCTAATCAGTGTAGTTTTTCAGTTAATGCAGCCCCAGCTTTAGGCACTCACTTTCAATGAAAGCCGGCCCCTTAAAAACCCAGAGGTTTCTTACTTTCCATAAACTAGTCTTAAAACATGCTAATAAAGTCCTTAATAATGTTTCCTCCCATCCCTTTGGTTTGAGTCCATATAGTACCATCTCCTGCGCTAACAAGTTTATTTTGGTGACACTCAGAAAGCAGCATACCCTTTCCCACACCCTCTTTGCATATTTACACTCCCAAAACACATGTCCCACCATTTCTTCTTTCCTGTACCTCTCCCTTGTGCACCTTAATGAGCTTGTCAAGCTCCTTCTGTATTCCATCTCTCTTACTGGCAAGATATTTCTTACAATCATCCTCCACGCTAAGTCAGAATGTTCCCTTTTTAATTGTTTACCCACTGCTGCTTTCCATACCTTCTTTACATGTCCTTCTGTGAGCTTTCCCACCAGCACCATCCTGTCTGTCTCCCTTACCACTTTCATCAATTTCTTATGATTGTTCAGGGCCTCCAGCCCTACCTCCCTATTTTATACGTCTGCATGAAATCTTCCACCCTGATGTAATGAATCAGTGGTTGCCACACCCATGGACTCTTTAAAGAGGTCTAATATACTCCCCATTTCCTCAAAATTGCAACTGCATGAAATCAGATGATATGTGCTGCTTTCCCCTCCATCTCCAGTACCACCTTGCATACTGCACTTACATACTTGGGATTGTCCATGCAAAATCTAGCAGCCCCCATCTCTCTTGCTTTGTACAGTTCAGATCTAGCCAAGCTCTCTCTTTCAGCATTCCAGAAAAACATGCGTGTTTCCCTCTGTACTTCTGCTATATGCCACCACATCAGTGGGAATACAATTCTTGTACAGTAAAAGCTCTGTTATCCAGCATCCCCCTGGAATGTGGGATGTCGGATAACAAACTACGCCAGTTAATTGAGTGGCCTGGGCCGCCGCTTCTCCTGCTGCGTCTGGGGTGTCCCACTGCCCCTCCCACCGCATCGCTGCCCCTCCCATGGGCCCCATGGGACAGGGAGGTGGGCCCTGTGCAGCCTGCTATGAGCCCCAGGCCATGGGGGCTTGGCAGCGCAGGCTGCTTTGCCCCAGGCCGTGGGGGCTCGGAGAAACCAGAAGTGCCACGGTGGGCACTTCTGGTTTCACTTTTCCTTACAAGCTGGCATGCCAGTTAACAGAGCATGCCGGCTTGTAAGGTGCCAGTTACTGGACAGTTTACTGTATATAGAATATAGGAAACCCTTGGTATTCGCGGGTTCAGCATTCTCGGTTTCAAATATTCGCAAATGCTGAACCCTCATTTTAAATACATTTTAAACACTCACCAGAGCTCCTCAGGAGCTCCGCACTTGCCGCCACCGGGCTCCCGCCACTACCATCAGGCTCCCACTGTTGCTGACATGATCCTGCCGTCACCACCATAGCTGTGCCCCCCCAGCCACCAGGGGCTCCTGTTCATGGATTTTGCCATTCGCAGGGATTACAGAAACATATCCCTCACAAATGGCGATTGTCGCCTGTAATCGGCAATAACACAGCCTTAACCACCAACACTTTTCTGGCAACGGACAGTGTTCTTCCAGACCATAACCAAAGAAGTTGCCATATCTTTGCCGTCACCTTTTCCCACGCTGTATTACTTTTCCCCTTGCCGTCCATTGGGATCCGTAGTACTCTGATTTCTCTCTCTCTTATTTGAAGGCCCAACTTCTCCAACTCCCTTCAGTTCCTACTCCCATTATGGTGCTTTTCGATCTATTTAATTTAACCCCTGTCATTTCTCCATATGCTCTGATATATGAAGTTGATCTCTAACTACTGCATTTATATCATCCATGTATAATATGCATTTTACCTCTCCCTCTGTTGGTATCTTTACTGTGCTTATGACCTTTCTTATTCTTTGTGCTGATGGCTCGCTGCTGACCACAAACAGTAGTGGCAACAGGGGGCACTCTTGTTTCATCTCGGTGTGGATTTTAAAACTCCAACTTAGATACCCATTAATTAGGACTTGACTCTCTGCTTCTTTAGACAATAACCTTATCCAGCATATAAATTTCTCTGGGAACTCCATTTTTATTAGCACTTCGAATATGTAAATCATCATATACTTTGTCATATGTTTTTTCTAAATCTAGGTTAGCTATAACTGGTTTTTCACTTGATCTTAGCCCAAGAGGCTGAGAAAATGCTGGTGGGAACCTACCGCAAGGGTAGGTTAGTGCAACCCATCTGAATAAAACATATGCTAGTGCCCATCAAGTGCAATCTCCGTCACTGTCAACTCTTTTTTCAAGTTTTGGTGAACTACAACTTTGCATACAATTCACCCAGAATCACTTTGCTGTACCTTCTCTTAGCCTGATGCACATGATTAGTGCGGCTTCACCCACCATGAGGTGAAGCCGAACTAGGTTGTCCTGCACCTCACCTGCACATACATTTTTGGAGCATCTCAGGACTTGTAACAAGAACACCTGCTTCCAGTGATGAGTGGGAGCTAATTAGTACATGGATCCTTTGTGGCGGGTATCTGGAGTGTACACACATATGGAGCGGTGCTGAGCTCTGGGGTCATCATGGAGGGTGGGGCCACATTAATCATTTGCACCAGGCTGAGAAAAGGTGCGACAGAAGGATTCTGGGTGACCTTTTTGCAATGTCATGGCTCACCATGGCTTGAAACTGTTGATTGGTGGGGCCTAGCCCAGTGAACTGTGTAGTAAATCATGTGCCTTTTGGCTTTGGACTAAGACCATACATAGTTTACATTAGCTATAAGTACGTACCAAAGTATTGCTCAAAAGTGTGTTTATGAAACACTTGTGTTAAAACTTTCAGTAGTTTAAAGAAAAAATAGGTAATATGCATCAATTCTGAAGTAACTAAGTCTGTGAGTATTTTATGCAAATTGCTACAGCTGTGTTTGATTTCAAGGTTATTATATTCAAATTTGCACCTCACTTCCACGTGCCTAGGAGAGCAGGGTCTGCCAGGAAGGAGAGGGGGAAGAGGTTGCCAGGAGAAAAAGTTATGGGGAAGCAGAGAGCAAAAGGCTGCCTGACCCTACCAGATTTATTTTCCCTGCTGTAGTAGTGGAAGGGGGCAAATTCAAGGTAAACCTCCAATAATTAGAGTTTATACCTGAATAATTTCCATATTTTCAATATATAGAATTCTAATTATTGGGGGGGGGGGTGGTTATCTTATAATCAGGGTTGTCTTCTATTTAAGTAAATATGGTATGTTGATCAGACATGACTTGCTCTTGGTGAAGCCATGCTGGCTGTTCCTGATCACGGTATTCTTCTCTTGGTGCTGCACAATAGATTTCTTGAGCACCGATCCATGATCTTTCCAGGTATGGAGGTCAGGCTGACTGCACTGTGATTCTCTGGATCCTCCTTCTTCCCTTCATGAAACATGGGCAATATATTTATCCTTTTCCAATTATCTAGGACCTCACAAGCACATCCACACATGCAAGCACATGCGCTTGCAGTATCTCATATAGAAGCAAATTGGAGTTAAAAAATGGACTTAAAAATGCTGACTTCAACAGGCTCAAGGCAATAGTAGGGGAGGTGATGCAGGACCAGGGACGGAAGGCAAATGGGGCACGAAGACTGGTCATTCCTCAAGGACATGATCCTCGAAGCACAAAAGAAAACCATTCCCATAAAGAGGAAAGGTAGCAGAAGGGCTAGCAAGCCCTCCTGGCTCAATAGGGACATTACGGTCCTCTTGAAAAAGAAAAAGGAGGTGTACACACAGTGGGAACTGGGGACAGCCCTCAAGAAGAACTATATAACAGTGGTCTGCACTTGTAGGGAAATGATTAGGAAAGTTAAGGCAGAGACTGAGTTTAAGTTAGCCAAGGGAGTCAAGGACAATAAGAAGTCCTTCTTTAGGTATGTAGGGAGCAGAAGCAAAACAAATGGAAGTGTGGGGCCCCTGCTTAACACCTCGGAACACCTGGTAATGAACAGTCAGGAAAAAACTGAACTCCTGAATGCCCACTTTGCTTCAGTATTTCACCGGGCCAAAGGGAAGGACAAGCAAGATAAGGATCACAGGGGGCATGATGGGAATGATAGCCTTCCTACTGTGGATGCTGAGCTGGTGCAAAACCAAGTGGAAAAGCTAGACATAAGTTAGCAGGACCAGATGGACTTCACCCGAGAGTGCTGATAGAGCTGGCTGAGGTCATTGTGGAACCCCTAGCAAAACCCTTTGAGAAATCATGGCGCACAGGGGAAATCCCTGAGGATTGGAAGAGGGCCAACATTGTGCCCATCTTCAAGAAGGAGAAGAGGGAGGACCCAGCCAACTATAGGTCAATCAGCTTAACCTCCATCCCAGGGAAAATCCTGGAAATACTCATTAAAGAATCTATGTGCGATACGCTCATTGAGAGTAAGATTCTGAACGACAGCCAGCATGGCTTTGTCACAAGTAGGTCTTGTCTTACCAATCTCATCTTCTATGAACAGGTCTCTTGCCATCTGGACACAGGAGAAGAGGTCAACATTATATACCTAGACTTCCAAAAGGCTTTTGATTTAGTATCCCACAATATCCTTGTGAAAAAATTGGAAGATTGTGGGCTTAACTGCACAACAATTCAGTGGGTGGAAAAGTGGCTGCATGGTAGGACCCAGAGAGTTTTCATGAATGGATCTGTGTCGTCCTAGTGAGAAGTAGCCAGTGGTGTCCCTCAGGGGTCTGTGCTTGGACCGTGCTTTTCAACATCTTTATCAATGATTTGGATACAGGGGTGAAAAGCTCACTGGCCAAGTTTGCAGACAACGCCAAGTTATGGGGGAGCTTGGTCATACCAGTAGATAGGTTGCAGATACAGGTGGGCTTGGGCAGGCTGGAGAGCTGGAAGGAATGGAACCAGATGAAGTTCAACCCTCAGAAGTGTAAGGTGCTCCATCTGGGGGCAAACAATCCCCGACATACCTACAGGCTTGGTGGCAACAATTTGACTTGCACCACATTCGAAAGGGACCTAGGGGTAGTGATTGACCATCGCATGAATGTGAGCCAACAGTGTGATGCTGTGGCCAGCAGGGCAAACAATACACTGGCATGCATTAACCATTGCATCTCATGCAAAATTAAGGAAGTGATACTCCCATTGTACTCTATTGGTGAGATCGCAGCTGAAGTACTATGTCCAGTCCTGGACACCACACTTCAACAAGGATGTGGAAAAACTTGAGAGGGACCCATATGATACGAGGAAAGGCTGAGAGACTTGGGCCTCTTCAGCCTACAGAAGAGAAGACTGAGAGGGGACTTGGTAGTGGCTTACTGCTACATCAGGGGAGTACATCAAGAACTCAGTGAACAGCTGTTCACCAGGGCACCACTCTGGAAGACCAGGAGCAATGGATACAAATTCCTGGAAAGCTGCTTCAGGCTCAGTTCCAGGAAAAACTCCTTCACAATCAGGGTGTCCAGACTGTGGAATAAACTCCTTCCAGTGGTGATGCAGTCACCTACCCTGGAAATCTTCAAAGGAGGCTGGACAGTCACCTCGCTGGGGTCACTTGGCCCCAGTTGTCTTTTCCTGCCAGGTGCAGAGGGACTGGACCTGATGATCTACAAGATCACTGCCAGCCCCTAACAATCTATGAATCTGTGAAATTTGAGCCAGGGCTTTTTGCCTCAGCACATATGCCCAGACATGCACTTTAGTGTGGTGCAAGTTGTGCCACTTGGGGCAAAATAACCCTGCCTGGCTCCTTCCAGATCTGCAGCTAGGGGGAGCTAGAGCCCTGTAGCCCCAGCAGTGTAAAAAGCTGCCCTGTCCTGTTACCATCAGCAGCCCTGAGAGTCCCTGCACCCTCTGCCCACTGCAGCAGTCTGGTAGTGGGGGCTGCTGCCTGGCTGTGACCTGCTGCCACCTATGACAAGCACATGGCCACAAGGCTGTGCACCTGCCAGACCCAGATGGGGACTGCACAGCCAGTAGAGGCATCTGCCCCTCTGGGCCAGCTGCCAGTGGGCCCTTGTGCGGCACTACTGCCATGTGTGCACCTGCCCAGCCATCTGGGCAGCTATTGCCAGGAAGATGTTCCCAGTGTGGTGGCCTGCTTTGAACTGTCAAAGCATGTCCTCCTGGCCCCAATTGGCCAGGAGGTCAGCCACCTTCAGCTGGGTCCAAGGTGCCAGCTCTGAGCAGGCTCCTCTGCCTGGGTCTTGCCACTTGCCTCCCTAGCAGGAATTCTGGTGTTTCCTATTTGAAAACTGAAAAATTACTGATAAAAAAAATCCTAGAGTCACTCTGTAAAATACCCCAAAATCCATGTTCCTCCGCAATTAAAATAAAAGACCACTATATATATAGAGAGAGAGAGATTAATCAATCGATCAGTTGGGCAACGCTTTATTGATATATCTACAGTGTTAAAGCAATTTGGAAGCCTACCAGTGTCTCTATCATCATAATAAGATGAATTGTAAATATCTGTATGGTTTGCTGTTTGCCTTTGGATTTAGAGGTAAATTAGAGCTCCTCTGACCCCTTCACTAACCAGGATGTGGGGACAGCAGCCACAGATCCTGCCAGTGGGTCTCATCCTGTCTGGCAGCTGGACACGCAGGGTGTGTACTGGGGGGATGTGGGGTTTGCAGAAGAGTGGGTGACTGTGGAGGGATGAGGGGGGCCATGGGGGGACTGTGGGGGAGGGAGGCTGCTGAGGAATCGTGGTTCCCCTGCCCCTTGCACGGTGCAGCCCCCCCCTGCACAGCTCACAGACCCCCCCCCCCCCTCCAGGGACTACAGCCCCCAACAGGGTCTACCACCCCCCCACAGGGCCCATGTGCCCCCCAGCTGGACCCACCCTTGCTTGCTCCCCCAGCCCCCAGGATTTCAGCCCCACCCAGCCCCCGCCAACTCCTGCAGCCCCCCAGTGGCTACCCCACCTGGCCCCAGTGTCCCAGCACTTAAAAAATAAATAAATAAATAAAAGCCCCACACTCACTAGCTATAGCAGCAGCCGTCAGTGCCTCTTGGACCTCATGGCAGAGCCCCCTTGCAGAGCCCAAGTGTCCCTGAGCTGTCAGACAGCATGGGGTGCCAAGTGGCACCCTTCCAAGCTGCGCAGCACCCGCGTGATCTGACAGCACAGTGCAGGTGCCAGGCAGCTGGAGCCAATCCCCACTGCCTCCCTCTGCCCCATGCATGGGCAACTGGTGCCACCTTAGTCAGGGGGGCACATGCCTCCCCCCCGCCCCCCGCCCCATGATCATTCAGTGACTGGGGGTGGGGTGCATCCCCCTGCAGCCAATCTTGCTGACCAGAGAAGGGGTCCCCCTGCAGCAAGACTTACCAACTGGTATGACCACTCGGCTGCGCTGCTCTCAAAAGCAGCCGCAGTGCTCCTGAAAGTGGCTGCAGCGCTTCCAGAACCAGTCATGGCCTACATCCAGTGCTCCTACTCCTTGGTCAGCGCTCTCAAGGCGGGCACCAGCGCTCCTGCCTGGCCCCTCTGCCCATTGATTAAGTGGGGAGCGTGGCCTGTGAGGGGGTGCGCCAGTGCTCTCAGGGGGTACTAATGCACCCACTACGTGTCGCAACTGGTCCCACATGGTGCAGCACGGGGGGACTCTGCCATGAGGCCCCAGAGACCCCAACGGCTGCTGCTACATCTGGTGAGTTCAGGGCTTTAGCTTTTTTTTTTTTTAAGTGCCGAGACTCGGGCAGGACAGGGCAGCCACTGGGGGGGCTGCAGGAGTAGGCATGAGATGGGGCCGGGCAGGGCAGTGATAGTGGGGGCTCAGGGAACAGGCAGGGGATGGGGCCGGGCGAGGCAGTGGTCGGGGGGACTCAGGGATGGGGCTGGCAGGGTTCTCCCCATGGTCCCCTCCCCCCTCCTCCAGTCCCCCACCCCCTACTTACCAACACAGAGCCCAGATCCAGGTCCCTGCAGCTGACACACTGCCTGCTGCGCACAGATAGGCAGCGTGCTTCAGCACTGGGGCGAGAGCCAGCCATAGAGACACTTTGGCTAGCTGCCAGAGCAGCTCTGTGGAGGACCTGAGCCTCCATTGCCTCAGGGTATGGTCTGGGACTGTGCCCTGCCCTGCTTTTTTCACCCGGAGTATTTTTTGACCCCTGGATATCCAGGGGTCTAATTTTGCCCCCGTGCTGCAAGTTTGCAGCACGGGGAATGTTTTTTATTCCCACATGTGCCTTTTGCAGCATCTCAAAAGGCTTTGAGATGCTGCAAGAGGCACCTGCACGCTCATCTGGATGTGTCCCACTTGACCTGTATGAGTTATCAAAAAGGATAGCTTAATGGCCTGAAATTACTTCACCCAATTCTTGCAGTATCCTCAGCTGCATCTGGCCCTGCTGACTTGAAAGCACTAGCTTCTTTAAGTAACCCTTAACCTGTTCTGCCATTATTATCCTATGCTGTTTGACCTCTTCCCTATTTTTGCTGCCAACTGCACTTGTTACCTGGTAGCTGCCCCTATTTTGAAGACTGAAGTAAAAAAGGCATTAAATACTTCAGCCTTCTCTACATCGTCCTGTAACAGAGTGCCAAGGGCTTCTATTACTTTAAAGCTGAAGGAGCAGCAAAGAGCCTCAGGCAGGGAAAACTGCTCATTATGAGCTGCCAGGGAACAGGTACTCAGGGATTTACCTGATGCAAGCACTTAACTGCAGAACTAGAGCCTTGCATGGGAGACAAGATAGGAGCGCAGCAGAGACCAGCAGCCATAATTCGCCCTGAGGTTGAGCCAGCAAGCTGAATCAGAAAACATTTATGAAAGCGCAGGGAAGGCACCTGACCAGCCAGGGGCAGGGCCAAAGAGATATATGAACACAGGCCCTGAGCCAAGAGGGTCAGTCTGGCCCTGGAGGCTGCACAGACAGGAGCTCCAGAGTGGAGGGAATACAAGACAGCTCCTAGGTAGCACTAGGATTATCTTAAGGAAGGCAAACTGAGTGCCCTACAAGGGAAAGTTACCTGGGGTAAGAGGAAGCCTTGTTCTGCAGGCAGGTAGCCATTGTTTATGTCTGAAGCAGTTTGTGTTTGCCAGAAGGCTCCTTGGTTTTTCAACCAGTGGTTTGGGTGTGACTGAAAGGAAAGTGAATGGAGGCCATGGTGGGGCACCTGGAGGGAGGGGGGGTTAATTCACAGCAGGATGCCAGTGTACACCAGTGTGCCAGGGCACACCAGTGTATAGAGCCCTGCTCTGGGCCTTGATACATGGCTTAGACCCAGAGAATAGGTTGAAGCCAAGAGAGAGAGAAAGAAAGGCTGAAGCCTAGCACAGACAGGAGCTGGACAAGGGCCAGGGAGAACAGAGGCAGGGCCAAGGAGAGACCTATGCATGAGAGGGACAGAAAGGGGCCAGGGGCCCAGAGCAAAGGACACCAGGGCCAAAGTCCCAGATGGAGCCACAGTGCCTGAGGCAGGGCAGAGATGGCCAGAGGCTGGAGCCCAAGCAGGACACAACCTGAGAGGGTGAGACTTGGGCTAGGACCCAGAAATCAGGACCAGAACAGTGGACCTAGGCTAAGGAAACCAGCGACAGAGAAGGGACCGAGGCCCGGACAAGGCTGTAAAGGCCTGAGGTGGCCTGGTATCATACTGGGACAAGTGCCTACCAAAATAATTAATTGGTAACATCTGCAAGGCATGGGCATGGCTGTAGGGGAGGTCAGAGGCCATGATTAGCCCTTAAGACTAATAGGTGCCCTGGGAGAGCTAGCTGGCATCTAGAGGAACTGGGGATTGCTCTAAGACCAATTAGGCAGCCTCACTTCCAATCAAACAGTTACATCAAGGTGTGACAGGTGAATGAAAAGGGGAAGACACCCTAGACCTGAAGCAGGGTAAGGGTTATGTGGCCACCTAAGACCGTTCCAGCCACCCCTCGAGTCCAAACCTGGTTACACATCGATACATAGATTTCCTTCTGCATTCCATAAAGGACCTACAGTTTCTTTGATTTTCCTCTTACTCTTGACATACTTCTAGAATCTTTTTTTACTGCCTTTTATGTCCCTTATCAGCTGCATCTTAGATCATGCCTTGGCTTCCTGATTTTCTTCCTGCATACCTATGCAGTTCTCCTAAACTAGTGATTCTTTAGATTCTTCCAAAAGTGCCTCAGAGTGCCGCATAATGTTAGCACTGCTAGATGTGCAAATATGATTCCAAAGATAAACCCATAGATTTGAAAAAGGAATTCATATTATTAAAAGCGTTCTGACCTCTTCTGGTCTTTCTGAGTTCTTTGCAACAGAAGAATTGTTCTATTCTTTTTTCTGAAGTCAAAAAACAAGTGAAAACTAAGAGCTGGCAGTTTCTGAAGGGTTCCTTGAGTCTGAGTAGGGTAACATAAGTTGAGAATCACTATCTTAGATTTTTCCCTAGTACTATGACCCAAGTTTCCATGTTTTGTAGCATTCTTTTCTGAGTTTCAATTTGTTGAAGAGATTGCTGTCTAGCCAGGCTGGTGTCCTGATGTATTTTGCATTTTTTTGTCATATCAGGATAGCTTATTCCTGGGCCCTTAAAATGGACTTCTTAAAGTACAGCCAGCTCTCTTGGACTCCCTTTTCCCTCAGACTCACCTCCCTGGGGATCCTACCGATCAGTTCTCTGAGTTCGATAAAGTCTGCTTCTGTGAAGACCAGAAGACCAGTATCTTTATTCTGTTGTTCTCCTTCCTTCCTCCCCTTAGGATCTTGAACTGTTATCATCTCATGGTCACTATCACCCAAGTTACCATCTACCTTCACATTCTCAACCAGTTCCTCCCTATTTGTGAGAAGCAAGTTGAAAAGAGCCTTTCCCCCCTAGCTAGCCTGTCTACCAACTGTGTCAAAAAGTTATCCCAAACACACCCCAGGAATTTGCTGGACTGCTTTTGTACTTCTGTGTTTCCCTCCCAGTGTAGATAGCCTGATAATTAAACTCCCCCATGAAAACCAGCTCCCATGATTTGTAAGCTTCCATCAGTTGTTTAAAGAAGGCCTCATCCATTTCTTCCTCCTTGTTTGATGACCTGTAGCAGATGCCCAACATGATATCTCCCTTACTGCTTTCCCCTCTGACCTTTATTCAGAGGTTTTCAATAGATCAACCTTCCACTTCATATTGCATCTCAGAACACATGTGCATCTCCTTTATATATATGGCAGTACCTCCTACATTTTCCCCCTGCCTATCCTTCCTCAACAATTTATACACATCCATGACCCTACTCCAGTCATGTGAACTATTCCACCACGTCTCCGTAATCCCAAATACATCATAATTCCTCAGTTGTATTAGGACCATCAAGTCTTCCTGTTTATTCCCCATGTCTTTTTATTCCACAAGCACTTGTACAGTTACTGCAGGCCTCGAAAAGTGCTTGAAAGGATCTTCAGTGGAATTTTATTGGCTTATTCAAGCCGCTTTAATATCAGTCACATCCCACACCTGTATTTCTAGATAGACCTCTTCAGTGTTGTCCTCTCCATCTAACAGATGACAGCCTTCATTACTTATTCCCATCTTTGGGGGATCTGCACTGAAGGCTGCCTTATAGGCCTATGCAAAGTGGCTAGTATTTGCTTAGGATTCGGATTTGGCCAATTCGGGGGGACGGTGATTCAATTTGGTGATTCGAATCACTGTCCCGAATCGATTCAGCCGAATTTGATTTGGAGATTCAGCAGCAGCCAAATCTCCAACTCACTAGGTCCACCCCACAACCGGTCTCCCAGCCCTGCAATGGCTGCCCCACCTGTCCCAGCTCCTGGCTCTTTTGAAAAAAAAGCCACAACTTACCAGGTGCTGCTGGGTAGGGGGGAGATCCCCACTGCCCCACGCTGCATGAGGGGCTCTGCATGAGCCCCCCAACCCCTGCCCACCCCCCCATGGCTGCCCCATCTACCCCAGCTCCAGCCCTTTAAGAACAAAAAACCCTTCACTCACCAGTTCCTGCCTGGCAGGGGGAGATCCCTATTGCCCCCCACTGCCCCATGCTGCGTGGGGGGTTCTTCATGAACCCCCTGAGGCTGCTGCAGGAGCCGTTGAGCCCTGGGGGGGTCTTAAAGGGCCGGAGCTGGGGCAGGTGGAGCAGCCATGGGGGAGACTGGGGGAACTGAGGGGGTCAGGGGGCTCGTGTTAGAGACCCCCACATGACATGGGGCAGTGGGGGGGCAATGGGGATTGCCCCCCCCCCGCCGGGCAGCACCTGGTGAGTCAGGGCTTTTTTTTTTTTTTTTTTTCTTCAAAGAGTCAGGAGCTGGGGTAGGCAAGGCAGCCATGGGAGAGCGGGTGGGGGTCAGGGAGTGCTCAGGGGGGCTGGGAGAGCAGGCAAGGGATGGGGCCTGGCAGGGGGGCCTTCCGCCCTCCTCCAGCCCCCCCTCCCCCACCCCCTGCTTACTAGCTCCTAGTCTGGGTCCAGCTTCTTGCTGCAGTGGGCAGGGACTACCCACATTGCTGAAGCTCTCTGAATCTTTTCCTAATCAATTCAGAGAGTTTCAAATCGATTCGGACCTTTTTATTGGTCCCCTGATTCGATTCGGTTTTGAAGATTTGGCCACTGAATCGGGCCTAATCTCCTCTGAATTGAATCAGCACCTGAAGCTTCACACAGCCCTACTGCCTTATTACCTGACCCCTGCTCCTGAACTGAGTATATTTCCTCTCACTTTTTGTAGCAGAATCCCTGAACTGCCTTTTTCCAGATCACAACACTACAAGCTTTCTTGCTTACAGGACAGGAACACTTGGTACTTCATTAGTAAATAGATCTAGTCTTTCCAGCATCATTTTGATTGGCTTCTCTCACACATGGTGCAGATACAAAGATACAAAAATACATACATTATTGCAAACTACAGCAATATTATTAGTATAAGTTAAAACTCTCCAAAATACAACACAAAAGTTAACTTTGATACTTGACACTTCAGGCAAAAGCCTTAGGTGAAATACATAAGCTTTGCAACAGGCCCTCTAGGTTCACTGACTCTAGCTCTGTCAGAATAGGTGAAACAAACTCAAGAAGCAAGGAGATTTTTCGTCTGCATCATTGCAGACTTGCAGATTATAAGAGTAGTCAATGAAATAGTCCCAGCTGATTTCAGGTGTCACTTTGGACCATGAAGAAGCAGTTCTCTAAAACAGGAAGAGCCTAAGCTGCATAGGATAGAGATTGTTCCTCTGAGACCTGACTAGGATTTCAGCTATTTAAATCATGAGTTATTTAATGGAAACCTCTTCAGTAACCTTAGTAAAACCAGTCAGAGCAATATCTTCTTTTGTGAAGAAGAAGAGATTATGATAGTTTTCTACTAGGATAAAACTTTAGCTGAAGTCAAACTGGGAACAGCAAAGCTCTTATAACAAATTGGCTCTGACATGCCGATCAGTTAATCTGATACTATCTTGTTTTTCCTATGAACAAATTTTAAACTTCTTCGGAATACAGTTAAGAAAATGTTATCTGATTTTTTTTTTTCCTTTTCAGTAAGTTCATCAAATTGCATTAACTACTTATTACCATTCAAGTCCCTTTGTAATGATATTAGAATCTAGTTTGGCTGAAAGTTAAAGTCTGCATCTCTCCTTCAGGTTTTGTTAGTGAAAATAAATGCTAAATTCTAATGTGATTACATATTAATTCAGTATAACAGAAGATTGCTATTAAACTGAGACTTTCAGGTCTTATTTCTCTTTACTGTTCTTTCTGCTTTACTTTCAGTATGATTTATGTGCATAAGGGAGTGATGGGAATTAGGGTGCTTTACATATTGTTCATTGGGGTAATCCTGCCCTGTTTTATTAGGAGGGAGAGATTTTACACTGTACAGAATATGGAACACAAGATTAACACTGCTCATGCTGTTTGCAAATTAATTTTTCCTGTTCAAGAATATGATTATGATGTAAATGTCAGATTTCATGGCTTCAAAGTGGAGGAAGTGCTTTTATTTTTAAAAATTATGATGCAGAGATGACCTTACAATAATGAAGAAACCTAGTCCTTTTAACTGTAAACAAGATTTCTTTTATGTGTGGGAGCTGATTTGCACTATGTTCATGCAAAGCTTTTTATTCATTGTTGTAAGTAAAGCACATACTGTATTCCATTTTCAGTCTTGGAATCAATGAGGGGAAAAATATCAATTGATTACACTTCCAATTTACTGAGTCTTTGCTGAATATAAAACCAGTGTTTACTTAAACTACATGGACTGTATATCTCCCTGACATTCTGCAGTAAGTAGGACCCTTAAAAGTACAGAAAGTGAGTTGTTTCCAGTAAGATTCTAACTCTTGTTCTCCATAATAGAAGGCTGTGTATTTAACTATGTTATAATGAAGATAAGTAACACATTATTATGTTGATTAAGTGGTTTTTCTCTTTTTATAAAGTTGCTTTATAATGGGGCGTTTTCTGGAAAGAACAATGAACTTCGTAGTGAAAAGTGTCAGTGGAACACCTGACACATCTAAATGTCAGTAATATTTTGAACATTCATTTGTAGCTAGTAATAACTACAAAAAGCATTGGTCTGTACCTAGTGAATCCATGTGGGAGGAGTTGTCTTCCTAAATATGACTGCAGATCTTTTAGATGAAAATGCATTAATACTATGTTTATGTTTATGGGCACCAAACACAGATCAGAAATATTCTATATAAGCTGGCAGTGACCTGGAAACTGATCAAGAAATTACACAACCAAGATACCATTGCCATGGATAGATGACTGACAGTTTCAGGTATAAAGCATGCAAAGGGTAACTGAAAGACTTACAAATTTTCAGGGCCAAATAAAGACAGCTACTGTAGAATGAGGCCCAAGCTCCTTAAGTCATATTATTAACCTCAGAAAAAAAAAAAATTCTAACCTTTATGGCAGTGATTCTCAACCCCACTGCCATGGGACCTGTGCATGAGATCATTCTTAGGATGCTGCACAAAAAGCACTGCACTGTTAAGTGTGCAGCCACCAACACGTGTTTCACAGGATAACCCTGCAGATTGTAAATAAGAATTTATAGTGTCAAAGCCACTCTAACCTGTTATAGTCTGAGTTCTTTGCAACAGACGAATTGCTGTATTATTTTTGTGTAGCCAAAAAACAAGTGAAAAAGCTCAGATGTCACTGGGTTCAAACAGATGGGCTTCTTGAACTGCATGGGGGCCATTGATGGAACCCATACCCATTCTGTGCACTTAGCTAACATCACTGTTGGGTAGTCAGGCAGGGTACACAATGCCCATGTATCTCAGGAACTTCAGTTTCATGGGGATGATGGAGTGGGAGAAGTTCACTCCTGGCACTGACACCATGGATTTGAACCCACTGATCAGAGACCTGGCCTACCCACTGCTCCCCTGGCTCATGAAAACTGTCTGGCCCCCAGGAAGGAATTCTTCAGTTACTGATTAAGCAGCTATCAGATGGTGTTGGAGTGTACCTTTGGGTGCCTAAAGGTATGCTGGAATTCCCTGGGGGCCTGATTGAACTTAGGTTGAGGAACATTCCCAGTGTCATGGCCACTTCCTGCATCCTCTGCAGTATATATAAGGTGAGGGCAAAGCCTTAATGGAAACTGAGCTAGCTCCAGAGGGGCCAATGGCAGTGGGAGCACCTGGCACTTTGGATGGAGACTGGTCTAAAGCAGCACTCCCACCTGAATGTCATGAACAGAACCACCAGCAGTCTGTTCTGATCAGGGAAAGCTTGGCTGACTACTTTCTGGGACAGTGTTCTTCCAGGCATGAGGTAGTGCACGGCGCCTCTGAGCGATTGTGAACCCTTCATTCACTGTGCTGTATATTTAATGTGATTTCCTAAAATATCAGTAAACGACTTTCACACTAACTGCTGGACCGGGAAGGTCCCTGAGGCTGCTATGGCATGGAAGTATAAAGGACTTGCATGACTATGACATACCAAAGGGACACATGGGCATAGAGGGCCAATTCCTGGACCTTCACTGAGCCCCTCACCAGTCCTTGCATCAGTTCCAGGACCTAGCAATCCTCAGTCACAAAAGTCTGCTGAAGAGCTCTTAGAACTCTTCTGACTAGTCCTGCTGATGCAAGCCAGCTCTCAGTAGTAGCTCTGCATGTGGAAGACCTCACAAGGTCCTCCAGCATCTGATCTCTCTGATCCTACCAACGTTTTCCCCTATGGGACATCCTCTGAGCAGGAGTGTTCCTTCATGTCCTTGGGGTAGCTTCCATGCTGAAACCTCCCAAGCTCTCACAGTCCACACCTAACACTGAAGAGTAAACCTAGTAGAAGAGATCTTGAGTATGTTTCCATAGTTAGCAGATAATATGTGTTGGTTCTGGGTTCCCACACATACTTGCAGGTGTGCTGATAGCAGGGCAGACTTTGAAATTGTTAAAAACTTGAAGATATTGTGAGGGAAAGCCTGAGCACCTTGCTCTCCTAGCAAACTCACTTCCATGAGCAACCAGAACAAGATCAGGACTGCATCATGGTAAGCATTCTCTCAGCTACCTGCTGTCAGCTAGCTAACGTCTCCCCTGCCTCCCCTCTGAGATGTTCCTGTTAAGAAGGCACCCACCTCCCAAGCTAACTTGTCTTTTTGCCCCTGTCATGACCCCAATCTGAGAGAGAGACCTGGAATCCTAAAGCATGCCCGTTTTCACTGCCACCTGAAACAGCAGCACCCAGTATCCCTGGGGTTATAGAGGCAGCTACCATGCCAGGACCTGAACAATGACAGTATTCCCTGGATCTGGACCCATCCACACCTGGGCCCCAAAGAGGTGTGTACAGGACTGCTACCAGCCATGTCTTTGATGGTGGCAATCACCCTTTCCCCTGGATCTGCTGAAACTTACCAGTGGCTCGCATTGGGTTGTCTGTGTCTGCTTGCTCAATGAGGGTCTTGTCTGAGCTGTCCCTGTCATGTACTGGATCTGAGTTAGGGTCAGAGTCTGGGTGGGGAACAAGTCCAATGAGCACATATCCTCATGCTCTTCATGGCTGTTTTGGTAGTAGACAGCAGAAAAAGGGCTCCATTATCATTTCTGTCATCATCATTACACTGTACTAGGCCCACAGGTGTGCCATGCATGATGTGGCAAGGAGCAATGGCATGGTCTGCCTCCAGAAGCCTTGCCAGCTCCTCATGGTAGGGGACCATGCTCCTTGTGACATCTGAGACCTTGTTTTGGTGTCCCTGCCCCAAACACAGTGTACTTTCATGCTCTTGATTCTGATGCAGAATGGCTGCTAGTCCTGCTGGTGCCCCCAAGCCACCATCTAGGATGCCATGCACTCGCAAAACATCTGGCTTTGTTTGGTGCCTTTTCTGCCCTTGGCAGTAGTGGTGATGGTTCTCTTCTCACCCCAGATTATGCTGAGGTCCAGCGTCTCATCATGAGTCCAGTTCACAGCTCTTCTGCAGGCATTCCTTGGTTCAATTTGGTTCACAAAGCTAGGTGACAGCAGAGTGCTCGAGCAAAAATGGCAAGCCTCAGCAAACCTTGAGCCTTTCACTGTGTGCTCAGGGTGCCATGCAGGCCAGGGTCACACTCCCCCAGGGTGGGAAGGGGTGTCACTTCGCAGTTGGTACCACTCCCCTGGGCAGTAGAGTTCAGGTGGGTGGATAGCCAGAGTCTTGGAGCAGGAATGGTTGGGACCAGGAAGAATGTATCCTGGGGTTCTGGAAACAGAGCCATCCCTTATGGGGAGCAAATCGGGGAACCTGCCCTGGGCCCTGTGCTTTGGGGGTCTCTACGGACAGTGCCATACAGACCCCACTGGCTGCCACATGTTCTGTGCTCCAACCGCTCGCCACTCCCCCACACAGCCTGATACGTCCCAGGCCCCACACACCCCTAGGGTTGGCTCTGGCTGGAGAACCACAAATTGTTCATATTGTCTCCATGGAGCAGGCCAATGGTAACTGAACATGTGTCACTTAATGTGATCTGGAGATGCTCCTTGCCAAGAAAGTCATGTTTGTTACAATACAAGCCCACTTTGCATGAGTTTTACTTCTTGAACATTGAACACATAGTAAGTGTCTTGTGTGACATGGCCCTTAGTCCATATCTGGTGTTTCCTGTGACTTCTTCTTGGACATTAACAAGATGCTTTTCCTCATGTATTTCTGTTAGTGAAGTTTGTGATAAATTTAGTATCATGGATATCTTAGACTTCTCGCTCATAATGATTCCTATTACTATTTTTATAACAGTCTTTAACAGTAGCATGAGCTTTACTCTGTAATATTTGTAGTACAGAATTGTGCATGAAGTCAGAACACTTGAAACAATTTAAACTGAATCAAGAGTGCTGGAAATTCAGACCTTGAAAAAATAATGTCCACTTCTGTCTTTATTAAATGATGTCCTGTATTAACACTTGAATGGATTCTTTCACTGCTACCTGTAGTGTCTCTGCCTAATACCACATGTCCCTCTGCCTTTTGTAGATCTTGGCAAACAATAACTTTTGACAGACAACCTGCATCCTTCATCAGAATAGTTGGAACTCACAACACAGCTAATGAGGTACGGTCTGATTTTAAGTACAGAAAAACTAATATATTCCTGACAGAAATATAAAATTTGCCCAGTTTTTATGTTAAATTATTAATGCTGTCTAAAATGCATGTGTTTCTTAGTACATTCAGGCATTCTAGTCAATAAGAGGAAGTACATTTTGTTCAAGTGTTCAGGAATGTTGTCATCATCTTTCTAGAGAGCATCAGTCCTTTCACAAGCAAATATAAAAACAAAATGCTTTCATGTTTTGTGGCCTTCACTAGGACATTATTAAACATTTCCCTAAGGCAGGGGTTAGCAGGCCAGATCACATGGGCACTGGAGAAAATAACATAAACCCTGCCTGTTTCTTTTTATCTCACAGTATTAAATCCCCCTGAGAATAAATAAAAGCCTAATATCCTGTTTTCTACAAGAAGATCATACTTAAATGAGATTGTACTTCTTTTAGATCTGCGAGTTAAGAAATCAGCCAGCGAGTGATGACTATGTTACGTGGTTATCGTAGGTGGCAACTAGAGCTGTACGAAGCTTCAGTCCCTGATTTGATTCGGCGGAGATTCAGCCTGATTCAGTGACTGAATCTCCGAATCTGAATTGAATCAGGAGACCCTTTAATTTCTCCAAATCAAATCAGAACCCTCCGAATTGATTCAGAAAGATTTGGCGATTTGGACACATAGACACAGCTTTAAATGTTTTTTCCACATACCTCAAGGTACCAGGCAGCTCATGAATGCTGAGATGCTGGGGCAGGTGGAGCATCCCACTGCTCAATGCTTACTGCTGTAACAGATTACTGCAGTGACATTATTTGACTGGCCAATTGACCATCTTCCAACCCTATCTGTGATTAAATCTCAGTTTGTTGTTGTGAGTATTAGTGAGAAAAGACTTCATGAGTTTGGTTCAACCTATTCTTTTTCTTATTTTATTCTGACTGTTCTCATTTTCACCAGCAAGGGCTTTGTTTGGTGATAAAAACTGTGAGATAAAATGCACCATAAATGAAACTGGCAGTAATTTAGGAGCATAATTGTTGCTCAGCTGGATCATGTCAATGATGCATTTAGTTGGTATCTTATCACCAGTGGTATACCATATCAGAAGCTTCCAAGGAAGTATAGCATAATCTACTTACAGGAATTTTCCTGTCCTTCAATAGTTAAAGTTGGCGTACACCCTGAAGAACTAGAGACTTTTCTAGTGTAACCATCTAAATGCACCTGAATATTTCTAAAGAGCTACATATAGTGTAAACAGTTTATGCAGTGAAGTTTGCCTCTTATTCCTTCAGTGTGTGCAAATTCACAGCATAACTATCTACATTGTAGCTTGAGACAGGACTGTAAATAAAGGTTGCATTGAGGCCTCTCACTCTTTTGGCATTAAGAGATATATTTCAATGTAAATTTGTTCCTAATAATTATTTTGCTCCTCTTATACACAAAAATTTTATTCTTGTTCAAGAATGCTAGAAGGACATTACATGAGTTGCACCTGTTGCTGGGCTTGGTTGCTTCTGTGTATATTAACTAATCAACAATCCGTGAGGTTCCATCTTCAGCTTCTCCTTTCCAAAGAGTGCACCTAGATTCTCCAGCTTTTAAGTTGATCGTTTCCTTGTACTCCTGATATTATTTCTATTTCCAGAGTACCTCTTCAGAGTAAGGTACTCAGACCTTTGCACAATATCCCAATGATGGCCTCAATAGACTCTTCAGAAAGACCACAAGAAGTTTCCTCAGGTTTATAAAATGTTTAATCCTTCTGTTTTATTTCTTGTAAAGCCCTGTGCTATCTACTTCCCCATAGTCTTTCAGCTACAGTCACTTCTTTTTTCTTCCTGAGTTTCAGTTCTGATATTTTTCTCCCATTCAAATACAATAAGCTTGCTTTGCCTGTTTCATTGCTACTGAGTTGTGAACACTGTATGTCTTTTGTCTGCCTCCAGCAGTTCTTCATCATCTGTTAAAGCCTTCATCTATCTTTCCTTCCAAGTCTCAGATAAATAAAATACGGTGTTCAAAATTACTTCTCTCCCCAGGTAGTCTCCTCCCTTTACGATCTACTGTTTCCATTTGCATACATCCTTATTCTTGGAACATAATTCTCATTTATATTAAGACCTCTCTGCATTGCTCTGAAAGTACAAAACAGCTTCAAAGCATATTAAATTATATTTTTGCCAGTTTGAACACCACAAAGCTAATTTACACCTATTCTAGGGCCAGCTGACACTTTCAGAGCAGTCTGAAGGGACCTTAGTGCAAGTGAAATCCTTTATCTTTTCTTTATTTTAACTTCAGTTCTAAAAATCCATGAAAGCAGCAGAATTTACACAGTTACATATCAGGGCAGAAGGAGTTAAGCACTCGCGCTTTAAACTTTTATTCCTAACCTTTGTCTTTCGTGCTGCACTGTATCAGAAATTCAGATCCAAGAAAATGATGTTTACTGCCTGCCTTTCTCTCATCCACAATTTTACCTCTTCAAAAAGATATTTGTTTGATGTGATCTCCTTTCTGTGAATGCATGCAGAATTCATTAACGCACACTTTTCCAGGTACTCTCATATTTTAGCTTTGATTAATGTTTCCACTATCTTTGCCCCATATGGAAATTAATATTGCAAATCTGTAGTTTCTAGATTTCCCTAGATTGTGTCTAGTGTGGATTTTAAGAATGTTAAAAGCACATGTGAGAACACATAGGATTGTCAGAATTGGCAACCATGTAAAAATGGCAAAAAGTCTGCATTTTATGGTTTGTATGAGAATATAACATGTTGCAATATAATATATATTGCAAAATCAGCAGATTAGGATGCTCAAAGGAACCCACTCCTACCCCAGCCCAAGAACAGAGCTTCTCCATGACTGCAAGGAAGCCTAGGGCTTCCAATGGCATACTTGTTTGCCTGTACACTAATGCCAGAAGTTTGGGGAATAAACAGGAGGAACTGGTCCTTCTGCTAAACAAAAACGACTACAATCTCATAGGGATAACAGGGACCTGGTGAGACTCCTCGTATGACTGGACTATGTGTATAAATGGCTATACGCTGTACAGGAGAGATCATGCTGAAAAAAGGGGCGGGGGTGTAACTCTCTATGTGAAGGAGAGCCACACATCCCTACAAGCTGAGACTGACATCCAAGGAGGACGACTGGAGACCCCTCTGGGTTAGAATACAAGGGGAACGTGGCAAAGGGGATACAATGGTAGGAGTCTACTACAAACCTCCAAAGCAGGAGCAAGAGCTTGACCATGAATTTGCCAGGGAACTGGCCAAGGCTGCACACTCTTGTTGCATGGTTGTCATGGGAGACTTTAACTACCCGGACATCTCATGGGAAGAGCACTCGGCCAAATCCATTTGGTCTCAAAGCTTCCTCACATGTGTGGATGAGCTCTACCTGTCTCAAGAAGTTTATGGGCCAACAAGGGGTAAGGTGCTGCTGGACCTGGTACTGGCCAAAGGGGATGATCTAATCAGTGACCTAAGAATCGAAGGAAAACTGGGTGACAGTGACCACGAGCTGATCACTTTCACTATCCATCACAAAGCTGGCAAATCAGCCACCAATGCAGCAGTCCTTGTCTTTAGGAAAGCCAACTTTCATAAGCTTAGGAGGCTTGTTCTTGAGGCC
The DNA here is from genome assembly GCF_030867095.1 of Alligator mississippiensis. NCBI lineage: Eukaryota > Metazoa > Chordata > Crocodylia > Alligatoridae > Alligator > Alligator mississippiensis. The sequence goes on along the minus strand of NC_081824.1, from coordinate 171,087,025 downwards.
CTGAGAACCCATGATTTGACAGGGAGAGGAGTTCATGATGAGTGGTTGCTCCTTAAGGAAGTGATCCTAGAAGCACAAGGGAAGTTCATTCCAGCCCATATGGGCTTGCAAGGTGGGCAGATGAAAACCTGATGGCATTCACTACAGAGAAATGCAAGGTGCTCCACCTGGGGTGTGGGGCGGGGAGGCAGAATAACCCCGCATCACAGTTATAGGCTTGGCAGTGCTACACTTGCTAGCACCACCGTTGAAAGAGACTTGGGGGTCATGATTGACCACAAGATGAATATGAGGCACCAGTATGATACCAAAGCTGGCAAAGCAAACAAAACTCTGGCTTGCATCTACCAATGTATCTCAAGCAAGACCAGGATGTCATCCTCCCACTGTACTCGGCCTTGGTGAGACTGCAGCTGGATTACTGCATCCAATTCTGGGCTCCACAATTAAGGAAGGACGTGGAGAAGCCTGAAAGAGTCCAGATGAGAGCCACATACATGATCAGAGGGCAAGAGAACAGGCCTTATGAAGAGAAGCTGCGAACTATGGGGCTTTTCAGCCTGTAGAAGCGCAGGCTCAGGGGTGACTTGGTGGCAGCCTATAAGTACGTAAGGGTTGTGCATCAGGATTTGTGGGAACGCCTGTTCACCAGGGCACGCCAAGGGATTACAAGGTCCGACAGTCACAAACTCCTACAAGATTGTTTTAGGCTGGACATAAGGAAAAACTTCTTTAATGTCCAAACCACCAAGAGCTGGAATAGACTCCCCCCCAGAGATGGTGCAAGCACCTACTCTGGACACTTCTAAGAAACATTTGGATGCTTGTCTTGCTGGTATCCTTTGACCCTAGCTAACTTCCTGCCCTTTGGGCAAGAGGCTGGACCCAATGATCGTATGAGGTCTCTTCCAGCCCTAATGTTTATGAATGTCTATGAATAACAAACTAAAGAAGCAGAATAGTCCATTAGAATGAACACAGGTCAAGGAGTCAAAAGCCATTGGATAAAGTTCCAGACCCACTGAAAACAATGGCAAAACTTTTACTGACTTCAACAAAGCCACAATTTCACCCTTATATTCTAACCCTTATTTTGCCCTTACCTATGTTGCATGGCTTTGGGCAAGTGACATTTACTTCCTGTTTTCCTCATCTTTAAAATGGAAGGAATAATACTTGGAAGAATCTACTCGACAGATTGGTGAGAATTAACTAGTCAGTGCTGATAAAGTGTGTTGAAGATGTACAGGGTGATGTATGAGGAACTATTGAGTAGAAAAATACACAAATAAATCTTGTGATCTTGAGAATATCCTAATTTAAATTGCAGCCTGGTACAAGGAGGTCTGGCACCTGCATGTTTTGAATGAGATGTCTTAAAACCTAAAAGACCTGCTTAATTATAAGTATTACACAAGCTTCAGTTTCACAAGAATCTGTCACTACTTTTTCCACTTCCAGATGATTTGCAATATGTCTGCAGAATGTTAACATTTGCTGTTTTCTGTAGAGTTTGGGGATGAATTTCATGTGACTCCGAAGTTTTGTTAGTCTTTGCATGTTTTGTTTTTATCAGTTCAGCAAGATCCTTATTTCTTGTGGTATTTTATCTGCCTCCTATGGTAAATGTATGTCTAATTCTTTCATCTGGTTCTCATCTTCCTTCGTGAATACAGAGACAGGCAGTGAATTCATTAATTTTTAGCAACATTTACTACTTCTGACAAATTCCCCTAATATCATGTCTTGAAGACCCTACTGCCTTCTTCAGTGACCACCTGTTCCTTATATACTCCAAGCTATTCTTACCATTTATCTTAACTTCTTATGAGTCTTCCTTTTATACTTCACCTCTAAGTTTCCTGCTCTCTAGTTTAATTCTGTAATGTTATGTTCTTATGAGCTTGTTCAATATTTCACCTATTCTGTCTTTATTTTTCTTCTATGTTGTATTTTGCTTCATTTAACACAGATTAAGATTGTTCTTCTCACTTTGCTTATCACTAGATGGCAGACATCTATTAATATACTTTTAACACAGCCCATTTCTCCTCTGTTGTTTCTTCCTTTGATTTCACTTAAACATTTTTCACCTTCTTACAAAATTTATGCTTTTTGGTTTTTAATTGTGTCTATTTAACTCTCAGGTATCAATGACTACTTTTCTTAAAGGGATATAGTTTTTCCTCACTGAAGCCTATTGGCCAAACTCCAACTGACTTCAAAAGGAGCAGGACTGGGTCCATAGTTCCTCCTTTGCTTAGTGCTGTGCGGGCTGGGAGCGATCCGGGCCCTTTTTCGCACCGCGCGGGCTGTGGCCAACAGCCCGGGCACGCTGGGTCGGAGAAAACAGGCGGCACGCTAGAATTAGTCACGGACGCGTAATGGTTGATTCAAGATTGTTTACTTACGCCGAAGATGGTCGCGGTGTAGGCTGGACAGTTTCCCAGGCACAGCTCCACTTAAATCCTCGTTTGAGGACTCAGACAATATTCAATCCCTCTCACGGAGTTGTCGAGGCTCCGTGGATTCTTTTGCGCGCAGGGAGAGGGATACGTCGAGGATTGCGAACGGCGACGGGGAGAGGCTAGAGGCTGATCAGACCTCTGTTGCCTGCTTGAAATGCGCTGGGTCTGATAGGCTCTGCAGCGCTTAGAGATCTTCACACAGCGTGAAGTCTCCTCCTCCTGGTGTTCGTGGAGTCCTCCAACTTGGGCGGAAACCACTCAAGCTTTTTATACAGCTAGCAAGCCAATCACTAGCCGCCACGTGTGAATAATTCCACGCAAGCCAATAATGGAGCTCGAATTATCATACAAATGGCGGGAACTCTTGCAACGAGCATTTCTTAGCTGCAAAGAAGAAATGCACACTGCAAAGAAAGCTACAATTTGGTGGGAAAATAATTCAGTGGTGCCAAAGCGCACACAAAACAAAAATCACACCCTTGGGTTGTGACAAGTGCAACCCAGTTGGCTGTTCTCATCAGGGTGCCTGCAAATGTTTTACTCAATGTATTCCTTCTGTTTAGTGTGTCCCAGTTTATGTCTAGATTATTGATGCCCATTAATATTTCACTGTTACTGTTCTACACCCATCACAGATCAATTTTGGTTATTCACATCTCTCCTCCTCCTTTTAATCATTCAAATCAGGTGCTGTGTGGCAATTTTTTTTCATTCACTTACTCCCTTTATCATATTCAAGCTATAATTATTCTCTTCCTTTCCTTTAATTCCTCTAGGATTCCTTATCTCAGTTACTTAGTGCATTATTGCTTTCAAATTAATCTGGGCACATCCTTCATTTGTGTAATTCTTCTCTTTCAAATAACCAGATACAGTTGCTCCTAAGTAGTAGAATTCCTCATTGAAACAATTTTAATTTTAAACATATGGGGCATTGATAGCATAGTTTCTATAAACCTCAGCTCTAGTATCTGCATCCCCCTAGGTCTACCAGCACAGGGATTTGCTGGCTTTTAGGGGATGATCTCCTATGAGTTTTCCCATATTTTTCTCAGGACAGGTTGTGTTTTGGATTGCGTGGTTATGGGAGTTCTTTGACACTGAGCTTCTTATGTGAATGTATTTGTTTAATCCTTGTAAACTTTTTCATCCAATCCTGTGCTTTGCATCTGTCAGTAGATCTGAAAGTCACAGATTTCTGACCCCATGTTACATTTTTGCATGTTATAGCGTGAAGAAAGTTTTCATCACCTTTCTTTGTGGGGTTTTTTTTCATCCTTTTGCTTTTTTAACTAAGACAAAATATTTATTCTTACCTGGCTTTGCTGTCATTAGTTTATAATGGCTAACAAGTGTAGATAAGATCTCTGGTAGACTGAGGCTAGGTATATCTTGCATTCTCCCGTAATTGTTTGAGGGAGATACTTCAGTGTCTAATTGAAGCACTGTGTCTCCCCAGTATCCTTTCTAGTGTAGAAAGTTTGGCTCCACTCCTTTGCACATGAGACTTTCATAAAATCTCCACAAGAAGTACAGTAGATTCTCATATTGGACCATGTGGCTGAGACCCATATCCCTGCTTTCATAAGGAAGTGCCTGCATTATTATTTGTTTTGCAATAACTGTGTTTATGTATGTAAATCAAATACGGGCTGGAACTGATGCATTCAGGACTGTGCTTCTGGATTTCTCCTTTTTTTCATAGCTTTATGTATGCTAAAGTAGAACATAATAAAACACCTCTTAAATCTACAGTGATGTTAATGTAGCAGATGTTGGGATGATCATTAGAGCCTGGTATAAAGGAGAAATGGTAAAAATGAAAGCTATAATTTAGAAGCCATGTATTTCTGATTTTATGGACTGATATCAGATAAAGGTTAGCAATATCTGTACTGTATAAAAAGATGCATCACAATCTAAATGTAAGGTGAAGTCTTAGATGAGAAACACTTTTCGTGTAGGATATTGTAGAAGCATGGAATCATCGGTGTGTCAAACTTGTGCCCTTGCCATTTGACTAGACTGCTTTGCAAGGAAAGCAGCGTATTACAGAGATGCACTGATGAGCTATAGTCCATTTCCACAAAGTCCAATACTAATAATGGAGGCTGGGAAAATGACAGCACCTGTCCGATAAAGGTTTTCTTGGCCAATACTGATAGCCGATTATTCACCAATCATATTGGTCGATACTGATCCAATAGCCGATTTGGTTATATCCCCTCCCCCCCCCCCCCCAAGGGTTTATTTATGCTAGTACTTTAAAATGTACTGGCATAAATAAACATTTTTTTGACACACTCCAGCAGCCTCTGGTGCCACATGTATCAGTGTCCCAGAGCTTAAACATGGCGGAAGGGGTGCTTGAACTAAAGATTGTCGAATGAGATTTAGTTCAAACATTGCTGCCACCATTTGCAAGCACCAGGACACTTTTAAGCAAGGCAGAGCCAAGCAGGGCAAGGGTGGACACAGGCTGCCAGCTGCAGGCTCGGGGCTGTCTGCTCTGATGCCTTTGCTTCAGGAGCCCCATACCGGCCATGTGTCCCCTGCCCACCCAGCAGCAGCAGACACAACTCACCACCCCCACTGCTGCCAAGCACAGCAGGTGCAGGGGTCCCGGGGCAAAGGCAGCAGAGCAGAGAGCCCCAAGCCCATAGCGAGCAGCCTGTATCCATCCTGCGCACAAATCTGGGGAGGCACATGCACCACCCATGCCTCTCCCAAGGGGTGTGCTCAGTAACAGGGAGCCACGCTACTTGCGTGAGCTGCCCATTGCTCTGTCCTGCTTCCTGTCCCATGCACTGCCCTGGCTGGGCAGTGCCCTCAGCCCCAGCCCACTCCCTCCTTCAGCATGGGAGCCTTGATCTGCGCCCCCTCCCCCGCCGCCCCTTCCTTCCCCGCATCTCCCTTCCCTCCCCTGTAGCCCTTCTCCTCCATAGACTTACCTGCAGGGAGCTGCTGTCCACACTGCTCAGCGGTTTTCCTGGCAGTATGTATGTGTGGCTGTGTACATGCATGAGGCACCCTCTGCATCTTGCTCCTGGCAGCCCAAGCAGGACTTCTTGCAGGCTGGAATGCTGCCCACCTGCAAAGGGAAATCCACCATTTTCCAAGGGAACCCGGATGTCTGGGGGTCCTGGCCAGAAGGCATAGTTAATTATATTTATTAGAGAACATTATTGGCTACAACGGCCAAAAAAAAGCCAGTAGCCAATAATGTAAATTTCCCTTTGATTGGTGCCAATTCAATATGCAACCGATATATCAGTGCACCTCTAGTCTTTGAGAAATTCCGTTCATGAGGGGCATCCTAGCAACATATGTGCCAATGCAGAGATTAGTTTGTCTGTAAAAAAACAAAAAAACAAACAAACAAAAACTAAAAAAACTCAAAACCAACCTAACATGTTAATATATATCACACCAAGAATTGAGAGAAAATAACAGGACAGATTACAACATTTTAAAAAAGGAAGAAAAAGCCCTGCATTGCAAGAACTCTGGCACCAAGGGAGAGACAGGAAATTATAATAAGAGAGAACTACAAAGGACACAATGACACAGTGACTGTGAATAAAGCTCTGTGGGTTTCATACACACTGTTGGGTTCTAAATTAGCTCGCACCTCTCAGAAAAAAAGATCCAGGGGCTATTGTAGACACACAGTTCAATGAAGATGTCTGCTCAATGTGCACTTGTGCAGTGACAGTCAGAAAAGCTAATAGGATTCCAGGTTGCATTAAAGAGAGGGTAGCAAAAAATAGAGAAGATTATAATGGTCCTACATGAATCAATTGTTTGTCCACACCTTGTATTCTGTGCTTGGATTTAGCCACTTTGCCTCAAAAAGATTATTGCTGAACTTGAAAAGGCCTGAGAAAGGACACCTAAGATTGTAAAAGGTTTTAGAGGTTTAACATGTGTACAAGATGAAATTTTAAAATATTTTTAAAAGAGGAGAATAAAAAGAGATATGATATAAATATACAAAATAGTGATGTAGTAAAACTTGCTCTGGCATTCTTCTTCAGACAGCACCATGACAAAGAACAAGGGGACATTCAGGGTGTGGACACTTGAACAGTTTGATCCCTTTCACAAGGGGAACATTTCAAAAGGGCAGCAGCTGGTCCATTTTAATTGTGTGTGAACAAGCTGAGACTGAGTCAAGCAAACCCACTCCAACTTTAACCCCAGTAAAGGAGTGTTCAAATTGGGGTAGGTTTGCAGCATTTGAATCATTCTTAGTTTGTTCATCCATAACAATTAGGCTGGATCAGCTGCTGCCCTTTTCTGATGTTACCCATTTGAAAAGGGTTCCAAGCCTTCAAGTGTCCACATCCTGAAAAAAATTTATGGGCAGCAATTTTTAAATAAATAAAAAAGATTTCTTTGCATGGTGTGTACAGTTCGTTGCCTTGAAGAAGGCATTGTGAAAAACATTGATAGCATTTAAAAGAACCCACTGAATATCTACAGGAACAAGGGTCACACAAGTGTCTCGGGCGGCCGGAGCCGACCAGACGATCGCTGATTTAATCGGACGTCAGGCGGGCCGGCGATGGAGAGGCGAGACAGCTTATTGGTTTTAAAAGATTGCTTTTACTTACGCTGCGTGGAATAGCAGTGCAGGCTTCGAGGTAGCTTGCTTGCGTTGTCACGGATAGCAAAACGAGTTACGAGTTAACGAGTTTATGAACGAAAAGGAACCTGCAGGATAATGGGGGTACGTCAGAAGGACCCGGTGACGGGGAGATATTGGTGGGTGATCAGTCCGCCAAGTTTCCTCGATCGCGCTACAGAGTTCTCCGTAGTTACTCTGCCGCGTGCTCAGAGGTCTCTGACTTGGGCGGAAGCTGCATGAACTTTTATATGTCCGGAGTAGCCAATAACGGACTGCTAGGTAACTAATGAGGCAGAATGTGACCAAATTTGAAAGTAACTGCGGTTATTCAGGGCAGTTCTATTGTGACAGGGGCACTCAACTCATTTGGTTATGACAACAAGTAAATAGGAAAGGGGTTTTAGAGAGACTAATTTCATGCTATCAGGCTAAGCTATTTACCTGCATGGTAGGAAAGGAATTCCCTTATGTACTGTTGGTACAACTGACCAGGTGCATCTCGAGATAGTTGGCCTTGCCTGCTACTTGAAGTGAGATGCAGCATTTGATGAAAAAGTGGTTAGAGTGGCAAATCCTATATTTCTATATGCTCCAAGATCCTTTGTCTGCAAAGGCATTGCTGAGATATCAATTATGAGACAGCTTCATCTGCATTACAATTTAACTTTTAGTCATAGAAAATATAGATTTTCATTCTTTTTCTGAGATTTAATTAAGTCACTTTCATTGTTATTTGATATGCTGTTTTGCAAAAGAAATGCTGTTTATAAACCATAAAAATATCTCTGTCTACCTCAAAACAGTCTTCCTGATGTCAGGCTTAGCACCTCTGACTAAACACTTACAAGAGAAAAAGATGTGTAAACCAGAGTGTTACACGGGCTTTTAGTCTCATTGTTTCATAATGCTTCTGAAACCCAAATACAAAATGTTAACTTCTTGATGCACTGTTTTAACGTGGACTAGTGTTGCTTGCATGCTTCATTGTGTCGTTTAGTTCAGATCACATTTTTGCTGAAGTTTAATTGTTTTGCTTTATCTCTTCATTTATTCCCAGGTGTTTCACTGTGTGCATTTTGAGTGTCCAGCACAGAGCAATACTCACAAGGAAGAGAGTAGCGAGGAAGTGGCAGCAACAGAGCTGGGGACTGTTGGACAGCAGCTTGTTTCTCACCCAGCTCGACCGTCAAGCACGAGTTCCCTGCACTCCCTCCCTGGATCCACCTCACGTTCGCAGGTTCACCAGCCATAAAGGAAATTGAAATGGAGCTTTTGCAGCCCCAATGATGCAATATGAAATTATTCACAACCTTCTTAGGCGGGCACCTTTTCCCTTGTTCTCAGTGAACAAAGGGAACCATGTCCAGCAGCTGGAAATGCTGAAATGGAAAAGGCTTCCCAAGGACACAAAGGGGCTGCTTCATACTCCTCAGTTTGCTCAAATCAAGCTGGTCATAGGGGAGGGGGTGGGGGAAGAAAATAGGTCTTCAATCTTCATCAAGTCTCCCATTAACACCCTACCTCTCTCATCTAACCAAGGCAAGGAGAATGGAAGGCAATAAAAGGCAGAGCCACGTTGGAATACAAAAATGGTGTATGAACAGTAGAATGGAAGGGATATGAAATAAGTATTTGTTACCTGAAGGCACCCATCAGCAAAGAGAATGTTTATCTTTATGGAACACAGCGCTATAAACCATAGATGGTTTTTATTTTTTTAAGTTGTTCTCAATCCATATTCCTTTGTAAATGGTAAGCTATTTTCAAAATCATTTTGACTCTGTGTCATACTTGTGTTTTGGTTGTAGCAGATGAAATAAAATAGATTAGGGAAGTGGCAAGCATGGCTACCTGTTGAGAGGCAGACTTCACTCAACTCTGCACCAAAATGGCAAGAAAAGCCCCCATGATACAACAAATTAATTCATAGATGTTTATTAATTCTCACCCTGTTTGCCAATAATTCTTTGACTTATAAGATTGCCATTTCTTATGTATATTCAAGTGAAAAATTCTTAGTTTAACTTACAAGTTAAGAAACAGAGTTATTGTCCCTCTTAAAGATGAGTATTCAAGTTAAACATTCATTGCTACGAAAATTGTTGTAGATTTTAAAACTGGTTATTTTTGTTTGGAAAAGCATCTGTATGATTTATATTGCTGATATGCTGCTGAGCAGAGCCAGGAACACAAAAAGGAAAATTTGCAGTCCAATCTTTTTTTTTCCAAGAAAAGAATAGACTGTCATGTTCAACTAGGGATTTAGAAAGCCACTTATAAGCTTTTCTCATAATCTTCATAAAAAGATTTCATTTGACTATTACAGTTAGATCAGGCTCTTGTTGGCTCTTGCTTTAGTAATTTACATCCCAGAGTTAACTATCTTTTACAATTCAATCAGATTGCCTACTTCTTTACTTATCTTGAGCCTTTTTACCCAGAGTCATGCAAGGTTCCCTGATCTCCAGTTTGTGTGACTCTTAAAACACTGTGGAATACTCGTCTTGCCAGTGTGTGAAGAAGAGGTTTTACTTTTATACAAATACTCACGTCATTGGCAAAAGTCCTTAGGAAATATATGTTTTTTGGAGCATCTGCTGTCCAGGTTTTATCAACTTGGAAAGGATTTTTTTCCCCTTTGTGTAAAATAGCTTTATCAGAGTAAAAAAAACATGTCAGATTAGGGCTTGTTAAATTGCATGCAACTTTCCTTTTCTTGAGCATAGTGATATATGATGAGTTATATGCTTTTTGCTGTATTGATATATCAGCTTATCATACTAGTGGAATTAATTTCTCTCTGCTGAACACCAATTGGGCTAAAAGCAAGAAGGAATACTGAGCAGGGTGACAGAAGCAGCAGGCATTTAACAGAGAAGAAAAGATGTACACTAATTTATTTCCTATGAAGTTGAATAATTTTGTCAAGAACTTGGTAATAGCTTTTCTTTCCTAATCTCCAAGCCCATCTTTAGACTTTTTGATATTTGTCCACCATTTCTCACCATCACCTGAATCATGATAGTTCTCACTGGAGGCGTGTAAGCATTGCATTAGGTACTACACTTTGATATGTGCCATCCCTTTCTCGTTGCCCTGCTATGTAAAGGTGTCAAAGTAATGAGATGTTTCTGAGTAAGAAGCCAGCCCTGGCTGATGAATGCCATGTGTTCATTCTGCAACCTTCTGACTATGCTGAAATTCAGACCATGTAAGTGGTACAGAACTTGTTCATTAGCTTCAAGTACAGAAGTAAAAAACAAAATGAGACTAAAGGTTTCTTTAAAAACATAAAAAGAATAATTCCATACTCTTGTTATAGTCTTTGCTGGACCTATTGAGATGCATGGGACGTACCTTATCTTTCTTGGGTTGGTCCTTCAGTTTCAGAACTGACAGCACTGGCAAGAGGCTACAAATAAATTAATAGCTAACTTCACTATTCTCAGATTGTGGATAAAGAAAAGGACATTATTTTCTAGTGCTGCTAGCATCTTGTTTCTTACCTTTGTAGGGAATGTAATATAAGAATCAAATAGAACCAAGCCAGTTGTTCTCTGGCTTAAATTGTCACAAGGAAAAAGCAAGATTTATACTTTCCAGACATGCACAATTATTTTGTAGACTACAACTGAGTCAAAAACAAAAACTCCTTAAAAGCCAGTGGTCTGTACACCTCTTTGAGTTATTTTCTCTGAACTTGTCCTCTGATTCTTGATAGATCAAAGATATAGAAATATTATAGATTTCTTATTTCATCTACTGAGGTATGAAGAATCTGAAATATCAGCTGAATAGCACAGTCAATGTGCAAATGATTCTCAAAGCAAAAAGCAACAGGACCTGTAGACCTTCTAATATCCAAAGAAAGGATATCAACCATTATTGACACAAATTATTAGAAATATAGGAGTCTTCTGGTAGCATGGTTTCCAGTTACATCATGCCTTTTTCCCCACACCCTTAATTGCTTTTTGTGACAATGAGGTGTTTTCAATCTCTCTCTGAAGTGCATCTGGAGTCAACATAGAGTTTTCAAAACTTTATAGGACAAATCTTCCTGCTATTTCCTGTTTTGTGGTTTGAATCGCTTAGTCTTATATGAGAGGAATGTTGTTAGTGGGGTTTAAATGACATAGTTATTGAGCACCTCAGCTTTACTCATTTAAATGCCCACAAATTCTGTTTATTGCCTTGTATTTTCCTGTGCTATGAACATTCTGTTCTCAGTATAATGTGCCATTGATGAAGCAGAAGGAAGATATCACAAGGAATTCATTTACAATTTAGTGTAAACTTCCTCTATTTTTTCTAAATATTATGTTCAGTGTGTGATTGCTGCTTTACTAAACTCTGAGTTTCGTATATGTCACCTATCTATACCTCTGTTTTGTCATTTGTTTCCTGGTAGAAAGAACTAAAATCATAGTTGTGTTATTTGACTATAACATTAGAAAGTCTGCCACTGCAGAGGGGTGATATATTTTACAACTACTCTGAACTGCATGCCACATATGCATGTTTGTGATTGACATGGAATAGAACTGACCAGATGTGCTTTGGCTTTCTGACAGAGACTATTACATAGTTCTGTTAGCAGGTCTCTGTTAGCAATGGCATTTGCTTCAGTTGTCATCACTGAGCCATTACTCCTGTTTAGTACTTAAATAGACTTTGAAATCTATGATGATAAACTCTGCCCTTTTTCCCCATATTTCATTTCCTCCGTTTCTTTTCTTCAATGTAGACTAGCATCTAAGTTGGGTGGAGCTCAGAAGTGTTATCTTGTAAAGTTTATCTGTTCAATGAAGTGACTCTTTCTTCTAAATACATTAAAAATACTTTGTTCCCAGAAACATTTGGTAAAAAGGAAAAAAATGCTGACATGTTTTTAACAAGAATAGGACTTTATGTGTAAAACTGATTTCTCTGGGAAAATGGGTTTTTGAATTGAGCAAAAATTGCTCAGCTCTCTTTTCAAACTATTGTCAAACTATTTCAGCACTCCAACAAGCTCCTGAAAGATCAGTTTAGGCTTTCTTTAATTTAGAAAGAAACAAAAATATAATTTTGGCTTTCTATAGCAGGGGGAAGTAGGGCACCACTGAAATAAATGAGTATTTTTATTTGTCTATAGAGAGATATTTGGCAGTGTAGAGACAGTGTTCCCTATTTCATAAGACTTCAATTAAGAAGTTCCTTTTGACAACGAATAAAAGTGTTAAAAGCAAAGAAAATTAAATTTGTTTTCTTCCAGGAATTTGTTTTTGTAGTATGTTCTTTTTATTTTAATCTTACCTTTTGCCAAAATGGCATGTTCAATTTGAATTATAATGAGACAAGTTAATCCAAGGTTGATGTGAGAGACTTAGCACCGAAGAGAAATCACCCTTTCTGTTGAGGAGGGAAAGTGGCTTTTCAGTGAAGCTTGCTTCTTTTAAAGCTACATTTATTTCTGTTTCTGCAGAAATCAATTCTGCATGTTTATCCTCACAGCAACTCCTGCTAGAGTTCAGTGTTCATCAGTAATGCTGGAAAATTAAAATGCAGTTAATGTATCTTCTCCTTAACTCTTTTTTAATTATTATAAAAATACGTTAGAGAATTTTGTGTGTAGTATCTGTCCCAGGGAGGCTCCCGTAAGAGGAAGAAAGGAAAAGGTCATGTTATCAGTAATTCCAGTTCTGTATGTAAATGAAACAGATTTTTCTAGGGTTACTCAGATAATCAGATGTGAAGTTTTAATATCCCCCTGATTGTTTAACAATATCGCACATACCCAAAGTCAATGAAGATAGCAGAAGGTTGAGTTAATGAAGTTTATTATTGCATTATTAAAGAGAAATACTAATTCTGCTTGGCCAGAAGGTATATTATGCCCACCCAAGAATGTTCAATGCAGGATCAGAGATTACATGGCACTTTTTAGATTTTCTGACGAATTGGAATATTGCACATTATTTTCCTTTAAAAGAGTATTAGTTCTCTTTATATAATTTTGTAAGATGTTCAAACACTATAGAGATGAGCTAGGAGTAAATGTTTAAGTAGATACTTTGGTGATAGTTGCAGTATAGGTAAATATCAAAGCCAGTAAGAGTAAGGCTTGTATGCATGTGTAAAGTCATATTAGCTGCTACAATGCTAAGCATATTTCAGAAATAATTTACAGGTCCTGGAGGGTTCCTGGAAGCCTGATTAAAATAATCTTCTATTTGTATAGCTATTAATGTTTGTCTAGGCTAGAGTGTTTGGTCACATTATAACTCAGTTAATTGCGTATTAATTTAAATAATACAATTGTGAATGCTAATCTAAAGGCTCTACAAACCTTTGTTCCAGGATACGCTGGTGAATCAGGACATGGAAGAGACATTTGGATCCTGGAACAAACATTTGTGGTGTGTCTAATTAAACATTAACTTGTGTTAATTTGACCAAACAGTTAGCTTGAGGTAAAACAGACATTTTTCACTGGGGTCTAAACTCCTGTAGTTTAGCTTTTATTTCCATGGGATAAGAGCCTGCACACATGCAGTTACCATGGAGCAGCTGATAGGCAGCAAATCACCACCCAGTTTTACCTTATGTGACTAGTTGATGTGTATATGCACTACACAAGAGACTAATACCTGTGAAAGTGAGTATAAAATGCACTAAATTTATTTTCACACAACACATGAGCAACTAACTAAGCAACATTGAGACAATAAAGCCAAGGGCACTCTAATGTTTTGTCCAATTGATAGGAACTGGCAATTTGGCTGTGTTACATAGAAAATAGAGTAATTTGTAGCTCTATCTTCAAGACAGTAGTATGGACAACAGAAAGTAAAAATCCCACATGAGCCTTTTTATGCTGTGACCCACATTCTCCATATAAGAGTGAGTTTTGGTAAGGGCACTTTGGAAGTGCATATATGCCACACTGGCTACCTCTGTCCTCTCCGTTTTTGTGGCTACCATTTGGAAAAATACAAGACTTCATTTGAATGCTTTGATACATGTAGGATCTGTGCCTATATCTCAGGACAGATTTGGGCCATTTGTTATACATTTAAAAACTTACTGAAATATTGTAACTTATGAAATCACATTGTCATTCATATTAGACAGAGAATCCAAAAGAATGGCTGTGACATGTAGGAGTCTTATGTGGGAAACTGAAAAGTCCTGCCATTTCCCAATAGAATGACTACAGTTTACAACTAATGGCAGTTCAGTTACACACCATGCAGGAGTTAGTTACTTTCAGTAAATGAATAACCAACCTTACTCTGAGAGTAATGATACCCTACTGACATTCATCGTTATTACCCAGTCAGACATCAGAGAATTATCTCTTTTCCCTCCACCCCCAGTCTAATAGAATGATGGATTATATTTTTTCTCAGAACATTGAAATGCATCTGTTATGGAAGTGCTATGGAAATTGCAGTTCAGATTATATCAAGTAAAAATATTTATGGTTGGTAACTACTATCTTCAGAGAAGGCAAAAAGAGGGCCCCCATCTGCTATTACAGGCCCTGGGATTTAGTCAAGGAGGAGGAGCTGCCTGTGAAACTGCATTGTTGGTGCAATATAAAAACAGCTTCGCTCTCAGCAGTTCTGCTAGATCTGTTTCTGTACTATTACCTCAGCCCATCCAATTCTGTGTGCCATCTTTGTTAGCCAGACCTCACTTCAGCAGAATGTAAGTGGCTTCTTCAGAGTTTTCATTGTTGTCCAATGAGTCATGAAAGCTGGCAGACACATCAACAAAAGTGTCTGTTTTAAGGGATCTGAAAGACTGAGAAAGTTGACTTAACTACCCCTTTCAAGCAAAATACTGTTTATCCAGAAGTCAGATGTCTTCTGCAACTTGTGGATAAACAGGGTTGTACAGTCCTCATTATTCAGACCAGTGCCTGCACCTTTGCAACCATGTGCCATGTGATCTAACTTGGTAACAATGTTTCAGTTTCTCCCTATACAAATGGTAGTGAACCTGCATACCTAGAAGAAAAGAATTCATTTTGCATGATCACAAGTTTTAGATTATACAGTTACCTACTGAGTTAAAATGACCATGTGAGCAATCAGTGATAAATACTACGTATTATATTTCTTTATGTATACAGATAGGTGATGCAAAGAGGTTTCCTATTATTAAATATTCTCCTTTAATGAAAACATTTTGATTGTGCCCTTGAAGTACCATCTGCCACAGACCTTGTCTGGTATCTTCTTCGTCTGTCTCTTGTTTCTTGCTTAATTCAGTCACTGGTAGACAATGACATTTTTCATGGGAAGATCTCATAGAAATTTGACAGACTGAGAAACTATACCTTCAGAGCAATTGCTAATGAGCTCATTGCAAAGCAGCTGAAGCAGGTTTCTTCTGTTTTATACTTTTCAGGACTGTATAGTGCAGGAGGAAAATAGGGGTGTTGCCTAAGAAACATAGGAGTATTATAAAAAATGGGAAGAGATTCATCCTAGGGTGCAAAGGGAATTTATAATGACACAATTAAACCTAGATGCTTGCAGGGAAGTCCAAAATACCATGACCTGATGTGGAGGACTGATAAGATTCTGCTTTGACGTGTGTGTTTGTCCACCTCTGATATTTTTGTAGCAAAGTTGTTCAGATCTCCTAGTTTGGGCATGTTGTACAAACACAATGTACTTTATTGGTGGCTTTAGGAGGTAAACATTTTGAATGAATGTTTAAAGAGATCATTAACAAGTTCACTGGACTCCGTATGTTCAGAGGATAGCTGTGTACTTTTATCAGTGTGGTATTTGGTAAAAGCCTGGACTGTAGTTGCAAACATGCAGGCATATAATATGTGGCATAAAAAGTGTGTCTGTCACTTCTGTTTGCCTCACATGGTGCAATTCGTCCACCTCTATCTTGATTCATTGCTCCTGTTGTTTTTCCTCTTCCCTCCACTTAAACATTATGCTGCTTTAGCTGCAGCCTTCCCTAGCATTATTCTTTACATGTTCTTCTGAAAGTTGATGAATTAGAGAAGTGCTGTTCACATCTCTGCTAAGTACCTGAGCAAAGCGTGCCAATTCCAGTTTGTTTACTTCCGAGCTTCTATGATGAGTCAGAAAGCTGAGAATTGTTAGTCTACAATATCCAAACTAATCTGCCTGGCCACTGGGGAAGCACTAACCCTTCTGAAAACTGTGTTTTCATAATCTGCTATGGCTCTGATCCAGCACCCTTGAAGTCTGAAACAGAGTCACCATCAATAGGGGCAGGATCAGAATCTGTTTGGAAATCTTTAGCTTAAAAGTTAAGCACCCACATCAGCTTTTCTTCACTTTTGAAACACAGCAGATGCCATGAACAGTGAATTTATCTGTTGCATGTGAATGCTGTTTGTCTGATGAGCTGCAATGGCGAGAGTGAATCTTAAAAGAATTCACTGATGTGTCTTTCCAGAGCAACATACACTGAGAAGATAATTTAGTTATCTCTAGATTCAATCATCAGGTTAACAGCTTAGTTTGTTTTTGAGAAATATAACTTTCTCTTAGGACCCAGCATCTAGTCATTAGTAAACTAAGATTCTAGAGGCATGAAGTTCTTATCATATTTTTTCTCACTCTTTTACTGAGTTTCATTATTATCATTTTAAATAATTGGGTTTTCTTTCTGGAATGACTGTTAATGCCATTGTTTCAAAGCTCATAAAAGAAACATTAGAGCCAGGCTCAATGTGTATAGGATCTGTTATGAACTTCTCCACTCATCTCTGTCAGTGGTGTTCTTTCCTGACTTAGAGTAAACTCATAATACCTGGTCCTGTTCTTTCCCTAAGAAGCAGTTGCCAGTTGTACCCTATGAGGGTGATTTTTGTGCATTGCTGCTCCGTGCCACCTTTTCTCTTTACCAGGTTTCATGGTCCTATGCTTCCATAGCTTGATTCTAAACTACCTCAGACCTTATTGTGAGAGAGATCAGCTGAAGTTCAAGTCAGTGCTATAGGATGGAGCCCTTGGGGGCTCTTAAAATGCTCGTGGATAAGTAGATAAACCAGCCCACCGTATAGTGACTTCATTTTCAGGAATGCATCTCCAGAGAGAGGTACTAATTGGGATGAGTTCACAGGCAGGCCCACTCAGGCCTCATTCTGTGAAAACCTTTAAAAGAGCATGACTTCTGACAGTGCCACATGACAAATAAAACACTTACCTTATCCAATCTCCTCCATGTGTTTGAAGGAGCATGACATTGTTTGCACTGGACTACTGTAGCCTCTCTTTAACTGTGACAACCTCTATAAAAAATGCTTTGTCGGTCCACAATGCCTGGCTGTTGAAAGAAGTTGTGCAGTTGTTGTGAACTGTGCTTATCCTGTAGGAATACTTCCACCCACAGCATGCTCTTATGACCTTGGTGACATTTTTATACTGCAATGTATTTGCATTTCTAACCATTTTGCCTAATTAAGTTTTAAGTAGAACCCCAGTCCCAGATTGTGCTGCAGTTATGCAATCAATAACTTGGGAACTGTCTGGTTTTCTAAGTTGTGCATTGGTCAAGCCAGTAAACCTCTTTAGTACTGAATCCCTGCTGCTTTTGGAACTTAACCAGCTGGTATGTATAAAGCAATTAGTTTGTAACATGAAATTTTCTATGACCATTTAGAAAGGGAGATATCACAGTTATGCCGTAAGTTTTATCTCCAAGAAAATGTGCGAGTTTGTAGTGAAAGACCATAGAATTGTAATACTGGCATGAGACAATCAAAGCATGCCTAAGTATTTGATTAACAGCTTGTCTTAAAAGCTGGCAATTTTGGAGAGTGGGGGAGAGTATCCCTGGATTTTTTTTCAAGCATATCAGACAGGGAGACTGCTGAATCCACCTTCAGCTACCCAAATTAATGCAGGACCAGACAATGCTCAAAGCACATGTTAAAAGTAAAACTGCTATGCTTTGTATTTATTTTTAGGGGTGTTTTTTCCTTTAAAGTATGTAGCTTATGCAGGAAAAAATATAGATATATATTTAAAATGTTGAAAACTACAAGTGCACCTTTACAAGAATAATGTAGGTGTGATTTGAGGAATAAAGTGATCTTTTGTGCTTAATCTCTTGTCTGGAGTTTTCTTGCAAAAATAATGACAAGTTTTGACAAATGGTGTCTGATACTGCTGTGTGTTGTGCCTGAGGAGGGAGGAGTGTTTGGGCAGGTTTCTGCATGTCACCAAACAAATGGCAAGGGACATTTGGAACAGAACGTAGAATACCACAGTCCTGTTGCCAAAATTGTGCACAGATTGGATTGTGTTAATTATGGCCTTAACAGAAGCTATGGAGTCTTACCCATTACCTGGACTAGCTTTTTTGCCTCCTATGTTCCTCAAATGGGTTAATTGCCTTGTGGGTTAATTACCTATTGATCTATTCAACCCACCTTTGCCTCTCCCAGCAGTGCCCCCTCCCCCTATCCTTTGCATTTAAATTCTATTCTGTTTAGACCCCCTGCTGTCTGCAAGTCCATTCATAGCATCTGACAAGGTAAGCTGTCACCTCTCTGAATCAGTTAGTCTCTAAGGTGCCACCCTGCCTTGCCTATCACCAAAAGACATCACAGAAAATTTGCCCAACATTTTTCAGTGCCAGCATGAATCTATGTAACCATTGGGAACGTCCAGTTCAGTAGCTCAGTCGGCAGCCGTAGCTGTCACCAGGAGGTTCCACAGTAGCTTCTGGGGTGAAAATATGTGAAAAGAACATTGCAAAAGAAATAAGGGGTATGCCCTTTGTTTTATCAAAAGCAGGTAGACATTTTCCAACTTGGATACTGAAATGTTTGACCTCAGTAGACATGGCTTGATTTTCAGAGGCACCAAGCTCTCAGCGCTCTCCTGGACCTCTGTGATTTTGTGGGTGCTCGTGACCCCTAATGAATCAGGGCACTTTTTATTTGAGATCCTAAGTAGGGCTTTTGCTTGCCTCCCTTAGCAGCCTTGCATATAAAAATTCTGGTTTATATGCTCTGAGTGTATTCCAAAGAGCCCATAGTCTGACAGCAACTAATGCTCTCTAACAGCAGTGATGAATTCCCTCTGTCTTACGACCGTGGAAACACTCTGCATATAGAGAACTCCTAGTTTAGTAGTCGCAGGATGCTTGTTTTGTCTTGGATTCTCATGCTCTAATGTACAACCCCTGTTGCCTAGAGCTTGGAAGCTATTAAATAGAACAGTCAGGGACGTATCCTCTGACATCCCCAGACCAATGATGGTTGATTCGTGGGAAAGTATGTCAGGGAATGGATTACTCTGCCTTGTTCATAAACTCTTCCTCTAAAGCACTAGAGGCCAAGCTTTTTGGCAGGCATGGCACAAATTAGCCCCACGCACCCTCCGTGAGTGCCACTCCAATCCTCTTCCTCTGCCCCTGTGCTGCTCTGCTTTCTGCTCCCAGCCCAGTACTCTCTGCCCGATCTGCTGCTCTGCTTTCTGCATCCTTCCCTGTGCTCCCTGCCCAGTCTGCTACTTTGCTGCTCTCTACCCTGTCTGCTAGTGTTTCCTGCTTCCTCTCCAATTTTCTGTGTACCACATATAGAGGCTGCAAGTTGGCCATCCTTGTTTTATTACATCCAATTGCCATTGTCAGAGACAAGTTATTGGGGTAGATGGATTGTTGGTCTGACCCAGTATGGCACTTCTTATGTTTTTATGTATTGCAGGGATCAAACTGGGGAGAAAAAAATAAGTGATATTACGCTCCCAAACTCTACCCATAACTTACACTCCACCTGTTTATGATAGGACACTGAAATGCCAGAGTAAATAGTGCAGACCCATAACACAATTACCACTTTTCTTGAATGCTTGATCAGTAGTACAGCAGTTAATCGTGTCAGTATTTATCTTGTCACTAGGTTTTAGGTCAACCATTCAAAGGCATTAATGAGCCACTTTACACCTTTCTCTTTTCAGGCTTTCTGCAGACTCAGGCAAGCATCACTACATTAGTTTTCATTTTGTTTATGTACTGAAGATCATGTCTGAACTGTAAGTGAGACAGATTTCTTTTAAAAAAAGAAAGCTTGGATTTTTGGCACTCAAGATGCCCATTACATGGCTAGTTGAACTGTGTCAAACCAACCCAAATGGAGTCCAGGCACATGAATGTTAAAATAGTTGTTTTCTGGCATGGTGTTTGCTATAGGGAGTTGGCTAAATGGAAGCTATGGAATTCCATGTCAAATGGATAAAAAAGCACTGCTTATTAGGGCCATTGATCTGCCCATGCCAAACCTCCATAGTTAAAAGAAAACTTCATTTTGTTCCATCTTGGCAAATCAAGGAAATTCACAGTGCATCCCTGAGGCAATGTTTTAGTTTCACCTGGCATAATGCAACCCATAACAAGCATCAAATACTTGATTATTACTAGGCAGAGTAGGAAAACTACCCTTCAAAAGAAGAGAGGGAAGAATCCTAGAAAAAGGTAATGCTGCGGAGAACCATAAAATCATAGAAAGTTAAGGTTGGAAGGGACCTCAGGAGGTCATCTAGTCCAACCCCCTGCTCAAAGCAGGACCACCCCCAACTAGATCATCCCAGACAAAGCTTTGTCTAGCTAGGTTTTGAAAACATCCAAGGATGGAGCCTCCACCACCTCTCTGGGTAACTTGTTCCAGTGTTTTACTACCCTCCTACTGAGAAAATTCTTCCTAATATCTAATCCAAATTTCCCTTGCTGCAACTTGAGACCATTGCTCCTTGCTCTGTCATCTGCTACCGCTGAGAACAGTCCAGCTCCATCCTCTTTTGAACCCCCTTCAGGTAGGTGAAGGCTGCTATTAAATCACCCCTCAGTCTTCTCTTCTGTAGACTAAAGTCCAGTTCCCTCAGTCTTTCCTCATAAGCCATGACTTCCAGCCCTCTCACCATTTTTGTTGCCCTCTGCTGGACCCTCCAATTTGTTCACATCCTTTCTGTAGTGGGAGGCCCAAAACTGAACACAGTACTCCAGATGTGGCCTCACCAGCACTGAATAGAGGAGAATAATCACTTCCCTTGACCTGCTGGCAGTGCTCCTACCAATGCAGCCCAGTATACCATTACCCTTCTTGACAACAAGGGCACACTGCAGGTTCATATTCATCTTATTGTTCACTGTAATCCTCAGGTCCTTTTCTGCAGAGCTGCTGCCCAGCTATTTGGCCCCCAGCCTGTACTGGTGCATGAGATTGTTCCATCCTAAGTGCAGGACTTTGTACTTGTCCTTGTTAAACCTCATGCGATTCCTTTTGGCCCATGTCTCCAATTTTTCTAGGTCCCTTTGAATCCTACCTTTACCCTCCAGCATATCTACTACTACCCCCAGCTTGGTGTTATCTGCAAACTTGCTGAGGGTGCATTCTATGCTATCTTCCAGGTCATTGATGAAGACATTGAACAAAACTGGTCCCAGGACCAAACCTTGGGGCACTCCACTTGATACTGGCTGCCAACTAGAATCGAGCCATTGATTACTACTCTCTGAGCCCGATGCTCCAGCCAGTTTTCTATCCACCTTACAGTTCATTCATCCACCCCATACTTCCTTAGCTTGCCTGGGAGAATGCTGTGGGAGAATATATCAAAAGGCTTGTTAAAATCAAAGTACACTGCACCCACCAGTCCCCCGGCATCCACAGAGCCAATCACCTCATCATAGAAAGCAATCAGGTTGGTCAGGCATGACTTGCCCCTGGTGAATCCATGCCGACGGTTCCTAATCACCTTCTTCTCCAAGTGCTTACAAATGGATTCCTTGAGGATCTGCTCCATGATTTTTCCAGGGACTGAGGTGAGGCTGACTGGTCTGTAGTTCTCTAGATCCTCCTTCTTGCCTTTCTTAAATATGGGTACTGTGTTTGCCCTTTTCCAATCACCTGGGACCTCTCCTGATTACCATAAGTTTTCAAAGATGATGGCCAATGGCTCTGCAGTCACATCAGCCAACTTCCTCGGCACCCTTGGGTGCATCTCATCCGGCCCCATGAACTTGTACACATCCAGCTTTTCTAAGTAGCCCCTAAGCTGTTCTTTCAGCACTGTGAGCTGCTCACCTCACCAAACTGTGCTGCCCAATGCAGTAATCTGGAAGCTGACCTTGCCTGTGAAGACTGAGGCAAAAAAGGCATCGAATACTTCAGTCTTTTGTGCATCCACTGTCACAAGGTTGCCTTCCCCATTCAGTAAGGGATCCACACCTTCCCTGATCCTCCTCTTGCTATCAACATACTTATAGAAACCCTTCTTGTTACCCTTCACATCCCTCACTAGCTGCAACTCCAGTTGTGCTTTGGCCTTCCTGACTTCATCCCTGCATGCCCAAGCAATGCTCTTATACTCCTCCCTAGTTGTTTGTCCAAGTTTCCACTTCTTGTAACCTTCCTTTTTGTGTTGTAGCTCCCTGAAAAGTTTGCTGCCAAGCCAAGCTAGTCTTCCTGCACATCAGGTTGTTTTGTTGCTGTGTTCTCAGTAAGATTTCTTTAAAGTACAGCCAGCTCTCCTGGCTCCCCTTCATAGTTTCATGGTTTCATAGTTGGTAGGGTCGGAAGGGACCTGAGCAGATCATCAAGTCTGACCCCCTGCCATTGGCAGGAAAGGATGCTGGGGTCAAATGAACCCTGGCAAGGTGTCTATCCAGCCTCCTTTGGAAGACCCCCCAGGGTAGGAGCCAGCACCACTTCCCTTGGAAGTTGGTTCCAGATCCTAGCCGCCCTGACAGTGAAGTAGTGCCTCCTGATGTCTAGGCTGAATCTACTCTCAGTCAACTTATGGCCGTTATTCCTTGTTACTCCCAGTAGTGCTCGGGGGAACAGGGACTCACCCATTGCCTGCTGGTCTCCCTTGGCCAGTTTATAGACGGCTACCCGATCCCCTCTCAGCCTTCTCTTGTAGAAGCTGAACAGGTTCAGGTCTCGTAGTCTCTCCTCGTAGGGCCTGCCCTGCTGCCCCCTGACCATGTGAGTGGCTCTCCTCTGGACCCTCTCAATGCTGGTCACATCCCTCCTGAAGTGTGGCGCCCAGAACTGGATGCAGTACTCCAACTGTGGCCTGACCAGTGTCACATAGAGGGGGAGGATCACTTCCTTGGACCTGCTTATGATGGAGACTGGCCTCCCAGAGGATCCTGTCCATGAGTTCCCTGAGCAAGCTGAAGTCTGCTTTTCTGAAGTTCAGAGTCCTTACTCTGCTGCTCTCCATCCTTCCTTCTTGTGGTCACTGCTGCCCAAGTTGCTATCCACTATACTACATTCCCAACCAATTCTTCCCTGTTTGTGAGCAGCAGATTAAGAAGAGCATGGCACATAGTTGGCCACCCCAGCACTTGCACCAGGAAGTTGTCCCCAATAATCTCCAAAACATATGGTTGTCCCCAATACTCTCCAGAACATACTCGTAAACTTGCCAGCTTGCTCCAATAATCTTACAAATACTTTTTTACTTGGAAAATCACCATCTACTGAACAGAAAATTCAGTATGAGGTACAAATATGGACACATTGTGAAAAAACAACAGACTGGAGAGGTCAGCTTTGACACTTTAGTCTATAGCAGCATTTCCCAACCCGTGGGTCACAAGAATATATGAAAGAGTCATGAACAAATTTTAAAAATGGATCAACAAACTTTAAAAATTGATTCTCCTTTAAAGGAGAAAAACGTGGGAAACCGTGGATTTTCCCTTGCAGGATGGCAGAGTTTTAGCCTGCAAGGGCGTGCTTAGGACCCACTACGCTCCACACAAACAACCTCCCCTCCCCACATGCCCAGCCCCTGCCCCACACACTGGGGGGCTGGGGAGAGGGGGCAGCAGATCAGGAGTGAGGGGCACTGGGTCGGGACTGGCCATCAATATCTGCAAATGGGTCCTGGTACAAAAAAGATTGACAACCACTGGCCTAAAGCATTGTTCCCAAGATTGATTTTAATTCTAAAGGACAGACGCACCTATTTTAAACAGTGGCAGTTTAAGCTTGTAACAACATCAGGATAGGTCCTTTAAATCCCATTTGGAAAGGCTAAAGGGTACAGATCATGTCAGAAACATCATTGTATCTTTACAATATAAAGCAAAATTCATAAAAACAGGAGGCATTTTTTGTTTCAAATTCATTTTGTAGCTCGCCTAATAGCTGCTGACTAAGTACCCCTGTGGGCTATGCTAAAGAAATTAATATCTTCTGGAGAGCAATTACACAGGATATGGCTGCATTAAAGCTCAAGGCAAGAAAAAGAAACCATCCATATAAAGATCTTTGCCTGTCTCTTGTTTCTCTGTGCTTCCCCTCCCCTGCCAACACACAAGGCTCCTGGAGCAGGCAACGTGTCCCTTTTCCATCCATAATTTTTTAAAATGCAACAATGAAGAGTCATAGAGATGGAAAGAGGCACAGTCCAAAAGGGCCACTAAATTAAAGAGAACACAGGACTGTCCCAGGGTGCAGAGCAGTCTTTGGGAAGTTGCATGTCTCTAACAGATGTAGCATTGTCTCAAGGCAGAGATTTTTCTTCATCTCTGCTGCTTTCTGGTTGTTTTAAGGACCAAATGCTTCAGGGAGAAACAGAAAAAAAAATCAGAGTCCCTGCTCCAGCAACAGCAAGATGTCTGACTGCTACATAGTTTTCTTCCTAGTCTGCAGAGGCATCATCAGCTGCATAGGGCAGACAGATCAATTGTCATCAAACCTTTGATGGAAATATTAACAGCACCTTTCACTTCTGTAGTGCCTTTCAATCAAGCATCTTAAAGTGTGTTCCAAATACTAGGCTTCACAACACCTGTGTGAGGTAGATAAATAATATGGTACTGCTTTACCTAACACTGAAATGGAGCCATCTCCAGCATGAAATATGGTTGTCAGGGTAAAGCAACATCAGAGAAGGTGAGTAGTGTGCATTGTGCACTGTTAAACAGCTACTGTTTCAGAGTGGGCAGTGACTCCTTTGTATGTACAGAGACAAGTCTTCAAGATCTGGCACATGCAATTGCATGCATGTAAATCTGAGAAGCATGAACAAATCAGGTGTGCACAAACACCTGGTCAATTTGCAAGTGTGGGTTGTGTATTTGTATTTGTAAATTAGGTAGATGACTAATAGAGTGCACATTTGAAAAATCTACCCCAAATTGTTTTGTTTTGTTAATTAATCAGTTGGTAAACTTCACTGAGGACTGCACAGTCACTAACCTGTTGCCACTCTCCAGAAATAAAGGTAATTTAATCAACAGTTAATTCCAGTCTTCCAGCTTTGGAGACTCCACATAAGACAAGGCCCAGGCTCCATCCTGAGGAAGCCTGCATCCAGTCCATCTTTGGAATGGATAAATGTCATTCTAGCTTTCTTCATTCAATTTAATGAAGTAATGAACTATCCATGCATCTTTGAGATGTATTATCATATTTGATGTTGATAGCAAGATCTGGAAAATGCCTTGCTTTCTAATCATATAATAGTCTAAACATATTAGATATGCCTAGCTCAGAAATTTGAAAGTTGCACAAATAGATATACCTTTGGCACAAAACCCCTCCCAGTTCAAGTCACATATCACATGTGGCTATTGACTGCTGGAAGAAACAGGTTTTTACTAATTGGAGTCCTATCAGGTCTTCTAGTCCACTGCCCTAAGGAGCTGATATAACACTGTTTCTTGCATTAAATGTCCTGTGGAGTTGAGTATTTCCCTTGTGAGACAATATCACAGTCTAATAGATGACAGTAGTACTAAACATTCCTAATAGCCATCTATTAATGTGAAAGGGTTGTTCTAGATTGGATCCATGTAGGGAAATAAGAGGAATCTACTACAAATGTCGAACTATGGTCCTACTTGGCTTTCCCAGCTTACTGGTATCAGTAAAGTGAATGGTTTAAAAGGGGAATGGTTTATACTTTTGCTGCTGCTATATAGCTTTTTCCAGGTGAAATCTACTAGGAAGAAAATGGCATTGATTCATTTGGCTGTATGTAGGGAAACACTGTCTGTGCTACCGAGCCAGTTAGAAAAAATGTACTTTTCTGGAAGAACTGTGAAAGATATGGCAGTATATGTAGAGGAACCCCCCATTAAATCACAGTGTCTGAAGTCTCCTTGTACCACAGTTCTCCAGGGACTGAGTCATACATCAAATCTTTCTTGTAAGTTTAGTGGTATTGCTGAAAACTGGACAGGAAAACAAGTTTCCTTCTCTGGGTGTCATAGTAACCCTCATCCTAAGGGCTTCCCATTAGTAGAAGTTCTGTTTTCTGCTGCACAAATACAGTATGTGAAGAGGAAGAAGAGATTTCTTTCCAGTAAAGAAAGGAGACATCACCACTGGGAGTTGCTTTCATCTATATTCCCATATGGGACTGGAAAAAAGGCTTCTCTGAATGCAGCAGAAGGTGCATGGTTCCCTCATGCAAAGAACAGCCTTCTGGAGGCCTCCAGAAGCAACAGGATGGAAAAAACTAAGTACAGGGTTGGAAATCCCCATTTTTTAATAACTAGCAATAGAAAATTGTTGTGGCTATGACAATGTAGTGGTGCAGATGCCTCAGTATTAAGCTAGTTAGTGAGCACCTCATTTCATCAGCACTATGAGCTTGGGAGCAAGGGCCCAAAGATAAATACATGAGCCTAGACAGGGGTAGGCAACCCCTGGCATAGGTGTCAGAGCATAGCAAGCAACAGCATTTTGCTTGGCATGTGCGCCTCAGGGTGGATGGCAAGGAAGGAGCCAGGTCTGTGCTGCCACAACAAGGATCGGGCCCTTCATGGCTCCCCTGCTGTCCACCCCTGGTATGCCAACATCGTACAAGTCAAGGTTGTGAGAGTTTTTGACACTCTGCACAAAACCATTGTCGAGCCCTGGCCTAGACGCTGATGTCCCAATACCATATTACATAATGGGCACGTCTACATGAGATGCTAACTGCATAGTAGTCTGGTACTACTGAGCAGTAGCATTGTGTGTATTAGGCTACTGTGCAGTAGTGTCACGTAAAAGGCAGTTGCTGCTGCTGCTGCACACTAACTCTGGTTACTGAGCATTTATTTGGTACTTGCTTATACAAGTACTAGATAAATGTGCAGTAACCACTGTGCAGTAGCGTCTTGTGGAGATGCACCCAGTGTTACTTATCTGTTCATACCAGCATTGGCCACTGTGGTTCACCACAAGAAATCCAGGACTTTTCAGGCAGTGGTGGGAGTCAGGCTTAACTGACTGCTCTTGTTTCAGAAACTTTTTCTTTCCCCTGAATCTGCAAGCAACCTGTTTTATTAATGGTGATGGGCCAGCCCTCATGGTTCCCTTTCCAGGGATGGAGTGATTAAGCCTTCCTCTTGGAGAGAGATGTTATTGTTTCTTTCATGCCCTCATTAATGCTGGCAACCTCTGTGACATAATCACTCACTTCATGTGCACTTATATCCTAAGGCTTCTCTTCGCTTCTCACTTATATTGGAAACAACTCCTATTTGGCAGCTATTTGGGATAATAACTATATGAATAAAACACAGTCCGAGATTTACCTCTGAACTTTACCACTGGAAATCTTAGATTTTTGGCTCAGCTGTTAGAAGGTCACTTAAAAGGCCTTTGATAATGTGGCACTGGGTTTCCCACTCTGCTACTCTAAATTAAGTGTTTGTGAAGGAGATGATGAGGGGGCTTAGCTGGACACTAGATTGCGCTGGTATGATATATAAATTAACAACGCTTTTGTTCTAATAGCTTTGTATTAGGTCAAGGAGTCAGGGCTGAAAGGAGATATTGGGACATGATCGCTCGGTTCCCTGTACTGCTCTTATTTGGTGGTTCGGTTAGGTTCTGTTCAGTTCAGTTTAGTATACTTCTCTTAGAGTCTGCTTAAACTGATGAGGGTGACCAGAGTAGACAGCCTGCAGCAGAAATGTGGCATGTGACCCCCTTCATCTTAAATATAGATTGTAGAGACTGGAGCCCAGCATTTGTTGCTCAGTTAACTGAGCTAGTGACCATATCCTATGCTGGGCTCTATATTCTCCACAGACCACATGCTCGCTGTGTTGAAGGTGAGGTAGCTGCTGTCCAATCTGTGTTTTACCAGCTGTCTGCACACTTCTAATGCACAGTAAGGTTCTGTTGGGTAAAGCTGGGTAAAGTTTAAAGAAACCTATTATCTAAGTCAGTAGTGACCAACTTTTTTACAAGTGTGCCACAAGTTAACTTCAAAGTATGAGATAGTGCTACTCTAATAATCAGCCACCTCCAATGCCCAGAGCCCCTGAATCCTGTGGCCAGTAGGATGTGGCAGCGCTGAATTTGGTGGCACTTACCCCTGCAGGCCCAAACTCTTAAGTCAGCACTGACCCCTGACTCCCACCCAGCCCTTGAATGCTGGCCAGACTCCTGTGCCCAGCTCCCCTTTTAACTTGGCACCTGGGGCTTGCATGCCGAACACATGGGCTGTACCACTTCTGGCTTGTGTGCCATGGGTTGATCACCACTGAAGCATTTTGTCCATCTTTTGGTGAAGGAGCTACTAATCACTTCTGACTCTCTGAAATCCCTGTAGATACATTAGGCAACTCTCCCCCATATGAATTCTATGTCTCAGAACACAGAACAGCAGACTTCATTATTTTCTTTCTTTGTATTCAAGACCATGTAAAACTGACTAAGGTTTTTGAATGCTTCTCACTTCACTGTTGTCAGACAGGTCACACAATGTTAGCTAGTTTTTCCAAGAGGAATGCTTTTCTTCACTCATCGTCCTCCCCCACCATAGTCCCCTCTCTATTTCCGCTTCTCTTTCACAGGCATGTTATTGAAGTGCACAAACACTGACAAATGAAAAGAGAGCCTTTGTGCAATGGATTTTTTTTTCATCATGAAAGCTCTAAAATTTTAGCTTTTTAGCTCACTTAATCATTTTGACAGATGACAATACTAAGTACTATCACCAGACAGATGACACTAGACAGATGACAATACTAATCCTACAGCAGCTTCTCAAGGGAGAGTCTTATTGTAAAAATTGACATATATTGTACCAAGGTGCACATAATACATTTAGGAACACTGCAATTTGTTGCTTCACACACTCCCATATATTTCTAGGTCTTCATCACTTATGTCAGGATTTCGGCTAATCCCTGCTATCTCTGACTTAGGGCTCTGGTAAACCTGGCAAGTCCTTTATGTTAGCGCCCACTCTTGGGGCAGTTGAGATGGTGATGGATATAGAAAAGCACAGATGTTTGCTTAATGGTTATTACCCTCAAGGCTTATGCCAGAGCTATTGTTAGGGGAGGAGGGGAGTTGTCTTGGAAGTTGCCAAGTAATTTTTGTGGAATGATAGGCTGGTGCATTATAGAACAAATGGGGGCAGTTTGTAAATTTGCAGAACTACCTTCAGAAAGAATAGAAGGGAGTTGCCAGCTCATAGTAGCATAGGATTTGCTCAGCCACATCAGGCCGTGGGGCTGTCAAGTCTGTTCTTTTGTCTCTAGCAAGGACCAAAACCTGGTGTTTCAGAAGAAAGTGAAAGATCCCTATAATATACCTGACCTGTTGTGCTGCACTGTACATGACAGGGTGGAGAGTCAATGAGCAACCCCCTATAGAACAGGGGAGGCAAGCCTGAGGGGTCTGTATGTGCATTTTAAATACAGTTCATACCACGTTGGTCATAACTATGGTATAAAATCTTAGATAAGCAGAAGAGTCTCCTAGCTGTTAAGGGGTGATGCCCTGCAATCTGAGATGAGATTAGTCTTTTCTTAGTGGTACAATTATTATTAATGGGCATAAAACCAAGCTGCAGTTTGCAGAATCTGAATTGACTGTGTCTACTTAGTTTTACCCAGAAGATAGAGGCATTAGTTTGGAAAGTGGTGAGCTGTTCATTTTGTTTTGTGGATTAACTGTTGTGGCCACATGTTGAGTTGCTTTTAACTTGTGTGCAAACTTTGATCTTCCATATATTTGGTTTTTTCTGGTATTAACATGTATTTTCTGACCTGTGTAAGAAGAGCATAGCCCTAGCTGTGAGTTGTCTGAGCCTTGCTGATACCTTCCATATGTTGACTTATTTGGAGATATATTTTTTTCTTTATTTCTCTGATATATTCAACATCACAATCCCCATATGGTATTTTGTAACTGCTTCTTTGTGTATTCCAGCAGGAGTTTATCTTTTGCTTTTCAAAGGTTTGTCATAGAGCCTATACTTTGCAGAACAGTGTTGTGTGCCTGGTTCATCTAATTATTCTCCCTAGTTAGAGATGCATCAGGGGTTGTGTGTTAAATTGCTGAAGGTTTTTAAAGTTGAATATCTGAGCAGTGAAAAGCTGTAGAAACACCAAAGAGTGAACAGAAGGCATCACATATTGAACAGGAGCATTCTGCACTGGAATTACCACAAAAAGGTGGCTTGGACTCCCACTAACTGCAGCTGCTGATGCCTAGCTTTCCTCAGGAAAATTTGGGGCATCCTGGGACAGACATACCTCAGTGAGGCCAGGAAATCTTTTTTTTTTCCTCACAGGATACTTATAGCATGATGTGAGCGTAACGGTCAGTTCTAAGATATTCTAGTGATGGTTATCAGCTATCACATACCCAAGGTGGCACTTTCCTCCCACGTAAGATGAAAATATGGGGGTATGTGAAGTACACTGTCAAGTCTAGGTGCTTAGATTTTTAATAAAGGAAACCATCGTTTAAGATATATGTGCTCACATTGCAGTAATCAAAAACTGCCTTACAGACCGGGGTGTTTTCCCAGCAATCCCTCTGACTCAGTCCTGAAGAATACAAGGTTCTTCACCGAGTCACACTGGGAGAACATGACCCAATGCTATTAATACTAATGGAGAAGAAAGCATGCACAGGCCTAATTAGAGCTGACCCAGCAGTGTGCAACAGCAGCCTGTAACACCAGCAAGTTGCACAGAGACTGAAAATCGTGGCAAAGTGGTCCAAGGAGATACAGACCAGTTAAGTACAGCAGGGTAGCAGTGGTGCATTGAGCTAGTGCAATGATTTCTTATGGGCAGAGAGCAGGGATCAAGTAAATTTAGCCCACAATAAAAATGAGCTTGCTTGTTTATTCTACTCCTTATTAGACATGTCATAGCTCCATAGGGTTTTGTTGTATATGCTCAGGATGGGAATTATAGGGACATGTGATTACCATTATGAAGACTAGAAGATTCTCCTATTTTTTGCCATTATATCAAAGATTATCTACATGATGCCTTATTATACTGGCATCAACAAGCAAGACTTTGAGGGGAGTCAGCATGCAGTTGTCATGTGCATCAGCAACACAAATAGAACATTGTAAAAAACACAACAGCATGAGAAACAGCTTCTTCCTCCTCCTTTTCACATTGTTTTCCAGGCACACTCAAAATAAGATGTCATTCAAGCAGACCTGAAGTTTGCTGCACAAACAAGAAAAGTTGGCGGGTACACAGATGATCAGAAAGGTGGTGCGTTCTGCATACTGTGGGGATCATCAGCTTTTGGGCCTAGACTCTATTGGCATCTTGACATGTGCTCCAGGGTGAGGGGGGGAGGTGCGTTTTAATTAGAGTGGCTCTGGCAGCCGCTCTAATTAAAGTGCCCGCAGTGTTGCATGTATTCAGTGTCCCACACTTCAACATGGCAGCAGGGGCACTTTAACTAAAGCTTGTTTGATGAGCTCTATTTAAAGTGCTCCCACTGACATTTTTAAGTATAGGAATGCTGAATACACGTGACACGGAGAGCATGCTAATTACTAGGCTCTAGCCGACTTGATTAATTGTCAGAGCAGATGTCTGGTACATGTATAGATGCCTTATCAGTCCTACCTTCATCTGGAGCACCAAATATACAAATATTTTAAAAGAAGAAAATAGGAAGAGGGGGCTTGTAAAAAAAGCCTTATTGGCAGGTCTGTTCTGGAACAGATGGTTATAGATATTGCACTTGTAACCACTACGCTACAAGTATATGCATGTAGAGCATTTCACAACCTTTTCTTGAGTGGTAATGGACTGTTGTGTGAATAAACTCATTCTCGTGAGAGTGTTGTATGATCCAGCTCCCCAAGTTTCAGTTTCATGGACAACTGGCAAAATCTGCACCAAAGATCTAACAAAGCAGTCAAACCAGCAGAGATCAGATTTTGTCTTTACCTACAATTCCTCCCACCATATAAATCACAGAGTTTGGCAGTGCACTTGCATGGTATGATCTACTGTAAATCCTGGAGTTTCATATTAAAGTTACACAGTAAGCTTTGCTATATTGCACACTAAATCATGGAGTTTTACCAAAGAAGTTGCCATATCAGCTGCTTGCCTTCACTGTTTGTATTTATGGGGAGCATCCATCAGTGATAGATAAGGTCAGCTTGCTGCTGCTACTGCTGCTGCTGCCCAGAAATAGAGAGCAGCAGTTGTTCAGAATTCCTCCCGCACGCCGTCTTCAGTCCTAAGTCACACAGGAACCAAACCCTGGCAAAAGTGATGAGACATGCAGAACAGCCGGTAAGAAGTCCTGGGGCATGAAAGATAAACGTCTGGTTTTATTGTGACTCTGCCGATGTTTAGTTACTCTTCCTTTTGATCCTCATGTAAATTGTTATGCAATTTTCCATCAAGGCACTCAGGTACCCTAGAGATGAGCCAAGCACAGATGCCTGGCTCGATTAGACAGGTAAGGTAAGGACGCAATTTAAATGCATTAACGTCAGTTTCTATAGGATTGAAATAAAAGAACTATTTGAAAATAAAAGCCACTATGAAAGAGGAGGACATGCTGGCAATCCAGCCAAAGGCCTGTGTCTCAGGGCCACCTGAAAAGTTTAGATATAGCAGAGTATCATGAGTGGATCCAGGGTTAAGTAAAGCGGGGTGTGGCACACTGCCCTTCAGATCATGGCTGGATGGGAGTGAGATGTGACTGGAGCCCTTGGCCAGGAGGGGCACCGGGTGACTGGGCAGGGAGCAAGCACATGAAAGACAGGAAGACCCACTCCTGCCCCCCCACAAACATTGCTGTTGCTGTCTATGGCTGGTGGGCGATGGGCAGAGGAAGGTGCTCAGAGTCGCTCCTGCCCCACTCCAACTGTGTGCTGCAGCTACGCAGGGAGCTAGGATCAGCCTGGGACATCAGCATGCAAATTCCTCCTTCCAGCGCCTGTTCCTGGCCAGTGGAGGGACAACAAGGAGTGAGGTGGGTGGGCAGGGAGTAAGTGCTGGAATGAGGAACTTATGTTGCATCGTTGCTGTGCCTGGCTGAGCCAGGCACCCTGGACAGCCGCAGCCTACTGGGTTCTCTCTGTGCCTGGACCAGCTGCGGACAGCTGTGGCAGTGGTGGAAGGGTTTGTGACCACACCACTGCATCCCCCTGCATCATAAGATCATAGCAAAGTAGTGCTGGAAGGGACCTGATCCCCACTGTAGAGCATATATGGCTTATAGAAGGTCTTATCTCCAAAAAGAATTGAATAGACTAGAGACGGTCACTTGCAAACCATAACCACCTAGGTGGGGCTTTCTATAGTGAATAAAGACCAAATAAATGCAGGGAAGAGCCCACTGGGAAAATGACTCTCTGTTCAAATGTTGTTCAAATATCTATAGCAAAAACAGAAGCTGTTTTGCTCCATCAGCCTAGATGGGGAGAGTAGTTAGTTAGTCTTTACAGCTTGGGTGGGCAAAGCCTGGCTCACCGGCCAGATTGTGCCAGTGGTGGACTCCATTTCCCAGCATCCCCTGCCCGCATCACTGCAGCTAGTTTCCATGGAGACCCTAGTAGCAACACAGTGCAGGGCCAGGGTTTCCATGAAGACCATTTCCAGCAGGGCTTGCAGGGTTGGATGGGGATCTACTCCAGGGCTGGGATCTTGCAGCAGTGATGGTATGGTCTAGATCCAGGGCAGGACTGCAATCTGCTGCCTGCATGCCCCAGGCAGGAGTGTGCAGGCAGCGGGTCATGTCTGTCCCTCAGCTCCAAACCACAGTGTCACCACTGCAAGATCCCAGCCCTAGTCCTGGAGCAACTCCCCGCGCAGCCATGCACCCTGCCAGCGCTGCCAGGGCTGGACTCCATGGAAATCCTGGCCCCACATTGTCACGCACCGCCGCTGCTGGGGTCTCCATGGAAGCTGGTCACAGTAATGCAGGTAGGGGCCAATGGGAAATGGAGTCTAGCCATCGGCCGGATCTGCCATTTTGCCTACCCCTGCTTTACAGGGTGGCCGATAGAGGTGGTGCCTGGTAGATACTATCAGAGTTGGGGAGCTAACACAACTTCCTATTGTTCCCTGTCCCTTCAATAAATAATACTGAAAAAATACATAGGACCTTCTTGACTCAACCTGATTATTTGAACGAGCAGAAACCTCTAGGCCCATCTTCAAAGGCTGCAGTCAGATGGCTGGAAGGGTTTGACTGTATATAAGCCCAGCTCCAGGCCTTGGGCAGGTATGCCTGCAGGCTGCAGGGTGAGGAGCTGTGGACAAAGCTGGCTGTCAGAGGACGAAGGAGGTATCCTGGAGACTGTGGGAACAAGCCAGCTCCTTAGAGTAGGAGCGCAGCATAGATTTCATAGACATTAGGGCTGGAAGATCATGAAGTCCAGCCCCCTGCCCCAGGGGCAGGAAGTCAGCTGGGGTCATAGGATCCCAGCAAGATAAACATCCAAACATTTCTGGAATGAGTCCAGAGTAGGTCCCTGCCTGGCTTCTGAAGGGAATCTATTCCAGGTCTTGGGGGCTCGGACAGTAAAGAAATTTTTTCTGATGTCCAGCCTAAAATGGTTGTGGAGGAGTTTATGATCATTGGTCCTTGTTTTTCCTTGGGGTGCTCTGGTGAACAGGCGTTCCCCCAGATCCTGATGTACACCCCTTATATACTTATAAGCAGCCACCAGGTCCCCCCTCAGCCGGTGTTTTTCCAGGCTGAAGAGTCCGATGGCTCTCAGCCTCGCTTCATAAGACCTGTTCTCTTGCCCTCTGATCATGCGTGTGGCTCTCCTCTGGACTCTCTCAAGCTTCTCAACATCCTCCTTGAATTGTGGAGCCCAGAATTGGATGCAGTACTCCAGCTGTGGCCTCACCAAGACCGAGTCAGCGGGAGGATGACATTCTGAGATTTACTTGAGAAACATCTATGGATGCAAGCCAGAGTTTGGTTTGCTTTGCCAGCTGCAACATCGCATTGGTGGCTCATGTTCATTTTGTGGTCAATCTTGACCCCCAAGTCTCTTTCAGCAGTGGTACTAGCAAGCGTAGCACTGCCGGGCCTATAAGTATGCTGCGGAGTTTTTTCCCCTGAGATGGAGTACCTTACATTTATCGGTATTGAACATCATCACGTTTGTATCCGCCCACTTACTAAGTTTATCCAAGTCAGCCTGGATAACTAGCCTGTCCTCAGGTGTGGACACTATGCCCCAAAGTTTAGTGTCATTGGAGAACTTAGCCAGTGCACTTCTGACACCAATGTCCACATTGTTGCTAAAGATGTTGAAGAGAACCAGTCCAAGGACAGAGCCTTGGGGGATGCCACTGGTCAAAGAGCGCCATAATGATTTGCTACCATCGACCACTACTCTCTGGGTTCAACCTCGGAGCCAGTTTCCCAGCCCTCGGACTGTGGTGTAGCTGAGGCTACAGTTGGCCAATTTTTCCATGAGGAGATCATGGGACACCAGATCAAAGGCTTTTTTAAAGTCCAGATACATGACATCAATCTCTTCTCCCTTGTCCAGGTGATATGTCACCTGGTCATAGGAGATAAGATTGGTCAGGTAAGACCTACTCGTGACAAATCCCTGCTAGCTGTCCCTCAGGATGTTGCCCTCAGCCAGTTTATCCAGAAGGGTCTCCTTGATAATTTTCTCCAGAATTTTACCAGGGATTGAGGTCAAGCTGATTGAACTGTAATTCCTGGGATCTACTTTCTGCCCTTTCTTAAAGATGGGTACCATGTTGGCCTTCTTCCAGTCTTCAGGTACTTCATGTGAGTGCCATGAGTTTTTGAATATTTTTGCCAATGGTTGGGCTATGACACCAGCTAGCTCCTTAAGTACTCTAGGGTGTAATCTGTCAGGGCCAGCTGACTTGAAGGTGTCCAGCCTCTCAAGGTGATCCTTTACTAGATCAACACCAATGCTGGGTATAAATATGCCCTCACCCTGGCTGTCCCTCGTCTTGCTAGGCAGGGTGGTCCCATTGGACTGATGAAAGACTGACGCAAAGTACCCATTAAACAGATTGGCCTTTTCCTGGGTGCCAGTTGTCCCATTTGGTTCAGCAGTGGTCCAATGTTACCCTTGCTTTTTTCTGACTCCCTACATATCTGAAAAAGGACTTTTTGTTATCCTTGATATGTGAAACCAGATGGAGCTCAGTTGCAGACTTGGCTTTCCTGATCCACTCCCTGGAGGTACAGACCAGTGCCAAGTACTCCTCCTTGGTGGTGATTCCAGCCTTCCATCCTTTATAAGTGTCTCTTTTGAGGCGTGGGAGGTCCTCAAGTTCCCTGCTGAGCCAATAGGGTTGCTGTGCCCTTTTGCTACCCTTCCTCCGAGATGGGATGGCCATCCTTTGTGCTGTCAGGATCTCTCCCTTGAGGAGCAACCACTCCTCTTGGACTCCTCTTCCTGTCAAGTAGTGGTCCCTTAGGGCCCCAACAATGAGCCTCCTGAGCTTGTCAAAGTCAGCTTTCCTGAAGTTGAGGACTTCTGTATTGCTGACTGACTTGCCAGCTTTGCAATGGATAGTAAAGGTGATCAGCTTGTGGTCACTATCACCCAGCTTTTCTTCGATTCTTAGGTTGCTAGCTAAGTCATCCCCTTTGGCCAGTACCAGGTCCAGCAACGCTTTACCTCTTGTCAGCCCATAGACTTCTTGAGTCAGGTAGAGCTCATCCACACCCATTAGGAAGCTTTGTGACCACACAGATTTGGCCAAGTGCTCTTCCCATGAGATGTCCAGGTAGTTAAAGTCTCCCATGACAACCATGCATTGACAGCATGCAGCCTCAGCTAGTTCCCTGGTGAATTCCTGGTCCAGCTCTTGTTTCTGGTTAGCAGATCTGTAGTAGACACCTACCATGGTGCCCTCTGTGCCATGTTCCCCATGTATTTTAACCCAGAGAGACTCCAGTCATCCTTCCTGGGTGCCAACATCAATTTTCAGGGATGTGTAGCTGTCCTTGACATAGAGAGCTACACCCCCACCCCTTTTATCTGCATGATCTCTCCTGTACAGGGTATAGCCATCTATACCTGTGGCCCAGTCATAGGTGGAGTCTCACCAGGTCTCCGTTATCCCTTTGAGGTCATAGTCATTCTTGTTTAGCAGGAGGACCAGTTCCTCCTGTTTATTTCGCAAGCTCCTGGCAGCAATGTACAGGCAGGTAAGTGTCCCATTGGGGGCCCTTGCCTTCCCTACAGATTGTTCCGGGGCTAGAGTAGGGGTGGGTTCCCTTAAGTGCCTTAGCCTGCTGGATGTACAAAGGTTGTCCAGTGGGCTTGCAGTGGTGATAATCCCCCCAACCCCCAGCAGGCTTAGTTTAAAGCCCGGTTGAGCAGGTCAGCAAGTCTGGCTATGAAGAACCTCCTCCCCAGCAGAGTGAGGTGGAGGTCGTCTCTCCCCAGCAGACCACTGGCTCTCTCACCAAAGAGTGGACTGTGATTGTGGAAGCCAAAGCCTTCACGATGACACCAACACCGCAGTTTTTGGTTGACTACTTTGACTCATCTCTCCCTCCTCAGCCCATGACCCACAACCGGGAGGAGTGAGAAAAAGAAGACCTGTACCCCAACCCCCTAAGCCCCGCTCCCAGAGCCCTGTAGTCTCTCATGACCCAGCTGGGATTGCTCTGAGCCGTGTCATTTGTGCTCGTATGGATAAGGAGCATAGGGTAGTGGTCGGAGGGCCGAGTAATCTTTGGGATCCTCTCTGCCATGTCCCAGATGTGGGCCCCTGGGAAGTAGCAGACCTCCTGGGCTAGGGGGTCAGGGCATCAGATTGCCCCCTCAGGAGGGAGTCTCCCACAATGACTACTCTTCATTTCATCTTAGGGAGAGTATGGGTGGGTGATCCTCCCTTGTCTGCAGGAGCTGGCATCTCTGCAGGCTCAACTGGGGCTGCAAGAGGTTCATACCTGCTGCAAAGCCCCAGAGGGGGGGACCTTGGTGCGGTGGGCCTTGGGGCCTTTGACTACCTTGGTCCAACCCTCTGGGTAGACAGTATGGGAGATCCCCAGCAGCTGTTAGAGACCAAAGATAAAGTTTCTGACTGAATTGCAACCGGGTGGTTTATGCTTTGTTTTATAGTTTATGTTCCTCTGGAGCTTATACTCTGACCAGAGGACCAGGAGGTGGTTTGGACGCCTCACAGCAGGGTGCCAGTGGTTTCTCTGCATTTTGAGACCTGCTCTGAGCAGAAAGTGAGAGGCTGAGACCCAGGGGCCAAGGTTTGAGGCAGTGAGAGTCTCATCCAGAGGAAAAGGGCCAAAGCTGGGAAAGCTGAAGCCCAAACAAGAGTTCGAGGCCCGAGGGGCCAAGTTTGTTGGTTTGGGGCCAAGGGGCTGCACAGAATTGGGACCAAGTAATACCTGAGAGGCATGGATGTAGCTATGGGGGTGGCTAGAGCCTACAATTATAGCCTCTGAGGCATACTTAGGCCAGGCAGGCACATTCATTATCTGTAATAGTAATAGTAAAGCAGAGAAGCCCTGAGGGACTGTTTTAAAAGGGAAGCACCCTTAGAGAAGCCTAGAGAAGCAGGACTGAAGTTGAGGCTAAGAAGCCCCAATGACTAAGTCCAGGGGCAGAGAAAACCCAAGGATGGAGCAGGAGGGAGAGCACCGAAGAAGATACTCCAGTCAATAGAGGCAGCCTCCGCAGTGTACCCAGTGTATCATTGTTAATACCAAAGGTGTGGCTGGTAAGAGGTGAGCAACCCCAGGGGGAACAGCAGGTGAGTCTGACCATCAGAGGAGCATCAGATGCCAGGTTTGGGCCCCTGAGCTGACTACACAAGATCACACTGGGGCTGCTGAGTGAAGTCCTGATTGTGCAGATGATCAGCTAATTGTTGGCTGGCAGGGACCCCACTAGCTACACATTCA
Source organism: Alligator mississippiensis (assembly GCF_030867095.1). NCBI lineage: Eukaryota > Metazoa > Chordata > Crocodylia > Alligatoridae > Alligator > Alligator mississippiensis. The sequence continues at coordinate 171,047,796 of NC_081824.1, read as the reverse complement.
GTTTAAGGCACGAGGGAAACCAGCCACAAAGTTATTACATGTATTTTGTGTGATAATTTTGTGGTTGGTTTCCTGTTTTGTTCTGTCATTAATCGCCTGAAGGTGTGGCCAGGTTACCTGAGGCCACCTGTATCCTAGGTTACAGTTTAAGATGTGATTAAATGGTTAATGTCTACCATGGGCCTAAGTAGTATCTTTGGCCTTTACACAGATTTTAGTCTCTACTTCCCACAGTGCTAATCATCTTGCCCCTCTGAACACATTCACAAGGAATCTGTTCCGGCTATTTACACTTGGTAGCAATCCCACACTACTCATGGAGGTGCACAACCTTGTGTCAATCCCTGTAAGGCTGGTCTCAGATAAACTATGACTGGAAGCTGTTTCAGGAGAATGAGAGCTAATAGCCTATCAATTAAGGTACTTTTAGCCTAAAGCCTAGTGGTGAGGTCCTAGCCCAGGGCTGGGCAAAATGTGGTGCATGGGCCAGATTCGGCCCACCAGGGAATTCTATCTGGCCCACAGGGCACCTAAGAAGTTTTGAAAATTAATATTTATCTGTTCCCAGCTGCCTGTCAAAGATGACAGGAGGGGCAGTAGGACCCAGGGGAAGCCGGCAGGAGTCAGCAAAAATGCTAGCCCGCCCCCACTCCCTGCAACTGCTTTCCCTGCACAAGGCTGCCTCCAGCACCATGTGGCTTCTGGCTGCATTGCTAGACTGCGGGAGCACAGGGCCATGTTGGTACCCCCGGAGACCAGGAACATGAAGGGGGTGTGTGTGTGTATGTGTGTCCCTGCAATGAGGGAAGGGGAGACAGAGACAGAGAGAGCAGTAAGGAAAGAGAGAGAGTGTGTGTGTGTGTGTAGTGAGCAAGCAAGGTTCTTTGAATAGATGTGATATCTTTTATTAGACCAACTGAGTAGTTGGAAAAAGGTTCTTGGCAAGCTTTGAGGCGCAATCACCCTTCATCAGGCATGGGGAGTCTGAGTAAAGCACACAGTGTGTGTGATTGTGTGTGTGCACATGCAATGAGGGAAAGAGAGGGAGAGTACACATGTGTTTATAGGGTGTGTCCCCCCCCCACCATACACATGCAGCCACACCCCCCTTGCACTGCCATACATGCAGACACCCACACCCCCTCACACACCCTAGCCACCCTCCCCCGCAGCCCCCCACAAACCCCATACCCCCCACACCCCACATATTCGCACCCACATCCCCCCAGAAATCTATACCCACCCCCCACAACGTACAAGAGTAAGACTTCATTTTAAACTATTGTACAATCCCCTCTATGTACACTACACAAACACATGTAAATCAGGACAAAAATATTTTTTGAAATCAAATTAACAAATGCTGTAGATGTTTGCTTTTTAGAACATAATTTGGTATTTTTCAGGTTCCAAGATGGCAAAACCTCTTGCTGAAAAGAGTACTTCAGGGGCGACAGGAGGGACTTCTGGTGGCAAAGGTCAGGGGTTAGGGGGAATGACTTCCAGTCACCAGATGGCAAGCAGGGGGTGGGGCACCTGTCACGGGGCAGGGCTACCCATGCAGCCCTCAACAGCTTGCCAAAACTTGGTAAGCGGCCCTCCACCCAAAATAATTGCCTGCCCCTGTCCTAGCCCTTTCTTATTTAGATGAGGTTTGAACTATATCTGCTACTTCCCAGTTAAGTGCCCTAACCAGCCATCTCTACTAGGTTACTGGGCTAAAGGGTGAGAGGGCCCTTCTCTGCCATTGCAAAGCCTTTTTATGACTCACACAAGATTGTGTGTCTTCCTAGGGGGAGACACTAAAATCTGTATAAGTGGCCCAAAATGTCACGCACATGGCTACCAATCCAAGTAAAATACCATGTAATTTACTTGGATTGCTGGAGCTGGATTTGGAACATGGGCTGCTCCACCATTCCCATTTTATCAGCTGGCAGCCAAGAATACCCCAGGCTCCTTTGCATCAGAAGCAAAGCACCATAGAAGCATTCATTAATGAAGACTTTTTTGATGTTATGATTTATTTTAGGTTGATATAGTCTTCCCCATTTTCTCCTGCTCCTCTCTTCTTGCCTCTTCTTCCTTCTTTCTCCTCCTCCCTTCTTCCCCTCCCCTCTTTCCCGTCTTCCCCCCTCTCCCACTCTTTCTTCTTTTTTTTCTTCCTTCTTATTTAATTATTATTTAAATCACCCACTAAGTATCTCAAAAGTGCAAATCAAGTTAAATGCTCCCTTTTTCAAAGAGCTTACAATCTAATTTCAGACATTCTGCAATAGAGAAGTTAAAAGAGTAGGCAAGGTCCAGGGAAGGAAGGATTGGGGTAAACTTACATAGGTGCCTGGCAATTTTTAATAAAAAGAAGTTAAAAAAATGTATTTGATATGCTATGGGCTGGGACAACAAGATGTACACATGCAAAATGACTTGTTCGAAGATCTGTTTTATGTCAGTGGGAATCACAAGACAAAACTCTCTCCTCTTACAGCAGACTCTGCAATATCCTATTGTGGTCTCAGTTTTAAATTTAAGGAAAGCGGCCCATATACACAGTGCTGAGCTGGCCCTGAATACAGATTTGCTACAGTTTGCTAACAATTTAGCTTACTTAACCTGGGCTGTTGATTTTTTTTAAATTCATACCTGGAGGCAAAAGAGAGTGTGACGGCTGCCTTTCAAATAATATGTCTGTGCTTCAAATTCTATTTCTTCTGAATGCTCCTTATAACAGGATTTGGAATCACTACAAGGCTTTGGCTTCACTAAGGAAACAACGAAGACATTTAAGGCAAGGCAGCTGCATGTCAAGAGTAATATTTGTCCCTCTGTTTTGGGATTGTGTGTTTCTGAAAACAGCCCTGGTCTCTCAATCTTAGGAGGTGAGAATTTAAAATCTGAAAGGCTGGGAAGCGATGTCTGTGTAGGGTATGACCCTGCTGAGGCATGGTGTGCGTGTGTGTTGGGGTGCGGGGGGGTCTCAGTTTAACTCTGGACATCGTGTATCAATATATGCCAAGTTCTACATGTCCCTGCCACCTCCTGTCCTGCTGCTGCTCCCCACCCTTTCTATTGTTTTCTTGGCTGAACTTTTTATTGTATACAACCAGTACATCTGTTCTTTTGGCAGTTCTGATACCAAAAGTAGGCTCTCCCAAGAAATGGCTGCCAGACCATGTATATGAGAGAGAATTATAGAGAAGTAGAGCTGGAAGGAACCTCCAGAAGTCATCTTTATGCAAACCAACCTTTACAAATACATTGTCTAACCTCTTACTAAAAGTACAGTCAACCCTTACACGACCATATGACATAACACCCTAACCTGCCACAGGTAAAGAAGGGGGACTATGGTGGACAATGTTCTGCCGCTCTGTGGGTTGTAAAAAATATGCTCAAGAGATCCAAGGAAGAGGACCACACCACCTGCTACAGAGAGGAAGCAAAACTCCCCACAATCTGTACCAATTTGACCATGGGGTAAAATTCCTTCCTGATCCCAAATATTGTGATCAATCTGACCCTGAGTGGAGGAGCAAGATCCTTCAGCCAGGAACCTCTTAAGTCCCAGCAGAACCACTGGCACACCCCAGCCAAAATCCCCAGATCAAATTATGCCCAACCCCAAATGCTTCTGAGCAAGGCAAAAAACTGTGCCCCACCCCCTCTTCCTCCAGCTCACGCAGCAGCAAAAAGGGGAAAAAAGATAACTGTTGTGTCCCAAGACAGCAACAGACTGTTTTCCACAAGTGGTGTTTCTTAACGATGTGCAATGAATGAAAGGTCTTTAGGGATAAGCTCAGCCTGTGACTTTGTAAGGATTTCCTACTTGATAAATGTGCTATTTCATGTACTGAGAGACTGGAATGGGTTCAACTTTGTAACAAATGAGATGGGAACTGCTGGTATTATTAACAGCTGGTAAAAAATATGGACTTGGAATAATTGCATTGGAGCAAGCATTTATTAATGTTTCAAGGTGGAAAAAGAACATATGAGACACACTTCTGTATTTCTTTTGTTCTCTTTTTTCTGTGTGAGAGAGAAAGAGAAGGAGAGGTCACCTAACCTACCAAGGTAATAGTCTCTGGACTTTAACAAAGCTGTAGTATGTGTAATGGTATGAGCAGAGTGATGGGAACTAAGAAGCCCTGAATCCAAATCTCAGTTTTGTCAGGATCTAACACTGTGCAGTCACAGACTTTATTTAACTTTTCTGTGCAGTACATTTTGAAAAGGGATGAGCGCAGGCCCAGGCCAATAGTGGGAAGACACTGTTCATTAGGGGATTGCATCGTTAGGGCATTCTTTAGTATCTCTTGTTTTTATGACATTGAAGGTTGTCATGAAGGGGGTGAGGGGAACCTACTCCCACCAAAACAATTGGGACTTAGGAGACAGGGAAGCCTTCAGCCCAAATACGGTGAGGTGGAGGATTCTTCATTCTGAACATGCTGTAGGGTGAGGCGGGCTTACAGCTGACTGGGCTTGGCTGGGTAATTAGCAGGTGAGGGGGGAAAAGGATGGGAGAAATGAGGAAGGAGAAGAGGAGGAAGACAGGAAAAGGAGAATGGTAGAGAAAGAGGGGTTTTATGGCAGAGATGAAAAAAGAAATCAGGAAAGACATTTGAAAAGGAACATGGCAGCTCAAGTTTGATTGGAAAACCAGAGTTACCATCCAAAAGGTAGATCCATACAAAAAGGGACCATTTAATGAGCAGAAGCAGTCAGGACTTGCCTGGGCTTGTCAATCTGAAACCAAAACAAAAAAAAAAGAAGCTGCTGCAAAAAAATGAATTCAGGAAAGCCAAAAAGCAAACAATCCCAATTTGAGAGATGGAAAAGAAATAGGAGGGAAAAAAAACCTTGTCCATGTAAAGATGAATGAAACAGCAAAATGAGCGTGACAAAAACTGCACGCAGTAAAAGAGACAGCAAGGAGAGCAGCAAGGACTGTGGAATGAAGATAACAGTGGAGAAATGGAGGATGCTTCTACTATGGGTGTGTGACCGGTAGTCCTTTCTCAGTCCTTCTGTCCTTGGAGCAAGAGCCCAAAGTGTGTTAAACACGTTTTGTAGTTAATGATGTTAGCCTCCCTTAAATGGGACTGGCTCCTTTCCTCTGTGTCAGGGAGGCCTCGAGTAGCTTCCTCAGACCTGGCACTTTGCTTATTAATTTCCAAGCTTCTCAGAAATGCAAAGCTGGCCCCAGTCCGGAATGGATCGGTCTCTCATCTGTGTGTAAATAAGTGAAACATCAGAGATGACAAATGAGCTGAGAACAAAGCTATGTGTAATGAAGCGGTCTTGAAGGTTCATGCTTCTTCCTGAATGGAGGTTACAAAGAATTTTTTTCATCTTTGAAGTCCCCTACTGAGAAACACATCCAATTAAGTGTGAATAATGTGTACACTGAGTCTCTGTAGTTGTACTATATGGGCAAATTCTCAGATCCAGACAGTAGATCTCTCCTCCCGTATTTAGGACCTTCTTCCATGCACAGAAATTCTGTTGGGCAGAAGATGTGGAAGAGGCAGTCTATACAGCACCATCTCCCCACCAGACCTGGTAGAAGTAACCTTGATGCTGAGGCCTGTCAACTCCAGTTCCTCAGGGGCAGGCTTGAATATATCTGAAAGGAACTGTGTGTTGTGAAAGTTTCCTGTGAGATACCATGGAAGTGACAGGCTTTGAGAGATCTCCCATAGTGAATCTTGGGATAATAAAACAGTTACCCCCTGTGTGGTCCCACCGAGCTGTTCCCAATCCATCAGGATTTTCAGCAGAGAGATATGAAAAGCTCTTTAAACAGTAGACTAGAATGTGTCTCCTGAAATAAAGGTTGCTACATGAAAAAACTAAGAGGAAAACCAGGGTATTCAAATATTTAGAGAGAACCAAGGCAGGTTTCATTTGCCTCCAGGATACATTTCTCTCCTTAAGAGAGCGCAGCTAAGTACAGGGACAGCAGTGCTCTGAATTGTTCCTCTCCTCCGCAAACACAAACACTAACAGGGGAACTTGTTCTGCAAAAGGAAAGAAAAACCATTAAAATTAATAAGTAAGCAGCTACTACAGGCAGCTGCTTTGTCATTCTAAATATTGCCAGAGAGAGCAGTATTTTTACTCCAGCAATGCTAATAGACTAACCTTGTTCTCTAAGAGATCAAGGAGAGTTGTATAGTGTTCAGGTGGGAACTGGGAACACTGGACCCTTTGGATTCAGTTCCACCAACTCTTGCCCACCCCTAGCAGATGTGTTATGCCTCTCCATGCCTCAGTTTCCTTTTTCATATAAACAGAGATAACACTAAAACTATAAAATATGTTTTAAGTAACTGAAGACCCTTGTGGAAGATTGTAGTAAAGGGCAAAAGAGTGATTATTTATGCTCATCACCTTGAGAAATTAGCTCTTAGACAAAGCAAATCTATCCAAAATTAAATGGGTCTAGACATTAGTTAATATCTCCAAGGGGAAACATATATAGGGGAGAGGGTGGAGACCTAGCTTTTCGTTGTGTGTAAGACTCATTGGGCATGCCTACATGGCATAGTGACAGGTGTCTACACGTGACCAGCAGCTACTTCACCATAGCAGTGTGCTCCCCTGTTAAAACGTGCCACTACGGCAAAGTAGCTGCTAAAAATAATGGAGCATCACATGTACAGCGCAGTATGGGCAGTACTACACCATGCTTTAGTACTTCCAAAAGAAAGTACTAGATCACAGAGCAGTAACAACATCGCTATAGGGCAATGTGTAGATGTGCCCAATGATCATTCTTTATTTGTTTCTTCTCTTCATGGACAGAATCAAATGCTAACATTTTTTACCTTCTCTAAGATGTTCAGAATGTGATGAGTTCTTATACCACTAGTCTTAGACTATTGAATATGTTAAACTGGAGGACCTGAGAGAGGCTCTAAGATCAGGAGTAGAATAAACAATATTTCACCATCAATATATGGTGGAAATGTTCGCAATAATAAATCTATCTTGCATGACTCTAAGTCATTTGATCTGATAGATGGTTTAATGACTTATGGCAAATGGCTTGGTAAAGCTCAGTCCTACTTTGACTGGGGCAGGTATGTGCAGCACCATCAGCACTACCTCCTTTGATACTGGGAGCATCTACACAAGGCACTTTATTGCTACAGTAAAACATCACAGTCTACACATGCAGGGCAATTGCTATCCAGTAAATTAGGCTATTGAACATTAGCTAGTAGCTGTAAATATAGGCACTAGTTTAACTGTGCAGTACCACACTTCAAAATAATGACTGGGAGCAAATTTGCTTGCAGTCAGCCTAAGTAGTAAGGGACCATAGGGGATGAGGAACTGATTAGTGCTGGGACTGGGGAGCTATCTGGCCCCTGTCCCAGCTCCCAGTTCCCAGAATGGGTCTGGGAGCTCCAGAGAGTGAGTGGGAGCTGGGAACTCAGCCCCTGCTTGCTCTCTGGAGTGGTGTTCCCTGGGCTGCCTGCTCCCCCATCTCTGTGTTTGTCCCAGCACATAGCACTTTGGTGTGATTTATGACACTTTTATTTTTTGGGCGGAGGGGGAGGGGTTTCTTACTAGGAAGTCCTGGTAGCAAATTTTTCCTGCTGATTAGCAGCACCATGCATGGTTTAATGTGCAACACACGTGGTTTATGGCATTGCAAAGGGGTTTATGGTGCCACAAACGACATGTGCCTGCATGTCTGGCTCTGGCAAATCTGCTCCCAGCAGGGTGCATGTGTAGATGTACTCCCGGGGAAGGCTTACTGCACAGTATTGTATGCATTAATAGCACATGTAGACGTGCCCACTGATTGGTTGTTTTCAGTGAAACCAATGCTTGAAGAAACCATGACAGAACTGTATAATGCATAGGGGAGGTTGACAGGTGGAGGTAATGATTCATAGATGTTAGGGTCAGAAGGGACCGCAAAGGATCATCAAGGCTGATCCCCTGCCAGTGGCAGGAAAAAGCGCTGGGGACATGTGACCCCCAGCCAGGTGCTTGTCCAGTCTCCTCTTGAAGACCCCCAGGGTAGGGGACAGCACCACCGCCCTTGGAAGTCTGTTCCAGATTCTGGCAACTCTGACCGTGAAGAAGTTTTTTCTGATGTCCAACCTAAACCTACTCTCCATCAGCTTGTAGCCATTGTTTCTGGTTATTCCAACAGATGTTCTGGTAAACAGAGTATCTCTTATTCCCTGCTGCCCCCCCTTTGAATTTATATACTGCCACAAGATCTCCCCTCAGCCTTCTCTTGTGGAGACTGAAAAGGTTTACCCTCAGCCTTTCCTCATAAGGCCTTCACTGCAGGCCTTTAACCATATGAGTGGCCCTCTTCTGGACCCTCTCAAGGTTGTCCACATCCTTCTTGAATTGCAGTGCCCAGAACTGGACACAGTGCTCCAGCTGCAGCCTGACCAGTGCTGCATAGAGGGGGAGGATCACCTCCCTGGACCTGTTCGTGATGAACCTACTAATGCACAACAAAGTGCAGTTAGCTCTGCTAATTACTTCATCACATTGATGACTCATATTCATCTTGGATTTAACAATGACTCCAAGATCTCTTTCTGCTGCTGTGCTGCTGAGAAGGTCATCCCCCAGCCCATAGGTGTGCTGGTGATTCCCTCTCCCTAGGTGCAACACCTTGCACTTGTCCTTGTTAAACTGCGTCCTATTGTTCCCTGCCCACTTCTCTAACCTGTCCAGGCCAGCCTGGATTCAGTTTCTTCCCATCAGTGTGTTTGCTTCGCCCCATAGTTTGGTGTCATCTGTGAACTTGAATAGAGTGCTTTCTACGCCCTCATCCAGGTCTCTGATGAAGATATTGAACAGCATCGGCCCAAGGACCTAGTCTTGGGGGACCCCACTTGGGGGATCCCGATCTTTCCAGGTTGATACTGGCCTGTCCACCACTGCTCTCTGGGTATGACCCTTAAGCCAATTTGCCGTCCACATGATTGTATAATCATCTATGGCACAGCCGTTCAATTTGTTTATAAGAATAGGATGGGAAACTGTGTTGAAGGCTTCTTAAAGTCCAAGTAGATGACATCTACCTCAACACCTGCACCTAAGTTTTTAGTGGCCTGGTCATAGAAGGAAACAAGGTTAGTTAGGCAGAATCTACCTGCTGTGTGAACCTGTGCTGGTTGCCCTTCAGCATTATATTACCCACTGGACTCCTAAAAATGTGATCCTTGATAATTTTTTCAAGAGTTTTCCTGAGGATAGAGGTGAGACTAACAAGTCTATACTTACTTGGATTGTCCTTCCTCCCCTTCTTGAAAATAGGAACCACATTGCCCTTTTCCAGTCCTCAGGCACCTCACCTGAGCACCACGGGTGCTCAAACACTCATGCCAGTGGCTCTGCTACGACACTGGCTAATTCCTTCAGCACCTGTGGGTGGAGCTTATCCAGTCCCACTGATTTAAATACATCCAGCCCCGCCAAGTGTCTTTTTACTAGGTCGGCACTAACATTTGGTGGGCTACAACCCATCAGTAATGCATTTTGGAGATTTTTCTAGACTCGAGTTCAAGAATACAGAGGCAAACAACTCACTGAAGAGATCTGCTTTGTCCCTCCTATCTGTCACCAGCTGCCCTTCTTTATCCTGTAGGGGCCCTATGCTGCCCTACGCCTTCTTTTTGCTCCTTATATACCTGAAGGACTTTTTGTTGTCTTTAATTTTTGTTGCCAGCCTGAGTTCCATTGCTGCTTTGGCCTTTCTGACTGATTCCCTGCAAGTGCGAGTCAAGGAGGTATACTTCTCCATGGTAGGTACCCCCTGCTTCCACAGCCTATATGCCCCTTTTTTGCCCTTAGGCTTTCCTGGATTTTCCTGCTTAGCCAGGAGGGTTTTTTTTAGCCCCTTCTCCCCCTTTTCTATGCAGTGGGATTGCCTCCTTCTGTGCCCAAAGGATTGCTTCCTTGAGGAACAATCACCCTTCCTGGACCCCCATTTTGCCAATGCTCCTGAGTGTTAATGCCCCACTAACTAATCTAAGCCCACTGAAGTCAGCCTTTCTGAAGTCTAGCACTTCTGTCCTGCTGGTTACTTTTCCCACCCTTGGCTGGATAGTGAATTCAATCAATTGATGCTCACTATCCCCTAGGTTGCCTTGCACCTGCTGATCCCCCACCAGGTCATCCCCCATAGCCGTCACCAAGTCCAGCAAAGTGTTCCCCCTAGTGGGATCGTATACCTCCTGTGTCAGGTGGAGGTCCTGTAGGCAGGTTAATAACCTACATGAGCAATTAGTTCTGGTCGACTGCTCCTCCCAGCAGACGTCAGGGTAGTTTAGGTCACCCATGACAACTGTATCTCTTAACCATATGGCCTCTGAGAACTGCCCAGAGAATTCCAGGTCTAGCTCATTGTCTGGGTGTGGCGGTCTATAGTAGACCCCCACTACCAAGTCCCATTCCCCTCACCCCCATTGTATCCTAACCCACAGTACCTCAGTTTGGCCCTTCTCTTATCCCATCTTAATTATAGAAGATGTATATTGCTCCTTCACATAGAGAGCAAACTCCCCCACCTCCATTTTCCCCCCATTCTATCCTGTCTGTGCAACCTATAACCTTCAGTGCCTCCCACCCAGTCATGAGGAGGATCCCACCAGGTTTCAGCTAACCCAACCAGGTCAAAGTTGTTGTTTGCAAGCAGGAGTGCAAGTTCCTTCTGCTTGTTCCCCATGCTCCTAGCATTAGTGTAGAGACATTTAAGAGACATGATGGTAGTGGTGGTAATTCAGATAAGCCCTGTACTGTACTGCTTTAAAGGACTTCAGTTTCCTGAATTCTCTAGCCATCATTTGCACCAAAACAACACTAACTTAAAATAATAATAATACCATGTTTTTATTCTCAGCATCATTGGAAAGTCCTTTAGAGTGTTTTTCCCTAGGCTAGTAAAACTTTGTTACTCTTATCACTTGTCATCTTCATTGTGTCTCCAGTCCAACATTTCTATATGGTCTGTTTCCGATATTATGCACAGGCCACCGCTTCTGGTGCTGGTGTTGCCAGATCTTGTGGGGTGCATTGCAGTGCTACAGGGCATCTCAGGAGATGATCCATAGTTTGCTTCTCCTGACAAACACATTGGTCCGTTGCATAGAAGCCCCATGATTTCATGAGAAATTTGCATCTTCCAAGACCTCCTCAATCTGTTCAGGCTCTGCCACATATGCTATTTGTAGTTGGAGCCGGGTGCTAACTCCACACTGGGGATAATTCCTTGCCGGCTCCATTCAACAGCTTTGTCACCTTGTTTCTCCCATTCTTTTTGCCAGAAGGTAGTTCTGGCTGATTTTGGTGATATGATCAATGGTGTGGTAGAGGACAAAAAGCTATTTCTTGATGACAGATGACAGTGCACTGGTTGATGTCCATATAGTGGGGGCGGTTGTCTGATTCTTGTACCTGCTGGTCAATGCCACCTGCTACTTTCCTCCTGATGTAAGGGGTGCCATGCCAGATAGTGCATATAGGCAGGGAGCAGGGGTGGGTTTTAGGCAGTCTATTATAATTCTGCACGTATCATTTAGGGTGGTGTCAATATGTTTACTGTGACTTGAGCATCCCCAGGTGGTGCAGGCATATTCAGTCACAGAAAACCAGTGCTAAGACAGTAGTGCATAGGGTGGATGGATGTGCTCCCCACTTGGAATCTGTGAGCTTATGCAGAATGTTGTTTCATGTGTTGACCTTGGTTTTGGTATTTAATATGTGCTTTTTGTAACAAAGTGTACAGTCTAGTGTTACCCCTAAGTAGACTGGGTGTTTCTGTTGTTCAAGACTCTGGTCACCCCGGTGACATTCAGGTGTTGTTCCACATCCTGGTTCCTCAGATGGAAAGTGCAGATTTGGGTTGTTTTAGGGTTGGGTTTGAAATAATTTTTTAGGTAATAATCTGACATCTTGTTCAGTGCCCTCCCCAGGATCTTCTCTGTGTCCTCAAAATTCTTCTGCAGTGTGGTACTGCAGAGATCATCGGCATAGATGAAATGCTGACATTTAGCAGAAAGTGGCTGATTGTTAATATCGATGTTGAATAAAAGTGGAGCGAGCACAGTGCTTGTGGTAAACCACCATTTTGGAAGCATCATCTACTTTTCTGGCCATTTAGTTCCACTTAGAATCTCCTGTTCTTTAAGAGGCTAGGAATGGTCTAGCTTAGATCTAAGTCATCAGTCATAAGGTACATTTTGCAGATCATGATGTGATGTTGGACAGTATTGTATGCAGCAGATAGGTCAACAAGTGCTGTGCTGGTGATCAATTTCTGTTGGAAACCATCTTTGATATGCTGTGTGAGGTTTAGTAGTTGGCTTACAGAGGATTGGCCTGGTCTAAAATCTGCTTGGTCTCATGTAAGTTTGGAATCTACCAAGCGTGAAATTCGTTGCAGGATAAGACATTTGTAGAGTTTGTAGGTGATGCTGAGGAGGGAGACTGGTCTATAACTTTTTGGTGGTGAAGCATCTTTCCCTGGTTTGGGCAGAGCTGTGATGACTCTTGCCTCCCTCCATACCGATGGTATTTGTTTACTCATTATACATGCACTGAACAGATAAAGGAGCCATTGCCTTGCAAGCGGTCTTAGGTGTTGTACCATCTTATCGCTGGTGACCTAAGTGTATTAAAGAAGGTCTGTTTTGCTGATCCATGTTTGTGAATTTTTTAAACCTGGATCCAGCACAAAGCAAAACTAATCCATGGGAAGTAGAATGACCTTGTAGTGAAGACATAAAACAGGAAATCAAGGTGTGTGGGAATTTACTGTGTGATATGAGATGACAGGATAAGCTAGGGACAGATCATCTTCCCTTTTCAATAAGAAAGTGGTCTTTCCCGTGGGTGTGTGAGTAGGTGAGACTGGCTTCAGTTCCCACCCTGGGATGTTTTAAGAATGCTTTGGAGCCATATAAATCACTGCTCATAGACTCTCAAAGTGAATAATTGCCAGGGTCCCAAGCCAGTTTGTCCAGTGAGATAAGCAATAGGCATAGATGGGGTGCTGTACCCCAGTGCCAGTCTAAGGGTGGGCAAACTGTGAAATCCTGCATCAATGCATGTAAAAGCACAAGGCCCAACACTTTGGGGGTGGACACAGGCCCAGCTAGCCCTGTAGCTGAGAAAGATGATCTCTCATAATTGGGAGGACATAAACCAATCACTAACTGAAAAATAAGCATCCCACAAGACCAGATTGTTCCATAATAGCCTATTACTGGCTTTCTTACATCATTTCCCTGATGCATCTGGTGATGACCACAATTAGACCCAGCATATTGCATTAAAGCCCTGATCTTACACCATTAAAGTTAATAGGAACTTTGTCATTGATTTCAGGAAGAGTAGGGTCATGCCCTTGATATTCCTATAGTCTGTTCTGCTTCTGCCACTGAATGACTATGTGAGTCAGTCCCCTCCTCTGTATCTTAGTTACCTCATCTGAAAAATGGGGAGATGGCTCTGCCGTACCTCACAAGGGGTTGTGAGGCTGAGCTAATTCATGCCACACGAAACATTTATCAATCCTCCACTTAGCTGTTAGCCACAGAGCTCCTAGCTCAGGTGCCTTCGGCTGCCCTGCTTTGGAGAGATGTAAGGGAGAAAAGTAAGTCGGATATGATGTCAGAAATGCTTCTTTACTTATTACAGATTTGGGAAAGGCACTTTTTTCTGGTGTCGTTGGCAGCTGTCTCTCAGCAGTGCCAGCTAGGGCTTAGAGGGCAGGAACTTGATTGATACCTCTGTGTCAGTGGGACATACCGAACTGTCTATTGCTTTAGGTGTGTGAAACAATAAATAAAAAAGCCTTCCCCCCCCTTAAAATTCACTCTAGTGAGTAAGGATTTAGCATGAATGGTAAGAAGCAGGCTGTAGTTAAATCTCGCACCGCCTCCCCGCCTTACCCCCACCTTGGCAAGTATCTATCTACTCGATTCTGTTTATGAGAAAAAGCAAAACCAAGATGCAGTAGGCGAGTGTGGGTTTTCCCCACAGCTTTTATATGAATGGGATACTTGGACAGTGCAGATCACAACTCTGAGCAGGGGGATCCCTGAGGATCAGCATCTTTCTCCTTTTACGTGGAGCACAGTTGGATGGTTTCTTTCAGCTTTTGCCTGCAAACGTCATAGAGGAAGGCGGAGGGGGAGGGGGTTGTTTTGTTTCATTTTTCTTATTTAATGCCAATAATCATCTCTGCTGGGTGGCTGGCAGCCTTTTCAGCAAGAATCTGAGAGCAGGGCTTGGAGTCAGGCATGCCAAGCAGGAGAAAAGCAGGCATGGGGTCTTTGAATCTGATAGGATCAGAAAATGCAGTCAGGCAAGAGGCTAATTGTGCCTCTTTCATTTGGGGGCTGTGAGATGCTGCCCAGCCCTGTTCTGCTGTTTTTTCTCCAGCCTCCTTCAGGAGAAAGCAGGATGAAGAAAGAATTGCACCTGAGAGCTACCAATCCTGACAAACAACCCCTCGGAGTGTCAGCCTTGTCCTGGCTCCTAGGGGATGTTGGAAATGTTTTAATGGTGTCCTTCATTTCTACCTGCTAGCATTTGTATACAGGTCTCCACCTCCTCTTGTTTTCTCTCTCTTTGCCCCTGCTCAGGGCTAAGCAAATCAGACACAACTGACAGTGTGGTCTGAACCAGCCAGCATGGCAGGCATTTTTACTGTCCAGTCTCTGATACTCACATTAATGTGCTTTACAGTAAACATCTCCCATTCCCAAGTCACCTTGGCTTTTAATGAGTTGCATTTAAAACTACTTGCCAGCCCCCAAATCCCCTGTTATTATTTCAGCTGTGACTCTGAGATAAGGCAGGTGGTAAACAGAGGTGAATGGAAAGCGGATTTGCCTGGAAGTGTGTATGCTTGTTCTTTGGGAAATTTTAAAGAGTGCTTGGCTTGCCCTTTTGGAGGCCTTTGTTCTATCTGTGCTCCCCATTTCCTGCCCACAGTTCCATGTCCTGGATCTGAATCAGTTGACAAAGCACCTCATTAACATTTCCCATACAAAGGATGCTGAATGGTCTGCTTCTGCTTCACGCAGGTGTCCTTACAGGTGTCTTCTGTGGGTACACAGGAAGGTGATGACACCTGTTCCAGCCTGTCACACTAGAGCTGACCAAACTATTTACAGCAAAGGATATATGTGCTGAGTTTGGCCCTGCTTTGTTTGTAAGTGCTCTGAGAATGGACTGTGCAATCGCTCTGACCATGTTTGGTGTCTGAAATCACTCGCTGAATGCTTTGTGGGAATTGCTCCTAAACGTTTGCTCTTGGCCTTATAATATCTACAATCTGGAATTCAAGTGACTTGGATTTGACACAGGAGTTACATAATATGTCACAATAGGTTGTGTGATTGTTGGGAGACAGCTGATATCTGATCTAATCAGTACTTGTAAACTGCATCAGCACACAGCATAGAGATAACTATCCTCCTTTGACAGGGAGGCTCTTTGCTAGGAAGAGCAGACCCATTGCAACTCAGCATCCTGTTGTGTGCCGCCTGTCATATGGTATAATGACCTGGGTTCTCAAAGACAACTTTCCTAGCCTATTCTTTTAAACCAGCCACTTTATAAGAAACAGTAAGAGACACTGACGCAGCCCCTCTCCTGTAAGAGATAGTGAAGCACACTGAGAGTGGCTATGCTGCTTTATAGCACTTAGCAGAGCACTGCTAAAGAAACTCACTCTTAACCTCACTATTGCTGTTGTCATGATGCTGGGAGTCACCAGGTGGCACTGTTACACATCGTTTTACAAATTATTTTCCTTGGTCTTAGAGACAATGTTGCACAGTTAATTTTGTGATGTTGGTTCTTGTTGGAGGAGCTGTTGGAAGCAGAAGGAGAGCTTCATTTTCTGCCTTGATCTCTCCAGTTAGAATCAATTCTTGATGCTGAGCTGCCTCCTGGGAACAGGACCCTTTTAGTTGAGTCTGAGATTCCTGGTACAGTGTCCTCTGCTTATCTGAAGCTCACGTAAGAGAATGGGCTGTTTCTTGGCATCCAGATCTGAAACCAAACTCTATTTGCACAAACTTTCTTTTCCACTGGTCATTGAAATCAAGTCTGTGCACGTGCAAGTTCACTGCACAGTTTGGTTGCTATGCAACGGCTGCTGAGCATGTGTGCTCATGGCGTCCACATGGGCTTTTTACTTTGCTCTCTTTACTTTGCTGCCTCTCATTAGAATGGCTGGGCATTAAATCAGAAGTGCTCTGCCCCATGTGATTCTGTGAACTGGCAGATAGTCTAAAGGGCTTGCCTTCTTGCTGCTCAGTGACTGGTGTACCTAGGGTACCTCAAAGGAATCACTCCTCTTGTTCATTTTATGTACTTTTTTTTAACTGTTTGGGTCCCATTTCCAAGCTTTCCTCTTCTAGTTCTACTTTTAACACCATCTTATGTAAACCCTTTCCATGATATGAGACACAGCGATCAACCCAACCAAGAGCCATTGCTTAGCCAGTCAAGGCTCAGGAGTCTTTTCTTGCATCAGCATACAGGTTATCTCCAAGTTCATCATGGGGGCACAGAAGGGAATTGGTGAGGCTTTACTCACCAAGGCGCCCCTGGGAGTTACAAGAAATAATGGCCACAAGCTAGCAGAGGGCAGATTTAGATTAGACATTAGGAAGAACTTCTTCACAGTTCAAGTCGCCAAGGTCTGGAATGGGCTCCCAAGGGAGGTGGTGCTCTCCCCTACCCTGGGGGTCTTCAAGAGCAGGTTAGATAAGCATCTACCTGGGGTCATCTAAACCCAGCACTCTTTCCTGCCTATGCAGGGGGTCGGACTCGATGATCTATTGAGGTCCCTTCTGACCCTAACATCTATGAATCTATGAGACAGTGATTAATGCAGAATTACCTTGAGGTTTCCTTCAACTCTATTGTTTTTATATTTAAAAAAATAACTCTCTGCTTCTTGATCACCAGGAGGTGGCGGTGATGATGATGATAACTAGGTCATATATTATTTATCTATTGCCATAACTGCAGTAGACATATGCACATGTGAAAAATCCAGCATTGATCAGTGTGGTCAATTGCTTGGGTCAGTAATATTAGGTGACCAAACAGTGACCTATCAGTCACTGTATGGTTAAAAATACTCTGTAGTTTGAGCCCAAGATAAAGCAATGAGAACAGTACGTTCATGGCCAAACTGCAGTGACAAGTGGCAAGAGAGAGTGGGTTTCACAGCAGAGAAGGTCTTGATCCTACTTCTCAAAAACACACATTTAGGGATAGAAATGCTTCAGCTGACTTTTGCTTTGGTGGCATTATGCAGTAGATAGGGAGAGCTGGTGTCTCATGCACAGCCAAGTCTCAGACTTCATAGAGCTTTGGAGACTGAAACAATTCCATGAGTTGCACCGGAACCAATAGTCAGTGTTGTTCAAGGCAGCGCCAGGTAGACAAGGTTCTTTGGGTAAATGTGATATCTTTTATTAGAGCAACTCAAACAGTTGGAAAAATTCATCTTTGCAAGCTTTCGGGTCTAAATACCTTTCATTAGGTTGAGGACGCATCTGCAGGTGGTGTGTGCTCTTCCTGGATGGAATGAACAGTAAAGAAGCCAGAGGCTGGGCTGCATGCAAGAAAGACAATCAGTGAAGATGCCAATTGAGGAGTCAGTGGGCGAGAGACAGGTGGGTGGGGGCGAGAAGAGGAATGAATGTAGCTGGTAAACAGTGGAGAGGTACCTAGGGAATCAGGTTATGATGTGTCATAAATCCAATGTCTATATTTCATCCATGAGTTTAGTCCATGCTCCAGGTAGAGCACTCTACGGTCATTCAGCCTGGAGCTGACAGAACATGAATAATCATGAAGTCGACACATAAGTTTGCATGCCCTTTTTGGTTTGCAGCTGAGAGGCATTAGCCAGTACTGGTAGCTGGGAATCCAGAAATAGGCAGATTTTCAAAAGGACAAGGAACAGGCTCTATAAAAGGAGTCTCATTTTGGGTGTCCTACTACTAACATGAGGACTTAAGTTAGAATCATAGCAAATTGGAGTTGGAAGGGACCTCAGGAGGTCATCTAGTCCAACCCCCTGCTCAAAGCAGGACCATCTCCAAGCAGATCATGTCAGCCAGGGCTTTGTCGAGCCAGGCCTTAAAAACCTCCAGGGATGGGGATTCCACCATCCCTCTAGGTAACCCTTTCTAGTGCTTCCACCACCCTCCTAGTCAGAAAGTTCTTCCTAATATCCAACTTAAATGTCCCCTGCTGCAACTTGAGACCATTGCTTCTTGTTCTGTCATCTGCCACCACCACCATAGTCCAGCTCCATCCGCTTTGCAACCCCACTTCAGGTAGTTGAAGGCTGCTATTAAATCTGCTCCCCAACCCTACCTTCTCTTCTCCAAACTAAATAAGCCCAGTTCCCTAAGCCTCTCTTCAGAAGTCGTGTGTCCCAGTCCCCTCACCATTTTTGCTGCCCTCCATTGGACTCTCTCCAGCTTGTCCACATATTTTCTGGATGTGGCTTCATCTATGCGTTTTCAAGTGGTTCTCAGTCTAATCTCTTAACCCTCGCCATTGTGTTCTGACTGTTAGGCTTGGGCCTAAACCCTGTCCTGGGACTGAGGAAGGCTGATGTGTAAGGTCTATTGGCTAGGGCTTTCACTGAATCTGTATAACCCCCACCCTCTGTAAAATGCAATTCCCAAGTCTGCCCCTGTCTTTCCTCCCACCGCCTAACAAAAAAATGAGTTAGTTAAAAACAAAAAAGGATGTTACCTCTTCTAGGACTCTAAGTAAATTATTTAAATATGCAACCTGTTTATATCCTCCCCATATGAAAAATTAATGCGCCACAGGCTCTTTTGTGTTTTCAGGGTAAAATAAATCTATTTATAGGCTTTTTCCTCTTGCAGAGCAGAGAAAAGGGCTTTCCACTGCCACTGTCAGAAGTTTCAACTATCAATCGTCCCCCTGCACAGAAAGGGGACAGCTCTATTAATGAGCAGCCAGGTATTAACATAACAGAGCAGCCCCATTAATCTCCAGAGCACCATGTGGTGCTGACAGAGACGAGGCAAGACAAAGCACTGTTGCTTTTAGCGTTAGAAAATGAATGAGGATTTTCTCCTTATACTACTTGGAACTTGTGTTGTGCCTCTGACACATTTCAAAGCACAGGCCACAACTGTCAATCTTGGCTGTCTAAATTTAAGTGTATGTCCCTGTAATTGGGTACATAAGTAAAAGGACTACCATTTTCAGAGGTGCACAGAAGCAGCTGCAGCCCCTATTTACTCCAGTGGAAACTGAAACACCTCAGCCCCTCTAACAGTCCAGTCCCTTTTAGTTCAGTGCCTGACTTTAAGGCACCCCATTCAAAAACATTGCTCCAGTGCCTATTTGAAAGCACTAGCCCATAATCTGGGGTTAACCCAAGAACGAGCTAGCTTAAGGGTGGCCAACCTGCAGTACATATGGCACAAATGGCACAGGCGAACCAGGATGGGGGCAGGCAAAACAGTAGCAGATAGGGCAGGGAGCAGAAAGCACAGCAACAACCTGGGCAAGGGAGTATGTAGCAGAAAGCGGAAATCAAAACCAGCAAATCAGGCAGGGATCACAGGGCAGGGAGGAGAAAGCAAAAGTGGCTAATTGGCAGGGGAAGAGGATCAGTGGCACTTGGTGAGGGGGTGAGGTTAATTTGTGACGTGTCTGCCAAAAAGTTGTGCCTCTGCTGATCTAGGCCAGGTCATTACTTGGTGAAAAATATGCACATGAGAGTGGTCCCAAACACTAAGCTTGTCCTGGAATTGGAAAAATTGTTCTTTGCAAGATTTTGGGCACAAACACCCCTCTTGTAGGCATAGGGAGAGTCTGCTAGTGTTTTGTGTGTTCTTGGTGTTTGTTCCTGAGAGCCTGCAAAGAACAATTTTTCCAACTATTTATTTGGTCTAATAACAGGTATCACATCCACCCAAAGAACCTTGTCTGCCTCTGTCCTTAGACCAACATGGCTACAACCAACAACCTTTAAGACTTAGAACAAGCACTGGTCATGTAGATCTGGGGGAAAATAAGGGAGAGAGCTTTTGGCTAAGTGATGCCCAGAAAGAGGGCTGTTCTTACTAAAATAAAAGATGGTCAAAAATATTAATATTAATGAGCACTGTAGACTACTAAAGGAGTTGATGATGGACTGGTGATCTGGAATCAAAGATAAAATCTTTGTTTGGACAGCAACTACAAAGTATCTGAGCAAATTGGAAGCTGAACTATGGATCTCCTAGTCTCAACTGGCAAGATGGATCCAGGAAGTGACCTGCCGTCAGACTGGCCTGGACCAGAAGATTCTCAGGAAAGGGGGAGATCACAAGAGTTTTGGCCAGTTTGGAACTTGGTAAGAGACATGACTTGGAAAGACCTCCAAAGCTAAGAAAGGAGCTCTGAAAGGAATTCAAATGGTGACTAGGGTGGGATAAGCAGGGTGCTAGCTTCAGGTGCCAATTTAGAGGGGGTGCCAAAATGGTGGCCTTCAGGAGCACACACGCTAGTAGCAGCAGCCAGGGAGCAGGATGCTCTCAGCATGTCTCCCTGCTCTTCAGTGTTCACCCCCTCCTACACACCGTGTTCCAGTTATAGGTACCAGACAGCACCCAGGTTGAGGAATAGGTCAGCTGGAGAACTTGTGTAAGATATGATGTGTAGGAGTTTTTTCATCCTGTTTGTAACCCAGAAGGTCCAAAGAGAGAGATGAAATTGCCCCCCTCAATTAATGCAAGGCCACTATCTCTGAGGCAGCAACTTTCTGGGAGGCTTATTTGTCTCATTTCAGCATTATAGCCCATATGATTGTCTGGGAAGGTAGACAGAAGAGTGGGTCCTTAGGGCACAATTCAAATGACCCAGGTCTGATGTTCCTTTAGAGATTACTCCCCAGAAAAGTGACTGAATTATCCAGACCTGGCATGTATCCTTGTGTGGCTGTGTGCTGGGAGCTAACTGAGAGCTAGGAGGAGGAAGAACAAAGAAATGTCACCTGGGCTGACAGATTTGTATTCCTGGCTTATCCAGATACTAGTAAGGACTTCCAGGACAAATTGTCATTAGGCCAATTCATAGATGCTCGAGTGAATTTGGAATTGCAGATCAATATCCAGCAAAGGAACCCAGGGTCACTTGCCATAAAACTTGAATCTTCTCTTGCAGCAGTACCCTGAAAGAAGCAGCAGCTGCTGATAAGGAAGATGGGAGCCAACTGCCAGGGTGCCTTATAAGCACAGCTGTGTCACTAATATGTATGGCAGAGAAAAAGGCCTCTGGTTTGGTTCGTGACATTTTGAACAATTAGAAGAAGTGATAAATTTGGTTCATAAAACCAGGGAGATTGTCAATAATGCAAAATTAAGGGAAGCAGTTCAGTTAAATGTTGTACTGTAAAAGAATGGCCATAAAAAAGAAGGGCTGGTATACATCTGAGGTTGACTGAGATGGGGTGTCACAAGTGCCTAATGAAAGATCCTTCACCTACTTTAGGAACTAGAGGAACACCGAGGCAAAGGGACAAAGACTAGAAGTGCAATGATCAGCCTCACACTTTTTGTTTGGGTCTGGGCTGCTGAACAACAATAATGGGGGTCCTGGCTATTGGATGCATAATAAAGTCAGGGCAATGCATGATATGAGTGGACATTGGCTCAACTGTCATGCTTAATAAATTAAATGCTGGTCCTGCAAAAATAATTCACCATTTATTAACAAGGAGGCTTGCTCTATGAAGCTAGCCTGCATCATGCTGCCAGCTTTCCTCAACTGCCTGGACAGCTTCCTCTCTCTGCTCCTGCTAAATGGTGAGATGTCTTTTGGCCAAACTTGCTAAAAAGACTCAGGAGCAAAGGATACAAAATTAAACCATATATGATTGGTGCTAAATGAAGGGGAAGATGTGCCCATCTGAACATTGGGTTTGAAAACTGACTGAAATTCAAAGAGAAAATCTGCACAGCTGAGATAGTGGATGAGCTGATAGTCACTTTGGATTTTATTATAGCTCACAGCCATGTAAGAAATGCCAGGAGAGGTGTCTTGCAAAATCAGTCTGTGGAAATTCACCTTAAAGGTGTGATCCAGCTGAAACAAATGATCTGTATCAACACCTGCTTTGCAGTAAACAGGTTGTCCTGCCTCCAGGGTCAAAACTCATAGGAAGGGCTACATGCTGTGATGGTTTTCCAGCAAAGGCATTAGAAGAAGCATTTGAAACCTCTTCTGAGGCCTAGGCTGTCAGAATAACCTTAGCTGCTAGAGTGCTTGTGGATCTGAAGCAAGAGTAGATTCCTGTTTATTTCCTCATAAAAAGGAGCAAACAACAAAGAGAACCTCTAGGCCTTGTAATTGCTGGCATAGAGGATCACTAGAAGGAAGAAGGAAATGAATGAGTGCAAGCTCCCAGGGTTGCTACAGGACTTGTTCTAGCAGAATGCTGTACACTTCAATGAGGAGCAGCAGGACAACTGAAGAGACTTTCTGGCTAGGACAGGGGTGGGCAATTATTTGGGCCTGTGGGCCACATGGGGAGTTTTGGTGAGCAGTCCAGGTCAGTACCCCCTACCCCATG
Organism: Alligator mississippiensis; assembly: GCF_030867095.1. Taxonomy (NCBI): domain Eukaryota; kingdom Metazoa; phylum Chordata; order Crocodylia; family Alligatoridae; genus Alligator; species Alligator mississippiensis. The sequence goes on along the minus strand of NC_081824.1, from coordinate 171,025,169 downwards.
CAACAGCTCACCAAAACTCCCTAACTGGCTCTGCTCTGTGCCTAGCTGGGCAGCTGGGGAGGGGCCGCAGGCAGGTGGTGAAACAACATCTGGGAGCAGGATGGGCAGGTGGAGTTGGGCTGGGATCACAGGGTGGTGACAGTGTGGGGCACAGCCACCCTTGTGATGGGTGCTGGTTCTGTGGGCAGGGGCATGCAGGGAGTGGATCGCAGCTCTGCCTTGGCCCCATGCTGACACTGGGAGTAGTAGATCGTGGCTGTGCCCAGCCCCAGCTCCAGCCCCATGCTGTCACCACCCCACTGTCCTGCTACATGATCCTGGCCTTGCCTGCCCATCCTGTACCCAAAGACTGCTCCCCACCTGCCCATAGCCCCATCCCATCTGCCCAGCCATGTGCCCTGCCCACACAGGTACTGTCCCCCATGGTGAATGTGGGGTGGATGGACCAAGGTGCCTAGGCAGCAGGGGAAGGTCTGGTGGTGGTGGCAGCCAGAAGCAGCTGCCACTGCTGAAGCTGTTAGAAAGCAAGTCTGGCCACTGCACCCCCGCTAGCCCTGCTGCATGCTTAGGGGCAGTGGGAACATCCACATGTGCCATGGCCTGGGCTACCCCTTGCATCTGGCCTGGATGGGACGACGAGACCTGCCGCTGGCTGGACAAAATCCCTTGGCAGGCTGGATCCAGCCTATGGGCAATATTTTGCCCACCCCCTGCTAGGAGAACAGATCCAGCCAAAGATTCAAGTTATACTGGTGCTAGTGGAAAAGGACAGGAGAGACAACGCATTAAACAGGCATCTCACCACTTTGCAGGAGCAGAGAGAGGAAGCTGTCCAGGCTATTGAGGAAAGGTAGCAGACACCAGGATAATGTAGGCTAGTTTCATAGTTAGAGCAAGCCTCTTTGTTAATAAATGATGAATTATTTTTACAGGACCAACATTTAATTGACCTTTCAAGCAGTCCTTGGGCCTCACCCAGAGTTCTGCTTACAAAAGAAGATGGAAACATTAGATTCTATGTGGACTATCAAAAACTAGATAAACTGAGGACTTGTATCTATTACCATAAAGAGATGATGCCCTAAATGTGTATCAGGCAGAATCTGGTTTTCCACAGTAGAACTTTAAAGTGGATTTCTACAAATTAAATTGGATCCAAAGAATAGGAAGAAAACTGCTTAAAGGCAGAACTAGACTGGGACAATTTAAATAGATGGCTGTTGGCTTGTGTCATGGCCCAGCCACATTTGAGAAGCTAATGGAGAGGGTTATGGCAGAATGTTCCCCTTTGGTCTGCATCTGTGTCCAGTATGAAAGCCCTTTTGTAACAGGAGCCATAGCAGAAGTCATGCTTGACTGTCCAAATGTTAAATCACACACTGTTGCTCACTAAAATGTTTTCCTTTCCTATCCAGTCTAATCAGTAGTTTTGCAATAATGCAAACCCCCAAATAAACTTTCCATAATTGGAGCCGAGTCTTACAAAATGCTGCACATCTGTGTGTATCTGGGGAATTGGCCAGTTCTGCACAGCATCAGTGTTCTTTTGTCTGTGGAAATGACCCCCTCACCGACTGTATGCCCAATCTAAATAGTCTCCTTTTGTAACAACTCACATTTCTGTGGGTTTCTTTTCAGACTGGCAGCTTTAAGCTTATCAAAGACCATTTAAAGAAGACAGTTCCTGTTCAGAGGTTTTAGCATGCACTGGGATACCAGCTAGATATAGTTAATGGGTCAGATGGAGGCAGCCTTTTCCTCTTGCTTCTAAAATGTGGCTTGTGCAATACACAAGTTTCTCCACCTTAGAATTGTTTTATTGTGTTGGCCACCTGCTACCATAACTGCCTTTTGCCTCCTTTTGTGGAAAAGCTTCAGGCAGTTTTGTGAAATTGTCTGTAGATATCAGCAAATACTGCCTGCCTGCCCCAGTTTCAGCCAGAAGTCAAGTACATGAACAGGAATGTGCTCCACTGATGCCCCCAGGAGATACCTCTGCATAAGGGAGTCTCCTGGTCTCCTTTGCAGTATGAGCACCCACTTTTGCTGCAAGATTTCAGCAAAGAAACACTTGGGATTACAATTAATCTTTCATCCCAATGGAACCAGCATGCAACACCTTGAATTTGGCTAACCAGTCTGCTCAAAAGAGGTGAAAGTGACAGTTAAGACAATCGGGGTATTGGGTTTATGCTCTATATCACTCTCCTGATTGCAGTATATTATAGATTCCCCCTACCTCCTGTGCCATTCTTCCCACAAATGCATACACCATTCTGGACACATTATTGCCCACCCTATTATAAGTGTGCCCCCCACCCCAGAAGGTCATAGGAATGGCAGCAGGGGGAGGAATGGGAAGTAGAGATCAGCCAATGTCTCACTGTGAATCTTGGCCCTAATGACCAGTCTACTAATTTTTGTAATCTCCCAGTTTTGTTTGAATTGGCCCCAGTAATCACTGCATAATGATGCATCTTCTTTGTAAGGTTGTAATCAAAGTGTATCTAATTTATCTCTCCAGGGGAGTCTATGGTGTTCATCACTGTCAGCAAACTGTTCACCTTGTGTCCTCCATTACCATCTGCTTAGCTTCATCAATGTAGGACATTAAGGCGTGTTGTCTTGCAAATGGCTGTGGTTAGACTTCGATACTGCAACTTACTGCTTTAGTCCTGAGAAAGGACTGATTTCTATTCCACCTGCTGGATGTTAGCCCAGGATCAAAGCTGTAGGCTTTCCCTTCCTTCTTATGAGACAGCTCTCTTGGGCATAGTCCACATCTTTGGAAGCACATCTTCCAGGTCCTCTGTCTCCTCTTGTTACTTTTTTCATTGCATTTAACAGCTGATTCTGCTGACTCTGCACTTTTAACCCTCCTATACCTTGTCCCTTTCAGCATGCCTCATACATTTTAAAGACAATTTTATTAAAAAATAAAGCAGGCGAGTTAAATAATATTTTGTCCAGCCGAGAACTCAAAGGGAGACTTAAGCGAGCTACAGACTTTGCCCTGCTCTGGAAGTCGAGCTGGAAAATATTTGTTTTTCTTTCCTTAGCATAATTTATTGCAGAACATCACAAGCAAACACAGCCTCAGTGCCAAGCAAACAAAGAGTGAGGGGGGGAAAAAACTCTGCCCATGATTTAACTATCTAGGTCTTCTGCTCTCTATACATCCAGCCAGATGAATGACAGGGTGATATATTGAGGTTGGCATTGTTAGCTTAATCCGGTGACGTGCTTAAGGGTTATTATTTTGTTCTATGATGCTCAGCAAAATAAGGGGAAAGAACCTGATCAGGACTCCTTGTGGCCTGGAATGAGTTTCCTATAAAATGTGCTTTGAACAAGTCCTCTCTCTCCCCAGAGGTGGATGATGCACCAAGGCTATTTAATTTCTTTCCTCGGCATTAATAATGTCAGGCTTATATTGAGTACTGGTGTGTGAGAAATCCTTTGACATTTGTGTTAAATCTTATCCTTGGTAATCGTTTTCCCTACAGTCATCAGTATGATGTGGTCTGCACAGGCAAAATTCAAAACTAAAAACAAATCCTTGTATTAGAAGGGACAGATGTACAAATACAAAATAAGATTTTTTTAAAAAGATGGGTGATTTATCTGTCCTGGGAAACAAGTGCCATTCTCATTAGATACCCTGGTTACTGGCACATCAGAAATATCCAAGTAGATTAGAGTTGCCTCACAAAAGTAATTGCTGGGCAAAGAAAAATAACAGCTGCCTGCCAGGAGGGTGAGAGAAGAGAGATGGTGGGAAGGGGCAGAAGAGAGGGATGGGCGCAGGCAGCCAGATCATCAGCATATTTCCTTCACCAAGTATTTTTCTTCTTAGAGCTAATAAACAGAATTCAATCTGTGTCCTGGTTGATGGAACATCTGGAGAACACCCCATGCATGTGGGGCCCTTTCAGAAACAAACCTACAATAACAACAACAAAATGGTGATGATGATAATAGTAATAATAATATTAATTAATGCAATTAAGTGTTCTTTTGACTTATCAATAAGGCAAGCAAACTCTGGCCCCTTGGTAATTGCTCCACCAGGACAAGACTTCATTTTAACCCTCTCTTTTGGTCCGCTTGTCATGTATGTTCATTCCTTATCCCATTTGGCTTTCACCCTCTGGAAATTTATAGGCTCTCAGCCCGATGAGAGCCTCAAACTCCAACCCTAGTTCACTTTCTAAGACTTCCTCCTAGCCCATGACTACTGACCCTTTTCTAATTAAGTGGTGAACCCCACTCCACCCAACTCTCTGCACATTCCCTGCTCTGCTCTTCCGTGGTTTGGCATTCCTTAACTAACCCCTCAAAGGAAGAGCCAGTCCAGCCACTGGACTTTGGTATCAGCATTGCTTCAGCCCTTTGGGGAAAATGGCACCCTGCCCTGTGTGCACATAACATCATTGTTTGAGGGGCAGAGATAGAGAACTCCAATAACCTTCTCTATTCACCTCCCCTCCATCCTTGTACCTTCAGGGCTATCCTGGTGGGTCTTGAGCTTGGGCTGCAGTGGCACAGTGGTCCATGATAAACAGATAATTGTGACCTGTTCTAGTGTCTTTTTGCCAAGGCTCTGGCTGAGGGGTTTAATAACACTGTCCCATGGTGGCTTCTGCTAGTGCCCTGCTGTGGTCCGAGTATACTGCAAGCAGTGTGAAAATGTGAAGGAAGGGGAAGCAGGAGTTGGAGGGGTAGCTTACTTTTCTCAGGTCATTTGTGCAAGCAAGCCAAAGTCACTGGGATTTTCACAGAAAATGGACACAAAAGGTGTATGAGTTTAGCTGGCATAAAATCACTTTTTAAGTATGAGAGGGCAGCTTTAGGAGTTGTGTTGTGTGCTTTGGTTCCTTCTGCTTGGTGCAATGGCATGTATCTACTGTATTTACCCCAATCCAAGATGACTTTGAATTTAAGATTCCCCCCCCCCAATAGATTCATAGATGTTAGGGTCGGAAGGGACCTCAATAGATCATCGAGTCTGACCCCCTGCATAAGCAGGAAAGAGTGCTGGGTCTAGATGACCCCAGCTAGATACTCATCTAACCTCCTCTTGAAGACCCCCAGGGTAGGGGAGAGCACCACCTCCCTTGGGAGCCCGTTCCAGACCTTGGCCACTCGAACTGTGAAGAAGTTCTTCCTAATGTCCAATCTAAATCTGCTCTCTGCTAGCTTGTGGCCATTGTTTCTTGTAACCCCTGGGGGCGCCTTGGTGAATAAATACTCACCAATTCCCTTCTGTGCCCCCGTGATGAACTTAAAGGCAGCCACAAGGTCGCCTCTCAACCTTCTCTTGCGGAGGCTGAAAAGGTCCAGTTTCTCTAGTCTCTCCTCGTAGGGCTTGGTCTGCAGGCCCTTGACCATACGAGTGGCCCTTCTCTGGACCCTCTCCAGGTTATCCGCATCCTTCTTGAAGTGTGGCGCCCAGAATTGCACACAGTACTCCAACTGCGGTCTGACCAGCGCCCTATAGAGGGGAAGTATCACCTCCCTGGACCTATTTGTCATGCATCTGCTGATGCACGATAAAGTGCCATTGGCTTTTCTGATGGCTTCGTCACACTGCCGGCTCATGTTCATCTTGGAGTCCACTAGGACTCCAAGATCCCTTTCCACCTCTGTGCCACCCAGCAGGTCATTCCCTAGGCTGTAGGTGTGCTGGACATTTTTCCTCCCTAGGTGCAGCACTTTGCATTTCTCCTTGTTGAACTGCATCCTGTTGTTTTCTGCCCACTTGTCCAACCTATCCAGGTCTGCCTGCAGCTGTTCCCTGCCCTCCGGCATGTCCACTTCTCCCCATAGCTTTGTGTCATCTGCAAACTTGGACAGACTACATTTGACTCCCTCGTCCAAGTCACTGATGAAGACATTAAAGAGTATCGGTCCAAGGACCGAGCCCTGCGGGACCCCACTGCCCACACCCTTCCAGGTCGAGACCCACCCATCTACCACGACTCTTTGGGTGCGACCCTCTAGCCAATTTGCCACCCACCGGACTGTGTAGTCATCCACATCACAGCCTCTTAACTTGTTCACCAGTATGGGGTGGGATACCGTATCGAAGGCCTTCCTGAAGTCTAAGTATACGACATCCACCCCTCCTCCTGTGTCCAGGCGTTTCGTAACCTGGTCATAGAAAGAGACTAGATTGGTCAGGCATGATCTGCCCGCCACAAACCCGTGCTGGTTTCCCCTCAGCATAATTTGCCCTGCCGGGCTCTCACAAATGTGAGCCTTGATAATTTTTTCAAAGACTTTGCCAAGGATGGAGGTGAGACTGACTGGCCTATAGTTGCCCGGGTCCTCCTTCCTCCCCTTTTTGAACATGGGGACCACGTTAGCCCTTTTCCAGTCCTCCGGGACTTGGCCCGTGCACCACGAGCATTCGAATATTCCCGCCAGTGGCTCTGCAATGATGTCAGCCAGTGCCTTCAGCACCCTCCGATGGAGCTTATCTGGGCCTGCCGACTTAAAGGCATCCAGTTCTTCCAAGTGACTCTGCACCACCTCAGGATCTACGTATGGATGTCTGGCGCCTTGCTGCTGCCTCTCTACAACCCCAGTGAGAGACTTGTTGTGCCCCTCGCTTAGGAACACTGAGGCAAAGAACTCGTTGAGGAGTTCAGCCTTGTCCCCCCTGTCCGTCACCAATTGTTTCTGCCCATTTAGCAGGGGTCCTATTCCTCCCTGGGCCTTTGATATAATTTGATTAATATGAATAATTTGATTCTATATATGAAAAATGTTGAAATTTGTTATCATTTTCCATGTATAGAATCTAATTATTAGAGTTTCATTTTAAACGTGTCCTCCCATCATTACAGCAAGGATAGCAGTGGCAGGAGGGCAGGCCATGGGGGGAACGGTGGGGACGCACGCAGTAGAGCAGGCAGTGGGGCAGCAGGCACATGGTGGGAGGAGTAGTGGGGGACAGGCAGTATGGACCAGATGGTGTGGAGGTGGTGGTAGGGTAGGTGGTGGGAGGGCAGGCAAATTATCCCCTGCTACCTGTTCCCTTCCACTTCCCTCCCTTTGCCTGCTTCCCATAGCTTCTTCCCCCTGCAGCCTTGGGCCTGCCACCCCCTTTTCCCCATTTCAGCCCTTTCCCCATTTCCTCCATGCTGCTTCTGCCCTCCTGCACCCTTAGGACCCCGCCCTCTTCCTTTCAGTTCCCCACCACTTACTCTTGCTCTGGTACAGAGCTGGCACCATTGCTATGGGGCGAGGCTCCATACCCCAGGCTGCAGATAGAGGCTGCCAGCTTAGAGCAAAAGCAATTGCGGGGAAAGAAGGGGGAATAGAGGCTGCAGTGTGGGAAAGACAAGGGTGATAGGGGTGTAATGGAGAAGCTGGAGGGGGGGCGAAGCAGTGTGCATGTGTGTGTGGGGCAAGGAGACAGGGAAAGGGAGGGCGGGAAAATATTAAATTCTATGTTAAATGTGGAACAAAAACCTTATCTTGGAATCAGTAAGTGCAGTATTTGTACCTGTTATGTAACAAATTGGTCAAATGTGGTGTAGAGACACAAGATGTACCTATTCCCTTTAAGGATCTATTGAACTCAGTGGGACCTTGCACATGAGCAAATGTAGGGCTGAGCAGCAGGGACACTAGCTCAGGACCTGGTCCCTGTGCCCAAAGCTATTTGGACACCAAGCAGGAGACCTCTCCCCTCTCGGCGGGGAGTTAAAGCAGCATGCTGGTGATGCCTACTGGGTGCTGCTCCCTGCAGTTGGCTCCTCTGTTGGCACTGAGAAAATAGTGTAACCCTAGGCACGACATTACCTATGTCCTTGCCTGAATCGTGGGATCCTAGGGTACCTGGTAGGCAGTGGCCCCACCCAGCTCCCTGGGTAGCTGCTGCAGGGTCCCCGAGCAGAGAGCCACCCGTTACAAGCAAACAACCTTACAGACCGTTATAGAACTATTTACAGGATTTAATTATTTACAAGGTAACATATAACTAATGCAGTATAACAAATGTTACACCGCATGACCTGGTGATGGTGGCTTAAGGGTTAATGCTTTTTGGCTACACTTTACACTAGGGGAAGGTATGCAAATTACCCATGATAAATAAGGAACCAATACATAAATACATTGATACTCCAACTAATAAACCACCAAGAACTTATTCATACAGTCTATAACCGGTACACAGCGTACTGAGCCCTGTGTGCGCTGCCCCGGCGGGGTGTCTCAGGGAGCAGGCCTGTCCGTGGCCCTGCATAGGATCTGGGGCCCTGATGCTGGCGTCCCTCGCAGGAGCTCCAGGGGTTTCGGTGCAGCAGGCGGTGGCTCCTCCCCTGCTAGAGAGCCGATTCCTGCCCTGGCTCAGCAGGGAGCAGTGTCTGGGCGGCAGGTTGTAACAGTTTCCCCTGCCCAGTAGTCTCACATCACAGCACGGGGCAAATGCAGCCCCTCCCCGGTGCCTTCTCACTGACAGAGGAAAAAACCAGGGCAGTCTCCAGCCTCTTCCCCTGGCCTTGTGTCCCCTGCCCCTCCTGTGCTCGCCTAGCCACACAGGGGTCTTCCCAGACTGGGAGTCTCCTCACAGGCAGCTCCTCACTTGTCCTGCCGGCAGGGCTCGCAGAGCGGGGAAGGGAGAAGGACACACTGCAGCACTCTCCCCTGCCCTGCCCTCCTACTGCTGCAGGGCTCTGCCAGGGGCTCTCGAAGGGGCGGCCATGGGGACATCCTTCCCCTGGTCTCCAGCCCACACTCACCCCCTCCCTCTCTCCGTTGTTCTCCCTCCCCCCCCCCCCCCCCCCCCCAGGAAAACTGCTCCCCTCTTTTAACCAAGCCTCACAGCCAATCCCCTGCCAGGACTCTTCCCGGGCTTTTGCTAATGTCTCTCATTCAATCCCTGCTGGGGTTACATCACCCTTCCCACGTCCAAGAGGGCTGCCTCCCAAACAGCTTCACTCGCCCTCAGGGCAAAGGGTGTCCCTGCTGGGACAAACTCCGTCTCTTCGCACTCTTCCTCTGCCGGGCAGCCCTTCCTTTTCCTTCAGGTGGGTCCATTTTTAACGCTGCTGCAGTAGTTTCAGGGTGCCGAGGTGGTGGGGGCAGAGAAAGGTAACACGCTTTCTTCCCCCACAGCCTAGCCCAGCCCAGCCCAAGCCTGGGTGGGTGAGACCAGGGCGAACGTGTCTAAAGCCTGCCACACTAGCTCCCCTCCTTCCCCCTGTTTCATCGGGGAAGTGGGGAAGGAGTGGAAAGGGCAGCAAACAGGGCTCCAGAGGGAAGGGACTTGTTTTGGAGAAGGTACAAGGAAACAAGAGTGGACCACTCAGGGCTGCAGCTGGTGCTGTAGTAGACATTGAGGGCAGAGGGCAAGGACTGGTGAGATCTGAGGCAGAGGATCCAGGGCAAGGTGGCGGGGAGGCTTCATGGCACACATAGCTGCAGGGATACTGTGGCAGCAACTTGACTTTGGGGAGTTTTATACCAGGTCAGTGGCTGCAGGGGGTGTTGAGCAGCCCTAGGGGAATAGGGGGAATCCTTCCAGCAGGGAGATTTCCCTCGTGCTGTACCCTGGTGCTGACTCAGGCAGCAGCCTGGGAAACCATTGCCATCGCACACCCAGCGTGGCATGTCCGGGCCTCCCTGCAGCTGTAGGAAAGGCAGGGCAGCAATTCTTCAACCAGGGGGCCATGAGATCCTTTTAAGGGTAATGGCCTGCCCCACTGCACCGCTGTTGTGGGAGACGCTGTGCAAGGCCAGACTGGGAAGCAGCTGTGATGGGAGGGGATGCCCCACTGCAGCCCGACCTGATGGGAGGGGCCGCCGAGAGGCTGCTGCTGGTGGCCTCTGTGAGAGCCCACTCTGGCAACGTGAACCCAGTGGACAGGACAGTGTGCCACCTCTGCCCCTGCACTTTCCCATGGGTGAGCGGCACCTTCTGCATTGGGCCATAGGCAGGAGAAGGCATGTCTCTCTTGCACACGAAAAAGAAGAGACCTCCTCTGCCCACATTTGCAGAAAGTGTTGCTAAATTCAGAAAAGTTACAGAGGGGGCTTTGGGGTCTAAAAAGGTTGAGAACAACTGAGGTGGGGTGTCAGGTGGCAGGGCTTGGGAGGCGGGCCAGTGTGAGGGGTGGGGTAGACATGGGGGCTGTAGGGTGGTCTCTGCCTTGGTCAGATTATGATGCATCTTTCAGATCATATCCAGTGGCAATGTGTCTGTCCTGTCCCCTGGTAATGGCTCCAGGGCTAGGAGCTAATAGCATTTTACTTTTGTGTCTGTTCTTCAACAACAAATCTGTGTGGACATGAAGGATGTGGGCTGTGGGCTCAGGGAGGGCTTATGGGTCCCTTGTTATGTGCACCGTAAAGGGGTTCATCCCAAAGGAGGGGTGGAGGAGCTGTAACTGCCTCAAACTTCAGATAGTTTCCTCCTTAGCCTAAAATGCTTTTATAGAGACTGACGTTCTGGACTTGATTGAAGCCCTGACACCCCCTCTTAGGCCCAGATAAACACAAGTTTTGTACTGGTGTAATTATGTTTTTAGGGGATTTTTCCCCCTACCAAAACTGTTATGCAATATAGGTGATAGTGAGGTATAAAGATGCACTATATTGGTTGGTTATTCCCTTCCTGTGTGGTGAGAAGTCATAGGATTGAAAATTTTTTAATTGATATAACTGTTTTCACACAAGTAGGTTCTGCAGCTTTTATGCATGGACATGAACTTAGAGTAACGCCTTTTACTGCCAGCTCATGATGAGCTGTCTTTATGGCTTTCTCAGTACTCCTCTTGGCTTCTTGCTCTGGCTCTTCTCGACTGGCTGGCAACTCCCATGTGAGAGTACAGCCCATAACTATGGCTTGCGCTGGCTGCAGGAGGTTGATGAGGTGCATCTGTTTGGCGAGGAGGTGCTTAGTATGCAGCAGATCGCCCTATCTTGTTTCTCATTCTGTTTTGAGTAATCAATCAGGCTGCTTTGGAGCTGCTGTTTACGATCTGTAATTTGTATAATTTGATTTGACAGTAATTCCATTGTTGTTACATTTATTTACTAGACATGCCCTGTGATTTGTTCATTTCTTATCTGTTGTTATCTTTGCTTTTCCAATCATGGCTTTCATAATGGTTGATCTCTCATCCCTCCTTCCTTAATTTTGAGGGATTGCACTGCTTTCTAGTCTGCTAAAATGGTGTTTAGTTGTTCTCAATAAACTCTAGGGAAGAATAGGACTCCATATGGTACTAGCTTGCCTCCGCTTATAAAATATATTACTATTCTGATCCAAGTCCCCGTTTATATTCCAGTGTTGTAAATGCTTTTGGACTTTATTTCTTCTGTTTTTTGTTGGTCTTTTCACTAGGGTTCAAAAACAAGCAAACATTGGCTTAACTGAAAGGTGCTCGTCTATTTCTTGGGGTAAGTAGGTAAAATAGAATCAAAGAGTCATAGAAAATGGGGGTTGGAAGGGACCTCAGGAGGTCATCTAGTCCAACCCCACGCTCAAGGCAGGACCATCCCCACCTATCTCATCCCAGCCAAGGCTTTGTCTAGCTGGGTCTTAAAAACCTCCAGGGGTGGAGATTCCACAACCTTTCTGGGTAACTTGTTCCAGTGCTTTACTACCCTCACCATAAGAAAGTTTTTCCTTTCCAACAATATTGGGCTTGCTTCTAGTATCTAGGGGCTGTATCTAGTCAAGGGCCAAGGAACCTACAAGTCATAACCTGCAATGCATACCCGTGGGTGCCTAGCCCTGGGGTGGAATCTGGAACCCAGCATTAGATACCAAGGGCTTCTCTGTGATGCATGGGAAAGGCTGGGTGCGCAGGGAGATCTGAAACAGGCAGGATGCTGGATGGGGAGCTGCCTACAGCTAGCTAGCCAATAGGAAATGTGGAAACCAGAGCTTCATCTGAAATGTGGCCCCCTCTGCTAGCTCAGGTACCCGAATCAGAGCTGCAAGAAGGCACTTCTTTCCACGCAGGATCCACAGCCCAGGCATGTGATAGCTGCACCTATAACAATTCTGTGAAGGAATGGAAAGGCTCACTTCATTTCTTCTTGAAACGTGGCTGTTGGAGAAGGAAGAGCAGGTTGGTGACACCTGCTTTTTGTGACAGCCTAATTGGTTGGAGCACTTGGCCAGAAAGAGGGGTTTACTTCCCTCTGCTACTTATGAAGAGGGTTTAAACCTTCATCTCCCACCTCCCAGTGCCACCAGGCAGGCAACGGACTTTCCTGTACCACTGAAGCCATGGGTGTTGTGTATAAAAGAATGCAAGATTCACTGGGTGTGTAACCAGGCAGCCCAGAGATCTGGGCACGAATGCAGGAGAAAGGTCTGGGCTCTGGTCCCTGTGCCAGGAACTGCTTGTGTTCTATATTAATAGAATATGAGGAGGGAGGAGGGACTGGAGGCTAGGATGCCTCTTTCTGGCAGGAGTACCCTACTACCAGCCTACTGTATATGAACCTGTGTGAACCACCATTCAGAGGTGACTGCTCAGCCAGCGCCTCCTGGATTGCAATTTTGGATTTAGGCAAAACTTGAGTAGTCTGAGTCCTTTATTGGATCTAGTTCCCAGACTTATTTCTCCGGGATCTAGTCCCCAGACTTATTCCTCCTTGTGAATTTGTTTTTTTGCTGCATGACAAACAAAGCAAGAGGAAATGTGGTGCCCTTTGCTTGCACACAGTTTCCATGAGCATAAATATTTCTGTCCCGCCACTTAAATGGCATGATGACTTCTCCGCAATACAAGCAGCTGCCTTCTCAGTGAGTGAAGTTATGTAACTTTATGTTGGACATAACACTCAAAAAACACAATGCAAGAGTTTCATTTTCAAAGGAATGTATATGCACATGTACATAGACCACCTTTCAACACCTTGCATCTTTATTTGTAAATGCTATTTGCATAGATCAACTGGGTAATTGTGTGCACCAGAGGCAGTTAGGCAAGCAATTAATAAAATACTAGTGGTAATGATTTACACTAGGTAATTTAAATTTATGAGTAATTCTGATATCTTTAATAAAACTCTGAGGCTATCAAATACATTTGATGGGTACCAAAGAAATGACTATAATAAGTAAGTTAAATTAATGTAGCATTTGTCATAAAAGGAGACCAAAATATCGTTAAAAAGCATCTGAACATGCTTGTGTTGTATGGATGGGGAGACCAAGGGCCATGTTACGCATTACTTTTAGGCGGTTTGTGGAGCTCTTATCCCTGAATTGACCACACATTAACACTTGAAACTAGTTTTAAACACATTTTAGGTGGCTTAAGGTTACATCACTCCATGGCAGGTTAATCTCTGATCTGTGTTACCCAGCTCATGTTTCATTAATGTGTGGCCACTCCCTATAGCTGCCCAAATTGCAGTCCTCCAGCATCCCAGGATGCAGTGTCTCCTTCCCCATACTTCCTGTTCTCTGTGGACAAACTTTTCACCCCCCTGAAGGGGCAGTGCTGACACCAAGCCAACTTCCCCCTCCCACTGCCAGGGGTGTGACTTTCTCATCTCCAGGGGTGCAACCCTGTGCTAACAGGCTGCAGAGCACATACCAGCAAGGCTGGTTGCAGGGCATGGACAGGTCCAGGACTGGAGTCTGGGGACAGGGTGGAGAGAACAAGGTAGGGGGGGAAGATCAGGTCCCCATGAGCTGGGACTTCCTTCTGGGGCAGGGGCAGTAGCTCCCCCAAAACTGCTTTCTCTTACCACGCCCACCTGCAAGCCACCCTGGGAAGCATGACCAGCACCCCCCACACCCAATCCCAAATCCCAATTTATTAAACCATGGGACTGTCTTTAATTTACTTCCTTATTATTTCTTTTTAAATTATTTTTTAAGTTCCTTTTATTTTATCCTTCAGTGGCTGACTTCCTTCATTTCACCACCCTTCCCACACTCCCATTTCTTTCCACCTCCCATTTCATTACCTAGTCCCATCCCATTAACTCTCTGACTCCCAGCTTCATGTTCCTGTACCCCCCCTCCCCCAGAGCAAGGATAGACACCTGTCCTGGCTCAACAGCCTTGTAGTGGCAACTGACAACTGTGCCTCCTAGTCAGGCCCCTCCTTAATGGCCCTCTAGTGGCAAATCAAAACTGTGCAGGTGGGGGACAATCAGAGAAGAAAACAGTCTTAACATGCAGCTACTCAAGACTCGAGCTAGCACTAACACCATCAACATCTGGGCAGCTCAAAGTGCAACATATAACAAGGCTCTCAGGTAGAGAGTTAAGTTGTATGCTGCACACCTCCGAGCCAGTCAGTACAAGTTAGGTAAGGAAACCAGGAGTCCTGCATGAAAATACCATGTACCAACCAATACATGACTAGTACATGGCTATTTTAGACATCCTTTTCCCTCCTATTCCATAAAAGCTTGATCTTTATTATTTCCAGTTACAGTTGTAATGTAAAGAGACATAATCTTGTTTACTTCTCATTGCCCTGAATTTTCCACCCCAAACCCTTTGCAGAAACCCCAAGTGGTTTCAGCATGCCATGCCAAACCACTGCCACAACAGCTCTCTACCACACCCCGGACATCCCAACCCAGCAAAGAAAAAAAAGCCCTGCCTTTTTGCCCTCTGGACTTTTGGCAGTGTTCAGGTGAGCCCTGGAGTCCATCTTCACTTGGCATGTGTCGGCCAGCAAAAAGAAAAAAAGTGGTGTGGCCCTCAAAGACTGCTCACGGGTCAGCAGTCTCCATCTCAGCATTCCCTCTAAGCTGCGTGGTATGCATGGCCGTGCAGGCACGCTCGTGCCACACTGCCAGGCATGCCTGTGCGGCCGTGCGCGCCGCACAGCTTAGAGGGAATGATGCTCCACCTAGTCTTGAATTTACAACCTTTGGGCTGGCACCTTATCGCACCGCCCTCTGAGCCTTGGAACAGAGCTAAAAAGCTGCTACGTAATGCCTGGGTAGCCAAACTGCTGCCGTACCTTTCCTGCCTGCAATTCCCATGGGGCACCAAAAAAAACCGAACAAAAAAAACACCCTGTGATGTGGCCTGGTGCTTAGGAAGAAGAGACCACAGGCAGCCAAAAACTGCCTTCTTTTACTGGCCACCCTCATGCTCAGCCCCAAACATACTACACAAGCCTGCAGGAGAGCTGGCTTTTGTGCTGGGGCTGCAATGGTTTTGGCTGCCCCAAAAATACGAAAAGAAAAAAACAGTTTTTGGTCACACCAACTCATCCATCTTCAGAGACACTGCCAGGGCTGTTTGGTGGTAACGTCGACCTCCATTCTTCATACCAGAGGGTCTCCACCCTGTGGTCCTGGTATGGCAGTTTGAACCACAGTGGATGTCATGATGGTAGACATGTAGCAGGTGGATTTAAGAGATCGTTGTCCAGCAGCAGGCTTGGATTGGCATAGATCTTGTCCAGTAGGTTTCTAGTTGCAACTTCCCATTCGGTATGAGGAAGAAAAATGTTGCTCAGGACTGGGAGCCACAGTAGAGGGGTTGATTGAAGAGTTCCCAAGATGATGCACATAATTGAATTTAGCTGCACATCAACAAGTTTGGTGTGTGATGACCAGATCCAGACTGGTGTGCAGTACTCTACCACAGAATATGAGATGGAAAGGGCTGACATCCTAACGGTTGAAGCTCTTGCACCCCACAATCACCCAGCCAGCTTGTTAAGGAGATCGTTGCATGTCTTAACTTTCACTGCTGTCTTTTTTAAGTGTTCTTGGTACAAGTGCTCAGTGTCCAGTCTGGCGATTTTCCCCAGGTAGACAGGTTGTGCTTCATGCCTCAGCCTCTGACCATTCAGGTAGGTGTTCAGCTCCCAGACAGCATTGGTATTGTGTAGGTGAAAAATGCTTGAAATTGTCTTACTGACAGTTGGCTGGAGGCGCCAAGTCTTGCAATAGTTAGCTTTACTACGTCACTGTTCAGAGTATGTGCAGAGAAAGTCCAGGCTTGGACTCTACAGCAGATGTCATCAGCATAGATGAATTTCTGTGACTAAGTCTGTGGAAGATCATTGGTGTAAAGGTTGTATAAGGTCGGAGCAAGCACAGACCCCTGAGGTAGTCCACTGGTCTGCCTTCTCCAAGTACTTGTCTTCTCATCCATGTGCACCCTGTCTATTGCTTCAGGAACTCAGGGGAGATGCCTGGGGCAGTGTCAGACTTGATGTTGTCCAAAAACTTGTTAAGTTCAAGAACCGTGAAGGGTTCTGGACAGGTCCTGGTCCAGTGCATCTGGTGGAAAGTTTTCCATTGTTTTTGGAAGGTGACTTTTCACTCCTTTTTTCAGCAATGCTCTTGCTACGTGAAGTAGGTGGCTGGCTAATTGGTTGGGTGCCATGGAAGGGTGACTTGGTGTTGGTGGCTGATGAGCTGCTCCAAGACAATGAAGTAGACTCCAACACTTCTAAGTGGAAGGGGTGAAGTCCAGTTTTTCAGTCATTTCCTCCCATTTAGCTCAGTGACCTGCTTCCAATATTTTGATCAAGTGATCAGCCACATCTAGGTCACCAGATGACTTGTACTGTTTTAGCAGTGAGGCACGCTCTGGATTGAGGCATGGAGTATAGACTGGGTCTTGCTGAGCACGGGGCCAGGAGACAGCTGCTGCTGCAGAGCTCTCCCACCCTGTGCCCATGGGGACAAGCCCTGTGCCCAGCAGGGCTTCCCTGTGCAGCCTGGGGCTGGCTGGGAACTGTCCCAGTCCAGGGCAGGTCTGAGCCAGCTCTTGGCCACATGAAGAGTGTTCCATGCATCCTGGGGCTGGCTGGGAACTGTTCTGTTTCTAGGGCAGGTCCCAGCCAGCTCCAGGCTGAACAGAGAGTGCTCTGCCCATCCTGGGGCTGGCTGGAAACTGTCCCAGTCTAGTAGTAGCTCTGGTAGTCATGGTATGCAGCTCAAAGCTGGCTGGGACCTGCCACTCCCTTGCAGCTCTTTCCCAGACTCATGCCCTGATCAGCCAATTAGGGAAGAAGTCTGGGAAAGAGTCCTCTCCCACACAGCTGTTCAGCAACCCTGTACCACAATTGATTGCAGGGGCGACGCATAGGGGGTGCATGCGGCTGGACATGCACCCCCTGAGAGTGGTGGTGCACCCCCTACAGAAAGGCACTGCTGGCAGCGCTGGCGGCATTTGCGGTAGTCCGCAACTCCTGCTGGCTGCCGCCGATGTTGTCAATGGTGACTGCGGGTGGTCGCCGACCCTTGTTCAGCACTCGCCACACTTCCTCCCCTGCCACCGACAGTGCCAGCGGTGTCTGCAGGAGCTCACCACTTACCACTGCTGTGCTCCTGTCACTCCCGCCGCCTGGCCACCCCATCTGTTAGGGGCATGAGTTGTTCATGATTGATTGATTAGGGCACGGGGCTTGGAAAGAGCTGAGGGGGAGGGGACTCTTTCCCAGCCCCCAGGCCTGATCCCCTGGTAGGGTAGCTAGCAGTGAGTCCCCAGCTGGGTGATGAATCCCTGCCAGGCCAGGGGCTCACTGCTAGCTGCCTCACTGGTGGGACAGTTCCCAGCAAGCCCCTGGCTGAGCAGGGAAGAAAGAGCTCCCCAGGCCCAGTGCTGCTCAGCTCCTCACTCCTATGGGGAGCTGGGAGCTCTACAGCACCAGGAAGGGTGGGGCAGAGAGGGACCTGGTCCCCGTGCTGATAGGTTCCCAGTTCCTGGGGGGAATTCAGAGCTGAGCAGCACCAGGACCAAGCCCCCGCTAGTGTGGCTGATTGGGAGCAAATTTGCTGCCGGTCAATATCTACACAAGCCCTACTGTACAGTTAGTTTAGTACCTGTATTTACATGTACTAGCTAACTGCACAGTAGACTGATTTACTGCTCAGTAGCTTATTAGTACAGTTACTTGGTGATGCTTTACTGCACAGTAGACTGGTCTACTGTGCAGTAAAGCCTCTCATGTAGATATACCCAGTTAGCCACTATCTGTAAATACTGTAGCTACTACCTGTAAATAATTAGCTACTACCTGTAGATACTGTACAGTAGCGCATATGTAAATGTTCACCCAACACTAGGGGGTCACAGAAGATGGGGAACTCCCACTTCTGGGACAGCTCCTGGCTAGCCCCCAGCCCAGCTAGGCACAGGGCAGTAACAGCGCCCAGAGACCTGGTGTTAGCCTGGGGGCTGGCAGGGAGCATGGGGCCAGTCTGTAGTGACAGCTATCTCCCAGCCCCATGCACATCAGGACCCCTCCAATGTGTGTGGGGCAAAGAGACAGCTGCCACTGCAGCTGGCAGAGCTCTTCTGGCCCCATGTGCATGGGGACCAGCTACATGCTCAGTGCCATCCCCCAGGCTGGCAGCCTGGGGGAGCCTGGAGCGTCCCCCCCCCCAGCTGCTGCAGGGGGCCAGAGCAGGGTAGAATCATAGAAAATTACGGTTGCAAGGGACCTCAGGAGGTCATCTAGTCCAGTGGTTCTCAACCTTTTTTGTACCAGGACCTATTTGTAAACATTGATGCCCACTCCTGATCCAGTGACCCTCACTCCCGACCCTCTGCCCCCTGCCCCCAAGCCCCCAGTGTGTGGGGCAGAAAGGTGTGTGCAGGGTATGGAGCGGGGTGGGGCTCCAAGCAGCCCATTGCAGGCTGGAGCTCTGCCAGCCTGCAAGGGAAAAACCACGGTTTCCCACACTTTTCTCCTTTAAAGGAGAATCTGTTTTTAAAGTTTTTCGTGACCCTTTCATATATTCTTGTGACTCACTTTTGGGTTGTGACCCACAGGTTGAGAAATGCTGATCTAGTCCAACCTCCTGCTCAAAGCAGGACCAGCTCCAACTAGATCATCCCAGTCAAGGCTTTGTCTAGATGGGTCTTAAAAACCTCCAAGGATGGAGAGTCCACCACCTCTCTGGGTAAGCCGTTCCAGTGTTTTATTACCCTCCTCGTGAGAAAGTTCTTCCTAATATGTAACCTAAACCTCCCTTGCTGCAACTTGGAACTGTTGCTCCTTGTTCTGTCATCTGCCACCACTGAGAACAGTCCAGCTCCATCTTCTTTCAAACCCCATGTCAGGGAGTTGAAGGCTGCTATTAAATCCCCTCTCAGTCTCCTCTTCTCTAGACTAAATAAGCCCAGTTCCCTCAGCCTCTCCATGTACGACATTTGCCCCAGCCCCCTCACCATTTATGTTGCCCTCCGCTGGACTCTCCAATTTGTCCACATCCTTTCTGTAGTAGGGGCCCAAAACTGAACCCCCAGATGTGCTAAATAGAGGGGAATAATCACTTCCCTTGATCTGCTGGCAACACACCTACCAATGCAGCCCAGTATGCCTTTAGCTTAGCTTATTGTCCATTGGAACCCCCAGGTCCTTTTCTGCAGAGCTGCTGCCCAGCCAGTCGGCCCCCAGCCTGTACTGGTGCATGGGATTGTTCTGTCCTAAGTGCAGCACTTGGCACTTGTCCTTATTGAACCTCATGAGATTTTTTTTTTTAGTCCAGTCCTTCAATTTGTCCAGGTCTCTCTGAATCCTAGCCCTGGCTGGCAGCCCCTGCATTGAAGCACCCATGAGGGCTCAGCTGGCTCAGCATCTACACATGTGCTGCTGTGTACAAAAAAGCTGCAGAATTTATTAGTCTTGTGCACTAAACTCGTTGAGATGTGCCTAATGGCCTGCGTCACTGTATAGGTTTTAAACCTGTTGTTTGAGGGCAGGAGATTACAGGTTCCCTGTTTCCCCCTCTGTTTTTCTCAAAAGAATATTCACACTTGATCTGCTTCCAAGAAAGCCCTGCCAAGGGGAGGAATCTCACTGTAGAGTGACTTCCATTGCAGGGAGGCTTGGGGAGCGAGGAAGCAGCACAGGGAACAGAGCTCTGAGGAAGTGTGGCTTGTGTGGGATCACCACCATGGTGGGGGGCTCCTCTTGGGTCCAAAGGCTGCTATCTGATTCAGCAAAGGGGTGGTGGGCTTAGTGCCTGTGACCGGTGCCCTTTGGATGGCAAAATGAGGCTGGACACCCGCTAAGTGTGGCTTAGAGCCAAGGGTGGGGAGGTCTTACAGTGAAGGAGGGAGATCTTCCCAGAAGAAGCTGGTGTCTTCACTTGCCTCTTTTCCCATCAGTGCAAGCCCTGCATGGTCACTTAATGAACTGGTGCTTTGATGCTCAAGCTCCATCTGCATGGATGTTCTGGAGGGAGAGGACCGTTCTTCTCTCCTCAGAGGAAAGTCATTACTGTGATTCCCACCCTGCTTAGTCCGGGACAAGTACTATCCTACAGCAGAGTAATCATGGGTGTCTAGTGCCTCTTGAGTGCGGGGGGGGGGGAGGGGAAGCACGTGCCCCTGCTGACACCAGTCGGTGTGGGGGTGCCCCGGCTGTTGATCCCACTGATGGGGGGGATCCCGCCGCGGCCGATCTTACTCACCATTAAAGCGGCCGCACCGCTTCCAGAACTACCACGGCCACTTCCACCGCTTTTGCTGGCGGCCCCAGTCCCCGGCCGGCACTCGCAGGGTGGGTACTGGTGCTCCAGGCTGCCCCCCTATTTGCCAGCTAAATAAGGAGTGCAGCCTAACAGGGGGTGTACTGGTGCTCTCAGGGTGTGCACATACTCCCCCCCATGTACTCCCTACACGTCACCCCTGAGAGTAGTTATGTATACCAAAACACACATGTAGATGGTGGCCAGGGCTGGCTGGGGCATGAGGTCATTACAGAGCAGGAGGCGCCTGCTGGCTAGCCCTGCACTGTAGCATCCTTGTGCCTCAGCCAGCCCCTCCACAGCACGCTGAGCTGGGGCAGAGCAGCCCCAGGCTGACAGGCTGACCCCTCCAGACCCCCTGCCAGCTGGGGCTGCTCCAGCCCAGGTCAACATGCTGCTGTCCTGAGTGCACATGTAAACCCTGCACCCAGGAGCAATAAACTCTGGCACAAACTGCATTGGAGTTTGTTTCTACATGCTAATTGCATGTG
Organism: Alligator mississippiensis; assembly: GCF_030867095.1. Taxonomy (NCBI): domain Eukaryota; kingdom Metazoa; phylum Chordata; order Crocodylia; family Alligatoridae; genus Alligator; species Alligator mississippiensis. The sequence goes on along the minus strand of NC_081824.1, from coordinate 171,004,233 downwards.
TACATGTACCCAGAGGCCAGATACAGGCAAAGGCAGACTGGGGCAATTATATAGGGACTGTGGATTTGGGTTCAACACTGCTCCAGCCATTGGCATCCAGAAACAAATCATACAAGCCTGTGGCATGGACAAAGAAAGTTGCAGTGTGGAGTATCTATCCATATGAACAAACCTAAGTGCAACCTCCTCTCCATTTTAGGAAGTGTTTGGTAGTGCACTTGGCACCACTGGAAATCATTAAAAATAACAGGTAAACAGTGGCTCAGCCTTCTCTCAAACTGAAGGAAGCATCAAGGCCAAAGCTTTGTTTGGAGAGCAGGATTATTGCTTCTAGCTTGAAATGTAAGTGACTGTAGTGCGGCCAGGTGCAGGTTCAGGTAGCTGTATGGCGGGCCGGGGAGTGCAGCACACCCACTCTGTATGCAGGCAAGTGACTTTCCCCTTTCCCCATCCTCTGGGGCCCTGTCTTGTCCTGTGAATTAGCTCTCCCATTTCCAGTCTGGACTCGCCAGCCCAGCTCCACTATCCTCCTTATTCAGATGCATAGTGAACCAGGGCAGGAAATCCCACAGCAGCTCTGATACTGGGTATGTTTACACCTTGCTAGGCAGTGTGGGAGAATTGGCCTTTCAGGCAGGAAGCTCAGTCATCAGTAACATGGACTGATTAACATAAGGTGTGAAATACGTGACAACTTTGGCTCATAATTTTTCTCAGTAGCCAACACAAGAGTGAGAAGATCCCCGTTTCTAGGCACCATGAAATACAAGAGGTCTTTCTGCTATGTTTCTCCCTTCAGATCTTCCCTTTTCCCTCAAAAAGCAGCCCACCAAGCATTGTAAACTATCTCAGCCAGGGAACTAAGGCATGTTTATGCGGGGAACTAATTTTCAGCTCATTTCTATGCCCCTCTCCTAAGCCCCCTCATCTCCGCCCAGTGAGGATCACTTAAACAATAAAGCAGAGAAAAGAGACACAGTGGGTGGGTAGCAAAGGTGAAGGGGAGAAGAAAGTCTTGCAGTAACAAAGAAGCCTTTGCTTTGGCACAAGCAATTATGATCCCCTCCTGCCTGTTTAATTTCTTCATAAACATGCTGATCCTTGAACTGTATAGTCTCTGGACAGCATGTCACTTAATTATTTTTCACTGGATGAAAAAGTCGTAATTCCACTAAATTAAAAATAGAGCTGTGAATGGGCCTGGTTTGATCTCTGTGGTGTCTATAGCACAAGAACCAGAGTAATTCCAGCAATTAGATGTTAATTGATGTCTGAGCGCATCTATTCCTAGAAACAGCAAGACCACGTACAGCATAACTAGCATCATTAAACAGCATCATCACCCCTCTGTGCTCAGTGAACATGGAACTGGAGCATGGAGAAACTCACAGGGGACACGCGCCTAGGGAGGAAAACAGGGCAGGCAATGGAGTAGGAGAACAAGCCTCTTCTCCATTTAGGCAAGGAGGTTACAGAGGGTTTAATGCACAAGAGGGCACAGGCTTCCTAGTGCATGTTGTGATTTTGTTGTTTTTTCAGTGTCCTTCGGTGCATATATTCAGTGCTGGCCAGTGCTGTGCAGAACTCATTCATGAGGGCAGAGAGAGTTTTGATGCAATGTACTATAAAGCAAGCTGAATCAAAAGGAATAGCCAGATATGTTTCTTTACCCTTTGGAGGCTAGATCCAAACAACCTTAATTAAACACAATAAAAGGTCATTGAATTTGGTATTTTACTTACTGTTGGGCATGTCTACACATGCCATTAGCGTGCATCAATAAACTGTAGAACTTATTGCTTATTGCACCACAGTTTATCGCTACTGGGAAGCTACCGGGTGTGTGGTTTACACATGCACCCAGACTGCAGCACACTGAGCCAGGCTGCAGCAGCCTTGGCTGGCAGGGCACCCAGGGGGGCAGCCTGCCAGCTCAGGACTGCTTCAACCGGGCTCAAAGTGCTGTGAAGGGGCTGGATGGGACACGAGGGTGCTTCAGTGTGGGGCTAGCCAGCCTCAGTTAGTCAACTGCTCAGAAAATGTCTTGTGTAGATGCGCTCTCTGTAGCAATTTCAGCTTCATCTATTTCATGTTTCCATGCTGCCTGTGCTTGAACTATTAAGCCCTTTTTGCTGTATATACCTTGTTTAGTTTCTGTTTTACGGTACAATGAAATCTTTTTTCAAGCAGTAAAGATTCAGGCCTTAGATTGTGAATTTAAGTACTGAACGGCATAATAAATCCTGTGCATCCCCAGCATGGCTTTCATCTGAAGCTCTCAAAGAGCTTTATAAACATCAAGTAATCCTCCCAACATGCCTGCCACATTAGGGGAGAGTTGTTAGCTCTGTTTTGCAGTTATGGTGATTAATTTATATCATAGCACCAAAAAGCTCCAATAAGGATCAAGACCCCTTTGTATCAGGCACTGTGCACACATAATGAAAAGCTAATCCCTGCCCCAAAGAGTTTGCACTGGTATGAGAACAAAGCTATAAAAAGCTTTGAAGTGGGGGAAACAACAGGTATGGTAAAAAATTGTGATCCACACAATAACCAGCAGGTACGACACACCCGCGGACCAGTCACTGACTGTATTGTTTTGTAGCTAGCATAGTAGAGAGAAAGTTTGAGCACAGTGACAGTCTTGTGCCTTTTCCAGGCGATGCTCCTGCGTGGAAGAGACAGCATAGGAAAAGTACAAAGGTGTGTTTTGAGAAATAGTTGGGCTGAAGAAAGTTGGCATCACTGACACTTAGGGGCTCAATGCCATGAGAAATCAGGAGATGTAAAGCAAATCTGTGAAGTGTTTGACCTGTGAAGACAATATTTTGTGTTCTGTGGTGGGGAAAGTGCAGCTAGCATTTGGTGATAAAGAGATAGGTTGCAGGGGGCAGCACTTAAGGGCAACGGAATTACTAATAAAGTGAAGAGGCCACCCAATAACCAGACTTGGATGGTAGGTACCATGACAGCTGAGTACATTTGTATTACCTATGAACTCCACTGTCTTTCTTTTCTGAAGTCATCGCTGCACCTGCCTGAGGACAGCCTATGGTGATGTATTCAAGACAGAGTCCTGCATACAAGTGGCACGTGACAGCTTGTTGGAGGAGGGTGTCACTGGGAAACCATCAAAACAGGGATCTGGGGCCGCCAACTGTCTCAGCTACCAATGCATCGCTATTAAACCACAGACTGTCTACACAGGGGCCTGTGCATGGGGATTGGCCAAGCAGACCAAGTTGAGCATGTGGCAGGAAAGCAAGGGTCCATTTAGCAGCCTGCTGTGTTCTGTCCAGGGGCCACCCCCTGCCATGTGCAAGGAGGATTGGTGGGAGAAGAGAGTGTACCTGGTGGAGCCTAAAACCTTGGTGCTTAAGTTTCCACCAGTAAAAGTTTCTCAGGTGCCTAGGGCTAGGGACAGAAATTATACGTACTCTGGTATAAGTGATCAGAAACCGGTTAAAATCTGTAACTTAACTCAAAATGACTGAAACTGGTGTAAGTTTTATGGATGTAGTATCAGACTTAACTGATTTAGGTTAAACCAATTTATAGAATTTCTGTCCCAGATCCCCTTCAGATTCAAGTTAACTCACAGTCCCCCCCAGCATCCCAGCATGCTTTGCACCTCCCCCACAACAACTGCCCCCCCACCGGGGTGGGCAGGCTAGCCTTGGTCTAAGCTGTCCACTTCAGCTGAGCAGGAAGGTGCACTCTAGCACCCCTGGCTTCTGGCCTGGGCCACTGTGGGCATGTGGCTGCACTTCCAGAATCAAAAGTGGATGTCTGTTCACTTGCTTATTGGCTCAATCTGTAGTGCTTAGATTAACTTGCAAAGATTGAATCAATTCAGCCTTAGGTTTTTTGACTGTACTTAGTCTAGATGTTTGATTCAAGAACTAGCCTGAGCAGCCAGACACATAGGTCACAGCTCAGATTAGGTGTTCTGCCTGCTTGGCCAACCCAGTCAGTATTTTCAGAGCTTTCTTATGGAGGTGGTTGTGGTACTCTCTCTGATCTAATTGTCCAGTGGTTAGAGCATTCAACCTGGATGTTGAGAGCTGGTTCAATGCTTTTGTCTCCCTGGGGGAATTTGGACCCATTTCTCATACCTCCTGGGAAAGTGCCTTAACCCCCGGGCTATTAGGGGATTCTGGGTTCTGGCTGGTGCCATTTATCCTTTGTCTGAAGATGTAGGGGAGCTGGATACTGCCGTGTTCACTTCCTTCCCCAGGCAGAGCGTGAGACCAGGGGCCAAAGCCTGGGAATGTGCCCAATAGACCCAGAGCTAGAAAAACTGACTAGACTCTACCTGGCCCCAGCTGGCCTTGGACCATGTTGGACCCAGAACTTGGTGTAGTCAAAACCAACTTGGGCAAGCAGAGGCATAACAAGCAGTTTCTGCTCCCTGGTGGTGGCAACTGGGCAGCCACTATCTCTATACCCCCCTCAAAATCAGTGCCCTGGATATCTGCCCCTAGTTACGGTGTGAGAGTGGGTTACTGGACTAGGCTTTAACAACATCTCTGATTAGACCTTCTTTTGCAGACAGAATGGCTCAGCAGATCCTTTGGCGTGTTCTGGAGTCCCATCTTGATAAGAAAGATGCCTCATTGTGACACAGTAAAGCTTTCAAAAGCATGACAGTCTCTCTCTCACACATCCCCCTTGCTGAGGCAGTACTTTTTCCAAGACGTTGCAGCAGCTTGTCTTGTTGGTAGATGTCATTTGAGCTCAGGATCAGGCTCAAAAGGCAGTGGAGTGTTACTAGAGAAGAGACACTCTGACTGTATGAATTAGAGTAGAAGCTTATTTGGCCTGCAGCAGATCACCATGGGCCGGGAGCTTGTCAGCTCTCATAATGCAGGCAGGATCATGCCTGGTCAGTACACAGATGGAGCTCTCCTTGTACTGCAGGACATGTTGTTAAGACCTGGCATGTTTCTTTCAGAGTGCTGAGCCAGTGCCAGAGCATGATGCTGGGGGATGGGTGTGGGCTGTGCTTCTGGAGGTGCTATCTTGCGTACAAACTGTGAAATACACATCCCGTTGATGGATTGTCATCAGTTCCCAGGCGAATGCTTCCTCCCCCCACAAAACGTCATTTCATCCCCACTAGAGTAATTAGTAGAGTCTGTCTCCCCAATGCTGTCTGCCTCTCATACAGACCTGGGCTGGCTCTTCATATTTCAAACTGTTGTACAGTGTAGCTTTGTGCTGTGAAACCTGATGCTTTCCACCCCAGAAATGAACACAGGGATTCCTATACCAGTCAGTGTACCCAAGGGATGAGGCTATTCCTATGTGAAAAAGATAGAAAACATCAAGCTTATAGATGTGCTGAATACAAAAGAAGGCAGCCCTGCTCAAAGGAGCTCATAATTGTTGCCACAGCCTCTGTTGATGGTGCTGCAATCTGGAAATGATGCCATATTTTGGCACTTGGAGAAGCAGCTCATGGTCAGAAGACTATCCTTAAAAGAAACTATCCTCAGAAGACTATTCTCAGAAAAAGAGCATGATGTCTGAGTGAAAGTAAGTCTTAAGATAACATCCTAGCAGTGGGTGCTCATTCAGGATGTACACTGTGTAGGAAAGTGAGGTATACTGAGGCTAATGCTTGTTGCCAGCCTTGGCCATTGAAGTGTGGCTAAGGAGAAGGCCCTAAAGACTATTTCAAAGTGACCATAGCATGAACCTTTGGAGATGCGACAACTAGCTTGGTCAGAGTAAAGGAAACCATCCTCATGTCTAACTAAACCAATAATGAGATCCAATTAAACAAAACACAAGGCCTGTAAGGAGACATTATAAAATGGAAGACCATTTAATAATCCAAGTATATTATATCATAGTTTTATCTTAAAATATTAATAGTAGTGACTGATGTAACCAAATGTATTAGATGCTATTTTGCTATACTACATCTGGTTTTGTTAAGATGCTTAGATTACTTGTAAAAACAAAACAGCCTCATCATAAACTAAGGTGAAAACAGGACTGTCGCACAGCATTCTACAGTGGGAAGGAAAGGAGATGAGAAGCCAGCCCTTTTATTTTCATAAGGATGTAAATCCCAAATAATTGACACCTTCCAAGTCCACAAGAGATCTGGTTCAGCCTAGCCCCTACAGTTTCAGAGAAACAAATTTAAATAAAACAAATCACAAAAGATTTATTAGAATATTTAGAATAAATGATTTATCAAGATAGGGTATAGGCTGGAGAGAAATTTGGAGAACTCAACAAATTAAAGAAGACTTGCTGCCAATCTGTGTGCTACCCTCTCCCTAGCCAGTAGATGTGAGAATCTATGTTGTGCCATCAAGGGTAGCAAGATGGACTTCGGGATAAAAATTTTTTTGTGTATTTTGAAGTGCAGGCAAATAAAAGGTCAGTAGACCTGTATCTGCCTCTTCCGAGTAGCCAACATGCAAGGTTACCTGTAATTCTGCCACCTCAAATGATCCCATACTACACTACTCACCTGCTTCTGGGATGAAGGTAGGGATCCTAACTTAGCCCCCTCCTCACCAGGCAGAGGCACAACAACAGGAGGAGCTGAGCCACCTGCCCCCACAAACTCCTCTGAAGTGCTGTCCAGAGAAGGAGACCTGCCTCTAGGGGAACTTTGAGGGGTGTGGAGCACAAACTCACCCTCCTTCCCCAGAATTTCCTTCACTATGGCCCTCAGCTCCTCTACTTCCAGATCCAGATCCTCCTCTGGCACTGGAAGGCCATGCTGGGAACTGAAACTGGGGTGGAGGATGTCATGCTGATGATGATTAGTGGTGTTAGTGGTGGTGGTGCAGGTGCAGGCACTGCTACCACATCCTTGCTCCCACTAGCAGCAGAAGACTCATCGCTGCCAGGAAAGAGTGCGTCTATGTTTGGGGTGGGTGGGGAACTTGCAGCTCTCCCTCTGCCCCCTCTCCCTCCCCTGTCAAAAGACCTGGCATCTGCCTTTCCAGCACACTTCATAATGTTTGGTGTGCTGCAAAGTGCGGGGGGGTGGGGGTGTAATATATGTTGTGCTTTCCTGCACACTGATGACATGCTGTCAGGGAAAACACAGATTTCTTTTTGTGGAGGGGAAAGAATCAAGACAGACTAACAAGAACAAATAAGAGGATTTTGGGGAAAGAATAAGTTGAAAGGAATGGATAGGGATTGTAGGCAAGGATAAGTAGGAAAGGATTGGATACAACTTATAAGAAGAGAGGCTAGCTACCAAGAGACTAGATTGCAAACCAGAGCTTTTCAGATGCTGCTGGTCCAAGAGAGAGACAGTTCAGAAAAGGCACAGATGACTTCACACACAGCTGGATATGTTGTTTCTACATCCCTCCCCCAGAGCATTGTGATTGGAAGGGAACTCGGAGAAAGATCACAGTCACTGGCCAGCTACAGCTGTCAATATCAGAGCAGTCTTTCCCCTGCTCTCAGCCTTTTCTATATATGGAAGATCACCCCCTCCCCCTCCTCAGTTTGTTTCCTGCAAACCTTCCAAATCTCTCTGAATCGATTCAGAGAGATGGGTCTTTTAATGGGTCTCCCAATTCAATTCAGATTCGGAGATTCGGCTGCCAAATCAGGCCAAGTCTCCGAATCGAATCGGCTACTGAGGCTTCACACAGCCCTAATAGGTACCTATAGGTCTTAGGTGGCAGCAGAGAATCTCAGCAGCATCTGCATGATGGACTTTGGCACCAACTCCCTTTGTGAAGCTAGTCCCTTAGCCACTTCCTTTTCCCCTTGTTACTCCCACTGGTGTAGTCAGCACACTAGGCCTGAGAGTGTCTTGGAGCTAAGCAGCTGGCTCCAGCTACAAGTTCAGCTACATGCATCACCCACACTATCACACTTGTTATGGTACAGTCTGTCATTCAGTCATATCCACATCCTCGTTATCTGTAAGCAAAACTAGAAGGAAGTTTGAATTTCATGTTTCACAGAGATTCTGTTTTCCAGCTACTGATTGTCATGATGGAATTCACAGAGGCAGTAATGTGTGAAAATCATACAGTCTTATTACATCTTGTGCTACTACAGGCCGTTCTCCCTCTGTTCAGATACACTGGGGCTTTGCTGCTGGAGCAGAACATCTTGATCTTAGTCTGCCCTGAACTTTTGAGCTGCCCTGCTACTTATTAGAGCAGTTGTCGAAGTTCTAGGTATCGCCTGGCTTAGTGTCAAATTTGAGGGTGCTTCTCATTTTCTGTGAACATTCTTACCCAGGCCTAGCAGGCATCATACCATTTCCCTAGCACTTGTAAATATGTACTGATATTTCTATAAAGTGGAATTGGTGCCACCCGCAGAAGTTAGTTTGATTACAAATGCCTGGACTTGGTTTGACTTGCAGTAGAGCCATGTGGAGTGACAGGGCTCAGACTTGATGACCATGTCAAAGTTCAGTGAGACTAGGGGGGGAAGACTGATATTACATGTCTTGTCTCTGAACTCTTGAGGGGGAGACAAACATAGATGTCAGTAGGTGAGGGTTACAAAGAGAGTCACTGAAATGTTTCCAGTTGTGAGAAAAGCAGCCTGCCAAAAAAAAAACACACAAGCACTCAAATATCCAATTAAGAAAGAAAGGGTGGAGGGGAAGAGTTTAATTGCAATTAACAAAAATCTATTCCTTCAATTGTAAATGCACTCCTTTTACTTCTGGCATGCTGGGTTCAGCATCTAATATTGATCAAACAGTGCTGTTTGACTCACTCTATAGCATATTGAATCTTACCGGAAATGCATTGGAGGAGACAAAGTGGAATGAATTAGTCAAACAATCCTTGAACTCATTTGGTATTAAAAACAAAAAAAGACAAACCCACAAGTACCATTAAAGCTGCTACACCAAACACCCTTGTTGATTCTCACAGCCTATGGAAACTGCAGCTAGTAAAGAAAGCTGCAAAAAGACTGGGCTTTTAAAAAACATTTTTATTACAAGTTCTTACAAATTGCAGTAAAAGAAAAAGGAGCAGACGTATTGTAGACCTGAGGCTCTCCCATTCCTGCACTATTCAGTAAATGACCACAGAGAGCCATCCGAGCGAGCAGAACCACTGCGCACGTTTTAAGACCATCTGGCACATGTTGTTCAGCTGTCCATCACTTGAGGCCTGAAGTTACCTCCGTGCTCATGGACACCTGCTGTTATTTCAGTTTCTCTATGACTGTCATTTGTTGACATCAAGAAACGGAGGTTATGGAAAATGCTGTTTATGTGACTAAAACCAGTGCTACCTAACTGGTAGGTGCCTTGAGTCTAGTTTACTCTTTGGGGAAAAGAAAGTATAATTCTGCCTTTACTGTTCCCCGTGGCCTGGCTTTAAGTGAAGTCACATCTCACCACAAAAGTCAAGCGTTTAGTCATTTTGGTGTAAGTGCTGGGCTAGGCTTTTTGAGTCTTGTTAATGCTAACAGCTCCTTTTTAGTTTACCCATGATGCGCTGGAAACTTGGCGTGGGTTCACTATGATAAAGGGGGCACCAGCAGTGCTGGCTTAGCTGCATTAGGAGTTTGCAGCAGCCGTGAAGTGGCTAAATGCAACCAGAAACTCATCAAGATGGAAGGCACATTTCTCTCTCTTCCTGTACAATATGTTAATCAGACGTGCTAAAAATAAGGTAAAAGGCACGTAAGGTGGTCTAGTGAGATCAAGAAAAACATCAGTTTGCCTGTTCAGCTGCAATAGGCAGGGTTAGCATAACTTGGTTGCATACTTAAGTATTTTTATAACACCACAGGTGTCCTGGGTGCTTTACAAGCAAAGCCTGCGACAAGGCTCTGGGCTACAGGCAACATGAAACAGTTGGAGTATGCCAGTGCATCAGCTGCATTGAAACTAAAGGAGGGACCCAGGGTAGCTGGCAGGCAGGAACAGCTCAGCTGCTCAATGGCAACAGTGCCAAACATAAGAGCTCCAAGAAACTGATGACAATCCAAAACATGCATCTGAGATTTAAATCCCAGCATAAAACCCATTCCTTGTTTCAGGCCCCTGCCCTCTAGCTGTAGCAGTACCAGGTACTCCAGAGAGGATCAGGAACTTGTCCTGGGGCAGGGGGCAATCAGTGCATCATTCAGAAGTTCAGCAACTGAGTCTACTGCAAAATACAAAGGCTGCAAAAACATCTTCCATTTCAACAATGATGCATGGAAGTTATTAAATAGTAATGACTAAGTTTCAAAAATATATATGAAGCTCTTAAGAAAGTATTTTCTACATGCATATTATTCCTCATTATAAATATATTAAAAAAAAGTAATTGATAATTGCTTCATTAACCCTTTGTAGAAAATGCCAATCCTCTGGACACAGACTCCTCTAGTTTAGCACTCAAAGTGTTACAAGTGTGATTATTATTAATACCATTAATTCCATTACCCCGTTGGTAAAGAAGATATGACTTGTCCTCTCAGCACTAAGACTGACAGATTCCAACACCCCACAGGTTCATAGCTATCCAGAATGACAGCACCTGCCACTGCTCTCTAGTGTGGCTCATCATCGTCAGTGATCTGTACACCCTGCCTTGCAATTCCTGACTGGCAATTCTTAAATCTGCTGTATGAACAAACCTGCCTCTGAATACACCATGTTGGGCTGGCTATGAGAACCCAGCGTAAGTCAGTTTTGGTCACTGTACACAGCTCTCACCCCTTTCTTTGCGAGTTGGAATAGAGAGCTTTGGAGAATGGCACACAACATGTTAACTTTCTTTTACCAGCTATTCCTTGATTTTTCCAGAGAGCTATCTTCCTGTGCTAGGTTTTCTTTTTGTTTTGTTTTGTTTTTTTAAACCTGAACCTCTGGTCTTCCATTTCCCAGCTTTTTTACTGAAACCCTGGAACATTAGTGGTGTTCATCTGATCATGGTTAGAATAACATAAATGGCTGCCTGTACAAGCCTTGCCTCTGAGCTCTTTGGAAATCATTGGTTTTATCATCTTATTTAGAATTTTGGGGGCTGTTTTTGGCTGAGGCGGATATGTGGGAACTGGAGTCTTCTTCCATGCCCCACTTGAAGCAAATTCCTAAAGAATCTGGACCTGCCACATCTCTTCATCTCCCTTCCTGATCCTGATCCACATGTAAATAGCCCTGGAGGGGATTATCACAGAGAAACAGGTGCTGAGCTGAAGATCAGCCCATGCATCTGTCACCACTTTTATTTATTCCTACTAGAAACTAAGCCTCATAAAAACAGGTTTGATATTATCTGTGTCCTTAAGCTTCAGCATTGGAGAGGTCCTCTGTTTTGTGGCAAGTAGTAGCACTGCAGATCTGAAGGTCAGGTACATGGCTGGATCCAGGATTTTGAAAAGCGGGGTGTATATGGTGAGGTGCATCATCACATTTAACACCACACACATTTTTCTCCAGGTAAAAAGAAACTAGAAACTTTAATAATATGCTAGGGACCCAGGGCTGTATTATTCAATTTAAGATTGATGCAAAAACAAATATAACTCTGCTGATATGAGTTAAAAACAGTCTTCAGGGGTGTAAAACAGGAACTTTGTTACCAGGAGCAGCTAACAGAGAAGAATTCCAGAAGAAAGGCTAGCTTGATTGGTGGAACATTAAGACCATTAAAAAGGAGAAAGTCATTAACATCTGTGGAATGAAGAATTTAGAAGGAATCAGGTATGAGCCATGAAGTCAATTGACTCCCTCAGGACTACCTGACTAGAAATGCTGCTTGGTTTTAAACTTTGGGTAAAGCAGGAATCCAAGGAATCTGCCCCCTTCTCTCCCCACACTCCAGATCCACCCCTGGTTAGGTAGTACTCTCCAGAACAGCTATGGTTCAGTCAGTGCAACCAGGAATATGGGGCTGGGCTGGATTCAGGCTCAGTGATTCACCTTTAACTGTACAATATATTCTGTTCAAGTACTTAGCCTTGGGACTGGAAAAAAGGCTACGCACTAGGGGTGTGCAAAGCAGGCTTTATTTGATTCGGATTCAGTTTGAATAAGGGCAGTGATTCGATTAGTTGATTCAGATCGCTGTCCCTGATTTGATTTGGCCAAGTCTGAATCTGCAGATTTGATGCTGATTCGTAGAAACAGGGATTCAGACATAGACATAGCTTTAAAAGTTGTTTTTTTTAAACATACCTTGAGGTAGCAGGTGGGGCTCATGATCTCTGCAATGCTGGGGTGCATGGAGCATCCCACAGGAGTGCAGGGGGACCCTCCACATGCCACGGATCGGAAGTACTTCCGGTTCACTTCTGGGTCTGCCGGGGAGTATGCTGGGCCCCCCCCCCAAGCTCTGCGATCAGCCGCAGGGTCACCCTGGGTACCCCCCCCCCCCCCCCCCCCCAGGCCCAGGAGGCACCAGTCAACAAGTGCTCCCAGTCCACTTACAATTGTGCTGGGGAGTCCCCTGTGCTTCTGTGGGATGCTCCATGTGCCCCAGCATCGCAGCACTCACAAGCCACCCGCTACCGAGAGGTATGTAGAAAAAACATTTAAAGCCGTGTCTATGACCAAATCACCAAATCTTTCCAAATCTCTCCAAATCGATTCGGAGGGTTCCGATTCGATTCAGAGATTAAAGGGTCCTCTGATTCGATTCAGATTTGGAGAGTTGGCCACCGAATTGGGCCGAATCGAATCAGGGACCGAAGCTTCGCACAGCCCTACTACACACTTACCCAGAGTGGGCTCTTATTTACACCGAGTGTAATAATTAGCCATTAATTACACTAAGCTTTCTGCACCTCACCAGCTGCATCTACATGAGATGCTGACTGCACAGTAGCTTGTTACTACTGCGCAGTAGCATCACGTGGCTCAGTCAGCATCACCTAAAAGCTGTTTGGTGACATTACTGTGCAGTCAATTAGTACTTGGGTATGCTAACTTTAGTAACAACTGCTCAGTCAGAGCCTCATGTAGACATGGCCACTGACAAATGGAAATAGTAAGCCTGGGAGTGCTTTATGCCTTTACTAGCAGCCTTCAAACTGACAGGACCTAGTCAGTTCTGGACTGCCTCAGAAGCCTTGACATTGAGGGTTCTCATCTGTTTTTGATAAATTATGCAACTGAATGCCATACAACTACTTTATGAAGTAGACAGTAGGGACAAAGGGCTCCTATACAGCTAAGTGGTTAATGCACTAAACTGACCTGCAAATGACTGGAGTCATTTTCAATTTGTTGCCTACTGCTTACATTAATTACATTATGCAGGTAAGTGAATTATGCATTTATCCAATATGCATGTATGTGAATTGCACTATGTAGCATATTCTAGGCTGGTACAGTACATCATTTATCTTTCATTGGGTGGTACTGCATGTCCTTGCTATGAGATTTTTTTCCCTTTCACTGGGTGCATCTATACATGCATTAATGTGCTTTTCCTAATGCGCATTGAATGTAGTATTTCCAGTGTGAGGTACTAAATTAATGTGCATTAAGCTACCCTAATGTTCAGTAGCACAAGCACACACTTCTTAGGTGACAACGTTCAGTAGCCTATCTTACGGCATGTTAGCATACTAGCATGGTTTCTTACACTCTGCTTTAATGAGCTATAAAATAGGCTACTGCAAATTAAAATGTACATGTAGAGATGCCCACTGAATATTCTTCCACCAGGTATTTAAATAGCAAGCAGGGGTGCTACTGAAGGATGGTAGCTGTGTTACACAGTGGGTGCATCTACATGACATATTTACTGCAAGCTGCCTAATTGGCTTCGCAGTAAAGTCTCTGCATCTACACATATGGCCTTATTAGGCTGCAGTAAACTCAAACTCCACTGTAGGATAGTACTTGTATTTACAAGTACAACTTGTATTTACAAGTTCTATCCTACAGTGGAGTTATTTACTGCATAGCACCATACATGTAGATGCTGACAGGCCTGGCTGGAACATGAGGGTGCTTCAATGTAGGGCTGCCTGTCAGCTAGCCCAGCGCTGGAGCACCTTCATGTCCCAAGCCAGTCTCTCTGCAGCATGTTGAGCCATATTGGAGCAGTCCCAGGCTGACGGACTGAATCCCTGGGTCCCCTGCCAGCTGGGGCGACTTCAACCCAGCTCAACATGCTGTGTTCCCAGGCACACGTTCAAATGTGGCACCCAGGAGCAATAAACTCTGGTGTGTTACGTACCAGTTTATTGCTGTGTGTTAATTGCACATGTAGATGCACCCGCTTAGACATATGCCACTGCTGCTTTGCTAATGAATGTTAGCAAACTGGTTTCTTTTGAAATTTTTATTTTAAAGGGACAGATATTCGCAAAAGTTGTCATGCAATTTCAGCACTTATTTTTCTTCCCAGTCCTAAATTCACAACCTCAGTGCATTTTTTTCATTGAACACTTGGTAAATATGGGAGTGAAACTGGAGCAGTCCCTGAATTCTGGTTCTGAGGATGTACCTATACCATGGAGGAAAGGAGAAATATTTCCTTTTGTTTCAGGACCATTAGAACTTGAAGATGAAAGTCTTTTAAACCCTGATCTTCAGCTCCTGGGTTTATTTTGATTACACCCTTGTCTGAGGATGACAAATTAGTTCTTCCCATTTGTATTTGGGCAGGAGGAAGGTTAGGAGGGAAGGAGGGCAGGACTCTATCTCCCCTCAACCAATACCTCATTTTTCACAGGATGAGTTTTTTAATGCTACCCTGAGATTAATAGGGACAGAGTACCTGTTGCTCAGTGGACTTCACATAGCACTTTTTATAAACATGATTTAATGAGAGGCAGTGAGAAAGTAATGCTTCCTATTTTTTTCTCAGCTAAATATTATTGAAAAATACTAAACTGGTACAGAAAATTTGTACATCATTGCTGTGGACACTATTTTTCAAAATAGTCTTCTCCATAAATGGCCTTTTCTTACTGGTGAAGAGGCTCATATATCTCAACATGGTACAAGAATTGGCTAGAATGTAATGCTTCCTAAGGAAACTGTGGGCAGGGAGGGTGTTCTTCTCGACTTCTTGCCTACGGGAGGCCACAAGAAACTCATTCAGAAGGTCCAGAAGAAACAGAAATATCTTATGTATGCAAAGAGTCTATTCCTGACAGAGACATGTTTGCAGTGCTGCTTCTACATGGCAACACTTGTCACACATCAGCTTGCACATCGCAGAGACAAGCCTTTTCTTTGGAAGGACAGTGCTGCCCCATCCTCTGTACAGCTTAGAGGATGAAGGACAGACTACAAAGGTGACAATTCTGGGATGACAGCAAAGTGATGAAGGCTGTGCAACTGTGGCTGCACAACAAAGATAAGGACTTTTGCCATGTCAGGATACATGACCTTGTTAACCACTAGAAAAAAGCCACTGACAGAGATGGAGACTATGTTGAAAAACAGTTGCGTGTTCAACAAGGATTTATAGATCTTCCTTGCAAGCTTGATATCCTTTCAATATTTAGCGGAGAGAAAAAATAGGAGGCATTACTTTCTGACTGGCCCTTTTATGCTCTCTGAACTGATAACCCATCCCCAGAGCCAGCGGCCGCCTGTTCTAGAATATGGCCCAAGCAAAGCCACTGAGCAGTTCAGGGACAGAACCAGAATAATAATAGTCCAGTTAACAGAGGGACACTTAGACACATGGAATATAATAAACCCCACTGGAACCTCATTTAGGAGCTCTGGCTAATAACTTTTTTCTTTATTAAATGTTTCCTCAACTCTTGGGAAACTTAGGACAAAGTCAGCCCACCAGTTTTGAGCAGAGGCAACCACAGTGCCTGTCGAATCACTGCTTCCTACAGTACTGGAGCTTTTCTTCAGCATTTCTCCTCCAAAGGACTAACATGCCCTGACAGTGCCTAGCTCGAGAAGTAAAAGCAGAGTTAGACAGGGAATTTCTCTTTCTATGCAGACATTAGGGAAGAGATGTCGAGTCTGACAGGCCAAAGCACTTTTTTCCAGTCTTGTGAGCTTCTACTTGAGAGTTTAGTAATATAAAAAAATTTACTCAGCCATCCGACTTCTAAGACTGAGGTGGCTTTGGAAGGTGCTACAGACCTTTCTATGGCATTTCAGGGTGTAATTCTGCCTGGATTTTGTTTTTGAAGAACAAAATGTTTTGGCAGCTCCAGCCAGCAAACATCTGCCTGTCAATCCATATTGCAAATTTGACTTTGAAACACCCTTGTCCCCAATACGTTCCGTCGCTAAAGTTGGTTTCCTCAGTATTATTCTTCATTAACATACCCAAAATAGTAACACAGACAGCTGTAATTTGGTGTATGAAATAAATCCCTGAGAAACACGAGACCTAGGTTCTGTCCCCAACTCTGGCAGTAGCTTCATTTCTCTCTGTACCTCCATTACTCCACATGTACTTTTCTTTTCCAAGAGGGATAATGCTGCTTTATCCCAGTTTTGCAGAGAACTTTGCAGTTAGTGCTTGTGAAAATGCCATTATAGGTACAGACCATCAGCTCAAACCTTTGCTGGAGTTATGTAGTGATGGCCAGTGGGATTTCAAAGGCTTCAGAAGCAGCACATTCACACCGGTCCTGCTCAGACTCTTTAGTTTGGCCTGTTGATCCTGCTCTCAGACCAAACAGTAGTTATGTCAACATAATCATGACTTGAGCATTAGCAAGCTCTTCCCAACCAAGGAAAAAGAGCAGGGTCAGGACTTGGGGTAACCTTGCAACTGCTCAGAGTAACGTCTCTGCAGAACAGCTCCCTGCCATTTTCTTGTGAGGGACAGGCTACATTTCACCTCATCTTGGAAGATCTTATTATTCACATAGGTCCTGATTTCTGAGCCTGCTTAGTTTCAGTGGCTTTGAAGCTATTTTTGGAAGCCAGCTCTTCCCTACCTCCCCACCGCTGTCACCACCCTTGCCAGCATGTTTGATCCAATCTTTAAATGTTAATAACCTGAGAAGAGAAGTCTCCCTCGAGACCTAGCAAAGCAGCTGAGCACTCAGGGCAGCAGGACACATAGGGACAGCAGCAACTTCTGGCTGCTGCTATGCTGGTGGCACGATGGTGTGGCTGCAATGGCAGCTGATACTCTGTCCTCCCACCTCCCCAAGTTTGTGTGCAGGGAAGCTGCCCTGGTTGCCCCACCCTACTTAGACTCTTGCTCTTTTTTAATTAGTGGTTTGAACAGGACTTATTATGCCAGCTTCTCTGCACCCCAGAGGAGGAAAGGGACCTTTTCTGAAAAAGCCTACACTTCAGCACAGGATATAGGTAAGTACAAATGAGCAGGATGGCAGAAACAACAGCTCCTGGATCACATGGGTAAGCAGGCTGTTACATGCACAGTCGTGTAATTGTTCATTCACAACCTCCATGTAGTATTATCTAGCTGCATGGTCGTGACAGTCAGTGCACTGTACTTCAATTTAGCTTGTTATATTGGCATAAACTAGACCCCATTTACTAGGGAGGGCTCTTCCCTAAGGAGCCTTTCTAAACTTCAAGATGTTTATATGCAGTTATAACTTGGCATGAAGAATATGCTTCTGTCTGAATTGAAATGAAGAAGTGCTCAGGCTGAGAGCTTGATGCATTTGTTTTACGCTTATGAAAAGTCCATTTGCTACTTAACTTTAAAAGATTACTCCCCTCAATAAACAAATGAATTTCTAGGCTTAAAATAAATATTTTAAGGAGTTACCAATATTTCAAAGGGTAAAGGCTCCAAAAGAGCCTGTCTCAACTCCTCCTGCATAGGTTACTGCACCAAATTCACTATCATTCCACTTCAGTTACCACTTAACAAGGTCACCACGTAACCTCATACTTTATTTTCACACATTTGGGACTAGAGTTGCCCACTGCTGACATTAGATTGTGTCCACAATTGCAGTTCACAACCAATTCATCTAAAACATAAAATTCACACCATAAAACCCACATTAAGGGTGTGAAGGAAAGCTGTCACAGCATTAAGGAAAGAGTGTTAGGTTCAGAAGTCTCCATCGTACCACCTAGGATTGCTTGTTACAGTGATCCTGGCTGCTTTGTTTTTTCTGCTCATGTGACATATCCCAAACACAACTGGGCAGTAAGGTGCATTTTGCATTATGCAGGAAAATGTTTAGTCTTTATTGTTTAATTGTATTGGCTTCCATTCCACCCAGGAGAGCACACAAAACACCACCAGACTCTCCCTATGCCTGAAGAAGATAGTTTGTGCCCAAAAGCTTGCAAAGAACAAATTATCCAGCTATTTAGTTGGTCTAATAAATCACATTTACCCAAAAAACCTTGTCTGTCTAGCGTTAGTTTGGATTTTTTTTGGTCTTCAGAGCGCTGTAAAGATAATCAGCTAATCCTTGCTCTTCCCCAAGTAAGGTGGCTGACACTTGCTTATTTTGTGGATGCAGAAAGGGAGGCCCAAGGAAGTTATAGGATGGACTCAGGATGGATTCAGGACCTTGGCCATAGCCAGCTCCATGAAAGACTGCAGTATTTTAATTCTACATGCTTTCGTATGCGTGCTTTGCAGAGATCCTAGTTATATTCAGGTTTCATTTCATCCACTAAAATAAGCTTGTACACAGTATACATGAACAGACACGGTTCATTCAGATTTACTTGAGTGTTATAGAATACCTGAAAGAAGGCAGGCAGAGGAGAAAATTAAACAGGGATAAATTTAATTGCCATGGGAAATACATCCCAGCATATGGGAATCTGCTGGGTTCAGCCCCAAATTGGGGATGTACTGTCTGGCAGAGCCAATGCATTTTTTTTAACCTACTTTATATATACTTGGCTACATTTAAAAAGAAAAAAAAAGGTCTGGGCATACCTACCATAGGGACTTCTTATTGTGCATGGGGAAAAACTGCAGATGCAACATGTAAAGTCTACATTTGATTGCCTTTAGCCACTGAAACAAACTCGCATACATGTAGAGTTGCTAGGAGCTCTGAGTATGAAGAGGTAGCACCAGACTCAGAGCTACCACCAGGCACACCAAAAAGACTTGAGACCTTTCAAAACAGGTCAACATTGATCTGAAGGCTTGGATACACATCACAGTCACATTGGTGTAATCCAGGCATGGCCTGATTTGGTCTGCAGAGCCGGGTCATCCAGCTTGCAGACTTCACCCCACCCCTGGCTGCCATGGTGGACATTCCCACCCCCCCAGACAGCAGCCAGGAGCCCCAGTGCATCCTAGCAGCATGTGGGAACACGCTCAGCATTACAGCTTGGCTCTGTGGTGGCAGCTTCCTCCCACAATGCTGCTGGGGCTCCAGTGTTGCTCTTCTGGTCTGCCAGGCTGCTAAGCGCCCAATTGAAAGCAGTGGCACTGCAGCCCCAGTAGCACTGGAGGAAGCAGCCTGGTGCCATGGCTTATTGCCACAGTGATAGCCCAGTGTCCAGGATTCTGGGCTTCTTCCTGCCAGGCCCCTGACTGGCTGGAGCAGGAACCACATCTGACACCCATCCACATGCACTACATGCCCCAGAGTCCTGGATGCACTGGAGTGGTTGGGGCATGCATTGGATCTAACATACAGAGGGGATATGGGGGCAGAGGGGAAGGTCTGTGGGCCCCATCTGGCCCATGGACTGGTTCCATGCCACTCACCCGGCCTATGTACATGAAGAGCAGACATGATGTACAGATCTACACCACTCCAGCTATCTTGCATCTGGGCTGCCCCAGAAAAAAATTACCCTGGAGTAAGATACACTAATAGAGGCATCATCTGGCTGCTTCCATCCTGAGGTAAGTATTTGGCTCTAGGTCGGTGTCAACATGCGACAATGCCATTACTCACTATTCGCTGAGCAGTTAGAAGCTCCACCACCATTATTAAAATATAGGCACATATCCCTTGGTAAAGTGCTGTGTAACCCCGGGATACATGTACCCCAGTTTGTAAAGCACAGCTCTAGGGAAGGTGCTCTGTTACATGCTACTCTGCCACTAAGTGGTAAGGCATTGCAACCACCCCTACTGCTTCAGCAACAACTCTGCAGCAGTAGTACTGGATCCTGGGGCAATTTACCTGGGTGTACAAAGCCAGTGTTCATTACCCCAAATCTAACGTGTGGTGCTCTCCAGGTCCTCTACTTGGATTACTGAAGTGACTCCAATGAAATCCAAAGAATTACACCTCATTTCCACTAAGGTTTGTGAAATCCATTTGACCTATGGTTTCTAAATGTATATACATCAGCCTTTATAGATCAGTAAACATATGGTGATATATCATGATTCTCACTGAGGGATAACAGAGTAAAATGCATTATCCACATTGTGGCAGTTAATGCTGCATTAGAAAGTTTAACCTTTAGAATTACCTGACATTTCAGTGCCTGATAGTTTGATATTTCATTTTTAATGCTGTATTAATGATAGATGTAAATTTATTTACAGCTTTTAAGAGGAAAAAGCTAGCCTCCACATACCTTTGTCTAGGTGACTAGTCAGTGTTTAATGGTGTCTTCTAGCTCTATTAAATATTTAAAGGCTGACCCACTTCTAATATGAATTGCATGTCTTTTCCCCTCATACTTCCATATGTCAAGTGTGTACTGGCAACTTGATCAAGTTCAAGTACGGACCAGACCATGCAGAGAACGTTAGAAAGAGCTGAGAAAGGTTCTTTAAGGGAGTGCTTTCAAGTAGTACATGCTGAGTGGCACTTCTCATGCCTGTGGTAGACATAGCTCTGGGAAGGAGCATCATCTTTTAAATGTCAGCAGCCCAATAGTAACTGAGAACTTCATTTACGGATGGGCAGCTCTACCGGCAGTGAAAATCTTGCTGATGACATCAATGGAAGTGATGGTCTCTAATCACCATGCCCTCTCATTTACAGTATACTCAGAAAGTAATGATGCATAATAAAAGATGGACTTGGAGGCACCCAAAAGGGTTGCTAAACTTTTAAGATGACAGGTGAGACTTTATAATGGGCACAGGGAATAGAAAAGTTTAGAGAAATCATCTTAGCCCAGAAAAACCGGGGCTGCTTGGACCGGCCAGGGTGAGCAACACAGAGAACTCCTGGGCTGCCTATGTTTTAGAAGACTTTGCTCCTTATTTCCTGCAATCTGCAGGTGCATTGGTGCCAGCAACAACGTGTGCTAGTACTGGTCTGATGCCGACCTAGATTAGTTCTTACCTTATTGCTTATATTGGTCCAATCTGCCCCGTTATTTCAAAACAAGGCATGGCACTTTCTGGGGGGAGATGTAGTCCTGAATGACTGAGTGACTGGATACAGAGGAGGTTCTATAGTGACAGCCCCAAGCAAGCAGGAAATACAGGGAGCCACAGCCAAGGGTGGCTTCACATCTCCTTACATAATCTCTGTCTCAGGGGAACAGTTTGTTCCCTAGCAGCTGTCGATCCCACAGGACCTTTGAAAAACATTTTACACTATGCTGCACAGGAAATTGAGACACAGTATTTAAAAACGTAAAGCATTAAGGAAGTCGGGAAGGCCAAGACAGACTGAATAATACAGGATGAAGATGGATTGCAGTACAGAGCAAACGTTCTTTCTAGAGACTCCAAGAATAGGCCCCTCCTTTCTTAACTTCCATTATGAAGCAAGGAATTCTTAGGGTTGTATCTTTTATTGGACCAACTATGTAGTTGGGACAAAGCTAAACAAGCTTTTGAATGCAAGACCAACTATATCAGTTGGTTTGATAAAAGATATCACCCCAAGAAATCCTTGCTTCTTGCACAAATTCTGGATCATCGTGGCTACACCACTATTACACTACCTTAACAATACAGTAGATCGCTTCTCTTCAGCACCCTTTCTGACAAGTCTGTGAGTTTAAAAAATAAAAAAGGGTCAAGGACTTTGAATACATCCCAAGCAGCTTTGGTCACCAATCCGCTGTCTCAAATATGGCACAGCCAGAGTCACTGGAATTGGAAAAGCACCATCTGATCTGACCGTTCTACCCTGATCTCTAGCTAGGGCAGGTCATTACTGTTCCTAGATCCACTTGGGCTTCCAGCACTTTTTTTTTTTTTTTTTTTTTTTAGAGAGACTACCCACCAGAATTTCATAGGCCTCAGTTTTAGGAAACTCTTCCTGGGACAGATGCCTTTTCCTTCATTTAATTTCATTTCATTTCTGCATGCTGCACCCTTGAACAGTGTTGGCTTCATTTTACTTTGCACAAACACAGCAGAAAGAAACCCTGTGCTTGTGATTAAATCAATACCTTCAAACCCTGCAACTGTAGAAAGAAAGGTCTTTTCTTCTACAGAATGCAATTACTGGTTATTTTATTTATTTTACAACACTTTCAGCAACCTTTTCCCATTGTTTGTTATGCTTGTTCTCTTTGAAATTAGGTGTACAATTTGTATCCTTTGACAAGAAAAACTACCCATTGCTTTGGAAGACGAACTACTGCAAGCATCATGGAAAAGAGGAAGCTCTTCTAGCAAAATTTAATACCCATTAAATAGTAAAAAAAAAAATCCAACAAAAAACCCCAAGAAAACCCTGCATCTGTTTTAGACCAACTATGACCAAGATCTCATTTTATTTACTTTGCATATAAATAGTGTTCCAGATGCTGAATCAGCCAGTAAGTGCACTATTCAAATGCTTTTTGGTGCTAAAGAGAAAATAGGCTGCTGTTTCCGATTACAACAGCAACACAGCAAAGTCACAGCATGGTTTGGCATTTGGTTGAAGGCCTCTCTACCTTCATGGCCTGGGCTAACTTCTGACAATATGTGGATATGAATAAAATGTGTTTTGAGAGATGCATATCCTCTGTTCTTGCTTTTGTGATACTTTTCTTGTTGTAGACTTGCATATACAGCTTGGAGGAAGTGTAGGTATGGTACAGTTTGGTGCCTGGTCTATCTCTAGGGGTTTGAAAGCATGCTGTGAAAAAGCCAGAGTGCACATTCACTTTGGGCATGCCTCCATGGTGGCTCTGATCTCCTTGGATGCAGAGCCCCTCAATAAAGGCCAGTGTGCCTGGGACTTCCAAGAACAAAGCCCTGAGTTCACCCTGCTTTATCTTGCATACCGGGGGTTGGCAAAAAGAAGAGATAAAAGCAACACTGGAACAGGACCAAAACAGAGTCAGAAAAAAGCAATCACTAGACAATGGTTTTATGCAAATCCTCAAGGATGTAGGCATGGGAAAGATTCAAGAACTCATTCAGCTGCTTTAACATGAGAGCTTGTCCACCCAAGGGAATTTACTGGAAAACAAGACAAGGTGCAAATTTAAAGCCCACATTGATGGAGCGCTGGCGCTCCAGTTGGGCCCTTATGCTGCAGTACAAGTGGCTGTGGCAGTTTAGCAGTGCAAGCCAGGAAGTTGTTTATTTGGATCTAGTCAGGTATTGTCAAGTATTCAAGCAGGTACAGAATGCCCCGATACACGAACTTGCCCTATTTTGAATGCATCCTGATGCACCCACAGAAGTCAGTGCACTAGATTCCTCACTCCACATGCACGATCATAGTACAACATCCCCATATACAGGGCAGCAAGCCCCTCCCTGATGCTGTCCTGATTGTGCTGCCTCCTGTCACCCCCCTCCGCAGTAGCATACAGTACCTGCTGCAGGAACTGCTCTATGCTATTAGTTTTGGAGAGGTATAGGTTGTAGCTGTGTTGGTCTAAGGACATAGCCAGACAAGGTTCTCTGGGTAAATCTGATATTTTTATTGAGTTGGTCTAATAAAAGATATCAGATTTACCCAATGAACCTTGTCCACCATTAGTTTTGGAGCATTCTCCTGGCTAACTTCATGGATTTCTGGCAGTACCATTCAGGAGTCTAGAAAGCAAATATTCCCAAGGTGGCATAGGCTGCATATGCCCAGGACTGCAAAGTCCCATGATGCTTGCAGCGAGGAGAGGCCACATGCCCCTGTCCTCTGTGGGACTTAGGAGCTGGTAAAGGTACCCAAGGGAGGTAAAAGCATGCCTGAAATCATTTCGATTGGGTAGAATCTTCTGTAACAGTACCAATTAGAAACAGAATAGCTAGTGGCTGGTATGATCAGATATACTTCATAATCTAGACACATCCTTCCAAGAACCACCATTTCAGCAAGACAGACATTAATACATTGTGGAGAAACCAAGAAAGCCAAAATCATTTATACATGGTCATTTCCTTTAGAAATGAAGACAGTAAAAATGTGAAAGTTAAATTCTGGTATTTTGAGTATGTGGCATAGGGTCATAGGAAAGTAGGGCTGGAAGGGACCTCCAAAGCTCATCTAGTCCAGCCCCCTGACAAAAGCATGATCATCCCCAAACCAAACCATCCTAGACAAGCGTCTGTCCAACCTGCTCTTGCACATTTCCAGATATGGAGATTTCACAGCTTCTCTGGGTAGACGGTTCCAATGCTCGACCACCCTCATAGTTGGAAAGTTCCTCCTAAACTCTAACCTAAATTTCTTCTGCTGCAGCTTGAAGCCATTGCTCCTGGTCCTGTCCTCTATGACCACAGAAAAGCCCATCTCTATCTTCTCTAAAATTGTCCTGCAGGTATTTGAAGACTGTTATCATATAACCTCCCTCTCCCCCCACCTTCTCTTCTCCAAACTAAATAATGCTCTTTCAGCCTTTTCTCATAAGCCATGTTTTCCTGGCCTCTAATTCTTGTTTTGGTCCTCCACTGGACTCTTTCCAGTCGCATCCAGTTGAAGTATGGTACCCAAAACTGTAATCCAGATAAGGCCTCACACCAGTGCTGAACAGAGCAAAAGAATTACTTCTCTTGATTTGCAAGGGACATTCCCGTTAATGCACCCAGCACATGTAGGGATGAACAGAGAAAATTGTTGAATTCTTGCACTGGGTGCCCAGCTGCTATTAAGGATAGACTCTAGCAATCAAACAGCAAGAAAGGGCAAGCTGGTTTGCACCATCACAAAGCAGTCTGTTAAGGAAGATACAAGTGACAGTGAAAGTGAAGCTAAGTCCATTTATTCGCCTTCTAATAAGAGCTTTGTTATTCCACGTGCTTCAAGCATTAAAAAACTCCTATTGCAAGGATGCCTTGGTATTAAGAGGTTTTTACTGATGAGAGAAAATGAACTTGACTATACATATGCCAGCAATACATAATTTCACAGAGCTGCAAATTCTTATGATGTTTTCTAGAACTTGCATCCACTTTACAGAGTTCCAAGCTGGAATCATCTTGCCAGAAGTATTCTGCCTGCTGACATGAAAGACGTGAAAGGATGTGGTGCTCTCATTCAGCCTCCTGAGGTGGGTCACGTGTGATACATGGAGCAATACTCATGTTGATGGTATTCATCACCAAATTCATAGTAACAATTCCAAAACTAGTATTTACTCATTTCAATATACAGTTAAGCATAGCACAGACAGTGTCAACAAGTTTAAATGCCATCAATAGGGACCTACCTAAATCGCAGTTTCTGCGAAACTGAAATCCAGGCTTGCTTGCAAAATAATAAAAAAAAAACAACTTAGTAATTTATTTATTTATTTTTCATTAAGTCTTCCCCTCCCAGGCAGGCCTCACATCTTGTCTAGGAGAGGAAGGTGTTGGCTGGTGGGGCAGCATAAAGGGGGCAGCCACCATCTTGTCCTCACTCTTTCCCTCCAGGGCCAATCCACCAATCAGTGCTGAGGGGCAGAGCTGGACGAAGAGCAGCCAGCAGTCAAGACGGCGGCCACCTCATCATCCCTCCTTCCCCCTGGGACAAAGCCACAAAAATGGCTTTGTCTCACCACGAGTTAAGTAGGTCCCTAGTCATCAATAAACTGGGTCCACAAAAGATTTTAATTGCAACTGAAAGCACAGCTCATCTGAAAACTGTGCTTGGCTTTGTTGATTAATATTCACACTTTCTGTGCTAAGGATGGCCTACCCAAAGAGTGCAGCTCTTCCTAGGCAGTGCTGAAAATCTGACAGCTTTCTTACTGCGTGTCAAAAGTGACGAGAACTGCACGCATCAGCAACCATATTTCAGCATTATTTAGTACAGCATTCAATTGTTGTACTCAGTGGGCATCTTCTATTAAATCTCACCAGAAGGATCTTCAAATCTGCAAAAAGGCATTTTGATCAGCAACCATACTAATATTTGTGAGCGTTTATCTTTTGGATGCAAAACGCAACATTGATTTCACTGGTTATACCTGTAGTTTAGTCCACTCAAAATATACAGAATGAGAGTTCTACATTGCCTGATCCCAAGAGCAACCACCATAACATTAAAAAAAGAAATGAAAAAACTCCCACCTAAGCTGCTGGTAAGAATACTGAACCAAGTTTACTTACAAATGCTCAAGAGAAAATAAAAATAAATAGACAAAAATCATGCAACAGAAAAATTAAGTGATCATTATGCTGCCTACCTGCTTGATACACAGTTAGAGCCAATACCTTTTTGATGCTGACTTTGATTCAGTTTGTGACCCTATAGTAGTAGCAGCAAATTTCAAAGGATATAAAAAACAAACCCATTATAGCAGAAGTAATACATCTAAAAGCAAGAACTTTCCCATCCAGTCATAACCAGGGATCTTAATTTTCTCTGATAATAAAAGACACCCCAATTTTTTGGTTAGAAAAAGTAACCCAAAATCCATATGTTTCCGTAATTAAAATGAAACGCCACATATATGTTAGTGGTGTAATATTCTAATATTATAAAAGCCTTAGTCTGTCTGTCCATAACGCTTTATTTGCACTCTGACTGGCTGTCTTGGCAGCCAATCAGAGTGCTCTAGATGGATAGAACAGACAGTGGAGCACCATCATGACAGTGGAGACTTTGGGGGGGGGGGAAGGCCTACGGAGCCTGCCCCCCACCTTGCCCCTTGGAGGCAGAGGGGGACGGCAGGGACCAGAGCCCTGTCAAAACACAGGGGATGGAGCCGGGGGGTGAGGCTGCTCCCTGGAGCCAGGGGCTAAAGCACCCCCCTCTCACCCCCAACAAGAGCTGGCATGGAAGCAGAAGGGAGAGGAGGGGCTGGTTACTGGTAGCCACAGCCACCACCCTGCGGCTGCCACCCCATGCCCGCGCTGCTCCATCGGGCCTGCGGCTTGCATGCGCGGGGTGGTGGTGGCGGCACGGGCATGATGGCAGCCGCAGGGGGCAACAGGCCTGGACCCAAAGCTGAGGGGAGTTGGGGGGCGAGGAACAGGCCCCGGCCGAAAGTGGCAGGCAGGGGGTGCGGACATGGGCCCAGCTCCAGAGCAGGGGAGGGTGCGTGTGTGTGTGTGGGGGGGGAAGAACAGCTGAAACAGCGGGGGACCGGAGGAGCAGCAGCCCTGGCCACATAGCAGCAGGAGCAAGGGTGGGGGGGGGTGGACCCGGTCCCAAAGCAGGGGCAAGACTGCTGCAGGGGGGTGGAATGAGGGGGAGCAGCCCTGAACGAAAGCTGCTGGGGGGGACAGAGTTGGGCCTGAAGTGGGCGGGGCTGGACTAGCACGGGAAGAGGGGAGAGCAGGGTCACTGGGCCCAATGCTGGGATCTGTCCCCACCACCCTGACCCCCAATCATTTTTGACAGGCAATTTGCTAGTGTATATATAAAAAGTGGTATTTCATTTTGATCACAGAAAAATGTGGATTTTGGGTTACTTTTTTTAATCTAAAAATTGGGGATTTTAATTTTTTTTTTTTAAATAAAGAGAAAACCAGGATCCCTGGTCATAACAGTGGGCTGCAGTCCCAGTTAGATGAATCAAGAAGAGTTAGCTGCTCATCATGTTAGAAGAGGTTGTGTTCTTGCATGCTAAGAACGGAGGCAAAATTTCTATTAACACTGTCATATATTGCCTCATTTGTGGAATCATATTGGTTGTTTTGGTTCAAATATGGTTTTAAAAAACCCCAGATCAAACAATTCTGCTGCTAGGAAGCTGGTGCCATATATCACAATTTAAAAGTTAGAAAATAAACTAAAGAACTGGTAGGTGACAAGTTGGCTCAATATTCATATCAAAAGGAAGGAGGAGATGCTGATGAATTTGATGGCAATGATGTAAACAAAGCACATTGGCTTAAACCTCTTCTCTATTGTCCTACAAATAACCAACAATTTTAGTTAACAAATCAAGTGACAAATGGAAGTTACTTGGTTGCTCTGTCTAGATATATAAATAGCATGCAGATGGGTATACACTTTGAGTGCTTTTAGAAATTTTGCTAAGGCTTCCAGAGTTCACATTTTATAAACACGGATCCCATTTTCGTCTTTTAGGGCTTCAACACTTAAGTACAGGATTGGGATAATGCATGTATCTTTGCACCTTTGAGAGCTAGGCACAAATACATCATGCATCATAGGAGGAGAGAGATGATTATTTTTATTCTATATCATTGGGTTCATGCCATAAAATTAACTGAATGCAGGAAAAGAGGCCTGGAGATTACAACTGATCCAGACACATTCGTCATAAAATACTCTGCCACATTTTTCATTAAAAAAATATTTTTTTTCTGTTGCTGTATCCCTAGAACAGCTAACATTTACACAATCAGACTAAAGGTATGTTGGCATAAATACAGCGGGATACTTGTGCAATGCCAGCCTACATATTGCCCAGATATAACCACTGCTGGGAGTCCCTCATTTTCCTCAGCATAAAATTAATTCCCTTGATAAAAACAACAACTATTTAAAGGCAGGAAGTGGATACCACAAGTGAGGATTTGGAGAGGTGGGTCTTGATGCTCCTTTTTGCCAGGGGATTTAATTTTCTTGGAAATATTGGCTGACTAGACCAAAAATAAGCCTGATAGCTCTTACTCCCACACTACTGGAGTGGTGCACAAGAACCACAGAACACAATTTTGTTTGAAAGCACTGTGTTCATTGGAGGGGGGAAAATAGGGGTACACATCCCATGATTTTCAAGCATCGTTTCAATGCCAAACTGAATTTAAAGAAATTAGCCAAATTCCATCCTGACATTCCATCTATGTGCTTAAAACATACTACTGGTATTCAAATGGCTGTGTGTTTTTAGACATCTAAATGAGGGGTAAAATCCAAGCTATGCAGTCTATCAGCTAATTACCAATTATGAACACATTCCATAAACTATGGAATTTCGCATTCAGAAGATAGCTACTATAGGTGAGTGGGGGAGGGAGTGGAAACCTGTCCAAATTAATCAAAAATGTACTTTAGAGGACATTCTTTATCTACCTGCCGCTGTAACAGCGCAGCACTCTGTGTAGAGGACTTACAAGCAAATAAATTCCTTTGATTGGTATAAGTAACTACCCTCAAAATGTTATTTTCCAATACTGAAGTTACAGTAGACTTAACAAGATTTGCTCATAAAAGAAATGGCTAACCTTGAACCCTGCATTAGTGCCAACCCCAGAGACTGGCAAAAAAGCATGCTGTCCACTCCCCATCAACTATAATCACTAGCCCAGTGCCTGATTTTTCCCTTATTCACATTTCATACACAAACCTTAGCAGAAACAGTGCAGATCACAATCCTTGTTGGAATAGTCAGAAAGGAATTCAAACTTTAATCTGATTGGTTTAATTTTTTTTTTAGCAGGAGGAAAAAGAATAAAGTTACAAGATTTTTTTTTTTTTAATATTTTCACAATGTTAAACTAAAAACTGAGCTCTAGGCTACATGTGTAAGTAAATCTAGAACACAAAAGGGTTAAATAAGATTTTCTTTAAAGATACAAGAACTTAAGCTTTCTTTACGTTTAACAAACTTCACAGAACAGATACTGCAAAGGAACAACCCTTCCCCCCACTTTTTAATTTTTTTTAAAGTGAACATTGTCCATAACCCACATGAACTATGAGTAGTGTTCTCTCAAGAGCCACCTTGAAACCAACTATGCACCTGTAACAGGGTTAAAGAAAAGATTAAGGAAGAACAAATAGCATCTTCAGTATTAATGCGGAAAAGTCTCGCATATAAATCAGAATGCCCATCAAATGCTATGCTAGGATTTGAGAGGAAAAGAAAGTGCCTATCCCAGCAGCAGCTGAAATTCATGGTTTTTAAACTCATGGCAAATGTAAAGAATATCCTGGCATTGTCCCTCTCACCAGGATGAGGTGGGACCATTTCCTGAAAATACAGCATGTCGCTGGAATTTCTACTGCCAATTTCATAGCTTGGGATAATAATAATAATAATAATAAAAAAACCTCCAAACAAACTCAGTTAGCCTTTTCCATAGCTTGCATTTTATAATGATGGGACATTTCTGATTTGCTTCAGGGTTAATTTACACTAATACAGTCAGATGCTGAGTATATATATATTTTTAAATTGTCTCCTTGTTAAATGCTTCTAGCCGGCTACCAAAATAACAGTATCATTTGGCCTGTAAGGAATCATTTACTTTTAAAACAAAGAGAATACAAGATGACTTCGGCTCTCCCCACCCCACACACACCAGTTTTCGGAGTGACAATTCATTGTCACCTCTTGAATGGTTTACACCTGCCCAATATTTCAAGACAATACAAAGTCCTTCCCTATCCCAGATGTCCTACTGAATTACCTGATTGTTAATGCCTTATTAATTTGTGTTGGGAAACAAAATCCACACAGGACTAGACCAGGCCGCATCAACACAAATCCTCTGTACCTGCATAAACTTTGTCTGCAGCAGGAGACATGCTGAAATATTTTTTGCTACAAACTAACGAGATCTGTGCAGTTCAGCTCAATATGACAGACCACAATACAGAACCATAGGTCTGAACAACAGATCCAGTGCTGTCTATTCCACGTAATGCTTTTCACATTCACTTGCTACACTTGCTTTGCAATAGATGCGGGCAGATATTGTCATGAGAGCATTCAGCTGCATAGGAACAAGGCTGACATAGCCCACTTGATTATCTTGTTAACACTCTGGAAGCGAGGAGTACAAACTCAAGTTGATAAAGGGTGCTTTCCTGGTTGTTCCCCAATACTGTTACTGAATTCCGTTTGCTACAAAATGTCCTTTTTTCCCCAATATATATGTCTAGCTACAGAAAGTCAGTCTGTAGAATCCAGCCATGGCTACTGTGCTGTGAATTAGCCTTATTTGATCAATTATCAGATACCTGCACTTAGCAAAAGGCAAACAAGAGCCAATCAGGTTTCACTGGTGTGAACGGCTGCACTGGTCAGCGTTTACCACAACCATGGAATCTGTTCACACAACCCTTAGAAATTCTGAAGATGCCGTGTAGAAAATGCATACAGGTTACTGCTCTGGGATGGTGTTCGCTTTAAGTGAGATTATTTAAACGGAAAAAAAAAAATCCAGGTTCTCCATAGCAAGTTAGATATAAAAGTTTTTCATAAGAATCTCTGTCCCCCTCTCTTTTTGGCTTCCTGGAAGAACCAGAAAGACATGCCCGCCCTGTCAGAATCCCTGATGCTGGTGACATGGCCTAACCTCAGAAGCCACACGCGATGAAGGCACGAGTGACCAATCAGGTCTTCTGGGCATAGCAGCTACAGTGGCTGCTCTTAGTGGAGTTTCAACCTTGTCAGGATTAATTAGAAGGGAAGAGGTGAAAGGCTGCACATTAAACACAGTTTGTCTGAAAGCTATGTGCATAGCAAACTTTTACATCAGCTTCTATTCAGCTCCTTGTTTTAACTCTGTAGCTGGAAGATTTCCAGCATAAGGCTTTGAAAGTGACTCCAGCAATAATAGAAGCCTTTGGATTGTTTGTTTTGTTTAAATCCACTAGCCATGCTCGAGAAAGTATTTCTTCATGTTTTAATTTTATTCAGTGGCTAGCAGGCACCTTAATAACCAGCCAGAAATCAATTTCAACCACCATCAACCCCTAAACTACAGTACCAGGACGGTTGGCTAAAGAAAGGAAACTGATTGGCTGTAGTCTGAAACTTGCCCAGTACAAGGTGTCTGGCTGATTTTGTCCTAAATAAGGCTAACATTAGTGAACTAAGAGAACAGCATTTGGTTGCAGAGTCTTGCACTCAGGAACACCCTTCGCCAATGCGCTGGCACGATCTCCCTACTTTCCGGTCCAGTTTCACCATTTTCATAATGGCTTCCTCACGGCCACGTCCCATATGGTCAAATGTGCAGTCGTGTTGTTCGGGTAGGCGATGTAACATACAGAACACGTAACCTGCCAAGGAGAAGGAATGAACAGTATTAATGCTAATGTTGTCCTCATCCTAAAGGGCTGAAAGGCAGCTTTATATTTGGAGTTCCTGGACCTTCGAGACTCAGGGCAGCTTTGCATTCCCTTTCCCTTTCATTGCATGGTCTCAAAGCCTATGAACAATGTTAATTTTGACACTGGTCTGTAGCTTTATTGTACAAACATATTACGAGAAGTTAAGTAGGAGTTAAGGATTTGTAGGATTATTATTTATATACAGCATTTTCTATGGAACTTATGAACACTGATTTTGGAGTCCAAACAATACAGTAGTAACTCACTTTTGCAACTCTCCTTGGAAGGAGGGAAGTTCCTCTTTTTAAAAGGTGATGCAGAAATTAAGGCCCACATTTTCAAAGAGAGATCTGAGTGTCCACCTTGCCATACTGAGGGTCTGATTGCCAAGGCACTAAGAACCCTCTGCTTCCTCTGGCTTCTGCTGGACTTCTGAAATACACAGCTAATAAGGTTTCAGTTTGGGGACCCAAATACAAGAGGCACTCAAAATCAGAAATTATTTTTGAAAAAAAAGTGAGTGCTTTGTTTCCCCCTTACCACGTACCTCAGGCTACATAAAGTCTATGGCTGAGCTGGGTAAAGGACTCAGCTCTCCAGGGTCAGAACCTTGTTTTCCTCCAGGGCACCCCCTGGCTCCCTATCAAAGCTGAGAGACTTCTCCAGGTGCCAGGTCACATCATCATTCTTTCAGTAGATGAGGTAGATCATCTTCTCCCCCTCCTCCTTCCAACAGAGCTAGTGAGTGCCATTCAGTCCTCCGGAGCAGTGGTTCTCAACCTTTTTTGTATCACGACCCATTTGCAAACATTGATGGCCAGTCCCGACCCAGTGTCTCCCGCCCACAGGCTCCAGCTGCCCAGTGTGTGGGGTAGTGGGTGGGTGTGTGGGATTGGGGGGAGGACGATGGAGGGCCCCAGGCAGCTCGGAGCTCTGCCAGCCTCCAAGGGAAAAGCCACAGTTTCCCCACATTTTTCCTCTTTAAAGGAGAATCCATTTTGAAAGTTTGTCAATCCTTTTTAAGTTTATTTGCAACCCTTTCATATATTCTTGCAACCCACTTTTGGGTCATGCCCCATGGATTAAGAAACACTGCTCCAGAGGATATGCCATTCCATTGCTCAAGGCAGACCCTTTTGCAAAGGTGGGGAGTGCTGCCCCTTCAGCACACAGCCCTTCCTATTGTAGAAGGGGATGAACAGCCTGGGTCTTAATTTCAGATACTGGCTCTGACACTTATAACGAAAAGCAGATGGCCTCACCCCTCTACTTTAACTTCCCTATGTGTAAAATGAGGATGACAACTACAAACACGGACACTACGAGCAGCCTAAAACTGCTGTATAATGCTAAACAGAAATAGGACAATATGATGTGACAGAGAAGCAGCACACTACTACTGGGATGACATAATCCATTATACTGATTGAAAAGTTGCAGTGTAGTCTCACAATCCTTCCTGCAAGATGGCCCAAAGGACACTGTTCCACATCCCAAAGAACACTTTGCTACAAGTTTCCTCAAGTTCTCAGAGCATATTAAAACAAAAAAACTTGTGATACTTACTAATTTAAATAAGATAAAAGTATTTGTATTTCAGACTTCTAAAACTGTTTTACAGACCACTGCTTAGAGAAGAACAAGAACCAATAGACTACCTTTACATTAAGGTAAGAAAAAAAAAACTATACAGAAAGTGTTATGGGTATTACTGAAAAAAACTGCTTGAAGACAAAATTGGTTTATCTTGGCTCCCAGTTTAAATGGCATCTGCTATAAAAACAAGACTTCACTATACTTTATGTTCTTATTTTATGTAGGACACCAATTCTGGGTGTACTAATAACAAAGAAGATCTTTACTGGTACAGGTTATTTAACAGGCTGGACTGAATGATTTACAGCAAACTGAGATATAAAACCTCTCTCTTTAAAGTCATCATCCTGATCTCACTTTATTCCTAATTGCTGGTGTACAGCAGAAACAAGTGGGAGGAAAACCTTAATCCCCAAGAACTTTCAAGGTTAAATGGCTAAAATGAGAATGTCCTTTAATATTTGATCTGATGCCTAATGGGCCTCTTGCTAGATTTTCTCAAAGACTGTGCAACAGGGAATTTCCCAGGGATGACTGGAGATTGCTTCCCTTTCTCCAGTCACTGATACGAGAGACTTCAGGCTGCTGCATCAGAGCAGAGATGTAGTTAGCTGTTTTAAGCCAACTGGGGGCATAAGAACATAGGAATTGCTAGACTGGTCCGCCCAAAGTTCCAGTCAAGTTTCCAACAGTGACAACCATTAGAGAAGGAGGAAGAATATCCTGTTACAGGAATCTGTGGATCACCTGTCCACCCAGAAGCCTCTCTGAAGGTTTTACAGCCTTTGCCAAGGTCTGGGGTTTTTTTTTTTGGTTAGCGCTAATAAAAAAATTTTGGATATTCTTATTATCTGTATAAATGCCCAATCCCTCTTGGCATCTTGCTAAGTTCTTGGCTTCGTCCTCCTCGTGTGATAATATTTTAATCATGCATTTTGCATCAAGCATTTTCCTCAACTAGTTTCAGTCAAATCTCAACTTCATGAATGTCCTTTTGTTCTTGTGTTCCAAGACAGGAGAAACAGAAGCTCTCAGTCTGCTCTAGACTGGTCCTTTTATATAACTTTATTATGCTCCCTGTTATTTTCTCTTCTTTTTAAGTTAAATGAGCCCCATCTTTCATTCTCTACATGCAAACATTCTTTCTTGCCCTGATCATTCTTATTGCCAATTTCACATAATGCATAGTTAACTTGTGGAACTAGTTTCCACGAGATGTTGTAAATGCAGCTAATAAAGCTAGAAGCAGAGCAGCACATTAGGCAAACAGCAAAGGGTAGGAAGTAGGAAGCAAAGCAATAAATCAGGCAGAGAGTACAGGGGAAAAAGTAGAAAGCAGAGCAGCAGCTTGGGCAGAGAAAGGGGATTGGAGTGGCACTTGGGGAGGGTGCAGGGCTAATTTGTGACATCTGCCAAAAAGGTTGGTTCCCACTGCTCTAAAGCATCTACTACAGCCACTGGGCTTGATGGACCATTGCTGTGGCCTAGAATGACACTTTTATTGTGTACTTCTAAACCCCTCTAATTGTGCAACCTCCTTTTTGAGACGCTGCGGTCAGCGCTGCACACAGGATTCTAAATAAAGGGATACAATTCGTATTTTCTGCACTGGTGTCCAATTTATGTGTCCTTACACAGAAATGCATTGAACTGTCTGTGCCACTGCTTCTTCTGAGTTAATGTTGTTCATTTAGAATTGAGGCAAGCTACTCCTGTGGATCTAGGAATGATCTAACCTTTTCCCCTTCCATCACCAATTCTTTCTTGCTAAACCTTTTGCTTTTTTAGAACTGTGAGAAATATTTAAAACCTGTATAGAAATTTTAAAAGCTGTTTCCATAGAACAGTGATTGACAGTGCCAGCAACTGAAAAATACCCCAGAATTAAGTGACATCCAACACAGGATGATTTTTTGTTAACATTCATATAAGACTAGATTGCAGACACATTAATTTTTTCTTTTATACATGCCTATTTCAAAATTCAATGCAAAGAATACAGTTCTCAAAAAGTACTCAAGTCATTTCTCAAACTGGAAGTAGGATTTCCCCCTCAATGCGACATTGGTCAGGCCGCAGGTGGAGTACTGCATCCAGTTCTGGGCGCCGCACTTCAGGAGGGATGTGGCCAGCATCGAGAGGGTCCAGAGGAGGCCACTCGCATGGTCAGGGGGCATCGGGGCAGGCCCTATAAGGAGAGTCTATGAGACCTGAACCTGTTCAGCCTCCACAAAAGAAGGCTGAGAGGGGATCTGGTGGCCGTCTATAAACTTACCAGGGGGGCCAGCGGGGTACAGGAGAATCCCTGTTCCCCCGAGCACTACCAGGAGCAACTAGGAATAACGGCCACAAGTTGACTGAGAGTAGGTTCAGGCTGGACATCAGGAAGTGCTACTTCACAGTCAGGGCGGCTAGGATCTGGAACCAACTTCCAAGGGGAGTGGTGCTCGCTCCTACCTGGGGGGGTCTTCAAAAGGAGGCTGGATAATCATTTAGCCAGGGTCATTTGACCCCAACTTTCTTTCCTGCCCAGGGCAGGGCGTCAGACTTGATGATCTGCTCAGGTCCCTTCTGACCCTACAAACTATGAAACTATCCCACTACTCCAAAGTCACTTCTGACAGTGGAATGGACGTTTTTGGAAGTTTTGCCTGAAGATTTTGAATGACCTATGCATCACCCTACTAGAGCAAATTTTGTAGGAACACAGTTTTGAAGAATTTTTTTTATTAATTCCCAATCATATTATTGTTGCTGTTTTCTCCCTGGTTCAGGGGCCTGGGAGATCAGAATGGGCGCTATGTAGCATGCGTGTTCCAGTCTCAGGACCAGCTTTGACAGCAGTTACGTTATTAACTTGCACACACTGGGACAGAAGGCCAATACATTTACCTCTGTTCTGATCCTTAAAACCAATCCAGATTTAGAGATGAAATTCTGTCTCTTGAGAAGCAGGTGCTCCCTCTTGGTTGGAAAGCAGAGTTAGATTAATGAGCTCTTGTGGTATACTTACTGCTAAGTTCGTTACTGGGAGATATTGGATACAGGTTGTGTCTCCTAAAGGATTTTGCTTCAGAAATGCCTCTCTTAGCACACTATAACTAACCAGCAAAATAAATAACTTTTTGTTGGAGGGAAAAATTCTATCAGCTAAGGTTAATTTAGCTAAACAGAGTTATATCCAAAACAAGGCCAAATAAAAGACTCCAGCTCCAAGTGTGGCAGATTTCAGTCTACTACAAATTCCTAATTAATTATAATAAGTGCACCGCAAATTCCTCTCTGCTTGTGCCAGGATTAAGCTATGTACTATGTCTATGCCTCAGTCCTCTAATGCAGCATAAGAGATGCAACTGAAGTGGAAAAACATAAAAAGTATGCACTAAATGCAGTTACTGCCTGCAACCATCATCATCAAAGCGAAGGTTTTCTGACATTAATCAAAATGCTAGGCTAAGACCACACTCAACATAATATCCATCTCTACAATTACTTAAACCTTTCCCGGGGAAACTGAACAAGCATGGAAGCATCGCTGAGAAAAAGTCTAAGGCCACCTGGAAGCAGCTGTGAAGTCTGTGCCTCCCTTTATCTTTGCTGGGGAACTAGTCTCACAAAAGGATATTTCAGATGGAAAGTCACCGAAGCAACTTTCTATAGTCAAAATGGGAGAGCACAACAGGCTTTTCTTCTTATGATGGGATGATGAAATGCTGAACAGTTCTTTAGCTCAGCTGCATGGAACACAGAATAAACTACAGTACAAATTTCCATCAAGACAGGAAAAAAAACCATGTATGACTCCTGACATTTAGTTTTACTTATAAAAACAATAAGTTGGTGAAACAGCTGATGATCCTGATATGCTAGAAGCAAAATAAACTGCATGCTAACTTATGAGAGGAAAAGCCAGAATCAAATGTTGGAGGGTCCCTAATTTCCCTAAATGGCATCAATCATCATAGAATCAGAGAATCATAGGAATTAAGGGCTGGGAGAGACCTTGAAATGTTCAAAAGAAGGAGATCACTTCCAATGATATCGTCTAAATGCTAAAGTAGTGTGGGTGTATAAGCCAAGAGCTGAAGCACAAGAATCTGCCTATGCTGTTAGAAATAACAAGCAAACCCTAACCCTCTACTACTAAACTCTATTGGAGAATTTCAGGCAGTCCTAAGGTATATAAATATCTATATGAGAATTCCTTTGATCAACTAGCATAGTATAAATGATTTAAAACATTTCTGGATGCCAGTCATTAAGTTTAGGAATCCCAAACCTGCCATGACAAGGCTCGCTCTTTATGAGCACAGTTTGAAAAGATAGCAAAGAATATTATGTTGCAGTGCAAGAGGCAAACCAAATGGTTAAGCATTTATGTAGCTCATAACTTATGGGATGTCTTAGTGGTATTTAAGCTACAATGTCCCTGCCACAAAGGTTCTGGTATACATTATCAAAAAAACAACTGCTAGCTGCTCCAAATGCCCTTTAATAACTGCATGACTTCCAGCACTTCTATACTTTTGTTTTATGGGAATGGGAAACATTTGGACTTAGACCAGACTTTTTATAGCAAGTGCGGCAAATGGTTAAGTCTGTAGACCCATCACACTTGGGTGCAGTTTTATTTTAGTATTTCCAAAGCCTTCAATTGACACAATTGCTAAAATATCATCATTAGTGTAAAAGGACATAAAGCACCTGAATGTAAAGTGCTATAAAAATTGTAACTCAGTATTTTCTGGTTCATAAATTTGAAAACATTGGTCAAGTTCAGATCCGGTTCAGCAGTCAGAGCAAGTTCCTCTTGAAATATTAGCTGAAGACAGAATCCTGGGCATTATGATGCAGTTATGCAAAGTGACTCTGACCATATTCAACAAGGTACTCAAAGTGGACCCTATGAGTATACATATGACACTGACTCACTTTGCAGCTTTTGACAAGGAAACTTCCTTAGGTAGGTGAATGGAAATAAAGCCAAAGATTCACATCTGGAGTCAGAGTGCTTGTCATTTTAAATTCAGTTCTCACTTCACACTACTGCTGTTGTTTGTTAGCTTTATTTTTGAGTGAAAAGCTACAAGTTCAAAGCTGCCAGAATTTTCAGCTCGTGCCACTTCCAAATTTTAATTAAAACATTTGTTTCCTTACAGACACTCCTTTTGGAGCCTCTGGAAAACTGGCCCTAACAAAGCAGCAGAACTTGTTCTTGTGCAGAGTTCTGCGCTAAATGCTCCCGCTTCTTCACTTCTCTTGCAAGAAATTTTACACTTTCTTACTGATTTGAAATTCTAATCGACAGAGGTTGAAGCAGAACCTAAAAATACCTAGAAGCCTTAGAGATGAAGGTACTGCAAAAATTACTTACTGAAGTGCAGTATTATCTCAGGGTTCATGTGCCAGTGTTTATGCAGATTTCTATATAAAGTCTATGTGTGCACATAAAATAGAGGCTAAAATAACTGCAAAATGTCAACATCCCAATATGCTTTAGGGAGTGAAATTACATTTATATATGCAGATGGTAAATGTATGTCCAGCTCTTATGTGCATAGGAAAAATTCCTGTTGATTTCTTCCAAGAGAAAATTGAAAAACAACCACAAAGTGACCTTTCCCCATCCTCTTCCTTTCTCTTCTGCAGAGAAGGTTTACATCTGTTTTCCTCCTCTAGCCCTTCCACTTGTCCTGGCAATGATTAGCTCATGCCATCTCCTGATCTCACTCAAACCCTCTCATCCCATCCCCCTTCTTCTCCTTGCCCTTTCCCCACATCTGGTTCTTTCACTTCACCCTTTCCTCCAGGGATAGGCAATTATTTGGGCTGGAGAGTCACTTGGGGAATCTTGGTGAGCTGGGTCAGCACCTGCCTCCCTAACAGCTCACAAAAAATCCTCAAGTGGCTCTGCTCAGCTGGGAGAATGGGATGGGGCAGCAGGTGGGTAGAGAGCAGGATGGGCAGGTGGGGCTGGGGTGGCGAGGCCATGACAGCACAGGGCTGGGGGCAGAGCCATGATCCACTCTCCTCATGCCCCTGCCCATGGAACTGGTGCCAGTTGCAGGAACGTGCGGGCAGCAGATTGTGGCTTTGCCCTGAGTGGTGGATGCAGGGTGCCTGGGCTGGGTTGCCCAGGCAGCTGGGCTGAGTCTAGCAGCAGCAACAGACTAGCAGTGACAGCAAGAAGGAGCTGCTGCAGGGGCTGCCAGGAGGTAAGTCTGGCTGCTGCACTGCCCCAGCGCTACTGTGCGCCTGGGCCAGCAGGACTGGTTGCACGTGCCACAGCCTGAGGTGCCCCCTGCACCTGGGCTGGAGAGGATCAAGAAACCTGCTGCAGGTCAGACAAAATCCCTTAGCAGACTGGAACCAGTCTGCTGGCAGTATTTTGCCCACCCCTGCTTTAGTCTCTCCATTCTTAAACCACCCCCCAAACAAAAACAAAAACCCCAAAGATATCCATGGCCTCTTCCACTATTGTCTCATCTCCCTTTTCTCTCTTAATGCCTCAAGCATGCTGTGATAACTGAAGATCTTTCCAATTCCAGCTAAGACCCTTTGCAAGCCGGCTTCAGCTCCTTGTATGCCACTGAAACCACTCTCACAAAGGCCACAGCATCCTGGAGTATCAGAAGATCCTTTTAAGGGTGTGTGGGGTGCTGCACAATATTAGTACTGTTAGGCGTGCTAGCACCTATATGTGATTCACAAGATAAACCCAGAGATTTTAAATAGGAATCCCAAGCATCAATAACATTATGTACTGTTGAGATCTTTCGGAGTTCTTTGCAACAGAAAACTTGCTCAATTATTTTTTTCCATAGTCAAAAGCTATGAGCTGACATGTTCCAAGGGGAACCTTGAGTCTAAAAAGGTTGAGAACCATTGCTCTACAGATTTCTTCCTACTCAAGAACTAGAAAAGTAATGTGTTGGAGGAAAGAGAGAAGAGGAAGCCAGTGGCAGGGTTCAAAGAGAGGGGGTTATACGAGTGAATTAAAGATTTTGGAAAAAAAATCACTTATGCAGCAGCATTCTGAATAGATGCAAGTAGGAAAGGGCATTTGTTAAGCCACGGAAAAGAATACTGCAGTAACTGCAGCATGAGATAAGAACTTGGACAGAAGTTTTAGCTGCGCAGATATACAGGACAAGCTACATCTTAAAGACCTGATCCAGAGCAAATGAGCAGGACAAACATGGCTTAGAGGTAAGGACCTTAAGGAAGATCAAAGGTTACGTCTCAGTTTCAGAGCTGCATGACAAGCAGGATAGCAGTATTGCACACATCTGTTTTCTACAAAGACTGTAAACTCTCAGGGGCAGCAACCCTTTTTGTCCTGGTCTGTGCAGTACATACACTGTGAAGTCACTGCCCAGTATTAAGGTTGCTCAGGGCAAAAGTAGTAAATTCACATATCAACAACTTGCATTTAAACTTATTTCCATTGCAATGGAAATACCTTTCTTAAGGCATTTAGAAAAATATTTTTGAGACTGGTCAGCACCCACAACTCATCAGAACTGAATAAAAGCAAACAAAGTTCTGTGAACTTGACTGATAAAACAATCAAATACAAACTGGGGAATTCCTGGCTAAGCTGCAGTACTGCAGACAAAGACCTTGAGGTTACAGTGGATCATAAGCTGAACTTGAGGCAACAGTAAGCTCTTGTTGCAAAAAAAGCCAAAAGCATGTGTTAACAAGAACGTGGCCTGCAAGTTAACGGAAAGATTCTTTCATTCTGTTCAGCACTGGCGAGGCCTCACCTGAAGTACTTTGCTCCAGCTTTGGGCATCACCCTGCAAGAAAGATGTGGATAAATTGGAAGAGTGCAGCGGAGAGCAGTATTAGGGGTCATGTTTTTTAGACTTACAAAGAAAGGTTGGAAGAAAGTTATTTAGTCTGAAGAAAAGAAGATTGAGTAGAATTTGACAACAATCTTCAAGTATAAGAGTTGCTAGAAAGGGGATGGTGATAGACTCTTCTTGGACAAGGTAATGGTCTTGAACTGCAACAGAAGAAACTGGGTATTAGGAAGAACTTCCCTAAGTATGGGGTATTTTAGCACTGGACCAGATCACTAAGAGAGCCTATGGAATCACTGGAAGTGTTTAAGTGCAGGTTGAACAAATATTTCATTGGGATGACTGGAGAAGAGATGATCCTGCCCTGATTACAGGGTTGGACTAGATGACTAGGTGATTCAGGTTTCTGCCAGCCCTATTTTTGTATCATTCTATAGGTATCTAGAAAAGAACAGGAACATGTGGGTGCCGTGCTCTTTTGAAAGTTTGGCCATGTGTTTAGCTGCCTCCAAAGGAACTGTTCAGTTCTGAATTCTTGAAAATCTAGCACTAAAATTTTAGTCAAGCTCCTTACTTTTTTTTCTCCCCCTTTAGATTTATAAAGTGCAACTTTTCAGTCCTTTTACATGTCCTCGACAGAATGTAAATATGCATTGGAAACACGCTCCATCATTACCTAATGGTAGCAATAATATTCCATGTCAATAAAAAACCCCACCAAACTGATACCTTCTCTTCTCCGAAACTGACCACTGATTCACAACAAGGGAGTGGGGCAGAGGAGAAAAGTTTTATAGCATCCAGATGCAATGCAGTAAGGTTAGACTGCCTGAAACATATGCCAATTCAGACTCTGAAGAAGGAATCCGTGCCTATGATTTTTCCCTGCCTACTTCTCACTGGTCCAGGAAACATGAAAGTCTGGACAGCAAAGTAAAGAAACACATATTTATTGGACGTATATTTGCAA
Source organism: Alligator mississippiensis (assembly GCF_030867095.1). Lineage (NCBI taxonomy): Eukaryota > Metazoa > Chordata > Crocodylia > Alligatoridae > Alligator > Alligator mississippiensis. The sequence goes on along the minus strand of NC_081824.1, from coordinate 170,961,717 downwards.
ATTACTGCCCAGTTGCTGAGGACAGAAATATTGGAAAACCGATAAAGACAGTCAAACTGTCTGTAATGGTACTCTCAAGTGCCAATAACCTAGACCCTTCCCAAACTGGAGTATGATATGAACAGCAGTTGTTGCCATTAGAGATCCTCTGTGAATGAAAGTTTGGCCTCATCCTACTGGAACTGTGGTATCTGATACTGTAAAGCCAGTATATATTCCTGTACAGTCTCCAAGAGACTGTACACATTAACAGGAATATTGTGAGACAGCTCAGCTTTCTTTTACCACAGGTTTACACTGCCATCTACCAATGCAGTCTTTGAGCATCTTCCTAATAGTGAAGAGTGTATCAGTTAGTTTCCAGCTGACCAATTTCTCTGGCTGCTCTCCTTTTTGGGATAGACATCTGCTTGGAAAAGAATCTGGTTTTATGGGGGTTTGTTTACCTTTTTGGAGGACAAGGGTGAAAGAATGATTAATAGCAGTATTATTGTGGTTATAATGAAAAAGCTTTAACTGAAGGTTCTGCAGTACTTTCTAAGGGAGTGCAAATCATGGATTTATCAGAATTGTTGCACAGAACCTCTCAGCTGAGAACCTCTATCCTACCAGTCACATGCTTTGTTGCATTTTGAGAATTCTGTTATTTTGAAGGAGTGCAATTGTCATAGCTGGTAGGGTCGGAAGGGACCTGAGCAGATCATCAAGTCCGACCCCCTGCCATGGCAGGAAAGAGTACTGGGATCAATGACCCTGGCAAGGTGTACATCTAGCCTTCTCTTCAAGACCCCCAGGGTAGGAGCCAGCACCACTTCTCTTGGAAGTTGGTTCCAGATCCTAGCCACCCTGTGAAGTAGCGCCTCCTGATGTCTAGTCTGAATCTACCCTCTGCCAGCTTGTAACCATTATTTCTAGTCACTTGTGGTAGTACTCGGGGGAACAGGGACTCCCCCAATGCCTGCTGGTCCTCCCTGACTAGTATGTAAACGGCCACTAGATCCCTCCCTCAGCCTTCTCTTGTGGAGGCTGAACAGGTTCAGGTCCCTTAGCCTCTCCCTGTAGGGCCTGCCCTGCTGACCCCTGATCATGCGGGTGGCCCTCCTCTAGACCCTCTCCATGTTGTCCACATCCCTCCTAAAGTGCGGTGCCCAGAACTGGACATAGTACTTCAACTGCAGCCTGACCAGCGTCACAGAGGGGGAGGATCACCTCCTTACACCTGCCTGAGATGCATCTGTGGATGCATGACAAGGTACGGTTGGCCTTCCTGACCGCGTCCCCGCGCTGTCGGCCTATGTTCATTTTGGCATCAATAATGACTTCAAGATCCTTTTTTGCCTCTGTACGGATGAGAAGGGAGTTCCCCAGCTTGTAGGTCTGCTGTTGGTTCTTCCCCCAGAGGTGTCATGATAGTTCATATGTGGAAAGGGTCTCTCTAATGTAGATGGGATCTGATCCAGTGATGCCTCTGAAGATTAGAACCCAGACATTAAATTGCCATCAGAGGTGGATAGGGGCTAGGGAAAAGACCAAGGCATGGGCTTTAAAGTGTTTGCATCAGTCAGAACTGGGCAGGAGACATGAAACTGAATGTTGTATTGGTTAGAGCCCCTATATTTATGTTCAGCTTGCCTAGGTTGACTGGCTTCTACTTCATACCCAGAAGCTGATCTATCATAAGCACTGTTACTAGGGCTGTGCGAAGCTTTGGTCCAATTTGATTCAGTGGAGATTCATCCCGATTCAGCAGCCGAATCTCCAAATTGGAATCGAATCAGGAGACCCTTTAATCTCTCCAAATCAAATTGAAGCCCTCCGAATTGATTCAGAAAGATTCGGCGATTTGGACAGAGACAGCTTTAAATGGGTTTTTTTTTGTTGTTTTTACATTCTTCAAGGTAGCAAGTGGCTCGTGAATGCTGCAATGCTGGGGTGGATGGAGCATCCCACGGGGAGGGGAGGGGAGGGGAGGGGGGGGCACGCGCGGCGGCTCCCCAGTGTTCTTGGCAGCAGACCCAGAAACAGACCAGAAGCACTTCTGGTTCACTTCCAGGTCTGCTGGGGAGCGCACGGGGGGGGGGCTCCCCCCTCCCCCAGAGCTCTGCAACTGGTGCCTCCTGGGTCTGGGGGAACACCCCAGAAGTACTTCTGGTTCACTTCTGGGTTCGCCTCTGAGCACATGGCTCTTGTGAGATACTCCATCTGCCCCAGCATTGCAGCATTCACAAGCCTTGCCTGATACCTTGAGGTATGTAGAAAAAACATTTAAAGCTGCGTCTATGGCTGAATCGCTGATTGTCTGAATTAATATCGAATCATTGTCCCTGATTCAGGCCGAATCTGAATCAAATACGGCCCATTTCATACACCCCTAATTGTTACATCTTAATAGTGGCAACAGTTGCATCAGTGAAGAAGGAAACACAGACTGTGAATTAGATATCTTATCTGCAGTGGGCTTGGCCATCTTAGATTTTGGCTTGGATCCACACAGGTGTAGCACAGTCATTTACGCATGTCACCTTTCCAAGCTGCATTGCTGCTCCTCCAGAGAGAAGCACACAGCCTGGCTGGCTGGTCCTGGGTAAAACCACAATAACCTTCCAGACGTGCACAACCATCTCCTGGGGGAAAAATGCTAACACATATTATCTCACATACTTCACAGGGGCTTGAAGTAAAACAGTGGACTTGATACTGTGGGATCTTGGGACAAAAGATTTGTTCCCGGGACAAATACAATGGCTATTTATAGCCACAGTTAGGTGTCACCCTACTGTAATCAGTGAAACCCATAAATTCTCACTCTCCCAAATTGGATTTGGGTAAAGACTGAAGAGAAGGAGGGATAATAAGGAACTCTGCAGTAGCACACATGGGGAGGAGACTTCAAAGAGCAGCTACACATGATCATTCTCTTGCTTCCAAGAGAAAAACGTTTGGAGCCACAAGGATAAGCTAATATCTGTACTCAAAGAGTCACCACAGGTAACTAACTATTCTTTTAGTATGAAGGTCCATGCCTGTGGTTTCCTGCACGTTTCAGTTCTCCTCCTCATTCCATATCCATACAGAACCCTTGCAAGGTAAAGAACTGAAATGGTAACAACAATCAGAAAACACCCAGCTCAATACCACCCCCTTGATCAGATGCTAGCATCAGCTGCAAGATTTCCTAAATTCTTGTCCGAAATGAGTGGCCTGGATGAAGAACAGCTGGCTGAAGCTGAGCTCTAACTTGACTAAGAGGATGCTGAAAGAAAGAGGAAATTGCTTTTAAGAACTCACTTTTGTCTCAGCCACCACACCTGAAAACATCTGTTAGATTGAGGCTCACTAGATACTGATCTGGGCATTGCATTCCAGCCATATGTCTGTGTCTGTTCAATCTTGATTACCATAATTCCTTTTACCTAGGAATTCAGCCCAATGCCCTGAGGAAACTATAGGTGGTCCAAAATGAAGCAGCTTGTCTGCTAAACTAATAGGTTACTAGGAATACATCACCCAACTGCCACTCCCTAAACTGGTTCCCTGTCAAAATCTCTCTGCTGATTTTTAAAAATGCAAAGAACTGGTCACAGCTGCTTATGAGTTTGCCTCTTCTTCTGCAGCAACTCTCATACAACAGTATTTCTCTGCTGGAGAAAAAGATTTCAACAAAGAGTGAAAATTTGTATCACAGACATCTTGTCATTCAACTGTGAAAATGTAATGGTATATAAGATGCACAGACCTCTATACCTATAATTACATCTTTTCAGCTAGTACAGAAACTCACAAAATAATCAGGAATGTGAACAGGCCACAGATCTCAGCTGTAAGCACATGTTTGCAACAGGAGATGGTTTCAGTTTGCATTTTCTTTTGGACAGAATTAGCAGTTTACACTCAACCAGCAAAATTCCCTGGATTATGTTGTGTCTGCTGTCCTAGTACCAAGGCAGAATTTGCTGCACAGATACATATTAAAGGGCTTTAATATATTCTATTTCATGAGGCCTGTGGCTGGACAGGAAAGCTGCAGGTGAGGACTAAAACAGGTCAGATTTGCATTCTTCTGTGTCACTGGGATTTACATGGTTTAGAAATAATTAAACTTCTTCTGCAGAGCTGGAAGAACTGGACTATTGTCCTACATAGTGAAGATAGGAACAGATAACTGGTGGAAAAGATTAACTCATGCAGAGGGTACCTGCTGCTGCCCTGTTCAGAACAGAAAGGTAACATGGGAATCCCTAAGGCAGTGTGACACTGCTTCTAAAATGAAGAGAAGACTTAAATTGTTTAAAGAATGACATTGCCTTTAAAAACTACAAATGTCAGTAGAGTCCTGAAGCAGGGGCAACCAGGCCAAGGAAAATAGATAAATCAGGAGCGTAACAATAGAGCAAAGAGTTAGAAGATACAAAACAAAGATCGCAGAAACATGTGAAGAGTTCTTGAGAAACTCTTGCTCTATGGATTCCACTGTGATCCTGCTTGTTCCCTTGGCACTTCCCCATCAGGTTGCTTGAAAAAGTGCAGCCGGCAATAGAAGGATATAAAACTGCTACAGTCCAACCTAATGAAGCTCCCAATGCAGTTTATACACACTGCCACTTTAAAGTATAAAAATATTCTCCTCTGCTGACATCTTTTATTGTTCTCCTTCCAGACAGCTCCATCCTTGCACAAACTATAATTACCTCTTTCCTCTCTTCTGCAGGGAATGCTTTGTGCTGGCAGCTTCTCTTTTCATTGCACAACTCAAGCAACATTCTCGTTAATGACACTTTATAAAAAAAAAAAAAACAACAAACCCCACCAACCCACCAAGCAATCGGCTTTTGGAAATAAATGAGCCAAACTAATCTCCCTGTTTCCCTTTGTTTTCAAAAAGGCAGGGATTCTAAACAAGTGCCAGGAACTTCAAAATACCTGTGCTGGGAATCTCACCTCCCCCTCCTGACGAGGAGCTGAGTCACGTTACGGCAAAGCTTTTTATCTAAATTAATATATTTTTAAATACCAAGAGAGGTGTCCCAAGGCAGTTTTTGCCACGTACAGGGACTTGTTCATGCTGTCATATCTAGAGAGAGGAGTGGAAATCCCTGAAGTGCATGACCTTAGGTTTTCCATGTATTAATGCAAAGTGCCTTTGGACTTGTAAGGAATTCCTAAGGCAGTTCAGTTCCTCTCTCCCTGACAAAAAGTGCAGCCTAATAAGTTCGGGAAACACACAGGACCAGATGTGCACAACTGTTCTGGTGACCTTGTTACCCAAGTCTCCAGTGATCGCAGTAACTTGCCTTTCAGCATTTTTATCTTTTTGCAGATGTTTTGTTCCACTGAATGTTTACTAGTATCTACCAAAATCCAGTCGTTTCTGAACTGAAATCTGCAGGAGGAGTAAAGAGGGCATAAGATGTATCAGAACATTTCTCTGAGTCTACCCACTCGTGCTTTAGGAGTGGAGCAATACTAGGTTGCACGCAAGCGGATTTAATCCTGGATTCATATGGCAAGCACATTGTCCCATGACATCTGTGATGCAAAATAAAAGTTTAAGCCTCAGAGCTTCAGGATGGTTAGGAGCTGTTGTTGATTTATGTTGCAGTTCAACTACTGAATAGAAAATATGTATTTTCTGATCTCATGCAGTGTATGTATGGTAGAAGGATGAACAGCCTGGCAAAAAAGAGGGAGAGAGAGATGCAAATATTTCCTTTTGGACTTGCCCCATTTTACTTTCCCTCAAATGAGTCCTAAGCCAACAAGCATAAGAGCATGTAAGAGAAAAAACAAAAGGGCCATTAGCTGTGCAAGGCTTCCATAGACGGCTGGCAGAATTTCCAGATAAAGGAGGGAGAATGTAATCTTAATTCTGTAGCAGCCCCTGGCAGGTAGGGTTAAAGATTCTGCAGGAATCCTTTTGACTTGGAGGCCAAGCCTTTGTATTTCCAAGTTTAGTCACGTATAGCCTGTGTTTCAAAGTGTCTTCTGTCTATTTTCTTGAAGACTGCAAGTCCGGGAAGCCGCTTTAGGGAGCACACAAGAGACACAGATTTGCACTGTGGAGATTCTGCAAACAAACTACCTTTTATCCCAATTTGTGCTAATTTCAGATTCACTTTACTATTTATCTTACCTCTTTGCTGCCACAGAGAGCAGGCAAACTACTTTTTTGACTTTGAATGTGATGCAAGTTGCGAACAGAGCACGTGAGGAGAAAACACATCCTGAATGCTGCATTTTCTATATTAACAAATCCTCAAGTGATTTCATGCAAGTTTCCTAACTTCCTTCCTTCCCTGAGGCAACCCCTCAAGAAGGCATTCCCTACTCTTTTGCACGTGGCTTATCTGGAGAGGAAAAAACCATTTCAGACAATATAGGGGCACAAAATATAATGTATTTACTCAAATATAAGATGACCCTGAGTATAAGATAACATCCTAATAATTAGTTTTTGTATATGGAAAATTTATAAATTTGTAATAATCTTCCCGGTATAGAATCTAATTATTGGAAGTTTGCCTTGAATTTGTCCCCCTCCCATTGCTACAGCAAGGAAAATAAATCTGGGAGGTCAGATGGCCCCCTTGTCCTCTGACCCCCACCCCACCCAATTTCTTCCCCCTGCAGTCCCCTTCCTCCCTCTCCCCTTACTGTCAGACCCTGCTCTCACTAGGTGCATGAAAGTGAGGAACAAATTTAAAAACACTGAATTTGTGTACTTATAGACTTAGTTCATCCAGATTAATGGATTTTATCTTTTTTGAAATTGCCAAGTTTTAGCACAGGTACTTCATAAACATACATAGGCATCACTTCTGTACCTACTTATACATAGTATAACCTTTATTTATTTTTTAAAGAAAATGTTTTCACATCTCAGGTCAAATTAGCCAGGTCAAGTCCAAATCCATTTGAATCATTCAAGAACCATATGTGGCCCTGCTATGGGCAAGTATCCTCCACCCCAGACTGGGGCTTCAGATCCTTCCAAATCCTTTGGCAGGCATCCTACATACAAGCCCAAGTCTGGAGACTTAGGGTTCACATGCCCCCGAGTTACGCTTGCCCTCAGCTGTATGGCTGCAGGAGCAAGCTAGGGAAGAGTCTCCGATTTCTATAAAGTCAGCGTGTAGCCAAAATCCTCCCACTGGAAGCTAGCCAGCAGGAAGCTAACTATGAGGCTCTTGTAGGGAGTTCTGTCCACAAGCAGACGAGGGTGCAACCCTCCACTACACAGTGCCATTTTAATTGCATTACCTTGGTAAGGGTATTCCCCCTGCCAGGTATAACCTATGTATGATATTAGTCCAAAGCCAGAAGACTCATGATTTATCATATAGTTCATTGAGCTGGACCTCAACAGAGTGAACAGTATTTCAAGCCATCGTGACCTCACAGCTCAGCACTGTTCAGCATGTGCATGTACTCCAGATAACCGCCACAAAGGATCCATGTGCTAATTAGCCCTCCACTCATGACTAGAACTGGGTGTTCTTATCCTGAGTCCTGGGATCCTCCAAAAATGTATATGCAGAGGCGCAGGGGAACCTGGTCCAGATCTACCTCATGGAGGGTGGGGCCACACTAATCACATGCAACAAACTGAAAGAAGGAGTGAGATTCTGGGTAAACTGTTTGGGGCCTAGTTTGGTGATGTTTGCCACACATTTAAAGCAGGTAAAGAAACAGAAATCATTGGAAACGGGAAAGAAAGACACAACTCAGTTGTGGGAGTGAAGAAGTCAAAATGTATTCAATGTAGTGGCTCACTGTGACTTGAAAGAGACAGTACTGAGGGAGACTGCTCTTAATGGGCACTACCATATATTTTATTGAAATGAACTGTACTAACCTATTCTTGTGGTATGTTCTCATCAGTATGTTTGCCCAATGTGGGCCATGTGATTTATAGGCATGCTCAGTGTTGGCTGCATTTTAAATCAACTTTATAGTTGGCTTCCATTACTGAGCACATGCTGCTTTTAGCAGCAGTTTAATGATAGGCAATTCTTTAATGAGGTATCCCTGTATGCAAACTGTAATGCAAAGAGCTTTTTTCCTCATGCTGACTGGGTGGGGAAAAAACCTATCTTATATTTGAGTAAATATGATACCTATTACACGTAGGGATTATGCACACACAATTGGCATGAAGAAGTTCTGAGGCGTGAGAGCTGCTGTTCTCAGAACATTTCTGATTTTGAAAGACTACTCAACTATGTAATTAAGGTGGTAAACACAATGCCTCAGGTTTACACTACTACTACCTTGGAGACCTAGATGCTAAAAGATCCTTCGATGGTAATGGGTACAATTTGCTTTAAGGAAAATTTTAACAGTAAGAGTCTTTAATATTGAAATACTGCAGCATACAAAGGCCTTGTTTGGGATCAAAGGCCCCCTCATCAGGATGCAGTATAAAACATACATAGAGGCAGGGCCTGTCTAAAAGCCCCGAGTCTAATCTGAAAAAGGATGTATGCAGGGTCGGGGCAAGGATACAATCATACAGGCACAAATTGACACACATGCATTTGATTTTGCTAAAAAATTCATTTTCACTATAATGAAGAGGTAGAATGAAAATGTTTAAACTACCTCCAAGAGACTCACCTATGGAATTGTTAAAGTAAAGAAGCTAGAACTAGTTAAAGTGAAGTTTCCTTGTTAAACATAGATGGGCACTTTGGTGCCAGCAGCTCCTGCTATCAGCAAAGAATGAGAGACAGCAGCAAGAGTAGACAGTTACTCAACCTCGATGCATAACTAACTCAATGGAGAACTGTGTTTAAAATTAAAGAGCCAGAGTTCAAACACGTATGCGAGAAGGTTTTGCCTTTGAGTTAACTTTTAGCTACGCACGGCTGAGTTCAGGAGGACCCTATCATCTTTATGTCAAAGGGATGGCTCTGCTCTTGTTTGCCACACTTCTCCTATACAACAGATATCTCCCATTTTATCTTTTAACAAGACTGCAGAACACAGGAAAAGTGATCCAAGTAGCTGTGCCGAGAAGGTTCACAAAAACAGTAACAGTCAACACTCTGCAACCGCAGCGAGTTACATTCTTTAATCTTTCAAAGAAGCACAAGTGTAGTATGACCAACTAACAATTCTTAAAACACTGAACATCACACCAGCCCAAAATCCAACTAAAATTTGACTACCCCAATTAGCACCTGCCCCAGTCCTCCAATGCATCCATCACTAAATCCGAGCTGCTCCAAAACCAGTCTTGCAACTATGAACAGTTCATGGAGCAATACAGGTTACAGTGCTCACAAGAGAATGGAAGGCATGCAGTAGCAGCCCATGGAATCCATCACAAAGGCAGGAAATGGCAATTTAGACTACCAGGCATCATGACCTGAAAGATCGGTGATGAGGAATCATGAAAATAAGATACACATATTATGGCAGATATTGCTCTTAGAATGTTTTCCCTTTATTTCAGGGATCTGTAACCCCATATAGGGGAGCAATCACAATATGCCCCAGCTATTTGGAGTTTGAGACTATCCTAAGTTCCTTAAACTTTTTTAGTGAAGGGTCAGGTGATGAGACGGAGAGCTACACTAGCAACTGTACACAAGTATCCTTGGGTATACAATACTTGACACTTTGAGATGAGCTGGGTTAAGTGTTAATATTTCTGGAAGTCTCTACGTACTGGAGTTTACCTATGTTAATACACTCCTCCCCAAAGCTGAGAATTTAATTAAAAGCCAAAGTGTATCCAATAATTTAATTAAAACAAGTAAGCAACACTAGGCAATCTGATAATGTATGTGTATCATCTGTTTTTCTTCAGCCCAATGAAAATGCAAGTCAGATAACGCTATTAATAAAGAGCTAGAATAAATAATGACAAGATTCCAGTCTGAGGCACTCGGCAAATTCCATTAATTTTAAGGTATTCACCTGGATCCTTCATGTGTTCTGACCTCAAGTCTTCATTTGCCTAGCATGACTCCAGTGCTTTAACTTCCAATATGCTTTCACAATTAAGTGCATTTATGCCCTGGATTTAATAGCTGTCTACACATGCTGTTGCAAATTGATTCATTATCCAACAATAACCAGGGCAATCCCTATAAAGTTTTCCTTACTTTTAAACTTATATAGCTCAAATTTTTATTTCCCCATACCCCACCCTATGACTTGGAAGCAAGAGGGATATTCTGAGCACTTTTTACAAGCTTTCTCACCCTGAGGAGACCAACGTTTCCCTCTCTCTCCTGGCTGAAGAAGGTAGTATGAAGCTTCACTCCAAAACTCCACTGGTGACTCTCAGGCTATACGCTTTTGTAAGCTCGCTTTCGCTTCCTAGGAAAGGAGTTGCAGGGTGGGGAGGGTAAGATGCAGTTGCACTTCTCCCTTTGATCCCTGGTGCACCTAAAGTTTAAAACCAACTGCCTGGCAGTGGCAGCAGCATTTCTATTCAGGCAGCAGTGACGGAGTCCATATTGTGGTTTATTATGCTCTACCCGAGTCTTTCTAAACTTTTTATTCCAATATGTAGCTATGGAATACTTTTTGTTTTTATTTTTAAGCAAGCTTAAAATGTGGCACTGTCATTCAGGTTTCAGGGAGAAATCTCCATGATTTACTTCAGGTTCTATTTTTTTTTTTTAAAGGTAACCCACTCTTTAACAACTTGCTCTAGGTAATTATGCAGATAATAGCATTTTCCCCACACCCCAGATTGGTGGAGGCATGGCATACGTATTAGCATACTAGGGGCTGGGCAGTTGCATGCTCCGTACAAATGGAATTTTGTTTAAGAAAAGAGTTGGCACTTAAAGCACTTTTAATGCTCATACTCAAGAGTGCTTCACAAAGAATTCTTTCAGTACCTTGGTAAGGTAGGTGGCTATTAGTCTCATTTTTCTGATTAAAAAAGGGTCAGATTGAGAAAATGACTTGCCTAAAGGCACAAAAGGAGTTGAAATGAGAAATCAGAAGGTCTCAGGTAACCTTTTTTGCATTCAAGCTCACTATATTATGCATCTATTTGCCCTGTATGCATACTCTATTTCCTCATTTAATGACACTGCTGGTACTTGTGCAAGAGTCTTAAATTGGTCATCAGCAAGATGGTTGCTTTTCTACTACTGTAACACTCCCACAGAAGGTTTGCCCAAGGGCTTCAGGCAGGACTAACTCCAATCAACAGTGCCAGAAGTAAACCACTGAATATTTAAGCTGCAGTATGTCTGCAATATTCTACTTCCCTGACTTTTACAACTCTATCAGTGTAAGCCTCCAAGTAAGGACCAGAGAGGTTTTACAATCCACTGATGCCACATAAAAATCAGGTGGCACTTGAGTAACAAAGGCCAAGAGCCAGATCTTATCCCACTTATAAGGTGCCTAGGTTGAATTAGATGCTAATTGTGATCCTATACTAGTAACACAAAAGGTGGATGGGTCCTCTTCCTCCTCCTGGCTGCTTTTTGTAATTTAGTCTTGAAGCTAAGATAATGGCTTGTTACAGAGGTGCTTGCAGATTTTCTCAGGGGCTTGAACAAGATGGAATACAATCATAATTAGGCACCTAAGTTCTATTAGATAGCCAGTTGGTAGCATAGAATCTGTCCCTTTGCCTTTGTCACTAGAGACAAAGGCTGGGAATCCCAGTTACTTTTCCACCATGGAAGTGCAGAAAACTCACTTATTCAGATTACTTTGCACCTTGATTTTAGATATTAGAATACAATATGTGCTTTTACGTACCAAGTTGAAACCAAAATGTATTGTAGAAAGGTATTCCTATACGCAGGAAACAATGGTTGTTCTGCAACATTATTTCAGAATTATTTTTAACTAGGAGGCCTTAAACAGGAGGTTGTTAGTATTTTCTTCTTCTCTTTGTACCATTTTTAAGACTAGGTTCTTGCTTGACAATCTGGTAGGCTACAGGCTCTTACCCACAAAAAATATACTGTACAAACAGAAGCAGGGAAGGGTCCATGGAACCACCAGTTGAAGCTAAAGAAGTGCTTGGTCTCTGTGGTGCATTTAGTCCTGACTTCTCTGACTACTAAAAATAAGAGCCAGCTGTGAATGCAGTGGGGCAATGATATGAACATATACATCTACTAAGGACTAAGAACAATAAGTTATTTCATGTAGGGCCTTACTGACCAGTCAGCAGAGGACGACAGGGTTTTTTTTGTTTTGTTATTACTGACCAGGGCTGGATTTGAAGTGGCGACGGAGAGGAAATCCCATTACCAACCCCCTAAGCCATCCTTGAATATCTTTTAAAAGATACTTTTAGTACAGAAAAAAAGATGCTTGGTTTACCATTTTCTGCAATTTCACACCACTCAGGAAAGCCATCATAAATCCACCACAGTTAACTGAGACCTCTACAGCCTTCAAGGCTTAAGTTTAAAAAAAAAAATCAGTGATACTAGGGATTAGTTTATAGTGTCCAAGAGTATAGCGCTGCAAACATTCATTATCTGTGGAGAAATACTAAGTCTCTATTATAAAATTCAGCAGTGTTTTTTGTGCCAAAAAAGTCTTTTATAGCTAAGAAAATGCCTTTTAAAAATGTGCAAGCTTCATTTAACAGGTGTACTTGTCTTATCAAATCATTAATAGAGAATCCATAAATCCATATTCTGGCTGAAAAGTAATCAACCTAGAAGCTGCACAGGAAAAAGAAAAGTCTTTATATCATTTTGCCATTTTTATAGACAAGTTTACACTCTAATTTTGAGAACATTCACTTGTGTTTGGCAAATCTGGCTCTCTGTTCCCCTGAAACGACAGACTGATTTTCAAAACAAGCATGATCTAGTGCTTGATTTCTTGTTGCCTTACATGAAAGCTGGTATTAGTATATAATTTAGGAGACACACTACGATTGGTAATAACCGATCTACTTGCCCAATGAACCCAATGTTAAATAAATGGTCTTTTTATGCAGTCATTATCCGGCCGAAGCAGCTAAGCCACCGAAGGGTCCATATAATTCTAAAGATCATCTTTGTCTGGAACACATGCCTGATGTAATTGCCATCAAGAAATGTTACACAGGAAACCAATGTTACTCCAGTATTGTTGATTTAAAGGTTATCCAGTCAAGAGTAGTACAGAATGAGAATTCATTTTCAAATTTCTCTTCCTCACTGAAGCTTGTAAAGCGTGTTGGCAATTAACAATTCCTATCACCTCTCCCAGTTCGCTATGTGAGAAGGCTCAGAACTCGTCTTACAAATTGCTCTTTTGAAGATCAAAGGGAAGCTGAATTTGTCTGTGTGCGCTCTAGATGAGATTGTAATTTAATGGAATTTTCAGAGGAGGCTTGGCAGCGTGTTCATTTGACAGCCTCGGGGTAGAGGATTCAGGGGAGTTCTGTGACTCTTCCCTTCTGAGCTCCTTCCTTGCCTTTAATTGGCACCTCATTAGAAATTAATGAAAATGACATCCTCTGTTCTTCCTGCTCTAGGCACAGAATGCTACAAAAAGGCCCATCACAATTCATAACACATTCAATTTATATAGCAATGGCTCTTAAGCATTATTTATGAGATGTGAATTTCTTGTCAGCAGTTAATAACCTGTACAGAATGGAAGGAGAATGAAAAAAGATTGTGAATATATATATATATATCTTTCTACAGCTGAGAAATGTTGTGTTTGAGTTTAAAGAACCTTTATCGGGACTCCCTTCTCAGTAGTAAATTGTTTTGTTTTTCCCCTCCGAAAGCTCTACAGCACTGTTAAATTTGTCTGAAATTCCATGTAGTGTCAATGAAACTGGATCCACAGAGATACCTTTTTCTGGATATATGTTACAAGAGGCAGTGGAAGCAACAGAGCAGTTTGTTGATGATCTAAGATTTCTTTCCTAAAGTGTAAAGACCATGCCTGGCCAAGTGTAGTGTCCTGCAGGACACCCATATATCTGCTGAGATACTTCCTTGAAGCATCATATTATTAGGGCTAGAAACTGAAACAATAGTATGAGCAATGAATATCAATTTTAGATGACCAAGATAGGGAAGGCCATATAAAAACTTCCAGTTAATGCAACTTTACATTGCATTAGTATTGTATTTTACGTGGCTTTACAAGGATGCGTAAACTACCAGTAACTCCTGAAGGTAAAGCTGGGCATTGTTCAATAAACATATGTCTCAATGATGCTATTCTGACACTGCAGAGAGGGTGAAGGACAAGTGAAATCTGCACTGTGTAATGGGCTGCATAGGTGTTAGCAAAAAAAGACAATGTATCTATATGTGCTTCTAGACAGTTTCATTTAGTAGGAGAAATATTCAGAAATCAGACAGTGCCCATTTCAGAGAAGATGGGAAAAGATCATTGAATGCACAGGTCATCTGAACACTCGCTACATGTCTGATAATAACCAGAGGAAAGGCATTAGGCCAGCCTCTGGTGGAGGCAGAATGCTCAAACTTAAGGAACCAAAGGATTGATCAAATATGATAAATACTGTCTTTGGAAATGTAGTCCCCCTCCCCAAAGCAACAACAAAACAGTTGCAAAAGGAAAGACACAAGTGGTTTATTTTGGAACAGCTGCCTCTTCCAGGCTCCACTTTTGTGGAACCCTCCCAGAGAAATGACAAACATTTGCGGAGAACTTTCTTTAAAAAAGAATAGACAAGAAAATAAAACAAGCGCACGCAAGTTCAAAAGGAGGCATACACATTTCATTACCCATTTCACTCATTCAGGGCAGTTTCTAGCATGGTGAAAGTGACTTCATGGGACAAAGAGACAACATATAACTTGAAGAGATATTAAAGCTGCCTTCAGAGCACGTTTTCTGCCTTTTTGTCTTAATTGTTTTGACAGCTGGCACAGTATCACAAGCCAAAGCAATGAACATATATGAAGAGGCCTAAATCTGAAAATTACATCTCTGGAGCAGGGCAGATGTTTTCCAAGCCAGTCCATTTTCATCAAGTCCTCTATTTTTCTTGCAATGTCAGAGGTCTGTGCATAGTTGCATTTTAAAGCCTGCTGATATGACAGCCCAATGGTATAGAATTAAATTCAACAGAAAATCAGCAAGTAAACCAGCTCTTCATTAGATGAGACCTAGAGGGCTCCCTTGACTACTCGTAGCTAATGTGACTGTGAAAGGGACTCCCTCAAAGAGAAGAAAAATATTTTATTTGGAATCGTAGTATGCTATCCAAACTGAAACAACGAAACTGTTCTCATGGACTGGTCTGAGTTCATTAGAGAGTTATTACAAGTTACAGCTCAAATTAACACCTTATTGATAATTCCTCATCTACCTCCTAATAATTTTGAAAGACAACAGCAACATAACAGCAGTCTATTTTGAAACATAATAGAAAATTCGAAATAAGGAGCTGCCTGGCATGGGTGGATGCAAGTTTCTCAGGTATTCTACATTAGGAACAATAAGTCTTCGATTAATCCAAGATTGTCCGGCATTTTATTTTCCCTGTGTGTGTGACATACCACAAAGTTGCATGGTATTATTGTAATATGGTTACCCCACATAATTTTATATTGAAAAAAAACCCCATATTATGTACAATGCTCATTTCCAGTAGCCACAATGCCCTAAATTATCCAATGATAAACTTTGTAGTCCTAATGCTAGTATTAACAAAATAACTGTCTCCTACCTAAAAGTTGAGATGGTTTCCAGTGACTTTTAATTCGGCCAACATACAATTCCAAACAATGCATTTGCTGTTGTATAGGAGGCACCAGCGGCCAAAAAAGCCTCTTCAGAATTTAGTCTTGCTGTATGCACACAGGTATCCAACGGATCCGTGTGCAGCTGTGATAGCCTTGCAATAATTCCTTTCTTCCTGTCCCTACACTGCATTCATTTGTGCCTTTAACCCCCTTACCTGCTTTCTACGAAATACCATTATTGGAACTATTTCTAAAGGATAAACTGAGCAGCTTCTACATACTTTTTCCCTTGCTGCAATTAAGAATGGAATCAGAAATTTAAGACCAGAGTGGTACAATGTCCAGAACTTGCTACATCAGTCCTGGACCAGCATTAAGCATGAGGTTCTGCATCCTGAAAAATCCCTCCTGGGTACAGATGCTTGTTTTACCTCACACTAGAGATTGTACTGTTAAGCTGTCCAGTGAAACATGAAGTACCTATTGCTAATTGTGATGGCTTGCAAAGTAGCAATTGGATCACTAGAACACTCTGATTCATAGGTCTTAAATGAATTAAACATGTTTAAATACACTTAAGTTTTTCCCTACCAATATGGTCTGATAATCATGACTCAAGCAACCTGACTTCACATGCAGAAGAATAAAATAAGTTAGCTTGCTTTAGAAAATGACCTAGTTAACTTGTCAACATACAGCTGTTGTCACAAGAGAAGTAATTTTGTCATTAGAGAAGTAATGGTATAGATCAGTGGTGCCCAAGCTTCTTGCCCTCTGGGCTGGATTGGCAGTGCCTGGTCTCTTAGTGGGCTGGATCTGGTATGTGGGGCAGGAGTGGCAGGGCCTGATTTGGTCACAAAGAAGGGGGCAAGGGGCAATTCAGCCCTGTCCCAGTGTTGTGGGGGGAAGGGAGTGGGGCCTGGCCCTGACATGGACATGATGGGGGAAAGGACAGGGCCTGGCCCTAACCAGGTCAAGCAAGGCTTGGGAATTTGGAAGTGGGAGAGGGATGGTGGGATTAATTGCTACTGCTCCTTCACCACCACATTTCCTGACTCATTGGGGAACCTTGCAGGCTGGATGCCAGAGCTCTGCCGGCTGGATTATTTGGCCGGTTGGCCAGGAGTTGAAGACCTCTGGTAAAAATCAGTGGTTTTCAAACTTCATAAAGTCACAGAACCTTTTCATTTAATTTCTTCTGCTATGGAACCCCTTTCCCCATCCTAAAGGCTGACATGGAACTAGGTGACCTGGCCCCAGCAACAGCAGTATAATGCCTCTTGGCCTGCTCTGCCATTACCCCCCAGTTGCTTTGCGGGACCCCAGTGATCTATTGCTGAACCTCAGGGTTTTGTGGAACACAATTTTAAAACCACTGGGATGGAGGTTTAGCCTGAGGTGGCCACCATAACTCAGTGGTGGCCTTTCATTTGGAATGTGACCATATCAAACTCACCCAAACAAATCTCCCATGCTAATATATCACCAGGAATTGCAGCTGGTGGGCTTCTTACAGTACTGTTAATGTGGTCTTCTTGTGATACAGGTTAAACAGCCTCTATTTCTGCTTCCTTCATTAAATGTGTAGACTAGACATATTTAGACTGTTAATTTGTGCACCCTCTAAACTACAGAAGATGTGTCATGTGTGCCAATAGGTAATCTCACTTCTCATTTCCTAGCTTATTATTTTACAGGAACAAAGTAAATTTGGTCCTAAACATCACCAATTTGTAGACAAGATTTTATGAACCTTAAATCCAATGGAAACATTTCTATAAAGTTATATATATCCAGTTGAAACAGTTTAAGAACTCATCCCTATAACATCTGCATTGCTATTTCCAAAAAAAAGCCCTGAAAGAAACTGACTAGTCAATTTTCATTGTCCAAGTTGAGAAAAGTGCTACACAGACAGCATGGAGAATTAAGAGCAGGGCCTTCTCTTCACAAAAGCTGTAGAACATTACATATATAGTACTTCAAGAGATGAAATGCAACAGGCTCCCTATTGTGGATGCAATTATCCCAGAACAGCTTCTTTGATCTAGAAAGGAGAAGAAGCTATACTAGGTACAAGCAGCTTTATACAGATATAATTGCATCTATACTGGGGTTGTAGTAGTGTAACTATTTCAATAAGAAAATTACCTTCCATCTGAAATAATTATACTTGTACAAAAGGCTCCTTCTTTCATTTTATGAATTTTTAGTTTTAATACTACTACTCACTTGGGGAAGGACTTGTTAAAATAAATGTTTAAGAACTTGATGGACACACATGTTGCAATTTTCTGTTTCTTAATTTTGGCATTTAATTGCTCATTCTGTTTACACATAGACAGAAAAGATACATAGGCAATATAATCCCCACCTCACTGGGCTGTACATGACAGGGGGAGGACATACTTTTTCAAATTTACAGTTGTTATTGTTTGAATGGAAATTCTTTTCTGCCAAGATGGGAGTAACAGTAATGGCATGCTGCTTTCCACTCTGATGGCTTTATTTTCATAGCAGAAACAGAGGCAGTTATTTTTGAATGAAAGTTTAGAATTTGTAGAATGCAGCAAAAGTTGCTGAGACACTAAAAGTACACAATTCATTTTTTCTTAATTTAATATTAAGGATTTTTTTTTCCTGTGAGGCACTTGCAAGCTCCTTCATTCAGAGACAAGCAGTTTGAGAACAGCAGTTTCTGTACCCATCATCCTGGGTGAAGAGAACCTTCCAAGTTGTCACCGATAAGGCAGGGCTTCCATAGGTTGCTAAATATCCTACCACATACTTCACTGTGAAAGTCCAGATTGAATTCTTTACCACTTTAACTTTATGGCCTCTCTACATTACTGTTTTTGATTTTATACAATTTGATGGCCCGTTTCATTTTAACAAGGGTCACTGTATACCCCTATAATTCCTATTCAATCAGGATAACACATCATGTTTAATGCTTGCATTAAGCTTTAAGTAAGTTGGAGTATGGTCAGAGCAAATTTCAGTAAAGGGGAAAGTGACTTTATGAGACAAAGGCAGCTTGTAATTGCTCCTGTGTAGTTCTTATTTTCATCACACATTTCATATTGAAGACAGAACCCCCAAGCTGTGTCTATATAACTGGTTCAACCAGTACTTTTTCCTCCCAGTGTGCAATACTCCACATATTGCAGGTGCCAGTTTGAGTGCAAGTCATTTGGGCATTTCATTCCCTTGTTGAGACAGGCTTTGTATGATAAACACAAGCCTAGCTGATACCTAATTTGTCCATCATTTGTGCTATATGACAAGAGTTACTACATAGATAAAACTTTTTTTCTTTTCTTTTTTTTTTTTAATCTAGCCTTATGCTGGTATTACAGACCGATTTCAAATACAGTTGTACTTGTGTGGATGAGAATTTCTCCCATGGTGTCTAGCCACATTCACTGTTCTTCCTTAAAAATCAGTTATATGCAATATTACAAGTTCCAGCTGAGTTCTCTGAATGAGAAAAGCCAGTAGTCAGTATATGCAATAGTATCTCTCCCATTCTCAACTCATATAGCTGAATGATTTCATCAACTTATGGAAGTCACCTATGAGATAAATCATGTAGAGTGATGTCTGGTGCATTATTAGGAAAGTTTTCGGAAAGTTAGACACATCTAAAGATAGGATTTTTACATAGAGGGAAAGAAGTGCCATATAGTTTAGATGCACAACAGGGATGCATTTCTCCTCTACGCTTTGCAGCAGACTTGTGCAATTTGCAGACTCTTTCACCTGTAAAGTAGGTAAAACATTCACCTACCTCACAGGGAATTCTGGGGATAAATTCATTAATGCTTGTAATATTCTTTGAAACCCTTTGATAAAAGACTCAAATCAGGAGAGAGTATTATAATGAAACTGAGCCTGACAACTCACATTTGCAACCAGCAACAACTATATCCTCTCTCAAAGATTATCTTTATATGGTTTGAATGTGACTGTTCCCTTTTCCCAGCCATGCAATGGATCTTCATGTCACTGGGTATGAAAACTTCATGTTAACAATACTGATACAGAACACTTACCACAGCGACATGATCCCAGTTCCTGCTGTACTAGCTCCAGTTTTGTTTGGCACTGGAAGCACCTGCGTCTGCTCTTCTGTTTAGATCGACTGGTTTCCTCAGGCCTGTCATTACTGTCCTCCAGTAGTCGTGGCCGTTTCACAGGAGAAGCCTCACTCTCCGACTGTGAATCTGTCGTGTTCAGAACAAGCATTTGGGGAAAAATGTTAGCGTTCCCTTGTTGAGGCCCCACTCTGGATAGACTGAAGGCATAGATACTGCTTTCAGCTGGGGTCACTTGCAAAACTACACTCTTCCCACTCTATAGCATATCTACATGTTTTAATAGTCAAAACAGGCACCAAATGAGAGAAATTATGTTTGTCTCTTACATGGGATCTCTCCTGGCTCACAATACTGAATATGAAATGAACTGAATAACTCCTCCCGGCCATGTTTGGGTTGCACACAGATTCACAGGAAGCGCACACCATTCTAAACAATTGCAAGCTTCATTTTTCATCTTATTTAGTTTCTCCTACATGACTATTCCCCCTACACAAACTAACCGAACAAGGCTTCTGTTGAAAAACAAATGAAAGCAGGTTCAGCCTATTTCCTAGCTGGGTTGTAAAAGAGATTTTTTTTTTCTTTCTTTAAGGCACAGCACGCTAGCTGCAGTTCAGATAACTGAAGGCAGTGCATGAAAGCGCCATACTGTGCCTCCCTCTCTCTACAAGGATAACAATCTAAATGTAAATGATTATACACCAACAATATAAACTAAACCCAACATGTACGTGCATGCTACAGATGCAAAACACTCTTGGAAATGCTTTTTTAACCAGCCATAACACCGCTTGCATTAATAACCTTATTTTATATAAAATTTCCTTTTTATAAAGAAAATACTGTGAAAGGGAAAGACAGGAAAAACATACTTCTCAGAGGACACAAATCAGTAGATGCTGCATTTGGCAACATACTTACCCTAAGAATGAGAAACAAATTAACGTGCTGGACTGGGCTTGTTATTACACTTTGTTACTACTGTGATGGTGTAATAGAAAAGTGGAAGATAAACGACACTACTCTCAAAGTTGCTACCTTGAACACTCTTCACAAAACCACCTTTCAGAGTTTTATGTCAATGGAGGCATTCATTGCAGGTGAGATGGTATTTTCCAATGGAGAAAATGCTTGTTTGGGTCTGCAGTACAGAGAGAAAAGTGTGCTCCCAGGTTGTGTGCGGAAAGTACTCCTACCCCCTTGTTAGACTCAAGGCACCCCTCCATAACTTTTGTGAACTGAATAGCATGCCATTTCAAAAGCCAATTTTTTATTACAGTGCTTACCTCCTTGCAGAGGGGCCAGGCAGTGGGGGTTGGGGTGTAGCTAGGCAGGGACAGCCAAAGCCTGCTCTTATCTGTTTAACTCCTCATGCTTGGAATCATTATCATCTTATCCCCTAACATTTGCTTATCTCCTGCCACACCCTTTAAATAAACTTGCAGCACTTCCAGGTATCCTGGTTGCAAATGACTGTTCTGGCACATTAAACCTATCAGAAACCTAGATGCCTACCTTCATGCTTTTGGTAGGGTTGTCCACAGGCTGCCAGTTGGACACATGCAGGCTGGGAGGGGTTAACATGCAGCCCTAGGCTCTCACCTAGCCATTGCTGCCCCCATTGCTCCAGCTGCAGCAGCAACCAAGTCTTGGGGCTCCTCACCCACCCCTGGCTTCTACTTCCTACCCCCACCACAGGGGACAGGTGGAGCAGTGTGGCACAGCCTGTAGTGCAGGAGCAGCCCTCAGGTTAGAGGATCCAGGCCATGTATAGTGCAGCAGGTGAGCCTAGGGCCAAGGAGCTGAAGGTGAGGTAGAGGGGAGGGAGGAGGAGGAGTGGAAGGGGCCCAAACCATGCATACCCACTGGTGTAGATACTGCTGGTGCAGCTCCTGGGCATACAGTCCCCAGGCTCTTAGAAGCTGAAGTTGGACAACACTGCTTTAGGTATTTTGGAGGCTTTCAGGCCGGTATTTGCTCTGCTATCTGGCTCACCTCAGTCAGGAGAGACATGTTCTCTTTCCAATGCTGTCAGATGCGGGAGACTTGCTCCCAAACCCACAACAGAACCAAAATAATCTTTAGAACAGTGGCTCCTCTTCTTCTCCTTTCATTTTTGCAGCCACAATACTCCTTTCTACTCAACCTCCATCTTCAGGTATTCCAGCACAGGAAACAAAGCTCCCTTTTTCCTCAACAAGAAATATGTTACATGAGCAATATTTTGAGGAGCAAGCAGCTCTGGCTTAACAGGCATGGACATGTGGGATGGATAAATGCGTGCGCACACATTTATTCGTCAGTGCTGTAAACAATGGAAGACAATTCCAATCACTTCCTGGTAGGTATTGAAAATTGTTCTCTCCTGGGTACACTAGAAAGAACAGAAGTACCATACTAGGTGAGACCAATGGTCCAGCTAGCTCAGTATCCTATTTATGACAGTGGTAGTAGCAGGTGCTTTAGAGGAAAAGCATATGAACAGGGTACATCTATAGCGATCTATCCCGAATTATACTCCCTTCCTGGTATCCACCATCATTGGTTCAAAGAAGCCAGAGGATACATTCCTGACTGTTCTGTTTAATAGCTATTAATGAATCGATCATCCATGCATTTGTCTAGGAAGTTGTTTGCACTCCTATTTCAAAGAAAACCAGTTGTAATATTGTTGCAATAGACTGAAAGATGAGATCCACAAAAAGCTTGCCTTGTCTTAGTGAAACCAATTGAAAAAAAATGCATTCAGCAAACACTCCCTGATAGGACTCTGGCCTATCAAACAGCTTTAAAGTTTATTTTAAAGATCTGCTGTGTGTTTTACTATGATCTCTTTCACTCTGTGTTAACTGAATGAGTTGGAAAAGCAAGTTTCCACCAATATGAATTCAGTGGCCAAATTCAGTGCCCTCCACATAGCCCCAGTATATTTGGTTCTGTGCAAAAGCTGAGGAACAAAATCATCTCCCAGGCAACAGAGCTACACTGTAGGCCAAGCAAATCAGCTAAAAACACCCTCATTATTTTCCTATTGATTACTATCGATTCCTCTCCAGTCTTCTGTCTATCCAGGTCATGCCTTTTCCTTGCCAACTTTAGGTTGTTCTATTAAACCCTATGAACCCCGCCTCTAAAAAGCTCCATTGGCTTCTCCTTGCCCACCATATACAGTTTAAACTGACCTGCTCTTCTTGCCATCAAATGCATATGAAAACTATTTTCCCCACATGGCAAACTTGGTCTCATACTATTCTCCAAAAAAAGGCATTGATGAGAAACTTGTTTCCTTTTCTCACTAGTCTTTATACTTTCTCCCATGCTTACCCCTATATAGAACCTAAATATATCACCCTTTCAGAAAAAGTTCTCACGTCACGTTAATATCCTACATAAAGTTTTGCTATTTCTGAGAAGCTCACAACTGAAAGCATCACATTGTATCTAAAGTGGTTACTCCTGAGCGTCTAAATGCACCCATTGCCAGTCTTCTGGATTGGATTTGTAGGGCACTGTATACGATGCTGGGGATGGACACATGATAAGAAAGGGATTAGGGCTTGGGTAACCCTGAGCCTAGGAATTGTTCTCTCTCTGTATGCTCAGTTACAACAATGAAGCAGGCTGTCTATTAATGTAGATACGGAAGAGGAAGACACATTTGATGAATATTTGCAGTTATGGAACCACAAGTCCCAGATCATCTCAAACCAAATCCATTCAGCAGTGCAGGAATAGTTCCATGTGACAGTCCCTTTCAGCAGGCTACTAGAAGCCCAGACTCCAAAGCAGCAAACCTGTAACAGCTACAATGACCTCAAGTTCTCCTAAAAAAAAAAATCATGCTTGGCTAATTTCTAAAAGGCAACACACTTCATGTGCTAGCAGTCCATTGCACACGTGAACAGAGAAGCCCAGTTAATGCTATGCTCACCAAAGTCTACGGCAGTACACTTCACTGCTATAGATGGGGATAACAGGAACCACACCACCTGCCACGTATTCATCACTTTCAGTGATAGCTACACTGCTGTTTTAATAT
Source organism: Alligator mississippiensis (assembly GCF_030867095.1). Taxonomy (NCBI): domain Eukaryota; kingdom Metazoa; phylum Chordata; order Crocodylia; family Alligatoridae; genus Alligator; species Alligator mississippiensis. The sequence continues at coordinate 170,937,913 of NC_081824.1, read as the reverse complement.
GGTTGCCTCATACACTTCTGTAGAGCTCACCAGCTATCTGGTTCCTCTCAGCAGGCAATTTGGCATTTTAGATTAAAGTGATGGAATGAATACTGGTCTCTTGGTTTATTACGAAGTCTGCATGAGGAATTCAAATGTGCGTCAGCCACTGTCTAATTAGTTAATGAAGCTATGTGCCATGGAGTTAGAGAAGCAGCCACCCAAGGTCAGGCTTGTAATCGTATAATTAACTAAATTCAAATATTTACACATTTCCTGTCCATTAGTAAATGGATAATCAAATATTCAGATAAGGTGATTAATATGGCAGAAAAGAAAGAAAATTTAGAAATAAAGACTCTTGGATGTGCACATCTCCCTGCCATGGATTAAACAACATTTGTTTGTTTGTTGTTTACTTAATTTTAGAGGACAGTAGTGAGTTTTTTAATTCTTTGTTTAGCATACCGAGCTAGGAGTATAAAAAACTGTACAAACATAAGCTAAGTATGACCACAAGCAATACAGCTAAGCATTGATAACTTCCTGATTCAACTCTGTGCTCATTTCCTCCTGATTGCCTTGCCTTCCAAAAGACTGAAGTAAAACATACACCTAAGCTTCACAGAGGGATGGAGTGCTGACAGGGAATGGAAGCAGTTTATATATGGTTTTACTGCTGGGACAGCAAAACTTTGGGACTGAATATGTTCATTATCATAATGAAGAACTTGCAGGATAAATCTGATTCAGCCACAAAAGCCAAGAGTAAATTTTCCTTGTTAGCAATTAAACAATCAGGAAGGGCTACCAAAAATGTGATGCCTTCCAGTGCGCTGAAATGCTCTCACAAAAGGAAGATGGTGTTTGACCTACAGATAAAGGTCACGTCTTTAATGTATTTTCACATACATTTTGGATGTTAGTGGTGCTCTTACCTCTGACTATATTCAACAGAAAAAGGCAGAAGAAAAATTTATTTAACTGCAGGCATCAAGAACACAAAAATTGTTTTCTCATAAAGGAAGAGCGAGGAAAACAAACAGAATCAAAGTGAACCGTCCACAAGACCTCCTAGGCACATCTCGCAGCCGGAAGAATGCACCACTCTGTCCCCCCACTTCTTCTGCCAACTACAATTCTAACGTTCACAGGTGGGAAATATGGATTTGTTAAATCTACATCCAAGGACACAGACTCTTCTAATTGTACCTTCTCTGTCAAACTCATATTTGAAAGCTAGAGAAGGATGGTAATTTAGGAGAGCAAGCTTTAAATTGGAAGCTTGAGTGGAACCAACAAATAGAACAATGTTCTTAGAAATTCTGTTTGGTCTCTGACAGAATCTCACATTTGTTCCTTACTGCCACTGTTCTTGTCTTCATTACTCATGCTCTCCCCCCATAATTTCCAAATAAATCGTGTCAGGACTGTCAGAGCTGAATCCCAAACTCTCTTAATCTCCTGCCACGGCAGTTTGCAGGCTGCACACACATGGCTTCACTAACAATCACTATGGCTTTTGCCTGACACTTCAGGAAGACTGTTAGCCCAGCAGAGATGTATTCTTAGAAAACATATAGGGGGTGGGAGAAAGGAAGGGAAAGGATCGGGAGAAGGAAGCCATTGTCCCTTACTACTTGTTTCCTAGAATCAGATGGATCTGTTTAATTTCTGGCTTGATGACAGCTTTTGAGGCACTCAAATCAGGTTTTTTTTTTGTTTTTTTTTAAGAACCCATCACACTCTGACAGATTGACATTTATGATCTCAACTGCCTGGGCAAACATCTGTAAGAGTAATAATTAATGAACCTTCACACATCACTGCCATCTCTCCTCTAACCATTTAAAAAGAAGTTTAAGCTGTTAAAACCTCTGTCCATAAAGATCCCAAAAACACAACCCATAACACAAGAGTCTGAGAGATCTCATGGGTGTTTTTTTTAAACTGATCTGTTTTTTGATGAGGGGTTATACAGTGTTCTGGTGTGCTGAATGACATATTGGGAACTTCTAAAAGGAAAACAGCCTCATTACCTAATTTTTACTATTGCATTCACTAAATTTCCCCCACCCAAAAATGTTTGTTGTTGTTGTTTTTTCCAAACAAAGCTAAAACAACTGAGTGTTCAAAACTGAATTTCCTTGTTTGTTGCTGCTGAAGAAGCAACATTTGGAGTTGAATTTTAAGGGACTGGGGCTGACAACAACTGTGGCTATTTTCTCCCTGTCTTCTACCCACATGGTACTGTGGCAATGAGAGCTTGTTTTAAAATTCTGGCATTACATTGTGGTAAGCGTTCCTTTAATCTACCTAGAAAATACATATTTTATTGTGCCAGAGTTTTAGACAATCTAAATAGTTACTTAATATTATTCAAATATATTTTTTCCTATGACTACATAAATGTGCATTCGGATCTTGCAGACCTTCACACTCCTCTTCACATGACATATTTCAAAGAGTGTTTATTAAAACCATTTTATATACAAACTCCATCATAAATCATTCTTAATCTATGACTTGTTGTATAATAGTAAATGTTGGCAAACCTGTTAGTAAAAAAAAGCCATTTTAATTTGTGGGTGAGCTTTTTATTTTCCCTTTCTTCTGACTTGCAACCCAAGGTAGGTTGTGCAAGAAGAAACTGTATAGTGTGTGGTTGCTCATGAAGTTAAGATACCCTAGATGCTCTTATACAAGTCTAAATCAATAAGCCAATTGTTCCGATAACAAAAGCAGTGCAGGTAAACATTTACATAATACAATTTAAAACAGCACAGGCATATTTAGTACAAGATATTGGCTTTGAGAACTAGTTTTGATTATAAAACTAAAAAGCTGCTGTAACTCGTGCACAAGGGACAGAATTAAGGTTATGTGCAAGAACCTAATTACTTCTAAGTGTTGAATTTTGAAATTAAAACATTCTCTCTGTTTCAAACAACGTTAACAACAAACAGAATAAATGGCACAGTGAAAAATAACAAATCATGAAGAATTATCTGGTTTAAGTAAAATACTATTTTTTTAGAGTATTTTTAAATGTTGATAATTCTTGTTACAATTATTCAACTAAAATAGGAAGGGATCTGGTTTAACACCCTGTGTCTGGCTCATCCTTAGCCTTCCTTTCCCATAACCACTTTCACTGAGGTCATGGCTCTCTCTAATTAATTTCCTAGACATCTTTACTTATAGACACAATTGATTTGATCAATGTACATGTTTAAATGCAGCCAACCACCTGTACTACATAATGCCTTTGATGGATTAATAGAGTGGATTTCAATTAGTTTAAGTATTTTACAAGGCAATAACCACTCAAATTGTTGCCAGGTGAAGAGAAACTGACCTTGTTTTTTTTACTTTAAAAAGACAGTCAGAATCACTCTGGTTCACTTCCCCAAACACCTGAGAGTGAGGAGATTTGTAAGCCTCCAGAGGCCAGAGTACCAGACCCATTTCTGAAGGTGGCAGAACATGGAAAGACTTCAAGTATTCAGTTTAGTACCCGTTGTCTGTTACATTTGTGGGTGTGCAATCTTGACTATACAAGGAACAGCTGCCAGCTGCAAATACTTGCATCTATCATAACCATCAGTGATTAACAGGCTCTGTGCTGAGCTTGTGATGAACCTTGATCATTTTGGGCAATTTATCCAATGTGAAGTTCCATGGTAATCCAGAGAGGAAGTTGGTACACTTGGGAAAGTGCAAGTTGGAGCACTTGGGAAATCTAATGCCAAGGGACTTTGCACTTAGATTATTAGCAAGCAGATGCATTTGAAGCAGCTATGCCAGTTTGTGACTTCTCATCAGCCTTTGGAAAAGTAGGACATATTTTTTTTCAAACTGATCTATTTGCTTTTTAACAACACATTAAATATGCTCATGAAAAATGACAAAAATAACCTTCAGACTGAAGATTAGACGTTTACTTTTTTCATTAACAAAAACAAATATTACAGCTCTCTTAAAAGTAAAGTTTTAAATAGACCAGATCACAAAATAGTTTATAAAACTTAATAAACCCTCCCTTTAAATGGAAGTTTTAGAGAAGGGGAACCACCAGAATCACAGGTGGTTCCAAATAGCTGGGACAGGACAAGCAAAACAGTGATCCATAACTACAAAAAGGGAAATATATAGTAAAAAAAAAAAAAAATGCCATTGAAGAAAGAGAGATGGATAGATACAAGATCAGTCAGACAGAATGGCAGAGAGTTTTGAAAAGCTTTTGAGTGCCATCAGATGCATCATTCACATCCCAGCCATCCACTTAAGTACCAGTCACTGTAAGATCCAAAGGCCTTCCTCATTGGGCTATAGAATCAAATTCCCTCTTGCTTACTTTCTCTCCAGCCCAATTATTCTTGCATTTCCACCTGCAAAGGGAAAGAACTGCCTCTACCCTGGTGATTGGAGCACTTTCCTGTGAGGTGGTGGATGTGGGTTTGAATCCTCTCAGGCTGAAAAGGGCCTCAAATTCAGGTCTCCTGGTCTCCCATTTATGGGGAAAAGTGCTCTAATGACATTGCTCATCTTATAAGGTAGTAGAATAAAGTAATAATGATCACTGAACTCAGTATAGTCTCTAGGTGTGCTCAAACCACCTCCATCAAATTAGGTCCCTGCATGGTGTAGGTGCAGGGACACAACTTTAACTGGGTAATTGTGCAATTAACTGGTTAATTGTGCAGTTACCTTAAGATCAGCTACACATGCAAAGCAGCTATCACACAATGAAAAGCTCCAACCAGCTATAAAGTCAGACCTCAAAAATGTGGACTAACTTTGTAGTGCATTGCTATTGAGCTTTAATTTGCATGTGTACCAGGGTTTCCCCTGTGGCTGGGAGCCCTGCCAGCTGCGGTGCACCTTGTCCAGTGCAAAACCTCTGAACCTTGAAGGGGGCGGGAAATCACAGCTGCCATGATCCCCAAGGCAAGGTGTGGGAAATCCCCGGCCCACATGGGGCTCTTTGTCCTTCTGTGCCACATGTACAGTCGGGACTGAGAACTGCCATAAGTGATGGAGCTCCTAGTCCCGGCTGCACTTCATGTGTAACTGACAACTGAAGTGAGGCACAACCGGGACCAGGAGCCCCATCAGTTGCAGGTTCTCTTGGTTCTGGCTGCATGTAGCCCTGCAGCTGGGAGCCCCCTCAAAGAGGGCTCCCAACCATGGGATCCTGCTTCTTGCCAGTACAGAGGAAGCCCAGGATGAGGCTCCCCTTACTTGGGCAATAAGGTCCGAATGGATATAATGTGCAGTCCCACAATCATGCCTCCTGCCATGCACATGTGCCATAAGGCAAGATTGTGTGGTTCACGAATTAGATCCAATTATGTTTCTACTTGCACATGTAGAGGGTATCTAAGAGGGTCTTTGGCAGGAAGCTGAGCTGAGTACATCTCAGTACCTGCCAACATGATAGCACTTCACTAATTGCACAGTAACTGACCTAACGGTGCCCAAGTAGATTTTCTAACAAAAAAATTGCTGTTTATATGGCCTTGCAGACACAGTTTTGTTGAACTGCTGTCCTGGACTTAGGGCCCTAAATTTCTCTTTGTCAATCTCACCTTGAATATATTTACTTATATGAACAAGATGGTATGTTATCATTCACTATTCACAGACACACAAAGAACAGTCAGCATACACCTAATTCTGCTGCTATTGAAGTCAATGGGAAAACTCCAGTATGTTGTGTAGTTCTCATACTGTACACATCAGAATGGAAAAGTTGGCTGCTGCATCATAAATCTGTATATAGACTTGAGAACATGTAAAGAGGCAACTCCTTTCAGTCCAATATACTGAATTGTGTGTGTAACCCATCCATGTCCTCACCAATCAGTAGGTGGCCAGTATGCAGGGAGCTAATTTTTCAGACTAATTATCAAAAAGAGGTTCTATGTATATACTACATGCTCTGGTATTTTAAGGGATTTTTTACTTAACAAGTTGAGGCTAAAAATAGATGCTTTTTTTTGTTGTAGCATCAACTGTGCTAGAAAGTGTCCCAGCAAAACTCATCTAACTGATAAGCAAAAATAGATGTTGTTGTTGTCCCACATGGTCAGACCCCTACTGCTCTTGGGGCTTCAGGGCCCTGCCCCTGTAGGACAACAGCCTCAGGTGCTCTGCCTTGACCTAGGGCACAGCAGCTTGAAAATATGGCTTGGGAATCCCCCATAGGGGGATTGCCACATTGCTACCTCCTGACCGAGAGTGCAGCCCCTGCAGGGAAATTCCTGGGGGATGTGTTGGCAAGTGCATAAGGATGGAACTCCCATGAGGCATTCCTTGCTTCATGCTTGCAGATCATGCCCCAAGTCAGGGCACAGCAGTCTGAGACATTCAATACATACAGGATCAGGCCCTTGAAGCCCTGGGAGGGCCTGCCTAGGGTGGCTGGAGATAGCAGGTAACTCTGGGCTGCCCATACTTTCCTGCCATAAAACAAACACATCTGCCACAAAAAAGCAAAGCAAATTTATAACGCCTATTGTCACAGCCACAATTTGGGGTATTTCAGTGTGACAAGGGGCATGAATGTCTGTTTGTTTGGGGTTTGTGCCACCATAAAAATGTTTATGGCAGAAGAAAGGCAATGTCCGTTTCCAGTCTGATTCTTCCTTCCCTACCACATTAAGATAACAAAGGATTTCCAAGTCCAAGCCACAAATGCAACAAAGCAAGAGCTGTGAAAAGCTCTTTTGATTGCTACCAAGGAAATTATGAAACACTTCAGTGGAGCCCCTTCAAAATACAGTTGTTGAAAATGTACAAAATGAGATTCTCTCTTCATGGGATGCTGTGCCTGCTTAACGTAAAGAAAAAAAAATATGAGCTCTTAATTTTGAAAAAAATTCTATTTAATGCATTTGAGAACAGAATCTGAAATTAAATGGATGGTTTATTTTCAAAGTGTTCGTTTCCTATTCAGTATCATCTTTAAATCAGTTTGTGTTGGGCTCATGTTCGTTTTGATATTTTCCTTAGTAAGAAGTGGCCTCCTTGCTGTGATATGCAGAGATGTTACTGTAGACCTTCTACTTACTGATGTCTTCAATAAAGCAGAAATCAAACTTCTTTTCTGAAAACCTGATAGTGTTTTGGAAAGGAGAAATGTGTTCTGTGGTACACGAGAAGATGATCAGGTCAGTGAAACTACAGTTCAGATTTTATTGTCTTTCATTCCTAGCTCTTTATTAAAAAAGTGTCCCATGGTCTTGGTTGCTCCCTTTGGACTAAACTTGATATACTAGCTTGTGGATGAGGGGTAGGTGAGGGGAAACTTATATATTGTAGATGCTTTTTTGTATAGCTTGCTTATTTGAAAATGGGACAATTTTTTAAGTCAGGCTGCATAGCACAGAGAAGGAAGCGTAAGGAGTCAAGCTTGAGGAATTGTGCATTTTATAATCGCATTAAAGAAACTTGAAAAACATAAGGCTCATATAACAACAACTACCTTCCAATTCTTTCCATTTGAGAGGCTAATAAGCCTAGAACTTCCATTAAACAGATCTGCAAGACTCAGATTGTACCTGAACATTTTGAAGCATCTCAGTGAAAATTAATTTCTAAATGGAAAATGGTAGAAAAGGTGTACTTGAATCTCTCTGCCGCTTTTTGGAATCATTGAGGTTAGAAGCCAAGGCCTGAGCCAAGAGTCAGATAAAACCTTTGGGAAGCTGTCCCTATATTGGAAATTACAGATTCCTAGGATTCGTTCCTATACTGTATACACTTTTAATTTAACCTGGTGCTAGAAGAAGCTAGAGATAAGTGGCAGCTTTTCCATGGTTTATGGGTAGTTATTTAATATTGAGCTGTTAAAAATAAGCTTAGTCACACTAAAATATCTCATTAAAAATAAAAAGAGCTATATTTTGATATATTTTCTTAAGTCAATAGGCAAGAGTGTTATCTTTCAGATCTGGACAGATAATCAACCTGCTACTTAACTGTGGCACTGTGAGGTAAAAATCAACAGAGTCCCTTCAGGCCGACAGAAGCAGAGTCCCTGGCAGATTTTTTTCAATCGGATATCACCCATATTCACCTTAACAATCTCACAGATTCTTTGCTGCATTCTTTATTTGCCCTGCTAAGGCAGGCAAGATAAATTAGCCCAATCTGAGGTAAAACAACCCCTAAGCTACCCCAATCTTGTTCTAATATATATTTTTAATACGTTTTGGAAAGGGGGTATAGGTGGGAAATGCATGACATGTAACTCTAATTCCCTTGTCCCTTGAATTAATGGAGCTGTGGTTTATTTAAAATTCTGAGCTGTGGTCCTGCAATTTGGGAATGGCTTTCTGCAAGTCTGTGGGTGGATACTGGTAATGAAACACAGAATTTAGAACAGTGGGGAGCATAAGGCCAAATAAAGCTTTTATAGCAGTATATTGCGTATTCTCTAAAAATAATTATATAGCTATAGTGGAAGGCTAGTTAGCTGAATCCAGAGAGAGACTGATTGTTCAGACATCTAATGACAAAACAATATTGCAAGGTTAAATGATTTGATTTTAACCATAAAAGTAAATTTACAGGGTAAAGCGTCCACTTCTCCTTTTAAATGGACCTAATGACCGCTTTTTTTGTCATGGCATAGCTTTAATATTAAGATGATGTCATATATGGAGTTTAAACTGAAAAAGGAGGTTTGGAAAACATTACAAATGTAATTATTAAATTAACTTGGATAAGAGTCTTTTTATGTGGAGTGAAGAAGGCCTGAGGGAGTATATATAAAAATAATGGGAAAATTGTAACGGAAAATTGAGCAAGCTGTTTTGTAAGGTATCTTTTAAATTTATCAGATCTTTATTAAATGACCCGGAAGGGGGAACACCTTGAAGACTGAAATATCTTTGTTTTGGCTTTAACAAATGCATATTTACCTTGCTCATACCCCTCCAGAATTCAGTTGCAAAAATCATTCTTTCAGTTTCCTACTCTGATCGTGGCATCCTGCTATTTGTATCCCTCCACTGGTTCCCCCTTCCCAATTGCGCACACTTGCTGTTTCCCATCTCATTCAAGGCCCCTCAGGTTATAATCCCACCCTACTTCTCTCACATTCAGTATCAAAAGGTCAACAACTTCCTCTGCTCAGCTCATGACACCTGCAACAAACCCATTCAGGCCACAGCTGGAGTACTGCGTCCAGTTCTGGGCGCCGCACTTCAGGAGGGATGTGGCCAGCATCGAGAGGGTCCAGAGGAGGCCACTCGCATGGTCAAGAGGCAGAGGGGCAGGCCCTACGAGGAGAGGCTACGGGACCTGAACCTGTTCAGCCTCCACAAGAGAAGGCTGAGAGGGGACCTGGTGGCCATCTACAAACTTACTAGGGGGGACCAGCGGGGAATGGGAGAGACCTTGTTCCCCTGAGCGCCTCCTGGAGTAACAAGGAATAACAGCCATAAGTTGTTAGAGAGTAGATTCAGACTAGACATCAGGAGGCACTACTTCACAGTCAGGGCGGCTAGGCTAGGATCTGGAGCCAACTTCCAAGGGAAGTGGTGATGGCTCCTACCCTGGGGGTCTTTAAGAGGAGGCTTGACGATTACCTAGCTGGGGTCATTTGAGCCCAGTTTTCTCTCCTGGCCAGGGCAGGGGGTTGGACTAGAAGATCTACAAGGTCCCTTCCGACCCTACATCTATAAATCTATGAATCAAATTCCCTTTTAAAACTTAAAATTGAAATGAGGCTGCTGGTACACCAATACCACTACCTACCATGCTGACCAGTACTGACACTGTTCTTTTGTCTTACACCAAGACTGTAAATACTTTGGAGGCAGGTACCATCTTTTTATTCTGTACACCTCCTAGCCCAATGGGGTCTTGATCCCTTGACTGTCACAGTAACACAAATAATGAACATGACATGAAAAGGAGTCTGAGCACAAAACTAGACAGAGGTACTGCAGACAAAGAAAGGGCACAGAAGAGGTAAACATGTGCAGAAAACCAAAAAAGGATTGCTGCAGTACAGAAGGAAAACCCCCACGAATCACATACCCACTGGTTATGACATATCACCCCTCCCTTGAACCTATACAGAAAATCCTCAAACAATTGCAACCCATACTAGAAGACAACCCAATTCTTAAAAGAGATCTTCCCAGAACCACCCATCCTAGCCTTCAAACAAGCACTGAACCTCACTAGCCTCATCAGCAGAAGCAAACTTCCTATGGCCCAAAACACACTGAATGGATCCAGACCATGCCAAGAAATGCAAAACCTGCCAACATATCTCCTCCACCCCCCCACAATTACTACACCCCACAACAGAGCCATCATCATTCCTTGATCCAACATCCACACCTCCAGAAATGTAATATCATCACATCCAACACACCAAATCCCTGATGGTACATACGTGGGAGAGACCAAACAACAACTGTGTGTCAGAATGAACGCACACCGAAAGTCTAGCAAAGACAAGAATACCCAATTACCGGTGGGGGCACATTTCTCACAAGACAACCACTCTCTCTCTCTCCAATCTCTCAGTTCTAATCCTCAAATGGAATTTACAAACCACTTTTCACAGATGAGCCTATAAACTTCATTTTACCAACCTCCTGGATACAAAAAATCATGAACTAAACATAGACATTAGATTTATGGCATATTATAACCTGCCTGACATCTGACTCCCCAAGGACTTCTTCACTATTTACCAGCTATATTCATTTCAATATTTCATATTCAACCAGCATTAACAAGCATAGGAAAACAGGACTGGAAGGGATCCCTGAGGTCTTTTGAGCCTAGTCCCCTGCTACTGCAGGCAACTATGTTAATACCATTTAGTACTTTGCTCCTAATGGAAGGCTGTTCTAGAATCTCACTGCTTTGATGGTTAAAAACCTAAATCGCCAACTAATACTTATTCATAGCCGGTGTGTACTCATTTGTGTTTGTGCCAATGCTATGTTGTAGCTTAAACAGTTCTTTAACCTCCCTGGGGTTTACTCCCTACTGATATAGTTATGGAGAACAATCATATGCCATTGCAGCTTTCAGTTTGCTAGATAGACTACGCAAGACAAGCTCTTTTAGTCTCTTCTTATGAGAACAGATTCTCCATTCCCCGGATTATCCTAGGTTTTGTCCATACAATAAAACTTACCAACTCCAGTGGGTATGGGTTTCCATAGGTAGGCTCTTTCCAGGTGTGATGCTTAGGACAGGCTAACTGGCACTGTCATTAGCAGTGATAAATCAGTTCACCCCAAGCACCACATGGATGTGGTTATGTTGTTTCCAGTTTAGGAGGCAGCCCACCCACATCAAAGAAGTGAACTTGAAGGTACCATTACCAAGGATGGTAGGTTTATTGCACAGATATAACCCAAGCAGCTTCTCTGTACCTACTCTAGCTTGAATTCACTTTTCATGAACATGGGTGCCCAGATGCACAATATTCTAGATATAGTTTCATACGGGCCTCACACAAGGACATTAATACCACCCCTTCTCATTTGAAAATACTTTGCAAGATGCATCTAAGAATCACATTTGCCTTCTTAAAAGCTATATCAGATGGGTGGCTCAGTTGTCCTATGGTCCACTTTTGCACCCAAATCTTTCTCCTCCACTGTAGTTAACAACTGAGGAACCCCCAGCTATAGCAGAAAAATCTTATTAATCCCTAGGTGTACGCCCTTGCATTCTGTGCTATTCAACTGCATCTGATTTCTATGACTCCAACGCACAAGATTATTCACTTCTTCCTATACTGTATTCTGATCTTCCTCCGTATTGATGCCACCTCAGGACTTGTATCATTAGAAGAGTCTATCAGCATATCACTTACTCTTTATGCCACGGTTATTTCTGAAAATATTTAATAAAATTGGTCCCAACACCATTCTCTGACAAACTCTATTAGTAGTCAGTTTCAAATCTAATGTGTTGTCATTTCTCCTCTGGACAGTCTGTTACCCACCAAACAATTCTTTTACTAAAGCCCACCTTCAGTAATAATTGCCTGTATGACACCAAAAGAAGTGCTTTACTGAAGTCCAACCGGGTTAAATTTAATGAACTTCCTCTGCATAAAAAATTATCTTTTTAAAAAAAGATACCAGGTTACTCTGACACTATCTGCCTTCAGTGAAGGCATATTGCATATCCTCCCTATTTACCTGTCTTTTAACTATCCTTTCCTTCATAGAATCATAGAAAGTTAAGGTTGGAAGGGACCTCAGGAGGTCATCTAGTTCAACTCCCTGGCTCAAAGCAGGACCATACCCAACTAGATCATCCCAGCCAAGGCTTTGTCTACCTGGGTCTTAAAAGCCACCAAGGATGGAGATCCACAACTTCCCTGGGTAACCTGTTCCAGTGCTTTACTACATTTCTAGTGAGAAAGTTTCTCCTAATATCTAACCTAAACTTCCCCTGCTGTAACTTGAGACCATTGCTCCTTGTTCTGTCATCTGCCACCACTGAGAACAGGTAGTTGAAGGCTGTTATTGAATCCCCATCAGTCTTCTCTTCTCCAAACTAGAATAAGCTCAGTTCCCTCAGCCTCTCCTTATAAATCATGTGCCCCAGCCCCCTCACCATTTTCACTGACTTCTGCTGGACTCTCACCAATTTGAACACATCCTTTCTGTAATGGGGGGCCTAAAACTGGACATAGCACTTCACCAGTGCTGAATAGAGGGGAAGAATCACTTCCCTCGATCTGCTGGCAAAGCTCCTACTAATGCAGCATTAGCCTTCTTGGCAACACGGGCACACTGTTGCCTCATATTGAGCTTACTGTCCACTGTAACTTCCAGGTGCTTTAAAAACTGTTTCTAAAGCCTTGCATACTATTGAGGTCAAACTTATGAGCCTACAACAAACTTGACAGATTTAAAGATTCTTATTACTGGATGTGCAAGTTCATGTGCAGTATCTTTAACCATCCTGCAACGCTTGACTTGAGCGCCCTGAGGTTTTTGAGTTTTGCTTCCACTTCAGATGTGATGGAAAATATGTAATTTCCATTTTTATTTCCTCATTTACATTAGCCATCCTGCCTTTGTTTCTATATTCAACATCATTACAAAGAAGTGGAGCAAAGCATTCATTTAATTTTGGGGTCATCACTACTATACATTTCATCTCAAGCCTCAACTCTTCCTACACTTCATAGTGACCTTACTGCTTTCCTTATTCTCTTCATGTTTATATAGCTAAAGAACTTTTGACTATTTGTTTTAAGGTGTTTTCCAAGGTCTAACTCAACCTGACCTATGGCAATTTCTCATTTTACCCCAGCACTTCCTAACCTTTAAGACATAGCTTTCTTTACCAATCAATTCCTTCCACTCCATGTAAGTTTTGTGTTCACTCTAAAATCATTCTGAAGTACTCGAAACTAACTCAGCTAAGTCTAAAATAGCATCCCATTTTGTTGATTCAATGACTATTTGTTGAAGAAATACGTCAACTATCACATCCAGAAATATCTGGGCCATGCTGATATTAATATTTGTTCTTGAACATTTACCTGAGAAGTCATTCAATTAAGTCTGAAACCTCTTCCCTTAAAGACTCTTCACCTCTACCTTTCTTGAGATACGTGTCCCAGACAAACCTGGACAAAGAAATTCTAAGTCACCTCTAGATTTAGGTACCTATGTTACTCAGTCAAGTTGGCTTCTCCAAATAATTAAATTGGTTTATTAAAGTTCGCCCTCTTGAAACTGAGAACCTTAGTTACAAACCCACTTTTGTTTACCCTTCTGCTGTCTAATTTGAACAGAATCAGCTCACTATCATGCTATTCAACGTTATTGTCTATGACCAGTTCTGCTATAATATCCTCACTACTAACTGCAGCCAAGTCTAAAATAGTATCATATCTTGTTGATTCAATGATTATTTGTTGAAGAAATATGTCAACTACCACATCCAGAAATAGGTGGGCCATACCATTATTAATGGCATTTGTTCTTCAATCTGTATCTAAGACGTTACAAGTCTCTCATAATGACATATCCTAGTAGCACATCTCTCTGAAACTTTAGAGATTTTATTTATATCCATATTCAAATCTAAACCTGGGGGTCAATACACTCCCAGCATTATTTTGCCATTCCTTCTCAAAGCAACTGACCCATATAGATTTGGCTTCATTCACATGTCATCTTCTTGCTTCTTTATATAGGCTGTTATATAATTAATGTCTACTGCTACCCTACCACATTTATCTTTATTTCTGCTGTTCCCCAACACCATATATTGTCAATATTTACATTCCAGTCATGATCATGATGGTTCCACCATATTTCTGTTACCCCTATAAAACCAATTTTATGTTCAAGTTCTTCAGACATTTCATTATTTCTCATTACCACACCCAGGTTCCTAGATGAGTAAAGCACAGTCCTTCCATAAATTAATATTATGGAGAAAATTAATTTGAAACAGATTTTTAGTGAGAATGAACCTATAATGCAACAGAGAAAATTATCTAGGAATGAGAGCAAACAACACAATTAGATGCGAGCCTGGTTCACAGATTTGTGCAATCATGGGATGGTGACTTGGTAGAAGGATGGGGACAGATTTCTCCATACATCATATAAGCATTTGCAATACTGTGGTCAATTCTGAGACTGCAAAAAAATGGAGATCCGCAAAAATAGATTACCATATTTAACTGAATTCACAACAAGATTTTCTCTCCCATTCCATATGGGGGAAAAATTCCCATTGTCTTAAATTTGAGTACAAGCAGGGGTGTGTGGGGGCGGGGTTGGCAACTAGAGGGTCAGAATCAGAACCCCAGCCGCCACCCCATCCCACCCTTCAGCCACAGCAATGGTGGTGGCAGCAGCAGCTCTGGAGCTAGGCCTAGGGCCCAGAGCTGCCATTACAACAACTGCTGCATGGTTAGGTGGGGGCTGCAGGCAATATGTGCTCTGTGCTCTCTGCCTGAGGCTGGAGTAGAGCCCCAGCTGGAGCTGGATTTGGAGCTGCAATGGGAAGGTAAGAGTTAGCATGTGGGTGGGAACGGATAAGGTGGTGTGGGGGGGCAGGCAGAAGGGGAGGTAACTGATGGCAGGGACAGGTGCCAGATGATGCAGGCATCATGCGGAGGGCCAGCATCAGGGGCACCAAGTGGGAGGTGCAGACACCAGGGAGACAGGTGGAGGGGGTGGGAGGAAGGTACAAGGCCTGCAGGCACTGGAGCAGGCGTGGGACTTGTAGGTACTGGGGTGGGGGGCATGGCAGGGGTCAGGCCACTTGACTCCCCCACTGCCTGCCCCACTGCAGTGGTGATGGGGGGAGGGTTAATATAAAGACAACCCTCCAAAATTTAGAGGAATGGAAAATTATAACATATTTATAAATATCTTCCCTGTCTAGAATCTAATTAGTGGCAGGGAGAGTCATCTTGGATTTGGGTAAATATAGTAATTGGAGGAAGCCTGATGAAGAACATCAAAAATATTAGGGATGAAGGAGTGCAGAATATATTTAGTTCTTTTAATCTTCACTCATAAAATATGTCAGTTGGCTAAGTGATAATTATGGGGGGTAGGGGGAGGGAGATAACCACCTACAATTATTTGAAGGATGCAAAGAGGAATTAGAGGTAATTGGTCATTAGGGAAAATATAAATATCAGGAAAAAAACTGCTCTATTAGAATGAGACATCATCTCCCAAGAGAACTTTTGGAAGCAACTACTCCATCACAGGGAAAGGTACCCCACAAAGCATATTGCAGGGGGCTGCAGAGGGTCAAACTACAGAATTCAAAAAGCTCCTCTCCATGAGCTTTAAAACTTTTTAACTTGCTGAACTTCCAACTTGATTTACAGGGTCTAAGGCTTTATCTGTATCAACAGAACCTACCAGCATACTCTAATTCAATCAATACAAATTCCTAACTAACAAATATAAACTGCTTTAAATTGCATTTATTTATTTATTTAAACAAAACAATGCATTACAATGGGCTAAAATTGTTGCTCAACACCCTTGCATGTCTATTGTTCAGAAAAAATATGCAATTACATTGGTGTTATTTGCAATGGTTCTATACAGCAATGCAGATTACAACAATATCCACCAAGCAGACAGGTAGTGTGCAGTAGGCATTACCATTATTTACTCAAATCTAAAGCTAGGCTTTTTCTCCCCATTCAGCATGTGGTGGGGGGGAGGGATTTTTGTCTTAAATTCACATAGGGGTCAGACAAGCAGCTGCTGCACTTCTAGACAGGGCCAGGTTGTCTCATATGGCAGGAAGGGGGTGCATGGAGCAGAGCAGAGAATGGGGGAAACACAGAGGTAGGGGCATGTTGTGTGGGTGGGAGCATGGGGTAAAGGGCAGCAGGGGGAGAATGTGTTGAGTGAGGGGAGTTCAGGGAAGCAGCGCAGGAAAGGGGACATGCAGTGCAGGGGGGAGAGTTTGGGAAAAGGGTGCACAGTGCTGTGGGAAGCATGGGGAAGAACAGCACAGTGTTTGGGAAGAGTATGAAGGAAGGGGAGTGTGGAGTGAGACCAGCACAGGGAAAAGGCACAACAAAGGGATGCATAGAGCAGGGGGGAGCACAGGGAGAGAGCAGGTGGAGCCAGAGGAGCGTGGGGAAGAGAAGCACAGACCAGCAGGGGGGCTACAATGGCTTCAGCCCCAAACCTGGCTTGGGCTGGAAGCTACAGCCAGAGCTGCTGCTGCCGCCTGGCCTAGCTGGATGTTTCGTACTTCCAGCAAAGACAAAGCAGTTGCAGAGATAAGCAGGGAGGAAACTGAGGGGAGGACATAACAGGCCCCAGAGAGGGACAACTGCTAGAGGGAGGAAGCAGTGGAAAGGGGCCAGGCAGCAAGGGGCATAAGTGGGGGGGGAGGACAAGGAATATGGGGCAGGCTGCCTGACCCCCTCCTCCCCCACTGCTGCTTTCCCTGTGGCAGTGGTAAGGGAGATGAATTTAAGGGTACCCTCCAATACCTAGATTCTAGACATGGAAAATTAAAACAAAATGTATACTTTTCTATGTCTAGAATCTAATAATGGGGGGGGGGGAGGGGGAGAGGTTATCTGAAATTCAAAGTAATCTTGATTTCAGGTAAATACAGTATTATAGCTCATCATGACTAGGTGGCAGAAAAACAAGTAATGACAGCCTGTCTTTTTTGAGCTTACAGCTGCTCTGGGCAAATGATACTAAATTAGCATAATTTACACTGGTGTCTGAACTATAGATTTTTGAGGGTGGTAACTTTACACCCTCAGATTTTAGGCACTTATACCTGTGTAAATGTGCCCGATGTCCATGCTCTCTATTTGAGTTTTGTACTGGTGTCTATACTGATTTTAGTTGCACCTGTGCAAGTTTAACAAGGCTTTGGATTCCAAGACAAATCTAAAATGCTTTATACCCTATTACTTCAAAATAGTTTGAAACTTCCAAGTCTAAGAAGGCAGAATTAGCTAGTGTTTTATATAAACACAGAATGAAAGGTAGGGAATCCTAGTTTCTGAACTTCAGTATTGGGTGAGTTATGCAAATTTAACATGGGGATAATGCTTCACCGACTTAAAAGGGTGTTGTGAAAATTAACGTAGTCAACATGTAAAATGTTGTATATACGTGCCAAATAACAAGGTGACATCTTTTCACAGTGAACTCCTGTGTTTTGTACCTGTAACTTTTTTTCCCTTAATGAGTAGCTTTGATGGCATGAGTAGAAAAGTTGGGATTATCAACCCATGATCTACAAACACTGTGTGTGAATATGCACATTGTAGGCATAGCTGTATGATATAGAAAGGAAGGAGAGCACCGAGAGGAAAGCTGATGATCTGCAGTGACTAATGTCTGTTACACTTTTCTAATATATACCCTCTTCATGAGTGAAAACCCATAAGCAGACAATCATTTGAAACCAAGCAACGAAAATTAAAAATAAAATAAAATAAATAACTCATACAAATACTGATTTTGAAAAGGCAGAGTTTACATTAATATTTCAGGTAAGGCAGATAAGAGATTTAAGTCCTCATATTGTAATAGCTCTTGAGGGTACAGGATATTCTGTATGCACTGTTGATTTTATTGAGTAAGGGACAGAGGAAGGCAGGCTGTTCCGACTTCATGCCACTGAATGCCTTTTCATTTCTAAATGTTGTATTTTTCACTGAACAAAAGAAAATGTCTGCTCAGAAGCAAACAGCATGAGTGATTAATATCTGAACTATCAAGGTTCTTGCAAACTTCTTTAGAATCAAGCTGGGAAAGGTTAATTTCAAAGCCATTGCGTCCTCTCTGACTTTTCTAAAGAACCATCACAAAAGTTTATGAGATTTCAGTGGAAGTGAATGATCAAAGATCAGCAATGCTTTTTTCCCCCCCTGAATATTGCCACATATCAGATACTTACAAGATTTTAAAGTGTCATCCAGGCATACCTGAAGTTTTGTTTCTATTACACAGCAGTAACTGCTCATGATCACCATAGCTGAGAATAATTTTTTTCTGCTTTCAGCATACAATCCTCCTCTTTGGGACTTAAAAAAACCCAAACTACTGGAAGTCAGAGCCATCATTTAGTCTAGGAAAGAATTCTGATGAACTATCAGACATGCTCAGTCACCATTCTTATTAAAGGGCAGTGGTTTTGCAATGAGTTTCCGTGCAGGTTAAAAATAAACAGGTGTATGCTTAAGGATACTGAAGCTAAATCCTATAACTGTGGCATTAGGCCTTTAAAGCTGTTTACAGACAAGCCTATTACAGTACTTATAATTAGGATATTAATCTACAATCATAAAACTTTTCAAAATGCTCCTAGACATCAACCTTGCAAACTAATGCAAAGTATGTGTGCAGCAAATACCAGACACCTTCTGGCAGGAAAGGAAACTGATCTGTCTATCCAGATAGATATGAGAGCATAGAACGGATAATACAACTCATCTCAGAAATAGGCAGCAAGATGAGGCAGTAAAAACCCATCAACATACATCATTTGATCATGGTACAGTGTCATCTCCCAGCCTCTATTAGCCCTTGCTGCATCAGTGCAAGTCCCAGACACTTTATCCTGTTTATAATTGCTGATGAGCGGTAATAAGGCCTCCATGCCTCAGCTCCTGTCTGTTCCACTTCAGTGCCCACCTATTAGGTAATAACTTTTATTTACAGCCTTGCTTGATGTGCTGTTCTATTAGTACAGCCGAGAACTGAGCAGGGTAAAAAAGTGTCTCTAATGGGCACTATCATTGCCAGGCCTGGGTGATTTATAATGCAACTCTGTGGCCGTTCTATCATCACATGCCTTTGCGTGAGAAGGCTCTAGGAAGGTTGGATTTCTAACACAATGTCCTCCAGCAGTCAGACACTGAAGTTCACTTAAAAATGCACAGTAAAAGGTCAACTGGAACAACAAAGCCCCCTCAGAGTTGTTTTTATACTAAAGAAAATCCTTCACTAACTTTTGTTACATTGTTAGCCCAGACATTTTACCACTGCAGAGCAATAGAATATCTAATTAATGGTAGACCTGAGCTTTTTCCCCTTACTAGACATATAAGGGAGGTTAAAACCTGATCATAAAAAGGACGTTTCAGTCACAGCTAAAACCAAAGAGCCATTCATTTGATTGGCACTCCACACTGTCCTTCTAGATCTCCCAAGTAGGTTGTCAGCTGAGATGATACAGGCCCAGTCCTGCAAAGTGCTTATCAGTCTGGCATCAGACCAGGGCACTTAAGCACATGCCTAAATGTCAGCATCTAAGTAGTCCTATTACTTTAATGGGAACCTTCTTGTGCTTTAAGCTAAGAGACTCAAGCTCAAGCTTATGCCTAACACGACAGAACCCACAACTCCATGAAACATCAGCATTCTCGAGTCCAATGAGCCACCTATAAGAAATGAGGTAACGTATCTATATAAATCCATCAACCTTATAGATGAATAATGTAGACTGGCTGTATTATTACCACACCTGATCTTTCTGTTTCTATTATAGCCTTTTTTTAAAGCACAATTTGGAACTGGCAGCAGTGCACTCAGAGTTCCATTAACCTTTCCAGAAATGTCCAAATTGTACAAAAATGCTTTGAAATTTAACTGTTATGATTTAAAATCATAGAAAATTAGGGTTAGAGGGGACCTCAGGAGGTCATCTAGTCCAAGCCCCAGCTCAAAAGCAGGACCACCCCCAACTAGATTTATATATTTCCCTTCTGCTATGCAACTCTAAGAAGGTATAATATAGTACATGATACTGTACTGTCAGGGCAAGGGCACAAGTAAAGAGTAAAGATGCCACAATGAGTTGCACAGGCCTTACTGGAGTGGTGCCTGACATTAATGATGGCATTAATTCTTATTCCAGAGGGGACAACCCAAGCCACACAAAAACCCATACAGCAGGCCAGAGCCCAAAGTTCTTTGCTTCTACAAAATCTTCCCCCTATTGCTTCCTTAAAATCTCTCAGACATCCTCACAGCTAATCATTCTAAGATCTTCCTCACTCTTCTCCATTATAATCCTTATCTTTTGGGAACACTTTAGAATATAAATACCTTGACACCCACACCATCAACTTTGGCAAAGAGGAAAAAACAATATATGGTATTATATATCTTTGTCACAAATGATTCTCTGGGACCCAAAGGGACCAACATTCATAAGATAAAAACTAAAAAACTCAGCCTCCTCTACCACCTTTTCCTTGTCTGTCTTGACAGATTTATTGTTCTGATCATCTTCAGTTACATTAAATACTAATAATATATGAAAGGTTTAGGTCTTCCTTAAAATTGTCCTGATAGAAACCTGCATCTAACATATGCAGGGCAGATTTCTATTTTTCTGGTCTCAAACACTGATACTGCAAACCTAAGGGAAAATCTATACTGGAAGTGAAAAAAATTGTTCAGCTGAACTCACGCTAAAACATGCTTCCTTTAAAGCTCAACAGAGCAGAAATGTAGGATTCTCACAAGAGGGAGAATAGTGGGTAACATTGAGCAATACATTTTTTAATAATCAAATTAACCAACTTCTTAGAAATAAAAAGAAGCTGAACTGCTACTATGGCAAATGTTGAATGAACATGAAATACTCACCTATAGTAGCCCTCACTTACAGTATTCTTCTTTATAAGTTTTACCAGTTCACCATAATCCAAACTTAATTTTATATGCATACAGTAAAACTCCTTGCAATTCATGCCTCTTTTAAATATCATACTTAATTGGATTTCTTACCACTGGCCAGAAAAGCATACCCCTCTCTTCATCAAGCAGCAATGAAAATGTTTGTGAAGTTTTAAAAAAGCACGCTTTAACACAATTTTTTAAAAATGACAATTGCTACATTAAACATTTTCTGTGATCTATACTCAGAAAGTGTTGTTTGCATGTAAGACTTTCCTCACATCATGCAAAAGCATCAGAGCTAATACATTAAATTGTCTTGGAACTGTCTAAAAGCAAAACTGACTACTTTATTTCCATTGTCAAAATTAGGTGAAATGCTAACAGCAAGCATTAATCCTGACAATGTATTTTATATTTATATTTAAAACACTTTTACACAACTTATGTACTATGTATAATAGAATATGCGTATTTTTGTGAGTTGCATATGACTTTTACAAGGAAAAACAATGTTAACTGTTGACAGGGGGCTCAGCATGAGAGGCTGCAACCAAATAATGCAAGCCTTGATCACTGAAAAGAAGACAAGGAGAAAGCAGTTTGGTAAAAACTAAGAAAACCAAAAGCAATAGAAAACCATTTTGGTTTGTTTAGTTGTACTCCAGAAGAGAAGATGGCAAGCTTTCTTTGCAGTTCTGTTAGTTTACAAGAACACTGTAAGCCTAACACACATTAGCCTACAGGACCAAAAAAATCTCTGTATTACTAGCACAAACAGGAAGTACAAAAGCTACTGGGGAAAGACACCATACCTGTTTAATGCAGTATTTCCCAATATATCTAGTAAATCCATCCAATTTAGTCTATGGAGATACTGTTGCTCCCATATGGCACTGCAAACTGTAACCTTAGTTGCCATTTTGCTAATTATGATCAATTTTTAATATTCGGGTAGTGCTTTCCCCCAGCATTTTTCAAGATTATCTATCCAGAAAGATATTTAACCATCTTTTAGTCATAACTGTAGTTAGACATGACAGCAGTTACTATTTGAAGGGAAAACAGGAATTAGGAATACCAGATGCACTGCAGTTTACTTTGCACAGGAATACAGAGGCAAACTTACTTTCTTGTTAGAGCAGGCCCCACCAAGCTTACACCAGAAAAATTCTCACATCTGATGACTGTAGGAGAGAGACCCAGTGCACAAAGTGCTAAACTGAGAAACATCTACTGAAGGACACCAATCCCCAAAAGAGAGATAAATCCTTAATTAATAGGAAATACCTTTTTTCAATCCTAATGTTGCTTACAACTACATAGAGAAATCAGGACATGGAGGGTTCTGTCACAGCTGAGAAAAATTAGGATAGTCTTAGTCACAGAAGTTGTGAATATTAGTCCTCCAGACTAGGGAATCAATCAGGAAAGGTGTAGCCAACTCTGCTCAGAAATGGTTTGCTTTTTGAATTCTGTACATTACTCTTAAAGCTGGCCTCTTCTGAAGAGCCTCCAACTAACTAAATTTTAATTTTGTCCAAATGGATTACTTTTGTATTTTTGTATGATTATGTCACATTAATGATAAAAGCAGTAAATTTAAGTGTTTAGACGTTAGAGGAAACTTTGAGAGAATTCTTATTGTCTGCCCATTTTTAGTTATGAGCAATTGCCATGCTTCAGTTTTCACACTTAGCAGCAAATCATTACGGTTTGTCATTGCTATTTTAAGGAATATTTACCACACCCAATTCTACCGTACAGCAACATTTTATGCGAAATCCAACACAAAGGAAAAGGTACCTGAGTCACAGGATCTTTTGGTTGGTGTGGTTAAGGAGACATGAGCTGTACCTGTGCATGGCCCACCTGGAAACAAAGAATACCATCAGTTTTAACATACAAACTAACATTCAATATTTGCAACTTTCATACAGATAAATAAAGTCAGGATTGCATCTGGGGTAGTATAGCCGCTGAAATCTGAATGCGTCTTGGAGTAGCTGCAGTAATAGTTGTATTTATGCAGCTCTTCATTCTCCACCCTGGCCTCTCCATTAATATCTGACCACACCTTGCGATTAGATATGCAGATAAGGTTTGTTTTGTTAGGTAAACACTTTATATATTAGCAATATCTTTAGATGAACACACACTGGAAACATTCCCTCTATGCTAGAAAAGGCATCGTGTTCATTCTAACCAAGCTAGGATCTTATGGAGGTAGCCCACAAGTAAAATCATGGGTTAAAATGTTGGCTTCACTGAAGTCAGTGAGAGATTGCTCAACTGGCTCCACAGGGATTTCACCTATTGTTTCTAGTGCTTTCCATCCCAAAGGGACTTTGCAAGCAGTTTAAGTTAGGCCTGAAGAGGTCAGACAACACCAGTGAATCCACCTTAACCTAGGCCTGAATTTTCCCTCATTTCTAAAAATCACTTTTTGTCCTGTGGCGGAGCGCAGTACGTTTGGAACAGCAGATAGCAATGCTATGCAGTAGTGAAGGCAAAGGAATAAGAATGGCAAGTGCAGCTGGAACTTCTGGAAGAATTGTATAGACAGAATACTGCTGGCTAAACTGTTGTGGGGTCACTGGAAGTGATCAAATCTATGGTTTTGCAAACAATCTAAGCACAAGCAAATACCCTACATTTTTTTGTAGACAAATTATTTAATGTTCTGGACTCCTGCCTACTGATTTGGCACTTGTCTGTGGTAAATTGCTTTTAAGCTTCCTAGCATCTTAACATGCATCATCATGGAAGAGCTCTCTAGAGATCTTGTTAAACTAACAACCCAATTCAGGGTACTCACTATATTACAGTAAAGGACAAATAAAACCATATACTGGAGCCAAAACAAATTGACAGCAATGTAAATGGCAGTAATAATACATCATAGTTTTGTTAATTAGATGATAACAAAGCTAAAGCCTGCAATCAGATCTGGTCTAGCAGAATCTGGCTATCAAAATATGAATAATTCAATGTAAGAATGGGTTTACCATAAGCTTAACTCCAGATATATAATGTGCTAATAACTGGACTATTAACTAGGCATCTAGTTGCTACGTATCCTGAAAACAGCACTATTGCTAGAACAAATGTAGCCTTCTCTTTTCAAACAATTTCATGTCTAGATTGTTGTTTTAAAAAAAAAACAAAACAAACATTTTTCCCTTTTTACTTAATTTTCCTGTTAAGTTTTTCTTTTGTTTATTTTTATGATAAAAATAATGGGCCATGGCAATTCTGTTTATGATAGAAATCTCATGGGATTATAAGAACACTGCAAAAGAAAGACTTGAGAATATAATTTTTAATTAGCCTGTCTACAACTCTGCTCTTTTAAATGTCATCTGTTGAACTCAGTCCCCTGAAATGCACTTGGGAACAAAGATCTCATGAGCTTTTAAAATTTCAGACTGCCAGCCTTTCAAATGAGAGCTGATAAAGCTCCCACTACAGTTCTCTGGCCCTCCAAGGAGTCTTCATGCAAAAGATACAATTTTATACCCTCTTTCCAAGTAATCTTTTAAGTGGTTGTATGATAAAATGCAAGCTAAATGGAAAGTTGTCAAGCTACAATCATAAAAAAATAAACTTCTTTACATGGGTTAGAAAATGTCAGAATTTAAAAAGTAAAAATTTTAGGTGTCAGATTAATTCACGCTAGTAATACTATTGTCCAAGGTGTGAAAAATGCATTAGTCTACAAGGTGGTGTGTGTTTGGGAAGAGGAGAAGATGAAAGGATCCTGAGACAGATTTGACAACTGTTTGAAGAACTACTGACAAGCTGACTCAAGCTCTAACACAATGCTGCAATGTTTGTGATATTAATATTGCAAAGGATTTTTAGAACAAATAGCAAAAGGTTTTCTGTTGGAAATGCACACAAAACTAAAATACAGAACTGTTAGGTTCGTCAGTGTCCATTTTAAGGAGCAGATGCACATTAACTATTTACATGTAAACACTGATCAACCCAGACTAGGCCATTCCAATAAATTTATTTTATACAACAACTGTATTATGGCCACTTAAAGAGAGATTTTAATTAAATTATTTCAAGTTTAATAGAAATAAAAGCTGATAGGCCTTACCACACAAGAAAATGAATGTGACCAACCAACATGATTACTGTAAATATTTACAGTATTGTAAAGATTTATCTTAATTGGGTTTCTCAGAAGACAGTCAAATGTAGGATGCTAATTTGTCATTTTCTAAAACTGAATAAGCTACCTGCATCCCTCATTGTACTGGATTCTCATAAACGTAACAGAAGATTCTTTATACTGTCTTACTATGTGTGTTCAGATAGTTTTGTTTTGAACTGCACCAAACCAGGGTTTCAACAACTAACAACTTGGGATTTGCATGCAAATACATCAATGCCTAATAACCAGCAAAGCTGGCATGCCCTTTAAAGCACTTCCACAGTTGTTTTTTTGTTTCAGCATTAAAAATAATCATGCATAATGCAGTACTATGTAGCATGGGCTTGAATCAGCTATTCTGTATGGAAATCATGGTGCCAAATCCTTTGTATTGTTAACTAATGCAGAAATCTTTATACTTTTTGAAATAGGATAGAATATTTTTCACTGGGCTGAAATTAGTATTGCATAGAAAAATTAACTCAGATAAGTGAGGATGGTGGTCCAACCTACTTGGTAAAGATAACACGTCTCGCCCAAGTATCAAAACATAAGTACCTGAAATCAGGGCTCAGGGGAGTTAACCAGGATTCACAAAAAGCTCATGTGCACAATACATCTGCAAATGAAAGAATCCAGAGGCCAGCTCATGGTATAATCCAAAAGGCTGGAGACTGCTAATTGCTCTCACAGCAAAATGTTATAAGACTAAAGCTCAAGAATAATATAGCTTTTAGATGTGCTTCATTATCCTATCTGCAGATCCAAAATTCATGAAGTTAGCTTAGTCATGAGATTTTAAAGAGTTTGAGTTTCTTTAATAAGAGATGCAGAAGCAGACATAATGAAAGCCGATACTCGCCAACAATAGCATATGAATTCAGGAACTGGAGCTTTACAGCAACCAAAATACGACAAATTTTATGGTGAAAATAAGTTGGGTTTGCATATTGAAGCCCTGAAAGAGAGGGCAACCAAAGAGAAATACTTTGTAACACTGGAAATGTAGAAAAAATATAGGCAGTCTTGTTAATACACCTGCAGCGCCTAGTTATTTTTGGCTCCTGGTATCACTAACTTGTAGCTGCTGTTAACATACTACACTAGAAGGGCATCAGTTAGGACAAACAGACTGTCAAATAGTTAGTTAAAAATGGTCTGTGGCCCAATAATCAAACTAACATTTCACTACCATATTCTCTTGTAACAGTAAAATATTAATAAAACATAAAAATAGTTAACTTACCCATTTCTTTTGCAGATTTATTACTCTTCCAATATGCTCTCTTAATTAACATGACATTTACATAACAATATAATTAATTTCCATCTACAGGCACTGTAGACTAATTAGAAATGCATCATCCCTTTTTAAATACCTTGTCAATTTCATTCCATCTAATATGGGGCCGATTCACCTTTTGCAGCACTAAACATACCAATACATCAAAATCCTACTCAGACAAATAATTTTGGGCCTCCAAATTTAATGAATGGAACAAAATTAGTGAAACAAAAATGCAACAATTTGAACTATCTAGCAAGAAACTTAGACAACATGTAAAGTGCATTCTAGTGACTATGCAATACAAAAAGTGGTCAATTTTCTTATATCCAACACAAATTGAATACACTTAAAAACTAGCAGCATGTATAACTGCCTTCTCACTAGAATATTTTCCTTTACAAATCTAAGAGATTCTGACAAATGTGAAACTAGTTTAAAAATATCCAGTGGGATTATTACGCATTATTTGTTAACTGCTGACAATGGGGAAAGTCTCAGGGGAAAGAGACTCCTCGTAGCACTCTAGCAATTGGACTAGATTGACAGGACCTATTCTTGGGAACAAGTACCTTCTTCACACTTTACGCAGAATCTTGGGAAGTGGTGTCTGTCAGAGCAATGCCTGGGCTTCCTTGTGCAAATACCCAAAACAAAAGTTACTGCAAGGCAGAGGCCCTGGTCTATACTAGTTCTTTTCTCCACTTAAATAAGAACCGACTAGATAGCCTAGATTTTATTACTTTAGTCTGTCAGTAAACTCAAAAAACCCCCCAAACACTTGTAACCTTTGTTTGCCATTGAAGGAGGTAGCGTTTGAAATTTGAATGCCTCACATCTGATGGCGCAGTTCAGTTATTGGAGACTCCTTACCAAACAGAAGGGGAGATTGGGGATATGAGCAAGGGTTCAATGCCTGGAAAATGTGGTGAGGAGTCAAAGTTGCCTCGAAAGAGAACTCTCCAGCCAGGGGTGATGGGGAACTACTGTTTTGTCGCCCCTTTGCAGACATGCTGTGTCTGGTTGATGCATCAGCTGGAGGTGGCTGCAGGGGAGAGGTGGCTCCAGGCCCTGTGCAGGTGAGATGAGTGGGGTAGTAGGGAGGAGGGAGATGAAAGTTTGCAGATTTATGCTCTCTGCCCTTACCCACTCACAGGTGAGCCAGGACATACTGTGCTATACTTTTGGAACACAACTGGTCCCAAAAGCAGTTTGACCCATTCCAAAGAGGAAGGGAGGAGGGAGGGTGGAAGACTAGGATACTGGGGGTATCCCACTGTTGAGAGAAGCATGTAGCTTTCCAGCTGATGCAAGAGCCAGCTCTTTTCTGCAAAAATAAAACTTTGAACAGGTGCACGCTCATTTTTTATGTCAGAAGAAAGGCACTTCCCCCAGCACAAATGTTACATTTATCCATACAGCCCTAGTACGGACTGAAGGCAGCTGGACTACACAATGGTACACAGATTAATATATTATTATTATAATATACACACACACAATTTTTTTCCCCAAAATAAAATCATGAATAATATCAAAACTAAGTACATAGTGAACAAACATGACCATGAAGCAAACAACGTAAAAGAAACTTAGATCTACAGTGATCAAAACAAAGCAGTGTACATCTGAACCTTGTTCTAACTTCAGGGGGTCTTAAGGGAGCTACAGGTTCCTATATAAGGAATAAAAAGCAGTCTTTTTTGTAGGAGGAGCTAAGATGGCAGTCAAAGGAGAGCTGGTTTCTCAAGATACTTGCATAGCAATAGGGGCTCTGTGAGGTTTTAGGAGAAATACTGAGGACATTGGCAAAACAGGAAAGACCAGCACTTTGGAAACTTGCCCAAACCAGGAATTTAGTTTGTGCACTTGCTTAATCAGTAGAGACATACCTAATTTATCTACATAATCAAGTTTGAAGAGCCATCGATTAGACGTACAAATACATAAAGACCTAAAACAAGAATGTTAAACCTGTGCAAGCTCAGTCTGCACAAACAGCACACACTTCCTGTGAGAAAAAGCAAATCCTTGTAAGAAGTAATTTGCTGCAGAATGAATAAGCTGCACAACAATTTTGGTTGCCTCCACCATTAAACATAGCTCAGAAGAAAGGACATTTAAATAATTATGCATTTTTCTCAATCTAATGAGGCTGTCTTCAGTCACCTTTGAGGATTTTATTTATATGCAATTTTGCAACACAAAAATCACCATTACATTGTTGGTCTTAATTGGTGCTATTCTGTGGTGAGAATATTGGCTAAGTGCTTACATTCAAAAAGCCTGAGGCAGAATCAATCTAAGTTGCATGGTTTTCTGTAAGTGGCTTAGGTTAAATCTATAGTGAACAGTATATGTCTGCCTGTTAGTGGGGAAGGGTGTGAGGGGGCATGCAGGCTGCTTGCACTGATTGAGCCTTGCAGGTTGGGGGTGCTGCGGGCTCCCTGGGCTGCTGGAGGCTGCTGAGCGTAACCAAACACCCAGGCCACCCCTCACTGACAGCCAGGCACAAGCAGGCAAGCCCACACACCCCTCCCACCTTAGTACTCTGGCAACCTGTAGCTGTAGGCCAAAAAAGTCTTGCAGCATCCCAGGTGCCCATGGCCTGGGTACCTCCTGGCTATGGCTGAGCCATGGAGGTCACAGGGTTGCCTCCACGTAGGCTCAGTTTTGATGTTCTACCTTCTGCCACACCAGAGATAAACCACCTCGCACCAGAGCCCTCCTTGAAGGAGGGGTGGGGGTCCATGCTCAGGTCTGGGTGGCAGGGCACCCATCTCTGGCCTCTGAGATATGGTGTGTGGGAGCCAAAGTTGGGCACTGGGGCATGGGGGTCCCTGGCTGGGTGTGCAGGAAGCCAGGGTCAGCTCTGTGGAGCTGTGCCCAAGCATGGGGGTTCACTTAGGCTTACATCATGGGGTACTTTGTGATGGAGTGGGCGGGGGGGCACAGCCCATGGTTGTGGGTGCTCCGGCTGCAGGGCTCATGCAGGCAACACAGATGCCTCCCTTCCCTGCCTGCAACTCACAGATGGCTAGAGGCAGAAGGCAAGACTGGGGAGAGGGTTTGCTGGCTCTGCTTAGAGACAGCTCAGGGGTGGGGCTCACTAAGCGCTCAGCTGGAGCACACTAGCATGGGCTGAGTTCTAGTGTGCTTCCCTGCAAGGGGGGGAGTTGAAGGGGTCTGCAAAAGGAGGCTAGGATGCCACAGGAAAGTAATCTAAGTTTACTCAATAGGGGATCTGGTACAGAAGTTCGATTCACTGTACAAGTGAATCGATTTGAACGCATGTTGAATAAAGTCCATCTTAGACAGGGTTCTGCCATTTTTAGACTGGTCTCTGTGTGCTGAACTTCTGTAACAGTTATGGGCTTAGATTTATTTCTGATCACTTAGACCAGTTTGTGTGTATTGTCTGTAGTTATAGACTAGGTATAGACATTCAAAAATCCCAAGGCAGAATCAGTCTAAGTTATGTGGCTTTATGTAAGTGGCGTAGTTCAGTGGTTCCCAACCTTTTTAGACTATGAACCAGCAAATCATGGACTGGAATCATACAATCATAGAGCTGGAAGGAACCCCGAAGGATCATTGGGTCCAGCCTCCTGCATGAGCAGGAAAGACATCTGGGATCAGGTGACCCCAGCCAGGTGACTGTCCAGTCTTCTTTAAGACCTCTAGGGTAGGTGATTGTACCACCTCTGGGGAGAGCTTGCTCTATAGTCTGGACACCCTAGTTGCAAAGAAGTTTTTCTAATGTTCAGCCTGAAACTATCTTCCAGGAGTTTGTGGCCATTGTTTCTAGCTTTCCTCCAGGGCACCCTGGTGAACAGTTGTTCACTGAGCCCCTGATGTACGCCTGTGATACAGTGGGAAGCCGCAATCAGGTTCCCTCTCAGCCTTTTCTTTAAGCTGAAGAGTCCAAGATCCTTCAGCCTTTCCTCGGATGGCTTGCCACGCAAGTCTCTGATCATACGGGTGTCCCTTTTCCGGAGCCTCTCGAGCTTTAGCACGTCCTTATTGAAGTGCGGTGCTCAGAACTGGACGTAATACTCTAGCTGCAGCTGCACCAATGTTGAGGAAAGCGGGAAAATCACTTTTCTGGTTTTACGGAGATGCATCGATTGATGCATGCCAGTGTTTTATTGGCTCTACTGCATTGCATTGTTGACTCATTCATACGGGGGTCTATTGTTATCCCCAGATCCCTTTCATTTGCAGTGCTGGTCAGGTTAGCGCTGCCCAGCCTGTAGGTGTGCTGGGGGTTCTTCCTTCCCAGATGCAGCATTTTGCATTTCTTTATGGTAAACTGCATCTGGTTCCGTTCTGCCCAACATGCCAGCCTGTCTAGGTCTGCTTGTTTCTGCAGCTTATCTGCAGGTGTGTCTGCACAACCCCATAGCCTGGTGTCGTCCGTGAACTTGGTCATTGGGCTTTTCACCCCCTCATCCAGGTCGTTGATGATGTTGAACAGCACTGGGCCAACTACTGACCCCTGGGGTACGCCACTGCCCACATCTCACTGGAAGTGACCATGGATCAGCAAATTGTGGACAAGCATACTTCAGACCAGAAGTGACTGGCATACTGCAGACTCGCAGCGAACCCTTTTTTATACTCAGTACTGGTCTGGCATCCAACCCTCCTGTGGACCAGCAGCCAACTGGTATTGAGCCGTGGCCCGGGCATTGGGAACCTCTGGTATAGTTTATATCAGTAGTGAACAGAACACATTCGCCTTCTGGTGGGGTAGGCAAGTCTTAGACCAGGTTCTGCCATTTTTAAACCAGTCCATGTGTGCCAAACTTCTATTCTGTCATGTGTATAGACCAGTTTCTGATCACTTATATCAGTTAAAGTGTACTGTCTGTACCTGGCTGTAGCAAGATACCTCAAGCCAGGATTCCAAGGTTCTGCTTCGTTTTCTGGCATTGGTCTACTTTTATTTCTGGCAAATTGCTTTGCCTCAGTTTGCTCACTGGTAAAATGGACATGATACTTCCCTAGCTCTGAGGTATAATTTAAGGCCTAAAGTACTTCTGAAATTCGCAGTTATGATACAATAGTAAATTCACTGTTATAGTAACCTAAGCTGTTGTAAAGCTTCTGTTCCTTTACCAACATTTTTGCACACGAACACATTTGTTGCAGCTTCTTAGGGCCTCCTCCTCTTTATTAAACGAGTCTACAGAATATGCTGCTGAATACATCCCGCAAGACTAGTATAAACTGGAATTGGAGGAAATAATTAACAGTGATACTATTTTGTTGGCCTTAATTAGGCTTCAAAATTACCCTTGCCATTGACATGAAAAGGAACTCTTTTCAATCTTTCTACATGCTTACTACAACACAGTACAGGATATGTTAGAAAGGCAGAGCAACAAACTGTCTCAAACTTCGCTTGTGAAGATGAAAGCAAAACTCACAGAAAGGTCATAATGCAGCTGTTCCCAAACTGACAGATTGCACACCACCAATTTAAAACAATACAACCTTAAGTACCACCACCATATTTTTGTCATATAAAGCAATTATAATAAATCTGTTAACGTATACCACTGATAGGTTTTCTGAATACCACTGGTGGTACACATATCACAGACTGGGAACCACTGCATAATGCCATCATTTACACAGATCACCCTTGCCCAGAGGTGAGCTTGAAGTATATACATTATGCTTGCTTTAAATTTCTACATCTTTACTTAGGGTGTACTGGAGCTTCTATTCTTCAGATTTATAAATTAATATCCCCCCACTAAAATCAGATTTAAAGTTAGGGAATACATATGTGATTTTATACTAAATGTAAAGAGGGAAGTATATGGGTTTGTGCTAAGAGAGCAGAATAAATCTGAGATGGCTGCTATCCAGAGGTATAAAAAATAAAGTACATTTAACTTTACATTTTCAAGGTGCATCAAAGCCTGACCACGTTTATATTATTTTTAACAAGTCAAGCCAATGAACCATCTCCAGACTGAGAGATCCCACCTCTCTTGCAAACATCTAATTAAAAAGCCTCAAACAGTTAGCTCTTACTACAATCCCTAAAGGCCAAACCACAGTAATGCTAAACATTAACCAGAGAAGCATATCATAGGATCAAGGACCTACTGATGAGAATACCCAAGTCCTGTTATCAGATGTACAAACTTGGGTACCAGAAGCAAGAACATGATGAGTGCTGCCGTCAGTCAATCTTGTGTGTTCACACGAAACTTGATATCATTTCTTAAGGTCACTGTTTGATTTGCAGTTTTTGTCAATTGTATGTGGACATGAAGTGTAATTGTAATATTAAATCTTTTAGTCATGGAACAAGCCAGTTTTGTAGCTCAACACATTTTTAATAGTTGCTGCATTATTTTAGAGAAAAGCTGAAACATCTGCTTTAGAGAAAGACAAATATATGAATCTATGATTTTGTATGGCAAAAAACAGTAAAATTATTTCCATGACCACCTCTAAGAAATCAATCAAAGCTTGATAGTTAGGTTGGGATAAGTCAATATTTCTTTACACAATTAATTCAATTACAGAAGCATATTTGAGTGTAACACTTCTCTCTTCTCCCTTGTCTTATTTCATTCATCAGCTTAGAAACAGAATGCTTTAGGGTAAAGACCACAGACAAGACTAGATTTGCAAAACTGCCAACTGCTTGTGTACATCCAGGCTCCCTGGATGTCTCCAAGTTTTCAGACAATGATGAGTACCTGCCCTCTGAAAATCAGAATCCTTTAATGCGTCTTCAACTGAGCATCCAAAAATGAAGCATCCAAAAACATTAGTCACTCTCACAAAGCACAGCTTTGTTTTTTCTCTAGTTTACAAAGCACCACTGTAATATAAATATTAAATATTTTCATAGTATAAAGCAGAAAACTGTCATGTCTGACTCAGTTTATTAACTTTGACTTACTCAAGCAAAAGGCAAAAACCTGGAGTAGTTACAAATTGTTGGAAACCTTGTTTTTGTCTAAGGCTGTCAGAGAAGAGACACTTAGAAAAGGATGAATATCTCTGTGTGCATTCTTCATAAGGGAATCCTGATGGAAGTGAAATGACTGGCATGCGATTTCTCATTCAGAGCATGGAAATAATGAAAATATTCATTACTTTTCTAACACTGTAGGCATGCATGGCATTTTACAAACAGTGTTTCGACAAGTCCCCACACCATGAAGCTCACAGTTTAAACATTTAACAATTGCACTGGTTGAAAACAATACCTCATGGTTCTGACAGAGCTGATTTTGACAACCTTGTGCATCTTGGCTCTCAGCTACAGTACTTTATACCCAGACATCATTAGATGCACTGAAATACTTTCACACCCAAAAAGAGGACTTCTGGTACTTCTACCACACTCAGAAATGCTTAGCATTGGAGGAACAACACTAACACTAGTTTCACACAGCATTTCAGTAAAAGCTTGCCTTAACAAACAAGTACTCAAATGGTCAAGAATGGCTACTTAAGTGTCTGGTTTGACTCGGTGTTGGCCAGATTTTAGAAGGTGTTGTGGACCTGAGCACCTACTAGAAGCTATGCATGCTTAGCACACCTAGAAGTCAGAAGCAGGCATGTGAGATTGTTTCTTATTTTTGTGTGCCCAGTCACAGACCACTAATGACTAGGGGTCTACCTAACTCAAGGAAATTGTGGGGCCAGGCACCATTTTCACAGGAAGATCATGGTATCTTTGCCCCCCCAGCGATTGGCTTAGACACCCCGGTGGTCCCACCCTGGCCACTAACAGACTGCAAGGGCTGTCCATCATATGGCCCCACCTCTCACTGGTAATTGGTTGCGAAGGCTGTCCATTATGAAGCCGTGCCCCTTGCTGTTAGTGGGTGGAGAGGAGGGTGGGGGGCAACATAAGAGGTAGCTCTCAGCACCTTGGCTTGCCCTTTGTGTGGGCTGTCCCCTCCTTCTTCCCACTAGTGGGCTGAGCAGCTAGGCCACAGAGCCATGAAGTCTGCTGGTTCCCTCTGGGGAGCCAGCATTTTATTTTTAATAAGTTTTCTACGTTTTTTTCTGTGGATTTTGTGGACATTGCTCACTTTTGCAGGCAATGATGGATTTTGCGATTTTTGCAAAATCGTGATTTCGGTAGCTTCCTAACCAATGACTCTTCTGGCCCATCCTTTGACATGATGCCTGTATGTACAATACCATGGAATCTTGCACATGTATGAAAAGCGTTTTTGCAGATTTCCTAATTAAACAGTCTTCAGCATTGGAGATGTGTGCTTATGACTGTTCTAGGAACATGAGCAATTACTCTCCCTATTATAGCATTTGCAAATTCAAGGAGGCCAGCAAGAAGTTAAGCACATAATTACAACAAAACCATGTAATCTAAAACCAAGAACTACTGAAATATCAAATCTGATGCAGCTGCCAGAGATGGAATTTTTCAAGCTGACATTTTTCCTGTCACATTACAATGCAGAGTTAACTTTAAAGCTGCATAGTGTCAGCTTTAAGTCCACCTGTGTAGAGAAAGAAAAATGTGACAGCCCATAGAAAGAAATGAAGGGATGACACGAGACTAAAATTATTCTATGTGCTGTAACCTTTTCTTTACCAAGGAAGAGAGGACCTTATTAAATAAGTGGGTTTTTGAAGAAGCTTGGAGGCTCCCTCTTTCACTTGCAAATCAATTTAACAGATAGCCACCAGTTAATAAACCCAGCAAAACATTATTGGAGCAACCATCTAATCCTAGGTTAGTGTTGGCAAAGAAACTGGTGTTTGCACATCCTGAACAAAAAATAAATACAAATAAATGAAGAAACACACAGACACACACAAAAAGGGACAAGCAAAGGGGGAAAGAGATGGTTTACTATATTGATTTAGTTATACGTACTTAGAAATAGACATAAATTTTGTGCAATCCTAATCTGGACACAATTATACCACTATAATATTTAGTGAAGTAGCTTTATTTCAGTAAATGTACTAATTTTTAAAACCCATATAGTCTAACTGAGGGTGTGGGGCACCTGTGTATAGTCCAGACTGAAGTGCCAGTACTTCAAGGATCCTAATCATAAATTAGTCACAAATCTGCTCTGGATATACTTCCACATGAACCACTTCAGAGTTCTGTAGGAGAGGCAGGCAGCCATTTAAAATCATTCAGTGGCACTAGCCACTTGCCAAATCCTTTAGAAGCAGCAAATCTTTTGGGCTATATCTTTTACTGGCCCACAGATATAGTTGGGCGAGATGTTAGACAAGCTGCCCTTCTTCAGGGCTGGTGAAGAAACAACAGGCTTCAAACCTCAACCAAAAAGCCTGACAAAAAGCCAGCCAAGCCAATGCAAGAAAGGTTCTTTCCCAGACCTAAAGAAGGGCATTTTGTACACAAAAGTCTCTTAAACTTTCTCCCAACTGTACAGTTGGGCCAATAAAATTTGTCACCAAAAAACCTTACTTCCCATATTTCCTGGACCATCACAGCTACAACAACACTACAACCCTACTATAATCCATACAAAAACAGATTGTGATCAGTTTTTCTCACTTTATTAATGCTTTATTACACTGTGCCTCGGAGCCTATCCGTCTTCTGCTCAATAGTTTGTAACTCAATTCAGGCTTCTTCAATTGTTACTCAAAGGCAAGGCTTTCTTGTAGTGTCTTTTAATGGACCAACTAGGTAGTTGCCTGATGGAGAATGTCTTGCATTTGAAGGCTTGTCTAACTTTATCCCAGGTACACAGTCAGTCCAATAAACGATAGCACCGTAAGAAATCCTTGCCTCGTGCATAATTTGGGACCATCACAGCTACAACACCACTCTTAAACTATTATTACTCAGATCCCTTTGCCTCTAAAACAACCAATTGAAAGAACCCAGCCAGTTTCACAGCTGCTAACAGTACAGCACCGAGAGGCTGAGAAAGGCTAAACTGATCAACTGCTCACCCTGTATGTTGGCAATTGTCCGATTACCAAACAAACCTCCCATATGTGGTTTAGAGTGCTGCATGCTATTTGTAATGCTGACATCACCTTGCATGTGCAAAACAACAAGTACTGATCAGCCAAGTGGCCAAACTCCAAACAATTAGTACCTTTAGTCCCAAGTACTGAATGTGGAAGGAGATGGAAACCTATACTAATTTGACCCTAACATACAAGATGACCTGAAAATTAAATGTGCTGTTCAAAGGAAAAGTGATCAGTTATAAAAACCACTACACCTTGCAAGACATGATCTTTAAAAACTGCCAAACTGATATCCTGTAAAATCCAATCTCAGGTACTACCCTCCAACATTTTATATTTAGAAGAGAAATGGTAGCCTGAGAGAGAGGGAGGGGGAAGTGGGGAGAGCATGAGTGAGTGAGTGCACGTGCAAGAGCACAAGCGCACTTTTGCTTCACAGAGTATGAATCTTGCCACAGCAGAATTTTATGGTTATCTTTAGTTGTCATAACATGATGAAATGATTTTGTTAATTACCTAAATGGCTTGCTGCAATTTTGTTCAATCTGTTTATCCTGTGGACTCAACTACCATGGCAAATGCCTTGATGTAGGATTCATTTAGAAGGCATGAAAAAGGAGAGAGAGAGAACGCAGCTCAAGAAGTTCCTGTAAAAGAACACTTCTGAGTACTCCAATCTTTCCACACTTTGATAGGGATTAACTTAATGATCCCATACATTGATTCTTGGTGAATTACTGCAATTCTATTCAGTATAGTGTGCAGCTGTATATCATCATATTGTACTGTGAAATATCAATCTTCTAAGAATGCTGCTGTAATGAGAGCAGCGTATGCTTTATAGAACTAGCTACAAAAATAAATAAATAATGTACAGAAAAGCCACCTTTAAATTAAAATAAAAAAAGACATTTAAAGTTTGGGCATTCTTCATTATGGAAAAGAACCTTCTACTTTGAGACCATTATCCATCAGAAAAGCTCCATCTGTTGTATAATTATCTCTGATAAATGACACTAAGCTTCATTAGAGAGGTGGGGGTGGGAGGGAAGAGAGAGATAGCTAGAACTGTAAATAAATCTCACAACTGTATTTTACTTAAAGCCATTCCAGCAGGAAGTCGTAAAGAATATTTTTATAGGTTATATTTCCAAATGCTCTGCTAGCCGTGCTGCTTAATATCCATCACCTTGGAGTGCAAATTCATGAGTGTATAGCAATCTAGATTGGAGTACATTTTATTTAATTCTCCCTTCCATGCCTCCTTGTAGCCCCTTTTTCTTCTTTTGCACCCCTCCACCACCCTCCCCCCCCCAACTCCTTATACATGGCTTAACTCAAGACTCATTGAAATATTTTCACAAAAACTGGCCAAGTTGAATGGAAGAAATACTCCATTATCTGCAGCAAATGGTGGATCTTGGCTTATGAGTGAATAGGGGATTGACAGATCAGACCGGTGAATGCCCAATGTATTGCTGTGTTCTCTGGAAAGGGTGTTTTAAGACCTGCTTTTACAGCACCCTATGGATTCTTCGGTGGAGAAGCAGCAGACAGGGAAGTAATGGGTGGTAGCCATCAGCAACTATTTGAACGAAGGAGAGACAAGAATTATGCTGCAAGTTAACTCCGATTAGAGCAACTGATCTCAAAATGCCTTGGAGTTTGATTAATCAAAGTTCATATTACAGTTGGTACAAATAAAACTGCCACTGTTCACATTCATCTGGAAAAAATTGACACCGTGTAAAAGAAAATTACTTACCTGAGTACAAATAGGTATTTCACAACACCTGAAGACCTCAACGTGCTAGTAAGTTAAATGAAACCAAAACTAAATCTGGCCACGTATCAAAGTTCCTTCTGTCCCAGCACTTGACTTCTTATTTATAGTAGTTACCTCAAAGTGTTTAAGAACCTTGGCATCTCCAGCAGCTTGCCTACTAAAAGGGTGCATATGTTTATCTGCCATTCATTAGTTACAAGTGTACTGAGATCAAGAGATTCCTTCAACAGTCCACCTTCCAGAAAAGTAAGACTTTAGTCTGAAGAAAACGAAACTAAAAATTACACATTGAACTTAAACTTCAGTATTCAAGTTTTTAAACTCAAAATATTACACACAGCATCAACGTGCATAGAAGTTTAGAACGGTTTTCAGGAAAACAGCGAAGACATTAGATCATAGTTTGCATTAGCCAAGTTTGTTCAACTTATCCCCATCTTTAAGCAGGATGTCAGTCTATCACAATTTCTATACACAGAAAACCATGGAAGAGCTGGGTCACAAAGCTTAGCTGATAAATCAGGTTTGCCACAGAGACTTACTCTCAGTCAAGAACAACCTTACATTACAGTCTGCCTGTAATCATTTTAAGAAGAGCCTTTAAAATGATGCAGGGACAGAATTTATAAGATTCTGGCTTTCAGACTACTGTATACAATAATTTACTCACAGAAATGTAGTAAATAAATACAACTTTCTCAAAACAGTTAATTAAGAGCAGCCTGACTCAAGTTCAAATAGCTGTAAGTCAGCACACACAGATGGAGATTAAGAAATTCTGTGACTTCTCATGTTTTCAGTTTTTGGTTAAAACCACTTGTTTCAGCTTTGAATATTTTCTATTCTCCTTTCTCCTCTCCCCACCATCCCCCAACAGACAGGTCATAGCTTATTATGAGTGGATGACAAATGTACTTGAGAAAAGAGCGGGTGTTTAGGCCTCCTCTACTCTCCCCTCTCCTCTGGGCTCATGTACTTACATTCCTCTTTGCTCGGTGAAGTTACATTCAGTTCTGTCGAAAGTTGCTGGTTGGAGTTAACAGTCTGCGTAGTTAGAGAGGTATTGCTGTTGTCACTGTTTGTTTCTCCAGAGAACAAATCTGATTGGCTGTTGCTTGTGCTGGGAGTGGAGTCATCATCTGTCTGCTTCTTTTGGAAATCTATCAACAACAAGAGTTGAAAATGTGTGAGGTATGAAGTCTACGGTTCCAAGCATAACATGAGATGAGAAGAGCCAAGACAAACAAAACATTCTGCTCAAAATGCAATGAATACACTAAATGGACTAAAACCATTCTGATTCTTTGGATATGCTGGAGACCATATTTTTGTGCCTACAACATGCCCCCATATATATTATGTAGTTTATTTTGGAGTCAGGATGAAATAAAAAACATTCCTGTAGAAACCAAGTAGCAGCAGCTATGGAGATGAGCCTGCTGCTAGCCCTGTGCGCTGGATGGGGCCTGAGGACTGATCTGGTGAAGTCCAACCCCCCCCTCCGTGCTTGGTCTGGGTCTGATCTCACAAACCAACCCCACATGTTGGACCAATTTGACAAGCCAGGCCATGTCATCTGGCCAAGAGGCTTCCACAGGTCCAGAAATTTTGTATCGGGGCAGTGGTGGCAGCTTTGATTGCCATGGTTCCTAGAGCTATGAAAATTAATGCTGCCACCACTGCCCCAGTCCCATGTGGATTCATTTTTCTCACCTATAGTGCACACCCTAATTATTTCCAGTTGGTTTTGGTGAAAAAGGTGTGGGTTTTATTCAAAGAAAAAGTGGTAGTAAAAAAAAAATAATAAAAAAATGAAGTAGCCTTAAGGTTTGAATTTATTACAGATGTAAAACTTCACCTAAATTCTTGTTGTTGTTAAACACTGACAATGTTTTAGCATGGCGCAAAGTGGAAAATGGACCTTGCTCCAAGAATCTTAGTCTAGATGCATCCAAGTCACCTTCTGCCCTGTGCTGGATTATGGACTGTGGGGCTCCTTACTGGCTGGCTCTGGACCATATCATGTGGTGGTGGCATCTGTGGACTGGAGCATGCAGCAGTGGTAACAAATCCCACTGCACGTCCCATGCTGGAGCTGCCACCACTATATGCCCTCTGCCACTGCAGCAGCTCCAGTTCTAGCACAGGGCAGGGGCAGGCTACTAGGGAGGTAGGCCCATTGGCAGAGGTGACTGGCAAAGTTTCTGGAGGGCAACCAGAACTGTCAGCCCTTGTTTGTCCTCCTGCCACTGTGCCATTCCACAGCAGGCCACAATGCCCAGCCATGCCACTAGTCCAGCAGGTATCTGGCCCATGGGCTTTATATTTGGCAATCCTGTTTTAGTTTTTAATAAGAGTATCTAAAGCTTACTTGCATGTTTGACAATCAAACCTTTAACATGTGTGAAATTTGAACAATTAAAACATACTGTGGAGAAGGGTTACATGCAAGACATAAAACTGAAAGAGACTTGCTATGCTACCCAATCCAATCACTGCGCTTTTCTGCAAAATATTTCCCACTTCCCACTAGTAAAGTTCCATCAGTAGCAATGAATGGAGAGTGAGCCTGTTGACAGGTCTCCTGGCTGCCTATCATCTGTGTAATTGTTCTAACCCTTTCTGAGCGTACCTGAGATAAGAGGAATAAAAGGAATGAATGGGAGCTGCATTTACCCTACTGCTTCAACCAGTGCTCCTCCTAATGGAGCTGAACTGGTGGTCATCACTGCAGAAAGTTTCAGGGATGTTATTTTAGAATAAAGGCCTACCCGAAAGGAAAAGGATTTACCTCTAACATTGCTGTCTACAAACATTTTTCCAGTCTACTGTTTATGATTCTCCTCTTGGTATCACCCTATATATAGTATGATTGCTCCTGTACCAAAATATTTAATTGCTCTCACTTAAAACTACAATTTTTCTTTCAAGCTGCTGTTTCTCATCGTAAGAACTGTATGTCATCCTCCCTCTGCTGTGCTACTTCAATCCTTGCAGACAACTGTAACCAACCAAATAAAACATTTGCACTGAGTTCCCTTAAAAGAAAAAGGAAAGAAAAACCTCCTGAATTTGAATTTTCCCCAGTTAGAAACAAAGTGGAAGTAGAATACTTTTTCCCCATATAACCTTTCCTTTATTCTCAATACATAGCAAAATGACAAAGCTGTTGACAGAAATGACTTGTTCCCACATTCCCCTCACCCTGTAGTATAGCCTGGAGTGAAGTCATAATGCTTCACATTTCAATTATGGCAACGGTACATGTTATCACAAGATTATGACTTCATTATTACAGGATCCAGCAGAAGATGAGCTCTGTGAACACAAAAGCATCCTAAAAAATGTAAAGGCAAATTCAAACACATACTGACAACCTAAATGGTTTGTAGATTAACTTTTTTCTCTTTGTGCTTCTGGTAAAAATTACAGTTTAACTTCTACATGAAGATCATTTATTTAAACTCCTGTTCTACTTCACCTGTCTGTGCCTTGCCTTAACTACACCATGCGTTGCAACCTACTCTGAGAGAAATTTAGGATAGGAATATGCCTTTCTATTTTAAGATTATTAATCTGGATAGCCCCTCGAAAGTAAACAGGGAAATATTATCATTAACAAAATTACATTGCTGGCGGTGGGGTACCCTGACTGGCTTCCCTAGCCAGAGAAGGATGTGGCTTCCCTACAGCTACTGGGGCAGAGCTACAGCTAACCCCTTCTCTGCCCTCTTCCGCAGCCCAGGGAGCCTAAGGAGCATGCTGTGAGGAGTGCAACAGCAACCTTTCCCTTCTGGCCTTGGCTAGTGCATGGAGGCTCCGAGCTCCCACCATTAAATACGGACCAGCTGTTAAGGTCAATCATGCTGTAATTTTAAGCACTTTGTGCAGAGTGCAAAAGTTACCACGTGATCAGAAGTGCCTTCCAATCACTAGCACAAGCGCCCCCTATGTATAGACCCTATGAAGGCCTCTGCTCTGGCAGCTCAGCAGTTCTCTCTTCCTCAAAACCTACCCTTTCCCTTTTCTGTGAACATATGAGGGTTTATTTAAATGGGAAAATATCAGGTGTTTTTAAATGTGAGCGCCAACACATTAACACTTTTCAAGCATGACTTAATACTTAACTGTAGACAAAAGGCTTTCCTGGACTAGGAAAATAAGTAGTTTTTAAAACATTAAACATGCTTTAAGTATTTTCAAACACCAGTTTAAAGTGCCCTTTTCTTTCCTGAAAAACTCACTAGCTGATTGCAGTCATGACCTAGATTCTCTCTGATGGTAAGTCCCAGACAGATAATGTATTTAAATGTGTTAAATTGGCAGGTGCAAAATATGTAAGTAA
Source organism: Alligator mississippiensis (assembly GCF_030867095.1). NCBI lineage: Eukaryota > Metazoa > Chordata > Crocodylia > Alligatoridae > Alligator > Alligator mississippiensis. The sequence goes on along the minus strand of NC_081824.1, from coordinate 170,895,214 downwards.
AAAAAAAAAGCTTCACACAATCTCTCCCTCTTATCTAGACATGGCCAAAGTGTGTGACCCAACAGAGTCATGAAGCTGAGGCTGATGAGAGTCAGCTAGAGAATAAGACTGCTTCAGTGAAACAAGGAGCATCTCAGAGGGAAAAGAAAAGGAAAGCAAGTGCAGCTACAACGTGGTCTGGAACAGTGTTTCTCAATCCATGGGTCACAACCCAAAAGTGGGTCACAAGAAAATATGAAAGGGTTGTGAACAAACCTTAAAAATGGATCAACAAACTTTAAAAATGGATTCTCCTTTAAGGAGAAAAATATGGGAAACCAAGGCTTTTCCCTTGAAGGCTGGCAGAGCTCCACACATACCCAATCCCCTGCCCCCCACACTTGGGGGTTGGGGCTAGCCACTGATGTTTAAAAATGGGTCCTGGTACAAAAAAGGTTGAGAACCACTGGTCTGGAATATTGGCAGAGATACCAGGTGCTTTGAAACCCTGTGGTACTGTCCTAAATCAAATTACAACCCTGGCAGCTATATTTCATGTGCATTTAAGCATCCCCCATCCCCACCCCTTCAGTTCCTGGCTGGTTACACCAACATGATATTTTGTTCAGAAATGTTTGGACACTCATATTACCTGTAAAAACACTTTCTACCTGTAAATGCAAGGAGGATGAAGAGGTCAGATGAGAAATGGTTTACGACAGATTTGTATGCTAGGCACTGCATGAAAGTTAAGCCGAATTGCATACATTTAGCAGAAATGGAAGCATGTCCAACCTCAAGCAGTAGAGGAAAATTATGGTTACATTCCATATTAAACACCACTAGTGATCTGCAAAACCCATTTAAAAAGGCAGTTTGCAGTTATACTACTGCAACAGATAGCAAAAAATTTAATAACAACTAGTAAATTAAAAATTTTCAGCCAATGTATTTATTTCCAAGTAGATATGAACATTGTGCTTTCAGGCTGTATCATCTGCCAAGTTTTAGCCACAAAGACTATTTACATGTGAATTTTAAACCTGAAAAAATGGATTGTATAATGGAAGCCCTGGTAGACACTTAAGAGCAGCATAGTGAACAGTGGTGCTACACTACTGCTCCCAAAGCTCCTTGTTTAGTGTACACATTCAGCAAGGCTCTTTTGAAGGCCATTCATTTTTGTGACCATCTGATAAACTTTCCTGCTTAAAATGGGGCACAAAAGACTGTCAAGAGCCATTATTGAGTAAAGACATTCCCCGAAAAGCTTACTAACAAAACTGCTGGCAGGCATGGGCAGTTGCACTGCAACACAACACTGCACAGCAGTTTTACACTATTAGCCTCTGCGTCCATGAGACCTCAAACCATCAGGGCTGTACTCTTTATTCATTAGAATCTCCTACTAGATTTGGCAAACTAATTAGCTCTCAAGAAACCTCATTCGCTCCGCTTTGTGTGGTAACTGAGCTTGTCTATTTTTTAATGCTTTTCTCAAAGCAGATAAAAGAATACAAAGAGAAAGGACCTACCATTTTGAAGCACTACCATGCTGAAGGACTGGAAAGCGATTCAGGGTGCCCCTCCCCACCCCCCAAATGTACTTCTTTCAGAAGAGACACTACAAAAATTGCTGGCAGAAGTTTTATAGGACCAACTGGTGACAGGTTGGAGCTATTACAAAAGCTGCCACCAAAATCCACATAATTCAAACTCTCCAGTTGGTCATTAAAAACAAACACATGTGTAAATCCTAGTTTTCTAAGTAGCATGATGCATGCAATCTTAGGAGTTGATCCATCTGGATCAAGCATATTTTGTAGTTAGCTTTTTAACTGGCATCTAGTTTAGCACAGAAACAGAGACTCCATATGGAACTTGTTAATGTTTTACTCAAGCTGCTAGTCTGCTGCTTTTATTTAGAGTGAATTTCAGGCTATAACATGCACTTATTTTTCTGAGGCACTCCTAGCTTGCCCATACTACATGTTACCTTAAAAGTATATAATTAAATATATAGCAGCTGAACTCCCTAAGGACACCCACGGTTCCGATTTGTTAGTAATTGGAGGAGTTTGACAACAGACAATTGTAAGAGACCACACCTGAAGTCAGAAGCCAAGGAAGCTCAGTTTCTAAAATCAAGTTTTCTAGTGACTTACTGTGGATACAAGACTGCAATGTGTCAACCTGACTAAAAGGGTAGAATTTGAGGGCAACCATTTTGAAAGATTCTACTTTCTCTCCTATGCCAGGGGTCAGCAACCTACAGCCTTCAGAGCCAATGGATGTGGTTGGGAGAGGGAGTGGGGGGAAAAGGAAGGCTTTCGTAGCAGGAGGCTGCACCCCCACCATGGCCAGGCAACAGGTGTAGTGGCAACAGCTGGGTCCCATTGTTGCCCCATCTCATCTCAGACCTAAGCTGGGTCATTCTGGTCCTCTGGCCAAAAATGTTGCTAACTGCTGTCCTAGAGAATTCTCTAAGAAAGATGAGGAATAGCACTGAAATCATCTTTGAGCACACACACTTTCAAAGAAGTGTAACTTGTTCTATGGGACTCATGCAATTCACGTATAGCATGAAATGCTAATAAACCTTAGGGCTAGGGACAGAAGTTGCACATAAACTGGTTTAAGTGATCAGACACTGGTTTAAACCTGTAACAGAACAGAGGTTCAGCGCATATAAACCAGTTTCAAAATGGCTCGGAACAGTTTGAGATAAACTTGGTTGAATGTAGTATCAGACTTAACCAACTGAGGTCAAATGGGTTTAAGGAATGTGTGTCCCAGACCCCTTCCTGGTTTAAGTTAAATCAGAGCCCTCCAGTATCCCAGCATGCTCTGCAGCCCTGGGCTGGGCTAGGCTGTCTGTTCCAGCCAAGCAGGGCTGGTTCTACCCCTCTCCTCCCTAGCCAGAGCACTATCACTGCTCCAGCTGGCTGTGGGGGTGGGAAACCCTGCTCTGGAATGTTGCAGGGTCTGCCTGGCAAGGGGGCAGCAGCTCTTGCCAGGTGTCCCCAGCCCCCCACCTCCCTCTGCTCCAGCAGCAGGAGTGGGGGTGAGGCAGACCCCAGTAGCTTGAGGGGAAGCAGTGGTTTAATTCCCCCCATTGCAGGGCCGGGGGGGGGGGGGGAAGGGAGAGAATGTGGGTACTGACAGGCTGCACACTGCTCCCGTGGCTGTGGCGACTAGACACCAGTAGCCTGAGGGGAAGGGGGTGGGGGGTTAAATCCCCTCACTGCAGGCAGCAGCAGAAGGGGCATTGACACAGTGTCCTGGGCCAAGTCCCTCCAAGGAGCAGCCAGCCAGCTGTGGGGAGGGGGGATCTGACCTGGCTGCAGGGGAGGAAGCAAGCCAAGGCTAGTTATGGAGCCCAACTCACTGCTGCCTCCTGCTGTGGCTGCGTGGCTTGGACTGGGTTCGATGCCCAGTGCCCCTTGCCTCCAGCCCTGCGCAGGGGCTGCGGTTTGCTGGCAGGCTGCAGCTGCAGCATGGCTCCCTACCCTCCTCCCTCTGTTGGTGGTAGTGGAACCAACTTAGCATGGTGGGCAGAGGTGAAGCACCTATCACCTGCTCATGGTGGCGCCAGGCTGCTGTGGGCCAGGGGCATGGGCAGCGGCGAGGGGAGGTAATGGACCACTGTAGCCCACTTTGTCCCAGTCCCGCAGCATAGGCAGCAACTGGCCTGCAGCAGCCTACCCTGAGCATCCAGTGCTGCCAGGAGCAGGCAGCCAGCAGCAGATGCCTCACCTCCACCGGCCGTGATAGTTTGCTCCACTGCTGCCGCTAGGAGAGGCAGAGGCAGGCTGCCATGGGCCAGTTGCTGCCACAGGACTGGGCTGCAGCAGTCCACTGCCTACCCCTGCTGCTGCCCACACCACTGGCCCGCAGCACTCCACCCCGAGCACCTGGCCCCATGGCCCAGGAGTGCAACCTGGTCTGGCTCGGCCCTATGGCCCAAGGGCATAGGCAGCAACCCACCCCTCCTTCTCCCAGGGGCAGAGTGAACTCTCTCAGCAGGCAGAGGTGAGGCACCTGTTGCCACAGCCCCGGGTGCAGAGTGGAGCCTGTCAGTGCCTTCACTAACCCCCTGCGATGGGGGGATTAAACCACCATTCCCCTCAGGCTACTGGGTTCTGGCCCCAACCCTAGCCCTTGCCACCAGCCAGCAAGTGAGCAGGGGTGGGGGGCTGGGGACCACTGACAGGGGCTGCTTCCCCCTTCCCTTCCAGACAGACCTGCAGGGTGGGGGTTTAAACCTCTCCCCCAATTATACTCAGGCCTGCCCAGGTCTGGCTCACCCCTTCCCTCAGCTATTTCTTTCCAGCCAAGGACTCACTCCAGCGCCACCCCCCCCCCCCCCAGCTTTTGGCCTTAGCCACTGCAGGCATGTGCCTGCATTTCCAGAGTCAAAAGTGAATATCTATTCACTTGCAAATTGGTTCAATCTATGCAGGTTAGACTAACCTGCAAAGATTGAATCAATTCAGGCTCTGGCTTTTTGAATGTCTATCCCTAGCCTAGTAGTTAACTATGTTAGAACCATCTTTCAAATGCAAAACAAAACAAGCTCAGCCCATTTGTTAACATTACATCCCAAAGAATTAGAGTAGGGGTAGCATCTTGGAAAAAGTTACATATATTAGTATGGAACCAGTGCCAGAAGGGCATTAAATGGCTGAGCAACTGTACTTGGGGAGGAATCAAACAATACATACAATGAATAATGGAAAACAGCTTCAGTACATGTTCTAAAGCAATTGCTGAAACAGTAACATAACATTAAACTACAATGTAAGACTCATTCTTTGATAGAGTAGGTATTTTAACATTGATGCATATCTGAAACTCTAGATTGCTTCATACTGAGGGTGATAGGCCAGTTTGTAATTGTGCAAACATGATATTAATGACATTTTAAATTAGTTTATTTTTCATCTGCATATTTATTGTATTGCATTCTGTTGCTTTTAATAATGGCTTCCATTTATATACTAAATTACAGATAACCTTGATTTCACTCAACACCCTAGAAACTGGCAGTCATTTCATAAATGCTGCATTTAACTGGAGCCAGTTAAGCCCGAGGTGCTAGCAAAACATTTGGCAGGATTGTGCCAATTCTGAAGGAGAGCTTTTGTTTTTTGGATTACCATCTCAATAAAATTCTATTGATAAGGCATTAACCTTGGTTAGCCTCAGCAAGGGACAGCTGGAACACGAGTGGAAGAACCAAGAAGGCTGATAGCATTTTAAACATGTCATTTAAAAGAAGATGCCATGCACAAAAATGAGCTTTTTATTTTCCGCTCAGAGGTTTTTATGGCCGTCCTCCTGCTAAAAAGTAAAAGCTGTAAGGAATGACCAGGAATCTAGGTAATTACCAGTACATTCATATGTCTCTACCCGCCTCTGCCCACTGCTGAAATTTTAATTTAATAACTTCACAGAAATGCTTGATAAGCTTAAACTTGTACCTTACAAATACATCAGAAAGATTAGGTCCTTTTTTCTTAGGAGTAAGATACTTTTTTTTTCTTTCTAGCCCTTTCCATGTTACCTTTTAGACACATCCTTAAAAATGCAGCATCTTTTGGCATCAGTTTCAATGTGCAGTCTTCCGCTCATCCTCCCACCCCCTCCTGCCCTATCCTCAACACACTCTCTCTTTTTCTCAAGGCTGAAAGATATCTCCTGCCTGAAGGAATAACAGATAAAATTATCTTAGCAGTACAGTTATAGATCACAGTCAGTAAAATTCTACAATACAGCATGTAGTTACCTTCCTCTAACACAAATGCTGTCAGTGGAAGCTTCCTGTTGGTATTGAAGCTACCAGCTGCTAACCCCAAAACAGACAAAACTAAAAGGCTTTGGAGAACTAACTGTATTTATAAAGGTTGTCTCCCTGTATGATCTTACGGTAGCACAAATAGTTAACTAAATGGATACAGAAATCGAATGCAGCCTTATCTTGTAGATGGTATCTAATAATTGAGAATATTCAAAAGGAAGGGGAAATGTTGATAACCCATTGACATGCAACAGCATCATTACACACACACACACACACACACACACACACACACACACACACACACAATAAAACATACAGTAAATCACTATATACATCTGCATAGATGCAACTTCTAATCTCCATGTATGATTCAATCATTGAGACCAAACAAGATTTCCCCCTTCAGCTCCCTTTGAGACACTATTAAGCAATTTAAAATTCTGTGATATCCTACCATAGGATCCAAGTTGCCTCAGTCCCAGTATTTAATTCAGTCAGGCATCCTAGATAAGATGTATAATTAAATCTTAGGAGCTACAGTACCTCAAAGCTTCACCTCTTTGCTAATTTGGAAGGTGACTGCAATTTGCTGCACCTTACATAAACTAGATAGGACTCTTGGGATCCTGATATGTTGCCCATGTAGTATTTATTCAGTGGACCTTTGTACACTTAAGACCAAAATTACAGTCAATACAAATATAGCTGTCCTACAACAGAGGAAGAATTCTGAGAACAGAACTCTTCAAAATTACTACTAGCCTATAATTTAAAGAACTTACACTATCCAGTGCCTTTTCCTACTACCATGTCATGGCATGTTAAACGGCAGAGTTGAGACCAAAAGGCCAAAGGCAAAAAAAGGAGAGCTTTAATGTATTCTGAGAGTCAAATCTACCATTTCCTGCACCTGGGCTATCATATAAACTGATATTGTAACCAAACTGTGCATTAAAAACAAGTCAAATTGCACAATCCAAAATACTAGTACAACCAAAAAAAAATAATCACATATGAAGTAGACATGTTAAGATACTAACAACAAAAAACAAACCCGCCCACACCCAACTGAAAAGTTGTTATTTTATTGATGAAGCTACACCATTCCTTGCATTTTTATTCCTCCAGCACCTACAGATTAGTGGTGTGAATGAGCAAAGAAAAAGTTATTTGGAGAATGCTTCTTATGCAGTATTTATTGTGCAGAGCACAAGAACAAGAGCATCTTGTTCTTTTACAAGAACTAAATTAATGGGTTAGCATTACAAAATTATCCACCAGTATTGTAGCACAACCACCTGCAGAGAAACTTTCTATTCTAATCAGAAAATGGCTTACTGTCTAAAAAAAAGCATATTTTGAAAAGTACTGTATAGTAAATATGAATTATGATATTTAAACTGCTATAGTGAAACATTTATTTTTAGTTATAGAGTCATTTAAACTTCTTTTTCAAGTGTCTGGGAACACAGTTTATGTACTCCTACCTCAAATCATATGGAGTAAGTTGTAAAACAAACTATTCCCCAAACTTTTCAGGTTCATGGCATATTAAGATTCTCAAGTACAACTATCATTTGATTGTATATTGTAGAAGAAGTGAGGCTCACCCAAAATGCTTCAATTTCCACACATTCAGATATGTGTTCAAGACAATTAAAGGTTCTGATCTTGGAAAGCCAATGAAGTTAGACTCAGGAACATGGTTTATATATTATACACTGTGCTGAAAAATATACTAGACAACTTACAGGATAAGGACCTTGCCTGGATGGGCTTAAAAAGCAAAATTTAGATAATTACTTGTACTGTGGTTGCACTCAAAAGGCCCAAAATGTCATCAGGGCTAGTTGTTATACTAATACCCAATTAAAATGAAAACAAAAAACCCCCCAGATCCTCAATGAACCCACAATGGCAAGGTGTAACAGGTGAAAAAACAAAAAAACAGAAAGGGGTTGATGAACTAACAGGAGCATAGGCCTGTCTAAGTGAACAAATGGCACGTACAGTATTGCTTTCCAACTTGCCAACTAATGAATGAAAGCAAATCATAAAAATGAAAGATATGAAGTTAGAAAGATTTAGTTTAAGAACCTTTAATAGATGCTTTGCCTTAAAAAAATTGTTAGGAGGGATTTTAATGAAAATTTGACACTGCTGCCAGACCACAAAAAAAGAAAGACATGAAAAGAAGGCTTCAAACCAGAGACAGAAGTGCAGCATTTGACAATGAGCCTTGAAAACACAGGTCTACAGACTCCTTTGCCAGGACAGGGTAAATGGGGAATTCCATTTCCTTTAAGCAACATACTACAATTATATGATTGCATGTGCAACATACAAGTGAAAGCCTAACAAAATTTTTGGCTGTTCCTTGGATGTCCAGAAACTGGATGAACAGTATAAAATGTTGTTCACACACTATTTAATTTTTGTGGAATTACTGGAGACACTCAACAATGAACATATTTATAACTTTCAGTGTTAAATTAGATTATACTTGTGCTTTTAGGTAACTTTGATCTTCCTACTCTAATGAGAAACCTTTGTATGAATAAAAAATAAATGACATTTTAAAACAAATCAAGTCTTCGCCCTCATGGCTATTTTATTCCCTGCATAGCCTTGGGGGATTAATATTTTCACATTGGAAATCCCTGCTTCATATCGGATGCCTTGATTTTACCATCTTCTACTCCTTAGGGAAGCAGCAACAATCCGGAAGAGTAAGAAAAACAAGAAGATAACTAAACAGATTACAAAAGATCTTTATATCCAAGGTCTAATCACTAATATTCTAAAGGTTAAACACAAGAGGATAAATGGATATATGTACACATGAAGTGAGCAAAAGCATATTTAGGAACTATATTAACTAGGCTTAAAAAGTAGCAACTGAAAACATGTCGTTTGCACAGCACTTCATGCTCCTATTATCTCCACAGCAGTTGTGCAATGCTAAAAGGATCAAAAACTAAGTGATGGAAAAATTCAGTAGCACCTGTGCCTAAGAGCAGCTCTCTCACAAAACAGAGGCATTGTCAAATGATGACGTGTAACACATGGTATCGTTTTGCCACTCAGTAGTAACAGGTACAGTACAAATTCCTGTAAATAAACTTGTTACATTCCCTGATCCTTTATAAGGCAGTACACTTATTCCAATATGACAGCTGTTATACCAATAAAATTGCAAGCATATTAACACTATCATAATATTTAACATCGTGAAAGTATGAAGGGTAAACAACGACTACTATAACAACTGACATTTTTCAGGTCTCCTGTTGTGGGACACCTGGTCTTTAGTAGCAAGCATTCACATTACTGATTCCATTACACAGTATGTATGGAGGAAAAGTGCTGTACAAACACACGCCTGCACTGCAAAAATTAACAAGTCATTGCAAAACTAAACATTCAGGAGGATCAGCTATTTAACACCTGGTTCTAAAGGCAGAACTAGAAAAAAAGAAAACAGGTCTTCACTCAATAAAATTGTGGCTGTACAGATTCCCGAACCTGTGGCATAGCCAAGTTGGGTCACAAAACCCAAGGTGAAAGAAAGGTATTTATTTTAACCAAATTGTGCAAAATATAGTTAGTGCTTTCTTAATTTGGCAAGAAGCAGCATTTTGCATAAACTAACATTTTCAACTGGAGAATATTTACATACATTAAAAAGAGCCTTTCATCTACTGAACTATCCAGAATGCAACTATGCTCATAGGATAGGGTTTTTGTTTTGTATTCAGAGCCATTTTAAAATGCTGCTAAAAGTACAAGTTGAACAATAATAGACTGGCCAACTGAAGAAAGCAGCAAAAAAGTTATTCTAGGGCTGAGGGTATAAATAATATTAAAGAGTAAAGGGATTTGATCTGTTTTATTCGATTATGCAATAATTAAGGGACAAAACAACTACTTCCAGGTACTGGAAGTATGCAAACACTACAGAGGAGTGATGTAGTGTGATCTCAGACAAGTAAGTATATGGCTAGGATGAAACATATGAAAGGAACTTGAGTCTGGAAGAAACAAGGAAAGCGTACAAAAATGAAGTCTGTGCAGTCTATTCCCAGTGTAAGGGGTGGAAGCTGTTACATGAGCATTTTCAAGTTGACAAGACAAAACTCAAGAGAATGTACTGGTAAATATATCGATAAATTGGAGCTATCAATTTTGCATTAGCCAAGGGAGGCCCCAAAACAGAAAATAAGTACAGTCGTCTTTCCCAAGTTTTTATGATTTCACCTCTAGGATACTTAAAATATAACTCATGCTGAAGAACTGCACATTGCCTATGAATTAGAATTGCAGAGTTCTAAATTAGTTTTTACAACATGAAGAGGCATACAAAACCCTGTGTATTAAAGGGATATAAACTCAGTCATTGTGATTAAACAAAGTTGATCAGCAACATACACAGGCCAAGAATTCTGAATCCTGGGAGAATGCTAGGAAATGGACTAAATGAAGTGAACTTCTAGAGGTACTTTGGTAATAACTGGGAAGTCTCAAAAGTAGGATTGCTAACTGATGAATATAGAATTTAATTACCCTTCACATTTACTCTGGGCACTTCAGTCACAAGGCACATAGGAACTAATATTGTTTTAATAAAAAAAATAAACCTTTCAATTAGTTCCTCTCATACTGGTACTATCTTTATAGCCAGCACTAGCATGCCCTTTCTGATGCCTAGAGAGAATCCCAGAATTTCAAAACATATGTCTATTATTTTTTAATTAATTTCTCTAGCCTAATCTATGTAGTTTCAATTAAAGTCAGCGTTTGCCTAATTTTCTGTCAATGAAATTCACATTCAGAGTTCAAGCATTCTCAACCGTTCGCCTCTAATATAAACAACAAGAATTTTCACAAGGGATAAAAAAGGCTGTTATATTAAAAATTGAACATTTTGAAACTACCAAACAAACAAAAACAACACAGGCCTCTCAGTTCCCAAGTTAAGGCGCTTTAACTATAAAATGAGGTCAGTAAGCAGTATTACACATCCATCAAAACCACCCCCTTGTAACCTTATGAAGCAAAGCACAAACCTTTCTGCAATAGATCGGGGAAGCAGGAAGAGACCCAGGAGCTTGACAGACAGAGACACTGTGAAGGAAGGAGGGGGCATAGGGAGCACAGGGTAGGGAAAACAAGATGACTAGTTTTCTTGGCCCTTTCTATCCGAGACAGGGAATTTTGCTCTGCCTCAGGAAAAGATTTATGATAAAATATGGTAGTCAGCAAGGATGACTCAAAATTTACACACGGCCCTTCACAGGGTGCCTCTTTCCCCAGGTCATTGTCTTGTTCAGACTCAGCCACCTCAACTCCTCTGGGCATGGGACAGTGTCACCCTTTATTTTTCTTCAGTCACTAAGAGGGTTAAAAGTCTTCTTCAAGATCATCTTCCAGGTTACCTTAATCTTCTCAGATTTACAGATCCAGGAAGTGAAAACCTTAAGCATACTTGACCAACAGTCTTTAACTATTACACCATATTATTTTGGGGTTAGCCAGGAGGGGCACACAGTAGGGCTGCATGAAACTTCGGCAGCCATTTAGTTTTGGAGGTGTTTCAGCCCATTTTAGTGCCTGAAATACCGAATCCAAAACAAAATGGAAGGCTCCGAAACATCTCTGGAACTAAACAAAACCATCCAAAATGTTACAGAAATGTTTCGGAGATGGGTTTGCAGGGAAACCAACTCAGAAGAGAGAGGGGAAAGGACTGTTCTGATATTGACATCTGTAGCTGGCCAGTGTCTGCCATCTGTCCCTGAGGTCCCTTCCAATCCCAGTGCTGTGGGGGAGGGACGGCAGCCTGCTGTCATCCCACGTACAGATCTGGTGCCCCGTACCCCCTGGGAAGAGTCTGGCACAGCCCAGCAGCCCTCCTGAGGGGGGTGCTGGCCCCCAGATCTGCGTATGGGATGACATGCTGGCATTGTCGGCTAGGGCCAGCAGCAGCACCCGAGTCTGCTTGGCACAGCCTGCGCAGAGCACCAGAAAGAACCCAGTGCTGGCACTTGCTCCAGCCGGCAGTGGCAGCTTGCTATCATCCCGCACGCAGATCGTGGGGCCTGCACCCCCCAGGAAGAGTCTGGCACAGCCCAGCAGTCCTCCTGGGGGGGCGCAGGCCCCTGCGACTGCGTGTGGGATGACAGCATGCTGGCAATGGCGGCTAGGGCCAGCGGCAGCACCAGTCTTCCCAGTGCTTGGCGCAGGCTGCACCAAACACTGGTCCCAGCTGGCAACAGCAGCCTGCGGTCATCCCATGTCCCCCAGGAAGAGTCCGGCACAGTGCCCTTTAAAAGTGCTGAGTCTGGGGCCAGGCAGGGGCTGGGCACGGCAGCCACGGGAACTTCTCCCACAGCTCCCCCTGCCAGGGCAGAGGCAGAGGCAGCTGGAGGAGCTGTGGGAGAAGCCCCCATGGCTTCCCTGCCTGGCCCCATCCCCTGCCTGGCCCCAGCCTCCTGGCACTTAAAAAAAAAATTAAAAGCCCTGCACTCTCCGGCTGTAGCAGCAGCAGCAATTGGGGCCTCTGAGGGCTTGTAGCAGAGCCCCACCCCGTGCAGCACAGGACAGTGGGGATCGCTTCTCCTCCCCCCCACTTGGCACCCGCATGGCAGCTGTTGCATTGTGCGGGTCTAGTGCGGCTCAGCAGGATGCTACGTGCTGTATGGGAGCTGGGGCGGCTCTGCCTGTTAGCTGGAGGCCAGCACCACTCAGCCCCAACAGCCCCAGCTCCCAGACAGCATGCAGCGCCCTGTTGAGATGCACTGCACTTGCAGCATGGGGCAGCTGCCACAAGGGTGCCAGGCAGGGGGGAAGGAGGAGAAGGGATAGAGAGATCCCTCGCTGCCCCCAACTGCATGGGCAGGGGCTCTGCCACAGAGGCCCTGATCACCGCTGCAACAGCCAGCGAGTGTGGGGCTTCTTTTTTTCCTCAAGTGTCAGGAGGCTGGGGCTGGGCAGGGCAGCCACGGGGGCTTCTCTCGCAGCTTCCCCCACCCGGGAGAACCTGCAGCTGCCCGGCTGTGCCTGCCTCTCACTGGCCAATCCAAATCAGTGCCGAAACAGTGTCGAAACTCTGAAACAGATTTGGCTGAATCAAAACAGAACAGTGATCCATAACACAAACAAATCACTGTTCCTCCAAAGCTGCCAAATCTAAAACAGAAACAAAACAACTATTTTGCACAGCCCTCTCCTCCTTCTCTTGACTGTTTTAGGGTAATTCTGGCTCCCACTATGGAAAAAAGTGAGTGTCTTTGATACAAAATTGGTAACAGGAGTGAAACCTGACACTCCCTCATTCTGGGGGTTAAAAATTCCACTTGGATGAGCACTTAAACATCTCACTGAATAGTGAAGCAACTACAGCCCCTTCCAGTAGCCACAACTACCTTTGCTGGTCTCCATGGGGCTTTCATGTACCCAGAGGAAGAGTAAGAAGGCAACAGGATTAAGAAATGGAAGCTTCACACATGTAATTAAAAAAAAAAATACAATTTCATGCTAAAACTATCGAAAGTGGCAAGTTACGGAATTTACCCCGACTAAAAAGGAAGCTCAATAGGGGTAGGAGGGAGGGTGAAGGAACAAACTCCAAAAAAGATCAATTGATCACTCACTGAGCAAGTATTTCCTTTACCAAAATTATTAGTACTGTAGTACATACGTTAAGAGTGATTCAGCTTAAAAGATTCAATTTCCTTTTCACTATTTATGCTCCATTTTCTTTTTGCATATCTCAGCTTTAATAATGTAAATCAACTAAGCAGGTTCACCTTCAAGCTTCAGTTTCATGCTGAGTTTCAGATACTGCCCATGAACATTTATTTTCATAGGATTTTTTTATTTTTGATTTAGGGATCACTGCTGTTTGTTTCCACTTTGAACTTGAAACAAGCTTCTATGAAAAGTTTAAGTGTAATCTACTGTATTTAACCAAATCCAAGATGACTCTGAATTTAGGATAACCCCCCAATAATTAGATTGTATACATGGAGTATATATAGATATAGATCTCTATATATCTATATCCCATGTATTCAATCCAATTATTGGGGGGTTTTCCTAAATTCTAAATATCATAAATACATATACACATACACGCATGTTTTTCCATGTACAGAATCTAATTATTGAAGGATTGTCTTAAATTGATGTCTTCCACTGCTGTAGTGGGGGAAAAGCAGTGGTAGGGAGGGCAGGTAGCCAGAACCCCATCCCTTGCACCCTCTGCCTCCTGCCTGTGCCACCTACCACTTTTCCCCTCCCAGTGCCAGATCCCTCTGCTACTTGCCACCCACTCCACCCTGATGCTTACCCTCTGCCACCTGCCTCTCCATATGCCTCTGCTGTACCTGTCCCTGCCCCTACCCCCCTCCTTTCCCTGCATATGCATGACCCCTTCTGCCTGTTCCCCCCACGTGTCCCATCCCCCACAAACTTGCGCCTTTCCTTTTGCCACCTTCCCCCCACCCCCAGGCTTGCTCCATTGGCCACACAGCTTACCTTCAATGGCAGTTCTGACTCAAAGGAGGTCAGGAAAACAGACCTTACGATGACACACAGAGTTATGGGACTCTATCTTGGAAAAGCGCAGGCTCAGGGGTGATCTAATGGCCACCTACAAGTTTATCAGGGGTGTTCACCAGTATCTGGGGGAATGTTTGTTCACCAGCGCCCCAAGGGATGACGAGGTCGAACGGTTATAAACTACTGCAAGACCATTTCAGGCTAGACATAAGGAAGAATTTCTTTACTGTCTGAGCCCCCAAGGTCCGGAACAGCCTGCCATTTGAGGTGGTTCAAGCACCTACTTTGAATGCCTTCAAGAGAAATTTGGATGTTTATCATGCTGGGATCCTATGACCCCAGCTGACTTCCTGCCCCTGAGGCAGGGGGCTGGACTTGATGATCTTCCGAGGTCCCTTCCAGCCCTAACGTCTATGAAATCTATGAAGTCAGAGGTGGGAGCCTTGGCCCTGGCTCACCTGGGTCAGGCAGAAGCAGAGGTGGCAGCTTTGGGCCCAACCAGGTTGGGGTTGAGGGTAAGTGACAAGGAAGAGTGGAAGGTAGGGGCAAGTTGCTGAGGGTGGGGGCAGGCAGCATGGCTGCCTCTGTATTTCCACCAGGCTGCACACCTCAAGTCTTCACTATGTGCCCCCACCCTCCACCACCACTTCAAGATCTCCCCCATGGTGCCCGTGCTGCTGGTGGGGCCCTGGCCCCTGCACAAGCCACCTAGGCCCAGGGCAGGTGGTAGCTTAGCTCCAGCTTTGTCCCTGAGCCTAGAGCTGGGGTTCCAACAGTCACTTGCCCTGGGCAGATGCTCAAAATATAAAATGATCCCTCCCCATGTTGATTTTAGGGGGGAAAACCTCATGTTGTATTTGAATAAATACGATAATTCAACAGTAATGCTTTAACAAGTTTCCATTAGGTTAAACCCCATGCAACAATTTGATTAAGGTGTCTCCACCATATTTTAAAATAAATGCATTTATTAAAATGGCACAGCAGTTCATATGGGACAAGAAGCAAGCACAATTTTTGAAAACATATTTATTATACATCTGAAGTGGAAGAAGGGTGGAAGATAAAAGTAACAAGTTAACTGCATGTCTTAACCTTTAAAGCCATGCAGAAAGTTTCAAAAATCTTATCCATAGAAAAATATTTTTTTTAAATGTTTAAAAAGTTGAAAAAAAATGTGCCAGCTGTTAAATGCTGAAGGTATATATGCAGCAACTTACTACTGAATGGCTATAAACCAACCAACATTACATCAATAAAAGAAAGAGATCAGAAGTAGCTGAGTCCAATAACTATAACAATTATTTAAGCGATTTAAATCAGCCAAATTCTTTTTTCAAAAGCCCAAACACTAAAAAGCGTAAAAGGCTGAGTGGTTTTCAGAAGAGAACATTTAAAATCCTGTTACTATTAGTAGAATTTAAAGGATACTACTTGCTTATCCCGCAAGAAAAAGACCAACCTAATGCATGTACAAAATTTTCAAGCCCCATGCATCAGTGTCAAAAAAGCACCAAGAAAAGAAAAACTGACCTATATTTATGTACCCAAAAAGGTCAAGCAAAGCAAACTTTTCGTTAGACTCAGCAGGTGTAAAATAACTGCATTCCCATTACAGTCTCACTATGGAACACTGTGAATCAGAAACACAGCATCAAACGCAGGCGGCCTTTGCTTATGCTTAAATTACTTTGTGTATATTTTAAAGGCAACTTTCAAACACTTCCTTAGAAAAAGGCCTGAACAGAATTATACACACAGTAGTAGATTGCACAAAAATGCTCATAGAGGGCAAAAAAATCCTTATATTTTTATGTGAGCAATGAAATATGACTTTGTTATTAGGCTATATTTGACACCTTTTTCATTTCTCGTCAGTTTTGTCTATTTTATAAACTTGTTTTCTTGAATTAAAATGGGAATTATGGTAATCCTGGTATTATTTACAGGCATTTTTATTATTAGCCATTCAGTCCCAGAGAACATAAATATAGCTTACCTTAAGTGTTCAAACTACTATGAAATGAAATATAATGCCATAAAAAATAAACCATGCTGATTGGTTGACAGGGGTAAGTTAGAGGCTTATTTGGTTTCTAAACATGAAAATAACTATTCCCACCCCTCATTAAAAAAGTAAAAAAAAATCCTAAGGATTATGCAGTGTCCCTCTGGTGGAGAAGGTAGGTAACACAATTCTTTTGGACCAACCAATTATTATGAAGCGACTTGAAGGAACCTGTTGTCCCAAAACTCAGTGAATCATGAATTATGTTGGGAGAAAGAATGCATGTGTAGCCCAGGTAACTTGGGTATATACTCCCCTTCTCCAAATGAAGGGGACTGTTAGCTGGCACGTCTGCTGTAGGGGAACTGCAGACCGCTCAGTTTCCCTCTTTCCCTATAGAACCAGGCCAGGCCAGTCAGGGGACTTAACTATATACAAATTTATTTACATTAACTTATGACAAGGAAAAGAAACATGGATATAAACATATGTACAATATATATATGAGATATCTAAATAGATAACATAAACAATACCCTCTGGGTAAATGCCATAAAACCTTATACCAGTGTTCCAGATGCAGGTAAATCACAGGTAAGTATCTGATCTGAAACAGATAAACCCCAAAATAAACATAGATTGCTAACAGATGAACTATAGATAAGTATGAGTGAACAATAAATAAGCCACAAATAAATAAAAATAAACAGGTAAAATAATAGCAACAGGGGATCCCAGCAGAGCCCTAGGACTCTACTCATCTACTAATTTACAAACATGAGAGTTCACAAAATATAAGGCATGACATCACACCACTTATGGCACAAGAACCCCCAAAATAAATTTAATCCCAAGGGGAAACCCCGATGACCCTTGGCCTTTTCCCAAGCCCTACAAGGAACCTGGTAACTTTAGGGGGGCCCTCCTAGTGGGACCTCCACTTTCAGGAGCCCTTAACTAACCAGGGGGAACTCCCCCTCCCCATGGAATCCTTTTTTCCCTGCAACTCACAGCCTGCAGTGGGCTTCGGGGGCCTCTGGCTCATCCCTGTCTGCTGGCTCAGTAGCCCAAGCACCGTCTGGCTCCCTGGACTCAACCTTTTGCTATGGGTCAGAGGCCTGGGCTGCCTCATGCAGCATCAGGCTCTCGGTCTGCTCCTGGACCCTCCATGCAGCGCCTCCTGCACCAAGCTCCCAGCCTCATTCCGGGGGTTGAGGACCTGAACCACCCAAGCACTCCAAACGTCCTACTCCATCCACCAGCTTGTGCACCGTGTCTCTGGATGCATGCCAGAGGTTGCAGACCTGAGCCACCTCATGCAGCTCCCAGGGTCTGGATGCCGTGCGGCACACTAAGAGCCTAGCTGCTGGAGCTGTCCGCCGTTCCCAGCTGGTGGAAGTCTTCAGGGGTGCTTCTGGGCTACTGCTTCGCCCTCCTGAGCAGCTCACCTAAGCCCCGCTCTTCTCTCTTCTCTGTCCTGGATGCGTTCCCCTCCTGCTGGGCATGCAGCTCCTTTTATGTGCTCCAGGGCTTCACCCCTGAAGTCTTCTGGACCTGAGTGTTGCAGTTTTCAATCAGGTCTGGGGGGCCGGGGCAGGGGGGTGCAACTCTTCTCCTCCCCTCAGGAAAGGGGTGTGACTTAACTCCTCTTGCTGCCTCCTGACTGGTGGATGGGCTCCACGAATCAAACACCAAGATTTCGAGAAGGGACTCAACCCAAGCTCCAAAAGGCAAGCCTGCTACATATGTCACTGTCCATCTTGACCGTATTTTCTCCAGTATTTCTGGACTACAGGTGGAAGAGCGGTCAATAGTAGTTTAAAGTAATCTCATACCTGACGCTCCTACCTCTGAGTTCTGAAGGTGCACACCTGGCTTTTTGGGCAATTTCCAGATACTAGTTTTGGACCATAAGTCTTAACTGCTGAGCATGTGGGATCTGACACCCCTCAAACTAAGCCTTCCATAACAAGTGATACTTTGTTGCTGTGTTAAAAATCAAAACTGCATATCTCAACTCCCCAAAAAACTTTCCATTAATTAAATTATAGCAATATGAACAACTACAGATTAATCAAGATGTCAGTCAGTTCTTTGCACTCCCATTATTTAGGCTGTATATTTTTTTAGAGCCTAGCAGTCTCCTGACTGTGGCACTGAGGCCCCTAATATTTTGCAGTCCCATGGTTATTTTTGTGCTCCCTTTGCTAGTCACGCAGGAGCAATTTACCAATTGTAAAAATACATTCCCATTGTCTTATCAGTGACAGTGAAAAACAAATAAAACTGTTTGAGCCTGATAAAGTACTCTACATATTAAAAGGTGGGTCAAAGTAAGGAAACATTGATTTTAGCTCTATTCATAAAAAGGAGAAGAAAAAAAAGCCAAGAATGTTTGCAAAAAAGCAAGGAAAACTGGCAGGAAAAACTGTTATTGTCAAACTTCTCAGGGTTTTATAAATAGGAAACAAAACAAGTTAAAATTTCCATTAAAAATGTACTTGACAGTATACTTCCAAACATTATTTGTTTAACCCTGCTTATTCCCTAATATCCAAGTCATTAATTGTACAGCAGCTTTAGACACAAGCTAGACATGTGATAGGAATGTCATGTGACAACCATCCTCAGGAAGCTACTAGGGAAAATATTAGAAACTCAAGTACTACTTAGCACTTAGCAAAATAGAAGATAAATAGCTAATGGCATTTTTACTTAAGGCATGGCTAAGTTTGTACTGAATACAAATAATTATAGGCACTACTGTGGGAAAGCGACTATGGATTGGCATGTAAAATTCAGTACAAATAATGAAATGTGAGTAAATTGAAGGGTGAATAATCCTCACAAATAGAGCTGAATTATTGCTTTAATCTACTGGCTGTTGCATACATGCTGTTATAATTAGCTGGTTAAAGCAACAAACATGCATGTAAATCCATCCTGCAAGCCCAACAGAAATGGCAAACTGTCAGAAATTTCCAATGGGGAACGGGACTATGAGTGAAAAAATATTGTATATAATTAATTAGGCATTGCAAATAAGCTGCTCTAAGGCACAAAAATGCAAGTCAGCCAAATCTCTTTAAAGCAGTTAGAACTGTTCTGCAGGAACAAAGAATAAAAAGCTTCTCTGCATTTTCTGATTAAGGAACAACAGTAAAAAGAGATTAAAATACTTAATCTGTTCCACCAGGGGGAGCCCTTCCATTAGGATGAATTCTTAAAACACTTACCGCCCCCCAAAGTGATTTCATGCGCTATCTTTAGATACCTGCTTAAAATGAGGAAGATCCTTAATTTCAATACACTTTTTGAAGATCAGTTAATCAAATCAATTTATTTCTCAGTAAATATTTTTGTATGGTTTATTATTAAACACTTCTCTAAAAATATTGTGTTCATATACACATTATATATTTCACAGTTTAAGAAACAATGGTAGCTCAACAGAAAACATGAAAGGGCAGTGTCTTTTATATGAAAAACGCTCCAGCTATTAATCTGCTAATTGATGTGCCCTTCCCAAAATTAGATGCCATACTAATGGTTGAAATCTTGTTAACTGCATAAAGCAAACTGAATTTAAGAAGTTCAATATTAGTTATGTATTATATGACAAAAATCTCAACAAGCATAGTAAAACTGAATCTCTGATCTCACCTCTCCATGGCATTCAGTTTTAAGAGGTTTTCTGCCAGTGCTATTATTGTCTAAGGCTCTTTTTCCTGTCAAATTCAACAATGGCTAAGAACAGGCTAGCAGAGGGAACTCTACAGAAATATGGCCCATACATTTCATTTCCATCCCCTTCCTCCTGGGGTAATCAATTCATGACCTTTGCAATGCACTCAGGGATAGTTATGTATAGTTTCTTCCTGAATTTAGGAATCCCAGTTCAGAATATAAAATGTAATCTTGGCTGCATAACTGTTCTGGCTTTCTACTTTCTCCTTCGACTCCAATTCCCGAAGGCTACATCAGACCCTGCCAGCTGAAGCTCGAATAAACAATGTGATTACAGAAACCCAACTTTCAATTACAAGATTTCATTCCCATAAATTTAATATTAGGATGAACACTCATTTTATTTTGCTATCGGATTTATACTGACAGCTATACTGGAGCTGTTGTGGCCAGTCTATTCTGTGTAGAATTGCGTGTTATTAATAAATCACCACTATTCCTGTGGCAAAGAGGGAAATTCAACTCCCTATGGCGATTCCTAATCACGTCTGTGCTGCTACTTGTTGAGATGCTAGGTGATTTAAACTTTGCAAGTTTAAAAGTTGTGTTGGAGAAGAAGGGAGGAGGACCATCTCTTTCCTTTCCTTTGAAAGGAAAGTGTTACTTATACTTAAGTACCACAAAATGGTTATCAAGAATTAAGGCTCCAGTGCCCCCCCCTTAAGTGAGTAACTAATAAAGCCGTATCTTTACAATTATTTTACATGCCTGACAGCAAGATTTTTTAAAACTCTGCATCAATTGAATTCTCTATTAATCCCTGGTGCCTAGTTACGTTTGCACGACAATTTGTAAAAAACCCTATTACATAAACTTAGGTATAAAGAAGGACTTGCCCAAATTTGCATAGGAAGTTTGTCACAAAACCAGATCTAAAGTCATATATCCATTTCTACCATTCTTTTTTTTTTTCTTGTAATAAATCAACCATTAGTACAAATGTGAAGGTGGAAGAGAGGAGTGTAAGAACAGCAGAGCTGAAAGTCAGGGTGTATGGCAACCGATGCAAAGGTGAAAGGTAAGAGTTCTGTGGAGAGAAGAATTTAAGAAAAATTATCAACCAACAAATGCAGTAATATACAGGCATCATCCTTCCTCCTGCTACTCATGTTGTAAGCCCTCTTCTGTCTCTTTCAGCTTGTACATTTCTCTGGGCAGAAATGATGATTTCTGCATTTGGAGCGTGTGCACTGCATTTTGGGAGCTACTGAAGACCTATGTAAATTATGAGTAGTCTACAGCAGGGGTGAGAGCAAGCTGAGGTGTGCACCAGATCTGTTCTGCAGAGCTGTGCCATCTAACCCATGCATCTTGAAATTTGGCAGCATGGCAAGCAGTGGCAGCAGAGCCCATGTCAATTGATGCAGCTGCTGCTCATCCTGGGGGCCAGATACAAAGCAAAGCCATGCTATCTGGCCCAGAAGTTTGGTGGCAGGAGGAATGGCAGCTGCTGAAGCTCCAGGGAGCAGATGATTCAGCTTTGCACTCCAGATAGGGCTCATGCTACTCATCCACCTTGTAGATGAGTTGGGCACTGCTAGTCTAGAAAACAAGAGTGCAATTTTTTTTTTTACTGGATTTGAAGTGTGGTTCATCTACTCCTAATAAAGAATTACACATTTATATAGTGCTTTACAAACAGTAAATGAACCTGCAAGATAGTTATGCAACAAGTCATATATTTCAATTCACAACTCAGATCCAGAGGGATGAAAAGACTTGCGTAATGTCACATGGAAAATCAGTGCTGCAGTTCAGACAAAGCCCAGTAGTTTGGGCTTTTAGTCTTTTGCTCTTCTTATCTAGAAAAAAGTTAGTGATCTGCACTTCAAGAGTTGAGTTCAAAAGAAGAGAGCACAAGAGATCTGGCTTGGAGAGATGGCCATCAAGCAGCCAAGAGTACATGCAGAGAATTTTTTCTTTTTACAAAAATACAGGACAAATTTGTTGCTTCTTAGTTCTAGAATGTCTTTATTTATTCCCGCCTCCAAGGTCTAAAATGTACCTAAAAACAAAAATGATAATTGTACTGGAGCTTTTGAACTGTGCAGTTGAGTTTCCTATGTCAAGTGAGAGATCACCTAATCTGCATCCCAGATTTTCCATTAAATCTACTCTGGGCCAAGAGAAAGCTTTGGTTGGGCAGTTCCTGCCTCAGTGCATGGGGCAGCTCCCGGCTGCCTTCCACCCATTCTCCCGGCTGTGGAAGCTGGGAGCCAGAGCCAGAGCACGACACACTGGGGAAGGAGCCACCTGGCTGAACCTTCCTCCTGGCCTGGAGTGGTGCAGCAGGAGCAGGAGCTTCTGCTAGAGGCAATGGGAAATAAGCAGCATCTGCAACAGGAGCAGCCCTGCTGGTAAGCTATACATGCTGCCCAGGGCCAGGCCAGGCCAGTGGGTCAGGTCTAAAATGTGGCACGGTCTAAAGTGTGGGGCTTGACCCATTGAGGAGTACTGGGGGGGACAGCCGTGGACCACATAGCCCAGGCAAGCTATGCTGTACATGCCCCCCCGACTCCCTCCATCCTTCCATCACCCCTGTCTGGCTCGTGGGACCTAGTGCCCAGGCAGCTCCCCACGCACCAGATGTGCATACCCCCCCAACCCCACCCTCACACACATCCTACCCACCACAGGGCAGGGGCCACCTTGTGACCCCACTCTGTGATCCCAGCCTCACCTGCCCGTCTTGCTCCTAAACACCATTCCCCGCCTGCTTGTGGTTGCATCCTACATAGGGAGTTTGGGTGAATTTTTGCATGTGGGCAAGGAGGGGGTAGGGAAGAGATGCTTACTTGGCCCACAATAGCTTATCAAAACTACCTGGGTCCATATAACTGCCTAACCCTGATCTAAACTTTGAACAATACCTTCTGGTCATTTTTCTAGGATGATATTTAGTAAGATCATTGTTGGTCTCATGCTTGTATTTTCTTTTGGGTCTTAAAAAAAAAAAAAGTGGCTGACATGTTTATCATTTTTAATTTATCCTTTTAATTCTGCTGCACAGTACCACAAATAGCTTGGCTAGAGCAACAAGAGGTTAAGAATACAATAATTATTCTGCTACAAGGAACATGGCACAGCATTGCAAATAAACATGAATCTTCACATGCAGCCTGTTCCAGTCCTAAGCAAAGAATGTTATCATAGGAAATTATACAAGACCTTATGGTAGGCAAGTTAGGTGGAGAGCTATTCTTGGGACAAGCTTACCTGTGATTTTAATAATTTCTATGAAGTACAAACTAATGTGGTGCTTCTGTTGTGCAGAAATGCCTTGAATTTCTATCGTCTTCATTACAAGGTCAGTAAAGGCAGACTGAAAGTATTTAAAAGTAGCTCATCTGATACTATGGAGAACTAACTGAATGCCACAACTTTCAACCTAAGTGCTTTATGTATACTGAAATACGAAAATAATCATTTGAACTCTGTTTCAAAATCAGAGGTTGAAAACATCTTCAATTTAAATCCATCTATTCCTACAAGTGTTGATCTGAACTTCAGCAAGAGAAAAGTGATTTAAACAATGTCAGGACACAGCCACGAGACAGATCTCTGTTCAGCTGATTTATAGGTTACTTCTTATTAGTGGTACAAAAACACCATCTGTCAGGAAGAGGGGGAAAGATATGTTGTTGCAGATTAGACAGTGGACCCAAGGCCAATATTTGGAGATAGCCCTTGAAGATTCCTTACAAGCTCATATCCAGCTCTTATTCATGATATCCACCATCAAGGAGCGTCTTCAAATGCACTCAGCCAAGTAGAAATGAAGAAAAAGTAAAACAACAATCCGCAACTGGGAACTTTGGGAACATTTTTAATAGAAGTCACATACCCTTGTTGAGGTTCATCTTAAATCCACAAGATAATGTCTATTTAGTATGCAGCTGCAAAAATCCAATGCAAATAAGAACATTTGTACAAGAGAGACTTTTGAAAACAATGCTGCTCAAACTGCAGAAATGCCTTACAATGAAAAAACACTGGAATACACACAACCTTTTGAGACATGTATCTGCATCTTTGAGAGTTGTCATCTGCCCTGGACGCTATCATGTATACGCTATGTTACTTTAATCTAGCAAGAATAAATCATAAAAGTATGGTTTCCTATTTTATTTTCTTTCTTTTAAAAGCAAAATAGAAATAAAATTAGTAACAGATATCAAGGGTTCATCAAGATCATCCTATAAATGAG
Organism: Alligator mississippiensis; assembly: GCF_030867095.1. Taxonomy (NCBI): domain Eukaryota; kingdom Metazoa; phylum Chordata; order Crocodylia; family Alligatoridae; genus Alligator; species Alligator mississippiensis. The sequence continues at coordinate 170,870,908 of NC_081824.1, read as the reverse complement.
AAAAAGCTGTTCAACTTTTAGCAAGATCACTCCAGTCACATGGGCCAACAAATTTATTTCTGCATCACTGGAGTTTGTGTCCAATTCATCACTTTCATGAAGCTCAAATTGATGAAATGAACACAAGAATTCTGTAAGCTTTACTCTCACACTATTTTAAGTGTGGCCTACTTTAGTATGGCCTCTTTACTTCTTAAATTGAGACTGCAAGTGGATAGCAGTGAACAGTTAGAAGGCTAAATAGAAAAGATTTATGCTTGGGCAATGCAACTGGAGATTATTCTGAACATTAAGAATTTACAGGGGGAGGGGGAGGTATAGCTGCAGCATAATCTTCCACAGGATTTGAAGGCTAGGAACAGACATTACACACAAAGCGGTTTAAGCGATCAGAAACTGGTTTAAACCTATAACAGAACAGATGTTCATTGCACATAAACCACAGTTTGAAAATGGCTGAAACTGGTTTAAGATAAACCTGGTTGAATACAGTATCAGACTTAACTGATTTTGGTCAAACCAGTTTATGCAATGTCTGTCCCAGACCCCTTGCTAGTTTAAGTTAAATCAGACTCCCCCAGTATCCTGGCATGCTCTCTGGGCTGGGTGAAGCTCTCTGCTCCACAGCAGAGCTGGCCCCTCCTCTCTGCTCCCTGGCTGCAGCTCAGCAGAGACTGCAGGCATCTGCCTGGCTTCCTCCTGCTCCCCGCCCTCTCCCCTTTCTGTCTTCTCTACCATACACAGACGCCTCCCAGCATTAGCTAGCAGACCACATGCTGGCTACGGTCTGTGCTATGACAGACAGGACAAAAGCAGAATCAACAGGCAGCTGGTAATGTCCCTCTGTTGTTTTCTTAATGTGGTGATAAACAATGCTTTCATTTCCTTGCTGGGCTGGGAGGGGGAAGCTCTCCCTAAACAAAGCATCCTGCAGGGGCCTAGCCATGCTCCCCTCAGCTCAGCACTATAAAAGGGAAGGGAGGGCTACTCTAGTGCCCCATGGCTTCTAGTCTGAGCCACAGCAGGCATGTGCTTGCATTTTTTCAGTTCAGAGGGGATGTCTGTATGGATACTGGTTTATCTTATCCAGGTTAGGATTAACCAGCAAAAATTAAATCAATTCAGTCTCAGGCTTTTTGAATGTCTGTTCCTAGCCAAAAGGTTACCTTGGGTGTTCAGGACTGCTACCAACTCCCATTTTTAAAGCCATACAAGTGAGTATAACAATGTTTCCATGCGTATATGGTCACACTCTCATTCAGAACTAGACTGAAAGGATCAACAAGCTTTTAAGGTGCTGCACTTGAACAGGTGTTTCCCTGGTTGGTCTCAAAAACATCTGTGTCCAAGGGCAGTTTGAAAATTCAAAAATAACAATGACAGCTTCTTCATAGAGATGGTAGAGGAACATGAGAAAACATTTGAGTCTTGCAAAAAATAAATTCTCTGAGCACTGTAGAAAATGCTACACTAATATTAACGATTCTAGGGGCAGGGAGTGGGGGGGGAGGAAGAACTTTACTAGTTCCTTCATTGCTGACACATTTTACAAAAAAAAAGTCCTTTTGTTTTTGAGGTTGTAGGTGCTCCTCTTGAGATCATTCTAGATAGGGATGGGCAAAATACAGTCCGTGGGCTGGATCTGACCAGTGGAGGGACCTTGTCCAACTTGTGGCAGGGTCACTTGGTCCCGCCTGGTCCAGTTGCAGTCTGGTCCATGGCACATTCCACTGTCCCCAGGCATGCAGCAGGGCTGCACTGGCTCTACAGCTGAACTGCATTTCCAGGCACCCCAGGTGGCAGCAGCTCCTTCCAGCTGCCACTGCCACTGGCCTCAGCCCTATGGTACTGGTGGGGACCCACATCCACAGACTGGGCCTGGCTCACCCCATGCGTGCTCTGGACCTGCCCAACCAGAATGGACTAGCGCTGGACCAGCCAGGACCTACATGCACAGCTCTGGCCCTGGGCAGCCCTGCGCTCCTCTAGATCTGCTCACCCATGACTAGCAGCAGCAGCTGGGCAGACTCTGCTGCTGGGTGCAGGGGAAAAGCAGCTGCCTCCCTCTCACTGCTGCTAGGTCCTTCTTGCTGCAGCCACCCGAAGCCTGCACCCAGGCTGCCCTGTGGCTCCTCTTCACCACTGTCACCGCCGCCTCCAGGCCACCAAGTGGGGTAGTGGAAATCAATTTCCTGATCATGGGTGGGTGATCCAGAGCAGGCGTAGGGTGGCCTGGGGCTGGTCTACTCCAGCTGGGGTGAGTCTTGAGTGAGTGCAGGGAGCATGAATGCCTCATGCCTCCTGAGGCTTGGGGGGAGGTGGGGGGCATGGCCACCACCCACAGGTGGCAGTGGTGGTGTCAGAGGTGGCGAGTGGGGACTGCCCACAGGCAGCTGCAGCGGTATCAGTGGGGGGGAGAGGAGGGGGGGGGAAGCTGGTGAGCAGTGACTGCCTGCAGACACTGCCAGCAGTGTCCAATCTCAGGGGGTGCATGTGCACCCCCTACATGTCATCAATGGTGGGGAGGGATGAAGCCGGGGCTGTGCGCTCAGCTGCTGCTGGGTGCTGGTGGCAGTAGTGGGGAGGAGCTGCAGGCCATGCAGGTTCTGGACTGTTGGAAAGGGGGCAGCGGAGAAGCGGGGTGCTGACTGGCTCGCAACAGTTCCCAGAACTGCCTATGTGGCCCACGGACCCAAATAATTGCCCATCCCTGTTCTAGATAATACAGACAAGCTTCTTTCCTGACCTGTTCCTCTTTTCAAACCTTCTCAAACAAACTTAATAACTTAAGCCAGTTTGGTACAAGTAGCTTAGGCCAGTTTGGTCTAAGTACTGTTCCCCTACCACCTCAGCTAAGAGAAGAGTAAAACCAGAAGTTTGCAAGTTAGTAAAATTGGTTTCTGTTGAAACATATTCGACTCAGAAACTAAGCTGAAAGGTGGTATGTAATAATTAATCCTTCCAGTTCCTTCCAGGCCCACATTTCTTTGGCCTTTCATACCTCACCCTCTAGCCCAGCTAAATCCATATCATGTGGGAATTCTTAAACAATAGCCAAAAGGTTGCCTGGACTTGAGAGGTCCTTTCAGTCCTACTCCCTCTTCTTAGGTTTTTGGGCTTCCCTTGAAGACTATGGTTAAATTTTCAGTGTCTGTACTTCCAAGACCACAGGTTTGAAGGGCTTTTCATCCAATTCAGGAATGTCTTTGTCTCAGCCACAGGCTTTGCAAGCAAAATTTCTGGAAGAAAACTTACAACATCCTTCTCTTTACTGGCCTGGTGAGATTTCACAACTCGCAAGACATGTCTCTACATCTTAACAGTGGGCATATACTCTTTTTTAAACAAAACTAAAATTGGGGGGGAAAGGGGGAAGATGAAACAGTTATTTCAGCCTTGCTATTCTCCAATTTATTCATCACAATACCTTAATTATTTGCCAGAAGCTGGTCAGAAAGAGTGTCAAATAGCACACTAAAGCAATGGACGGCATATTACTAGATATGTCCACCATGTCCTAACATGTTGTTTTATTCTTTTACCCTCTCCATCACAAGCTTACCTTCTTGCTTATTCAACTTCCAATTAAAGAAGTGATTTTTAGGTACTCGCCTTGGATCCCCAGGTTTTATGCTGCCTAGCCTTCCCAGAAGATAGAATGTAGTTTGTTTGGAACAACTCTTTTTTTACACTATAACAGTGTGGATAAAAGAAATATCAAAAAGCAGCTTCCTTAATGGTAAGGCCATTAATGGGTGGTGGCTGCAGAAGCAGGTACAGAAGAGAACTTACACTTAAGATGTGACAAAGCAGTGACCACCTATCCCATTCTCTTAGACCAGATGAAAACAGAACTTCAAACTATTCTAGGTTCTACTTACCACTTTTAGGTCAATATTAAGTGAACACACACGTGCGCACATGCACACAGAACAAAACAAAAGCCACCTGAACCAAGGCAACCCCTACATGTTTCCATAGGAAATGGGAGGGCAGCGCCCTAAGCATCTAGGGCACTTTTACACGCATTCTGGGAGACATAGGAGGAAGGGGAGGCTCTGTAATTAGTGAGCCACACTAATTAAAAGTGCCCATTCAGCATGTGTATCAGTGTCCCCCTCCGCAGAAAAATGGCAGTGGGGCACTTTGAACTAAAGCACATCGAACAAACTTCAGTTCAAAGTGCCCCACAACTATTTTTCAGCACGGGAACACTGATACACGTGATGCTGGAGTCTGCTGGACTGTGGTAATTCCTGTGCTTCAGCAGACTCAATCTGGATTTCCAGTGCATTGGAGCCAGCTCCCTGCCCATCTATAGGACCCTCTAGAACATGGAAAGGAAAAAGGGGGAAAAGCCCAGAAGAGTGATAACTGATACATTTGGCTTCAGAGGGCTAAGCTACCTTGAATTACTATTGCTGCCTCAGTGAGATCTTACTTTTGCTGATTCTGAACCTTTTGCTCTCAGATATCCAGATTGGTTGCCTAGCCTCCACTGAGAACAGCAGCCTTTTGTAGAAATATTAATATTTTATACCTACCAAGGCAGCCAACTGTGAAGAACAGTTTTTTCTTCAAAATTTTACTTTGATTCTCTGTGACTCTTCTCCCCTAACCCCTCTCCTGATAGTGAAAGTTAGGTAAGTTGCATAGACACCACTGGGTTTTTCAATCCTTTGTACATCATTAATATTTTATAGATTTAATTCTAAGGAAACCAAACAATATATATGTATTGAACAGTGTTTTCTGTATATAAAATGTGCTTTTAGAAGAAGAGACTGATGTTTGGCACAGAACTTTACAAGGTTTGGGGATAAACCATATTTCCAAGGTTATTTTTTCTTTTTTTCCCCCTCCCTCAAGGAACGTAGCTACAACAGTTTCTCACAAAATGACTCGTTGTTTCTTTGGTTATTTGAGGAAGATTCCACACGCATCCATGCTAGATGACTATATACTTTTGAGTGCAGAAATACATGAATGGTAAACTTCAATGCCTAACTATTCAGGCACATCTGCTGATGCATCTCCAATTAACAGCTGACAAAAAGCATGCACTGGTTCCAATTTGGTAAAAAATAAAGGGAAGACAAATAGACAAGCTGTGGGAAAACACAGAAATGTTGTGTTGACATACATAAACTCCTAGAAGCTGACAAGATATGGAATTCCTGCCTTTTAACACATGAGCACATTTGGAGTTATTGCCTTGTCTTAAAATCTCACCAACCTGCTACAGAATTAAGGCACAGTAAAGAGGAGTTATGGGTGTCTGAAACAGCCATATCTACTGTTACTTTCTAACAAGGGAAACAATGATAAATTATTCAAACATTCATAAAGCTTCAGTTAGCGTTTGCTGGGTTAAGGAAATTTCTAATTCAGAATATGGTCGAGTTTGACTTGTTACTTGAAACCTGCCATGCTACTAGTGAACTGCATTCCTTTATTAACTGTCAACTGATATCTTAGAAGAAAAGACTATGCAACCAAAATATAAATATTGTACATACAAAGTATCAAAAAGACAGCTCCTTTCTTGCTTGAGGCATGTAAGACCCGAATTCAGGGTTTTGAGATCCCACCTACAAAAATGAGGCATCTGCAACAGAACAAGGTGCTCTGTTCTCTAACCTTGCAGAAGATGGCCTCCTCCAGAGACGACAACACTGGAGCAACAGATCTCCAAGTGCTGGTTGTGACAGGTAAGAAAAAAGGAAATTACTTTCGTCTTGTTGACATGCAATGTTAAGCTCATCAGGCAGATTTCATTTCAGGCAGACTCATGTACAATGTTCACTACAATGGGGCTAGTCCTGAGTCCTGCCCTCCCCCATCAATCTCTTACCAGAGCACTTCACATCTATTTGGTTATTTATTTAATGGCTATTTAGTCTAGAAAACAAAAGAGTAAAGGGGGATTTAATATCAATACTCAAATACAAAAAGGGCTATTATATAGAGGACGGTGATCAACTATTTTAAACTTGCCTGAAGTTGGGAAAAGAAGTCTATGGAGAAGCAAAGCTGAAACAGGATCACCCAAGCCCTGCATTAGTGCCCTAACTGGTAGACTCCTCTCCAGCTGGGGACCTTTTTATTCTATAATTATGCTTCTACAGTTTGAGCCTATATCAATTTTTCTATTGATCTGTATTCTTAATTTTTAAAAAGTGTTTTGCAAATCACTGCTTAAAATGTATTCAAACATATGTTTATACACTAAGAACACCCAAGTGACTTAAGATGCTACATCCTATTTACTTCAACATATTCTCCTTTTCTGATAATGGGTTTATTTATTTATACTGAAAGTTTTGCATTTTATCTTTAAGAGATTCCATCAATGGGATAGAAGAGCGGTAAATTAGTAACACCTTCTATCCTCTGTGACCATCTACAAGACCTCATTTCATCCTGATAGATGATGACTTGGACTTTGATTATTCATCTTTCTAGTTAGACCACAGCTAGGAACAGGTGGATTCAAGGCTTCAGGAGGGGTGCACATTGGCTGCTACACACTGGCTTTCCACAGAATTTTGAGTAAAAGTGTCATAGTTCTTAAGGCCACCGCCACCTTTATGCTGCCCAGCATGCAAGCTCTGGGTGGGCAGCAGCAGCAAACACTGCCCAGCACGGCAAGTGTGGGGGCTGCTTTCCTCTGCACCGAGCAGCTGCTGCCACTTACTCCCAGTGCCCCCCTCAGCCCCGCAGTACAGGCGCGGGGCAGCGTGCAGCCCCAACCCCGCGCTTGCCAGCAGGTTACAAGCTGGTGCTGAGCATGGGGAAAAGCAGCCCCTCCCCCACCCCGTGGCTGGTGCCCTGCGCTGCAGCCGCTCGCAGCCCGGGTGGGGCTGCCTGTGCCTGCTCAGGACAACCCCGTGCAGGCTCAGAGCGCCTGCAGCACGGGGCACCAGCCGTGGGGCAGGGGAGGGGCCGCTTTTCCCCGCAGTCAGCACCAGCTCATTCCCTGCCAGCAAGTGCAGGGTTGGGGCTGCACACTGCCCCCCGCCTGTACTGCAGGGCTGAGGGGGCACTGGGAATGAGTGGGTGTGGGAGCCAGCGGGAATGTGGGGCCCACACTAGTGTCCAGGGGCCAGCACCAGCAGGGCCTAGAGCAGGGTGGCAGGGATACAGGGTCCTGGGTGGCAGGGGCTCTATGAAGCTAAGCCAGCTTCCTCCTCTCCCTGCATGCAGCCCAGCCTGGCTCCAGCCTGTGCCCTGCTCTGGGCCCTGCCAGTGCTGGCCCTGGGACATTGGTCCCAAGATGGTAACCAGGGGGTGGGGCACCTGTCAAAGGGCGGGGCTACCCATGCAGCCCTTGACAGCTTCCCAAAAACTGGGTAAGCAGTCCTCTGCCTGAAATAATTGCCTACCCCTGCCCTAGTGAAACCACCAAGTGAAAGATGTTAGTCGCATTTAATGCGGTTCTGGAAGATGCTCTGACGCTACAGTGATGACTGAATATAACCAGATAATAGACTTGATATCCTGCAAGTACTTTGGGGTATCCAACTCCTATTAAGTGACAGAAGAAATGCATGCCCTCCCCAAAGGACATGCACACACCTGTCAGATTGGATCACAATTTAGAATGGAGGCCTAACTGCAACAACATTTATGCACCATTATAGAGAATCACAAGAAACCTGCAAAAGATGGAAAACTTTTGTAACATAGAAAAGAAGGTAGGAAAAGCAATTAACTTGGAACTTTTATATTTAAAATGGAATAGTATTTTTAAAATATGTTGGTCCAAGAGCTCTTAGGAACAAAAGTGGATGGACCTCTTGGCTTTTGAAGTCTGAGCACATAATGCACATAAAGAGGCATTTCTCACATTGGTGTACACAGAAAATAATTTTTCTTCATTATGTCTGATGTCTCACCCATTAAACTATGGGTTTCCCAGAGGATAGCAACAAATCACCAGTCTTGGTTAATGGGTGAAAACATCAAGAATAATTATGAAAAATTACAGGGTATCCAAGAAACAATATTAATCTTTTACAGGAAAACAAATTGCATTAGAAACCAAGTGAGGTTTTTACACTTAAAATTTTTAAAAAGGCAATATAATAATTTTCCTTCTAGCAAGAAGTTCACAATGAACTAAAAGAATTAAAATACTCTTCAACTACATAAAGGTAATTGTTTCAAAGTGTGAACACCATCATAGCTTTGTAAAGAGACAAGGAAGCAACAATGACTAAGCATGTCAGAAAAAAACTCTCAAAATATGCAAGAATGTAACCAAAAATATATTATTTTTTATTAATCTTCACATTACTGGCAATGAATGTGCGTGTTCAGGAACTCAGACACAACATCTTTTCAAAGTGAGCAGGAAAAGTGCTAGTCTGAACTGGAATGCTTATTAGATTGTCTAACCAGTAGTTCATTTTTCTAGTTTGTGATAAAATTTCATCCAACTTTAAAAAAAAACAAGCAGAACAGTGCACACCACCATCGCCACCTTTGGTCTGCTCAGATTATTAAAATAAGCTTACTTGGTTAATGGGAGCCCCTTTTCATTGCCAAAGGCAGAATTTGGCCCATTGCATGCTCCAGGTCTTCAGGTCCAAAATGCTTTTGCATTTTTACATCATACTATCTTCCTTAGAGAAAATCTTTGGTTCAGTAAAAGTTCCAAATAGCGATCTCTCACAAATTAATAAGATGAAGAAGAAATAGTCATTATACACTGCTAGTCACTTAGATTGGATGCTGAACAACCAAAGAAAAGAGGTTAATAATGTATTATTCATAAATTGATGTGTTCAAAACAGTTTTCCTTCCACAGCTTGTCTGAATGCAATTCAGCTTTGTTTTTGCCAAAAGTCACAATATAAGCATTGTATCCATAAAGCAAGAGAAACCTGGCCCAAAAAGAGACTCATATAAGGCAGCAATTTCAAGTTCCTTATCACTTGCACTCCGAATCAAAAGCCAGTGACAAAGCGGATTTTATTCTTACCTCTGGGATTAGGTTTAAATATCTGTAGTTATGCAGAGTGTCTCTGTAAAATGCAGAAACACTAATAAATACATGAGCAGGCAGTAAAGATTCTAAGATATTTTCTTTCTAGTTCTTTCATTGACTGTTCAGCAAATGTTGGAAGCAACTAGCTTAGCCCTGAGAGAAAAGGAGGGAAAAACAATGTCCCTGTCATTCAACAACTCTTCCCCCTGGTTTTCTAAAAGCAACACTGATCATCTCCAACAAGTCCAGCCATATTAGATGAGGTTATTTAGATGGATGGATAATGTGAGTTATGAAGATAAGACTCTACTGGGTACAAAATTCAGGGCTTTGTAGAAATACAAAAGGAACGAAAAAGAAATATGAAGGCAAGGAAAACAAAGAGTTAAACATACCAAGTGTAAAAATCCTTGGGATGTGGTACTGTTCAGACTAAGACATTATTAGATGGGCTCTCAAAAAGCCTGGGCTTTATTCCCAGCTCTGTAAGTCTAGGGACAGGCATTACACATAAAGCAGTTTAAGTGTCAGAAACTGGTTTAAACCTGTAATAGAACAGATGTTCAGTGCATATAAACCAGTTTGAAAATGGATGGAACCAGTTTGAGATAAACCTGGTTGAATGTGGTATCAGACTTAACTGATTTGAGTCAAACCAGCTTATGCAATGTTTGTCCCCAACTCCTTGCTGGTTTAAGTTAAACCAGACACCCTCAGCATCCCGGCATGTTCTCTGGGCTGGGTGGGGCTCTCTGCTCCACAGCTGGTTGCTGGATAAACAGGGATCCCCCCCTTCCTCCTATCTCCCACAGCAGTGGACCCCAGCCCCATGGACCTTAATGTTGAGAGGTGCCTGTGTGTGCTTGTTTCCAATTTCACTGGAGCAGGCAGAAAGAAAAAAGTGACCGCTTAGGGCTTTGTGGAGTTAATCAACAGGTCAGCTGTTAAGCTGTTTAAGAAGAGTTTGAACTAATGGAAAAAGGCTATTGTTTTGTTGATGAGGTGATAAGCACTGTGATCAGCCCCCCTGCTGGCTTGCTCCCCTGTCAGTTTGCTGCAGACAGTATACAGAAGCAAGGAGAGGGAGATTGAAAAGCTACGTATCACCAACAGGTGTATGCACTGCACCCCCCACCCCCTTGCCTCAGAGTGCTAGCAGGAGGTTGAGGGCTGGCAACACTCCTGTCCCTTGAGCAGCCAGTGGGGAAAAGCCTGGAATGGTGCAGGCAGGCCTCCCTAATGAGAGTCCTGTCAGGGCCTGGCCATGCTCAGTTCCCTCCAGAAGGGAAGGGAGGGCTGCTCTAGTGCCCCCCAAGCTTCTACCCTGAGCCACTGTAGGCATGTGCCTGAAATTTTCTCAGTCCAGAGAGAATATTTGTCCAGTTACAAAACCAATTCAGCGTAGCCAGGTTAGACTAACCTGCAAAGATTAAATCAATTCAGACTCACGTTTTTTGAATGTCTGTCCCTAGCTTAAGTGACCAGTGATCTGACCTCGGGTATGTCAGGGTCCGTTCCTCAATCTGTTCCACCTTCATTTGCCTGTCTTGCCTTGCTATGTTGTAAGCTATTCAGTACAATGATCATTAACTCTCTAGTTTTCTTTTTTTCTTTCTTTCTTCTTTTATTTTAAACAGAAGGACACTCAAAAAAAAGTTAACGCAAATCAAGTATGGTCTAGGAAGTCAACAAGCACAAGATAAAATGTTAATAATCACCCCCAACACAGTGAGATGCTCTCATTCAGGAAGGAAGTAGCCTTGTATCCAAGTGCAGACCTTTAGTTGATACCTTTTAACTTTTTTGAATGACTGTGTAGTAATGACTGTGTACATTTGTACAGTGCCCAGCACAATGGACCCAACATATTTTGGCCTTCTAAGCAGAATACTCAATTATTTTTTGTATATCCCTGAATATACTTAATTACCTATCACAAATTCAAAATGCTAATTTACCTATCACAAAGTCAAAATGCTACTGTAAGTATTGAAAGAATCTTTATTAGACAAAGCTCCTTAACCTAAAACTTCCAGTTCTGCAAAACAAATCAAATGTTATTATAGCCTAATTCCAGACCCAGCAAACTAGCTGCAACACCCCAAATCCACAACAATGATCTGCACCATTTCCTCTGAAAAGTTCTGTGCTAGTAGCAAACCTGCTATTCAATGACTTTTCATGGACAAATTAATCTTCCCCATATTATTTATCTCAGCCAGGATAATGTTTGATCTAATTCTAACAGATTTTCATTTCAGAACCAATTGTAGAACGCAGCAGGGTGCTATATACAACTTTAATGAGAGTGCCTTTTCCAAGACTGCCAATATGCACTAGCTTAGATTTTCACCATTTTTGTTTGGGGGTGGGAATTGAAGAAGAGAGGTTAGTTGAGCAAAAGAAGAATTTAAAAAGAAATGACACCTCTTTCCTGCTAATCACACTGATATGACTATATATGAAATCTGACTTAACCACTCATGGCATTTCTATTTACCTTTAGAAATGTCTAGGCAAACTATGTTCTGCTTTTATAGATACTTTTAACTGTATCCAGCATCTTGCAGCAATTAATGCAGAGCAAGAGAGCAGCTCTGTAAACCTTCTGACAGCCATTTAATGGGAGAGGTGGAAAGTGGTGGACATGTCCTGGCAGCGTGCTTAATGGATACACAAACACCCACAGTCATCAGCCTGAAGTGATACTGGCAGAAAATTAACTTAGAGCTACAAAGCTCATTTGCTGAGGAGACCCACAGCAATCTGGACAATATGAGACACTGTAATGGGTGGAAGAGGGAAAATGGGAAGATGCATCTCTTGCATTCTTTTTCACAGAGATGGCAGCCTTTAATTTCACAAGTCACTTTATTTAGCCTTGTTGCTTCAGTGCACAAGCTAGCAGTTGCCTCTGCTTTGCAAAGCAAATGTTATTGTATGGATCTGTAAGCTCCCTGGACAGACCATGCCAAAGACTTGTTTGAGTTAAAAGGAGATTTTCATGTTAATAACATTGCCACCATGCCGCATTTTCTTCAGATACTCTTGGACGTGGCTGTACTATAAATGATGTTTCCTTGTAACTTATGACCAAATTCCAAATTTAAATTTCAATCACTGACATCTAGATTGCACAATTACTGACAGAAAAGCAAACCAGTGCATTGACTTTCGACTATAGCTATTTATGTAGAAAAACAGTCCAATCAATTAAAACAAAGTCTTAATGGAAACTATCAGACTTGAACAAAAAAAAACCCTTGCCATATGAATCCCTCTTAGATTGTTAAACAAAATATAATTTTTAATTTTAATATCAATCAATGTTGGTCCTTGATTGGGATCCTACTGTATGTATATGGGCTGTCTTGTAAGAAAAGCTCTGTATTCCAAACAGGGAAAGATAGTTAGCTGCACTGATCTGAAGTTGTGCAGAATAAAGATGCATTGTATAGACTAACTAAATCAGAGATGCATAAGCTTATGCATCTCTTATTTAGTCAGTCTGTAAATTGCATCTCTACCCTGTCTTCTGTCTGTATTCTGAAGACATTGTAAAAAAGCAGGAGTCAAATACAAAAGAATCTGGGAATGTTACAGTGTGCCTCAGAAAGTATACTTAATTCACAAGATCAAAGTTGATTGTAGCATTTTAATGGGGATTAACCATGTGTATAGGGTTTAAATTAAAACAGTTACATCTATACTGTTGCTGTGTAATCTGTGTGTAAAGGAGAGATCTACTACCCAGGGCACTATAGATTAAGGTCACTCTGATTGCAGAGTAATAAAATCCCAAATAAATGAATTCTTAAATCAAGGAAATGAAATTGAGTTGCATCTATCTGTTTCGTGGGATGAGACACTTCTTTACACACAAAACCTGTTTTCCTGAAGTGATCTGGAAAGGCACTACTCTCCCTCTCCTTCACATCTTACTTTAAAATCCATTTGTGTCCAAAGATCTATCCTAAACCATTCTGCAAGACAGACTGGTTAATGGGTTCCCAGACTGTATATTTTTTGGTTTTAAATTGAGTATAAATAAATAGTTTACATATCTGGTTACACCCTTTCCCTCTTATTTTCTGCATGTCACTTCTTAGACAAGGCCCTATATGCTACAATAAAAGGACCATTAAGTAATTATAATCATGGTGATAAATCATATTGTGAGATAACACTTGAGAAACCTGGAATGGGAAACCATGTGCAGTAACAAAGAACATGCTGACACTAGACCAGCAACATGCTCCAGCTGGGACACCACTCCTTGCACCCCCCTCCCCTCCCCCCCATCTGTGCTTGCTGAGACACTAGACCCAGAAAAATGGCAGGGAGGCTGTTCAGTGGCATCTCTTTGGCTGCTCTTTCATCTCAAGGGGACTTAAAAACAGCCACATAGGGACTTCACCAAGTGGTTTCACTGGTTTACTTCTGAGTTGGGGGTAAATATTGGGGTGAAGCACACTGCTGCTGCCTTGATGCAGACACACCAAAGCAGATTTTAAATTTGATCATGATTGAACAAATAATTGTATGAGTGAGAAAAAGGTTTTGCATGCTGTAATGATAGTAGTCACCAACAGTGATTACTTTAATGACTTAGATTTGTTTTCACCCTTTATATAAACCCAGTTTCATGTTGTTCTAACTTAAAAAAAAAAATCAATCACATTTGAAGTAAGGGCTTACTTGTCTCTTTCTTACCATCCTTGGTCTCTCAAAGTGATTTTATATGTTTTAAATTAGAGTAATCCCATTGACTGATTACAATATGCATGAATCAAAAAAGAAACACCTCCAAAATTTCAGAGTGTGAAAACATGCATGACTTTTGGAAACTATATATAGAAAGGAATTCGATACAATTTACAAACTGACATATATCCCCCTGCCCACCCACCCCTTTTCAAAAGCCTAATAAATGAAATGCGTCAGACTAGATTTCTGTTTTCTGGCTCCAACCCTACAGTCACTTCTACATGCACTGTAAGCACATAAAAATTAAGTTAAACTTGCATTACTCTTTCCATTTACTCTCTCAAATTCTTGCCTTAATGCCACTGTGCATTATCAAATAAATAACACAGAATACAGGATGTGCTGTGCAGTTGCACTTCTAAAAAGGACCATTTTTAACTGTTATTTTTAGGCTTGAGTTCCACAGTCTTAAGCTGTTTTAATACAATGTTCATTCAAAAGGAATATTACATTTTAAATATTAACAAACTTCATCATCTCTATTACTAATAAGCATAACAAACATTTTAAAATAAAAAATCCTACTCTTTCAACTAAGCCTCCCCCCCTTTTAGTTTTATCAGAACAAAAGTAAACCAAATACTTTTTTGTACAGAATGCAAAACTAGCCTGCTGAACTCCGCCACAGGATAGCATTGAGGCCAAAAGCTTAGGAAGATTAAAAAGGATAAGAACACCCATAGTTTTACTAACCAAGATAAAAAATATAAAATCGTAAAACAAGAAAGAACTATCCTTATATACAAGTTATTCCATATTTTCCATTTGTCTTTTCTTCCCTGCATAGCCCCACACATTCCAGCCAGGAGAGTACACACCAGACGCTCCCTATGCCTGAAGAAGGTGCTTGTGCCTGAAAGCTCATAAAGAACAATTTCTCCAACTATTTAGTTGGTCTAATAAAATATATCACATTTACCCAAAGAACCTTGGCCACCTTCCATGAAGGCATTTGATACTTGCCACCACTGAAGATGAGATACTGGATATGATGGACCACCAGTCTGATTTGGTATTGCAAACCATCTATTTCATTATTTGCTTCATCTACTGTTTGGAATTCTCTAGGTTAAAACAAATGACTTTTACTGAAACCAGTTTTCCTTATTAGTTTATAAAATTGTTATCAGTTTTACCTCCAAGTTTCCAAAATACACTGCTTAGAATACAAACATATCACAGGCATTTCTAAACCTTATTACCCTCATAGATTCATAGATGCTTGGGTCGGAAGGGACTTCAACAGATCATCAAGCCCGACCCCCTGCCCAGGCAGGAAAGAGTGCTGGGGTCAGATGACCCCAGCCAGATGCCTATCCAGTCTTCTCTTAAAGATCTCCAAGGTAGGGGACAGCACCACCTCCCTTGGAAGCCCATTCCAGATTTTGGCCACCCTTACCAAGAAGTTTTTCTTGATATCTAGCCTAAATCTGCTCTCTGTCAGTTTGTGACCATTGTTCCTTGTTACCCCAAAAGGCGCCCTGGTAAACAAGAGCATCTCCGATCCCTTGTTACGTTCCCCTAATGAATTTGTAGGCGGCCACAAGATCACATTTGTGCTGTAAACACTTCAGGGTAGCATTGTTGGTGTTAAAACAATGCTTTTTTGGCATGTAAAGAGTTCATAGAAACTTTTTGACTGGATCTCCATTTGCTTTTGGAAATTCTAAATTTTAGGACAAATTTAGGTCAGCAATGTGTATTTAAAATGTAATCAAGTTATTAAATTTCTTCCCACCCACAGCCACTGTCTAGGCAGGTCTAACTTAATTCAGAAAGCTGGCTTTGCATTGTACAGCATACTCCCCATTAACTTATAAATGTTTTTTTTCTATATACTCAGTTTCTTTCTTTAAAGAAAATGTTTCCCCATAATGCGACAGAAAGGTAGCTTAGTGTATTAATGACTGGAACAGTGAGTTGGCCATCCAGCACTACAGCAATTAGGTCAATGCTTGTAATTGTAAGAGATGACTTGATGCAGGGGGCTCCCTAGATAGAGAAGACTACAGTAAGCACTGAAGAACAGCTGCTGAAGAGAGACCTCTCAATGCAGTCTCTCTCAAACTGTAGTCTGTAGAGGTGGCTAGTGACAGGGTGCTAGCTCCTCCCTGGTTCCAGCTCCACTCTAGATGCTCAAGCACTGTACCAACAAAAAGCATTTATACATTTTTAGGAGGAGTGAGAAATAAGCCAAGAAACCTAACTACCTCCCATAAAGGTTTTCCTGTGTATGAGATGGAGAGGAAACAGATCACAGCCTAAGAGAATGGAATTGTCAGATACCAGGAAGATGGGAGCTGATAGGAAGCTCTCTGGGGCAAGAAAGCTGGATAATACTTCCAGTGGAAAGCAAGATCAGGTGCAAGAGCTGGACAGATAAGTAGGGAGACAAAATGAACAATTAGGAATCATATAGCTTACTTTTTAAAAAAGGACACTACACAACACATTTAAAACAGTTCCAATGCTCACTTCCTTAATATTGACACCCATTGCCATTGAAACAAGGGATGTTGCAAGATCAAGTGGGAGAGACCTCCATACGCCCCTTTCCAATAAGAAGTGGCAAAGCACAGCGAGTGCCTGAGGGCACCTGATCTCAGAAAAAGTGCAGACAACATTTTCATATATTTAAACGAATTCAAAAGCAAGCCATTAGAGCAGTGGCTCTCAACATTTTTAGACACAAGGCACCCCTTGTCAGACTTGAGGCACCCTCTCCATAACTTCTGTGAATTGAGCGGTACCCCATTTCAAAAGCTAATTTATTTATTACAGTTTTTACCTCCTTGCAGAGGGGCCAGGCAGTGGGGAAATGGCATGCAGGGAGAGCTAGAGCTTGCCCCTATATGCTTATCCTCACACCTGGAGCCTGAGCCTTCCCTTATCTGCTTATCTCCTCACACTTCATGTGGCACCCTTCAAAGGCTCTCATGGAACGCCAGGGTGCTCCAACAAGTTGGAGTTGAGAATCACGTGCATTACAGTCATGTGCCTTTAGTTTAAAAGTTACACTGGAGTAAGCAGAGTCTGACAAAGCTGAACAGATTTTGCCAAAATGTATATTTGACTTCTGTGTTTTCTTTTTCATACAGACAAATCCTAAAGTGAAGGAGAATGAGAGGAACATATCCCTTTCAGTAATCACCTGACCCAGCCACTTTGAAACGCATTAAAGGGAAAGGCAGAATTGACTTACCATTTTCATCTATTCTATCCTGGTATTCTAGAAAGCACTGGTGAAAAATGAAGGCTCTGTTCTTTTTCTGCATCCCTGTCCACTCCTTTTCCTACCAAAACAAAGTTTGCTTTCTGGGGTCAGAGAAGACTGATTTTGAAGCATCTCAAAAGGATGTTCATAGAATGAATACGCTTAAACCAGATTTAGATAAGGGGGGGGGGGAGGGGGAAGAGAGCAGGACAGCAATTGCTGGAAATCAGCAGACTGATCAAATTGAACAAGAAAACTGGTCTGCTTGGTAAAAGTGCACTTCTTGGTGCTAAGCAGAGGTACCAGGGTGGACTGCCAGATACAACAAATAGGATTTTTTTTGAAGAGTCATCCCCACTCCCTTTATCTGTACTATTAACATTACTATCTGTACCATTAACATTAATGCATTACATATGCAGTAGACACACAACATTCACAGATAGTAAAAAGAAAATGAAAACAAAAGAATAAAAGTATGTCCTTGAAACCCCAAAAGTTTCCTGTAAAAAGGCACAAGTAAGCAAGTATAAGTAAGAGGCATGGTTATTTGTCTGGAAGACAGTTAGAAGCAAGAGGGCTTCTGAAATGCTGTGTAGGGCAAGATAATCTGGGGGACATACCATATGGTCTTTCAAAGAAATGGTTGTTTTTAAAATAAAATCATTAACATATACAATACCACCACTAAACTGTCAGCTGGCATCCATCCAACTCAAAGGGGATAACACTAAGGGAAATCCCTTACTATGAACTCAGCTTCCAAGGAGGTCACATAACTTTTCAGATCTTTCCTGCTGGATACGAAATGAGAACTGCAAAGGCATGGGATTTTATTTTGTTCCTCTGGTTTCTATTTCTTCAAGAGGGGACACAAAAAGTCCAAAATGTTTATTTTGAATGCTTTAGCTTGAAGCCCTGTATCCACAAAGTGAAGAGACAGTCTGCTCAAGTGCTTTCAGAAAAAGGAGCACTAGTTTAGTGGAACTAAGCAGATCAAGATTTCAGACTTTATTTTAAAAACACTAGGAATGCGTGGCTCACTGGGCACACTAATGACAAGCTTCAAATACCAGCTGAAGTAGCTCTGTAATGGAAAGGCAGCCTGACTGACTGAATGCCAAACAGGACACAGAGTTTATTTGTCATTTCTCATATTTGCTTGTTCACAGAACCCACAAACGAAGTGTCTACTTTTGGTCCTCTGAATAACTAATCATTCACTTCTTTGCATAGAGGTTGTAAGAGTTATGTAATGTAGAGTGCTAATCATTTAACTTATTTAGATGCTTTTGAAAATGTTACCCCTGGGTCTTTGAAGATGAGCTCCTACCTAGTAAAGTATAAATATGAAAGCAAAGCATTTCCTCTGACCTAAAAGTTAAAAATTTGCTAGATTTCCCTGTACTTTCTGCACCAGGGTGACAGTTATCCTCCATTTCTCTGCAATTTTCATGACCTTATCTTTGAATCATGGCAACAGTTCTTTCAGCTGACATGGGCTCTGAAGGAGTTCACCAAACAAACACTGCCAGTGACAAAGTGCTTTCTTAATTTTGGTCTGAACATGGAATTCCCAGACAGGCATGGGACCAAACTCCTTGCAACACACCAATGTGAAGGATAACCAAGGAGCATGGAAAAACTGTGTCAACAGGGTATAGGATTAGGAATCAAGAAACAGAAGGTCCTTGACAGATTCCCTGCACTCAGACCTTTGAAGGGACATTGGGCAACCCAGCATGGGGGAGTAATTCCCCGATCTCATGCTTCACCTGTACCAACATGTTCAAAAGGCATACATACAGCTGGTTTGTACTCAGACCCACAGAACTCAAAACTGGAGAGAATCACCCTGATCTCAGGTTCCCACACCAGCGTATTTGCGTCACATGTGCAAAATTAAAGCATGATACAAACCAGCTACAAAGATGGTCCACATATAATGTGGACCATCTTTGTAGCTGGTTTGCATTTTATTGTGCCCTGAATTGCTGGCACATGACTTACTTGATCAATGTAAAGTCTGTGAGGGGCCTTATATTATTTCAATTGCAGCACAGATCAA
Source organism: Alligator mississippiensis (assembly GCF_030867095.1). Lineage (NCBI taxonomy): Eukaryota > Metazoa > Chordata > Crocodylia > Alligatoridae > Alligator > Alligator mississippiensis. The sequence continues at coordinate 170,851,867 of NC_081824.1, read as the reverse complement.
AATGTGTTAGTCACTTCCCACACAAAGGTGGCATATTCCTAGCTTTGAAGAGCATACCTTCTAAAAACCAGAGATAGATAGGTTGGAGGACAAGATAAAGCATACAGGGCACCTATATGCATGCAGAGAGGCTGCTCTGATGTGTTGTAATTATAGTGTGTCAGAGCAGACTCAATTAATTGAGTCTGCTGAAGCACGGTAATTACTGCACCCCTGCCAACTCCAGCATCATGTGTAGCAGCATCCCCGTGCTGAAAAATGGCGGCTGGGGAATTTTAGTTAGTGCTCCTGGCGCCATTTTTCAGCACTGGGATGCTACTACATGTGACACTCTGGGCGTTTTAATTAGAGCAACTCTTGGAGTCGCTCTAATTAAAGCCCCCCCCCATCTATAAACGCCCAGAGTGTCTGCTGCTGATTAGAATTTTGCTTAAAATAATTAACTACGTATTAGAACTAATATCAACACCAAAGGGATGGTATTGCATCCATTTTCCTCTACTTAAGCATCTCACTTTACAGAATCAGTGATTTATTGGAATCTAAATCTTAAACCATTTCTAGGCTTACAAGTTGTTTTTTTTGTTTTGTTTTGTTTTTAACTCCTGGCTGTTAGAATCTAATCAACTTCAGATCGCACTGCAGCACATGAGTATGTTTGCTATACACCTGGGCTCCTTTGTAGCTTACTGGGTGCATCTACACATTCAGTTAAGGTGGAACAATAAACTCCAGTACAGTTTGTGCTGGAGTCAACTGCTCATGGGTGCAATGTCTACACGTGTGCCTGGGATGGCAGCACTTTAAGCTGCAGAAGAGCAGCCCCAAGGCGGGGGAGGGGGGCGCGGTTCAGCCGTGGGCTTCAACATAGGGTGGTGGAGGGGCTGGCAGGGGCACGAGGGTTCTAAAGTGCGGGGCTAAGTGGCAGGTAGCCCTCGCACATTAGCACCCACCTGCCCCAGCCAGCCCCTATCAGCATCTACATGTGCATTTCAGTGCACATAAGTACTCCACTATAAGATATAGTACCGTCCCTGACAGTACTATATCTTATGGCACAGTTAATTAATTTACTACTCCTTAATACAAGCACATATGTAGATGGCAATGCTTTACTGAGGAGCGAATTAGTTTACTCTGCAGTAAAGCGCATATGTAGATGCAACCCCTGTTTAGCATTTGTTGTTCTTAATAAATTTACAATAATAAATGAGTAAAATACTTTGAGCTACCAAAACCATGTGGAATTTCTTGACCAGACTCCACATGAGCTTTTTACTTTCCTGCTGCCTATTAGAATCTCCTATTACTGGACTCCAAAGTGTGCTGCCCAATGCAACTCTAATAAGCAGCAGACGCTGTACAGAGATGATAAAAGGCTCAGATCTTACAAGTTTTTTTTTGTTTTGTTTTTTACAGACAGACTGCTTCAAAAACAGAATCATATTCTGTTCATTAAAACAGCAACTTGGGGAAAACCTTAAACATACTTCTAGCCTATTCTTGTGATCCAATCATTCTTTTTTATTCAAACCTATTTTTAGATTTTTCACTTCTTCTTGTCAATATTTTTGCACTGAAAGAATCTGGTAATGCAGAGACCCTATTCACTAAAACATTACAGGGACTGACCCACTTAGAGGCTCGCCTTAAAAAACAAACAAACAAAAGTTACCCATAAGAGAATTACAACAACAACATTAACCTCAATGATCTTTCATAATTAAATTTTGCTGGTAGAACTCAGCACAGAATTAAAATCCTTTAATGTTTCCCTCAGGTCCTGCACCATTTTTTTGGTTATAAAACTTTTAATTGTACAACTTGTACAGAAATCGCAACCATTTTGCATAATGCCACAATGACATGGTGCCACTGTTGTATGTTGGGCTCTCTTCTGCATAGGCCCACATTGACAGTCTTCTAACTTTTGCTCCTAGAAACTTCTGTATCTTTTAGATTGGGAGAAGTCATTCCCAATGGCCTGTAGCATCTTATAAATCAGGACAAAACAATCCATATAGCCCAAGGCAATTTTGAGACTATATATACTCAAAATAATCCCTTAATCCTTTCTGCGGCCACTATCCTTGCTGTGGAGACTAATTTAGGCTCTTGGGCAGATGAATACATTCAGGAAAAAGATAAGAAATTAAAATGTGCTTCAATCTCTTCTTTTTTACGGAAGATGTATTAAATCTCAGCTAAACCAATAATTTAGTAAACTAAAACCCCAAGGGTTATTCTTGAGTGCAGGTTTTTCTGCAGCAAGGCAATGCTGACCAGTGAGCAACCAACCTGGCCAACTAATGCACTAATTCCAAGGAATGTATAGTTGTTCTTTTTTGGTAGCATACTGGATCTGCTCCTACAGATATGAGATATTTGTATTAAAAGGTATGAAACTGTCTGCGTATCATGATCCAAATTTTGGGCTTCATTATTTGTGGGACAATAATACAGCTTGAATTCCAAAATATAGTGCTTCGCTGGAAACCTCCATGCAAGTAGATCATACCTTTATTTTTCCAAAAAGAGATCAACTTACAAATTGTTGGGCTCTCTCTTCATGGATTTTTATTCCATTTGGGTATAATTTAAGTTCTATTCTCAATGCAATTAAATTCCTTTAATGGAAAAAAGCAAACTTGCTAAACTTCTACAGGGTTTTTTGGTTTTGAACTTTAGTAATCTAAGCACCATTTACCACCAGATCAGCTGTGTTAGTAAGGATAACCCCAACTTGGAAATTCATAAAGACTTTCCTAGATCGTGACACACATTAGGCTGGTTTGCTAAGTAGAAAAAAGAGGATATTACAATTGTATGGATGAGAGAGAATTCCCCCTCCCAACATCTAATAATGTTTGTTTCCACAATAGGCAACCGTTTGTGTGACTCTTCTAGTCTAGGAACCATAAAACTTAAAACACAGAAGAGCCCTTACAATAAATTAAACATACTAATAAACATTTCCTCACAGTTTCTTTTATTTGTCTATTTCAGATTTTGAAAGCCTTCTGTCACTAGTTAATTGTTACTGTTTTGTATTCATACAGACACGTATGCTAGATATTTTTATTAGTTCTAGTTAATTTACTACAAAATCACAGACCTGTTCAACTGCCATTATCAAACTAATGAGAGTTCTCTACAGGACCCTTCTATAAACACAGCAAGCATCTGTATCATGATTTTCATATGGTTTGCTAGACCCTTCTGTAAACAACACTCCTCAAAGCCTTTTCCCTATATTCCTTCTGTGCTTATCATTGTAACCGTATCTAATTTTGGCAAGCAGTGATTTCACCAAGGCAGGTTACATTTTCCCCAGGATCTGCTTATTTTTCGCCACAGTGCTTTCTCTTCCTCAAAACATTCCTTCTCATTTTTCTGACCTGTTCTGCAAGCATGAAAGAAATCTGTGTTCTCAACTATTTTGATATGCATTTGGCATCGGCATCAGTGCAACTTACCTGATCATATATATGTTGTCTTGGTCACTTCCCCTGCCCCAGGAGAACTTGTTGCAACTTACAGCACAAAAATCAAACAGCTATATTTCTTTCTTTCGTTTTTTTTTTTTAAAGGTTAAAATCAAACCACAACAAAAATATCCTTCATATCAACCTTTCCCCACTAAAATTACACTGCAGCCCAAGATAGGCAATATTTTTACCACTGTGCAGGTGTGAACATTGTCCTGTAACCTTGCATAAGTAATACTGAAAATTCAGTAAGGCTGGAAATGGAAGATAAATTTGAGATATATGATTTATAGATCTGATGATTTCTGGAGCATCACAGCTACAACAAAAACTCTAACCCCACTTAAACATATACACAGGAACTGTTTTTGGCTCCCCAACACTTCCATCTCCTCTCTATCCCCTCTCCCCTGGTGCTTATTGTATTAGTTATAATTTAATTTTTTGCTTGAGCCTTTTAAAGTTGGCCTCATGATACTAAGCAAGTCTCATAAAAAGGGGAAGTATACAAGAAAATCGTTAACAAATTTATTATATATTTAACAATCTGTTTTAGAAGTGGAAGACAGGATATGACAGAAACATGTTATCAGCATTCATTTGGTAAGACCCATATAAACTTCCTTGTGGCTTGCCCACTCATAAGTAACACAATCAACCCCTTTGAGTGTAAAATATTATTAATATCAGAAACATATGTTTTACTCTTGCTCTACATAGAAATATGCATTTTTATTTAAAAATGAAGGTTAAAGGACAAGCAAATAAGTAGACTTCCTAGAAAGCTTATATATTGTCAAAATGTACATACCTGTGCATTACACTCCACTGTCTGCTGGAATGTGAGAGGACAGGACCTAAGTTTCAAACCTAATTCAGAACAGAGGGCGTTTTATACATGTGCTTGGGGATGAGGAGGCGGGGGGGAGGAGAAGGGCAAGTGGCTTTAATTAGAGTGGCTGTAAGAGCCACTCTAATTAAAGCACCGGGGGTGCCTCACATATTGGCATCCCCACGCTGAAAAATGGCAGAGGGGGTGCTTTAACTAAAGCTTGTTGAACGCGCTTTACTTAAAGTGCTCCCACTGCCATTTTTCAGTGTGGGGATGCTAATACATGTGACACTGGAGTCTGCTAGAATGTGGTAATTAGGTTGGGAGTCAATTCATTGAGCATGCCCCTACTTGCTGTAAATACAGTACAAAGCCCACTCAATTGCTGCCAACGGAACACAAATCGACAAGCAGCACTTGTCCAGCACTCTTGGGAACCCAGAAACAGGGGCACCCCCTCTATCCATCCAGCCACCCCTCCCCATCCCAAACCAGCTTGAGATGTCCCAAAGCCAACAGAACGCAATCGACAAGCAGCTCAGGGGAAAAGGCTATTTAAAAACGGTGGAGACCTCGGACAACCCCAGAATACCCAGCTCTCCAAGAACTCAGAAGCAGGGGGTAAGGTACTCCCCACAACAGCTACAGCATCCCCAGATCACCCAGTTCTTGGGTACACAGAAGCAGGGGTCAAATCAGTACTCTTCTCACTGAACCCTCCCCACCATGTACACATGGACATTATACACACGGACATTATACACACACCTGGGAGACCCCATTCAGGGTACCACCACACAGATTTTGGTAAAGTGAAAGAATGATCTTTGAACTCATTCGGTCTTTGCTGAACTCAAATGTTAGTAAGAAGGAGCATCAGAAAGCTGTAATTGTGAGCAATTCTCATATTTCTCTTCCTTGGCATCCATTTAATTGGGCTCTTCCCTCCCCTGCTTTGGAAATACTGGGGAAACTGAGGTATTGCCACTGGGAGGCATGCTGGGTTGGGCATCCACTACCACCCCGAGGCAGCAGTCTGATAGCACTGCAATGCCTAAACAGTGATTACTTTACTTATACGTTTGGCAGTGTACATGAGAACATCTCTAAAGCAGGACAACTGCCAACCAGCTCACAATCAGTGAATTCCTGGAATGCTTCAAGTGTTATGGGCTGAGACATCAAATAGGAATCCATAGTGTCAAAAGAATTTAGACCTGCTGTGGTCTTTAAGTTCTTTGCAACAGACAAATTTCTCTTATTTTTCTGCCGTCAGGAAAGTGAAAGCTGAGAGCTGGCATTTTGCAAGGGGCACCTCTTGTCTAAAACTGTTGAGAACCACTGCCTCTATGCTTTCCATGAAGAGTTTAAAAAAAAACAGAGGGAAACCTGAACACTGTCTACACTAGTTCTTCCACTGCTGCTGCTACAGACAGGACTAACTGGAAAAGCAGCAAGGATGGAAATAGTGTAACACAAAATTACAAGGTAGACATGACATCTAACATTTAACTGACTTTACAACAAAGGATTAATGGCTGGTGGGAAAAAGTAAGAGAATATTCAACAGAACAAATATATTTTAATTAGCATGTTTAAAAAGAATTCAGTATTGGCTGCGATTCAAATTTGAAGCTGGGTTCCATGGGAAGAGACTGCTAGATGCAAGAAAAATTGTACGTGCATTTCCTACTACATATCTGCTTGAAATTCTGAAATGTATTATAAATATCCTCTCTCATGTTAGCACTCACTGTCATGGAAATGTATTTGCACTGTGCATAATATAAAATTAAAATTCAAGTGAAGGCGGCAGACACTGAACTACAGGCTATTGTTAGCCCCTCAAATATTCATTAACAGTGCAAAACATGATAATAAACTGAGCGAGAGAGCAGAGAATTCCTGAAAGGTAGTAGGACAATTAAGATTAACCTGTATCATACTGCATAAGAAGTCAGATATAAGAGAGTGCCTTGCTCTGGTATCAGATTTCTAGGTACAAAAAAGAAAGGAAGAACTTAAATGAAGTCTGAAAGGTCACTGCACATTATGGGAGCATGACAAGGGCCTTCAAGCATGGAAACTTGTTTCAGCAGGTTGCTACAAAACCAAAATATGTGCAGCAGAGGTTTAAGTGTGCTATATAGTCTCACCTGTTTCTACAATTTGAAGGCTATTTAAATTGCAGATGGTGGGTTGGGAGATAAACACTGTTTTCATTAGATATATGACTGTGTTTTGGGAAGGTTACTGCTCCACAGAGAGACTATGAAAGACCACTTATAACAAATACTATTGCATACAAGATAAAGCAGTATCCCTTAAACGAGTCTCAACCATGTTGACTCAAAGCAAATCTCCAAATCCCCATGCATAGCCACCTCCTTCCACCCCATGCATGGACCTACAGCCTATTTCCCGCCTGGTCCTCTTACCAGACATGTAGCAGACATGAAACTAGCTGTGTGCGCTCTAGCTCCATGACAGAAGATGCATAACTAGCTATGTCTGTACAGCACTGATACTGTGCCAGTTATTTCCACAATTAGCTCGCTTGCAACACTGCACAAAAGCAGCTCTGCTGCTTTGTGTTCAAGAGGTAGCACATGCAGAGCAGCCTGGTATCACTGCATGACTGCCAGGCACTTAAGACCATTTGGGGTTTAGGCACTGATCAACCCCTCCACCCCAATATCCATCTGTAGAGCACACTTCTGTTTCACTGACTGAAACCCACTGTCCTATACAATCTCTGCCATTTTAAATGGTGTGTACTTCAGCAAATATTTGCCTCATGGCACTGTATTACCAAGTCAAATCATTCAGCCCAGCAGAGCAGTAAGAATGATCAGACGAGAAGGATATTTGCTGGATACTCTGCTTTGGAGAGTACAGATACAGCTATACCCTAATACCAAACACATAACTGCACCACATCATTACTGTCATAATGACATAATGAACAAGTAATAGAAACACTGAATTGTAATATTTGACTGAAGCAATCAATAGTGGTCTATTTCAAACAGCTGATCACCTTTCTGCTAACAACAAATGGAGCAGTTAAGATAAATGGCAGCAATACTGAAGTCTTCTATAAAACTTCAATGGTAGGCTTTGCAGCATTTAAAAGGCAAGTATCCCCATTTTACAGAACTCTGGGCAAATAGCGCTTCATTATCTGCCCAAGGCCAGAGTACTGCAAGGGCACATGTGGAACAAAACCCAGATCTTCTGATTGCCTACCTCGTGTCCCACCCACTGGGCCAGAGTTCCTCCAGTAAGACACACCAGAAGAGTCAAACTAGTTAGTCTGTGGAGTCTAAATGGACCACAAAGCCTTGCATATAGAAAGACATGAGAATGTGTGCTTGTCCACCCACCTAGTTACAAAAGCATTCAAAATGCTACGCTGATTGGCATAGGACATAATTCTGAAATAATTATAGATACGTATACTTGAACTGCATTCAATCTAATCACTCAGTGGTTCTGTATTTAAAATATGCTGCCCAATCCAAAACATTACAAAGCAAATGGTATGGGCAGTCCCACAGGCAAGGACAAAATGGGAATAGCAGTGTGAATTGCTTTCAACTTGCTGTGTAGACCAGCAGGCCTTCTCTCAATTACAAAGATACCTGCTCTCCTTGTAAAGGGGGTGTGAGGGAAAGGGGAGGCTATTTCTTCCAGTCAATTTAATCATTAACTTTTCCAAAGATATGGCAAAGCATCAGTACAGTAGGTAAACATAGTGGGCACAGCCCTTAACTGACAGTTACTTGGTTACCCTGCCATTCATGGCTGCAAAAAGAGCCTTCTGATCATATCAGCCAAACACCAGGAGATCCATAAGGATATGTGCATACTAACTGAAGGCAGGCAGACGAGCCCAGTAGTAAAAGAGTTACCCTGGGACTCGAGAAACTCCTGAGCTCTGCCACTGCCATCCTGTGCAACCTTGAGCAAATCGCTTAGTCTACCTTTTAGGGATCCAGGCAGAAAGAAGGCTTTATAACCAGTTCCACCAAATTATTTGTAATATGCAATTCCTTAAACATCCTCCACACCAAAATTATCTTATGCAGTCTGATGGACAGGAAACAAATTAAATGAACATGGCTTCTGCCAGAAAGAATTTTTAGATATTTTGAGAGGGATGAAGAGAGTTCAAACTAGTCTTATGGTAGCTGCACTCTTCAGAAGAGAATCTTACTATTTTGTCAGCCAAAACACTGAATATGGCAAGAAACGTGCATGTGCATGCATACTCACGCGCACATTTAGGACAGGGGTGGGCAAAATACGGCCCACAGGGCCCCTAAAAAATTTAGAAAATGCATATTTATCTGCTCCTGGCTGCCTGTCAAAGATGACAGGAGCCAGGGGCAATAGGACCCAGGAAGAGCAGACAGGACTCACCAGCAAGGCCAGCCCCATCCACAGCCTCTTCCCACCCTGCCCCTCCTCCCCAAACCAGAAATCTCTGCCTGCTGCAGCTTTCACTGCTTCCCTGCACACTGCTGGCTGCTCTAGTACCACATGGCCCCTGGCTACATCACCAGACTACGGGAGCATGGGGCTGCTGCCAGTGCCAAAAATGTTTGGCTAGTTTCACAATACATTAAATAGTTTTACACAATTGCATTTAATAATTTAATTGAGGGTGTTTTTTCATATGGTTGATCAAATGTTCAAGAGCTAAAGAAAATTCAAGTATTGCTGGTTGGTACCTGCACACCATGTATTAAGAGAAGAATGTTTTACTAGCAAGCTAGCTAAAACCCCACAGCTGGTTCAAACAATGTAGACATTTTATTGAAAATAAAGTTCACTTTTATGCTGAGACTTGCATCTGGGTGCTTAAATGCCAAACACGAAAAATATAACTTGTATACTTTAGAAAAAATGAATGGCTTATGTTCAACACATCACAATTAGTTGTGCTCAAAGCAATTCAAGAATCAAGATTTTATATGGCAAGCTTCCATTTAATTTCAGGTGTGTCATGGAAGTGGTCAATGCTTTGGCAATTCAGCTTTTTTTTTTTTTTTTTTTTGCAGCCAAACCACTGACTTCTTTTCTAATATCCTGTGACTTAAAGGCACATTTCAAGCTCATGACTTGATCCTTGAAGTTACTCTGAATGGGTTTAGTGCTCTTCTACTACAGTTAGCTACTACATTCTTAAAAATGATTCAACTCAGTGTATGACTGAAGTCTGGAAACTTATTAAATTCTGTGACATTTAGACATGCTTTGATTTTTCCTCCTGAAAGGATGCTATTTACTTTGTAGACATACTAGTACAATATGTTCAACTCATCACCCCTGCATTAAAAAAAAAGTACTAGAATTGCCAGGGAAGGGTAGCCTCTTGTGATTCTGTACACCTCACCTCAGAAATTAACAAAAACAATTCCTCAACTGCTACATTCTACTATTATAAATACATTTATTCAGAGCCCATCTCCAAAGTCAGCTCTCCGAACTCGCAATCAAACTGTAGCAGCCATTTCAAGGTAAAATGATTAGCCCTTGGGAGAAATGAAATGCCCCAGTTATACTGCTTCATGCAACTGTCCCAAGCAGCCCACACTGGGAAAGAGAAACAAAAACCATTCTACAAACTGAAGAATCTTGAAATTCAATGCTTTTTTAAAGCTTTTCCATGTGATATCACCCAATAGATAACATGGATGCACCTTGATTGGGTGAAGAAAAGCAAAGCATTGGTTGAGATCATCAAAGTATGCCATTTGCCATAAAGATCTGTTTCAACTGAGTGGCAAAGAGCTGTATGTAGTACTTTCAAAACACATAACTGGAGACAGAACATACTGATCAGTGAAAATGAATAAACCCCTGGATTTACATTTAATTTAGAGAGGACGTTCTCTTAATTATAAAAGCTTTTTTCATGCTTTGCATGAAAAAGAAACAATTAGAATAATCTGAAACAAAATGAGTGTGAAATTTCTCACAATCTCACATGCTATTACAGCAAGTGCAGAGACATGTAACAGCTGGTCAATTTAACTTACATTCTCAGTTATTAAACATTACCTGCAGGTCCATTAAACTGCTTTTCTACTGGAAACACTATATAAATTACTACTCACAATACAGAGGATTAAGTTGACCTTTCTCTAGGGCATGATATATTCCCACTCAAAGGCACTGAAGTATGAAGCTAAAATGGTATTAGCTGTTCTTTTAGTGTCAGCTTTCACAGCACCACCTTTAGTGGGGAAGTTGGGAAGTGTAAGTCAACCCCCATATCACTTCCTTGCTATAACTATAATGGTGTTAATGGCCATTTATAAAAAGAGGCAGAGATTAAAGAGATGTAAAACCAAATGTATAAATCCAGGAGCTGAACTCCTGGTCAGATCAGTTTAAACCAAACTGCCTTGCTTAATTTTCATATTGTTCCTGTAATTAACTGCTAAATGCAACTTGCATGCATCGCTTACGTACATTTCCTAGCAGTACAGCATAAGTCAACTTATGACAAATGATGAGCATATACCACTGGGCCAATGTTTTTAATCTCTCATCTGGAAGAATTAAAAACATTGAGAACTTGATCAAATAGAGATTTTGCTGGTAGTAAACACTTGCCTTTGGCAAGTTAACTATGCAAATCACAATTGTATGTGTGCAACCTAACTATGGGTGGTTGAGCCCAATCCACTCGAGTAGGCCGAGGACAAAAGGGTTCGGGCCTTTCCTCCTTCTTCTGTCTCTCCCTCCGTCGACAGAAACACACCGGGGAGGCAGTGAGATAAGAAAATCGCTTTACTCACTATTTCAGGCAACAAACTCGTACAGCTGTATCAGGAATCTAGTTCGCCGATTCCTTGGGAGCTCTTGAGTAAACTCAGATGGTATACCAAATCGTGATGGGGCCGTCCAGGTTTTCGCGGATGCAGGACCTCCGGCGAGGGTGATCAGTCCTCTCTGATATTACGCGGGTCCCCCCCGTTGTTTTGGCGTGCTCCCTTTTTAACCGGGCAGCGTCTGCCCGCCCCCTGCCAATCAGCACGAGTGGGAACACTGCTAACTGCGCCCATCACTCCTCCTCCCCATACTATGAGCACGACTTGCTCTCATGTTGGTGTTTGGTCATATCTTTCTCATTTCTTTACCACAGTATGTTAATTAAAATGATTTCTAAAATCCATCATTACAGCCAGACTAATTATTTTATGTAATATGCTCAGATCCTTGTGAAATGCAGAGGATGAAAAAAATGTTTATTGCGATTAAAACCATGCCTGTCTTAGATGCATTTGGAAGGGACAGACAGAGCCAGTCCTTCCATCCTTAATCTCACATAGTTTTTAATACCTGAAGACCCTTTTTTTTTTTAAAATGGAAACCAGAGCTCTTGGATATGCTGACTCCACCCCTGCCAGACCAGCCATGACTATTCTGATAGAAAATATAAAGAGTGTGCAACTCCATCTGAATCTTGCCCCTCCCTCACATGAGTTGCAAAAGTTATGATAGAACTAGGGAAATACTAAAGCTGCTTAGAGCAGCATAAGGATTTCACAGAGACGACAGGGAAAAGATACTTCCATCCAATATTAAGGATAAAGACAAAACCTAAAAATTGTTTCAAAGCAAACAGCCAGAAGATTCATTCAGGCTGCTTGACCATCCTCCACTACTGGCAAATGGCTAAGGACAGCACCCACACTGTCTTGCACACACAGGGATGAAGGAAAATCATTACCGTCTGCCAAAACCTGGGGTGCAACTTTATACCTTTGATGTAAGTCACTACACAAAGTGCAGAATATTTACTACAGAAACCTGCAGAAAAAGCTAATTGTGGGGACTAGTCAACCTCCACATAGCTGCACTATGAAGTCTTTTGAGTTATCAGGACCAGGATCCAGAGCTTACTCGCTATAAAAATTGAGTCAATTAAAATATTTCATTTTCTGTTTTCCAATTTTTAAATGTCAAGACATATGGCCCTCCATCCGAGGGTGCTGAAGGCACTGGCCGACATCCTAGTGGACTCCAAGATGAACATGAGCCGGCAGTGTGACGAAGCCATCAAAAAAGCCAATGGCACTTTATCGTGCATCAGCAGATGCATGACAAATAGGTCCAGGGAGGTGATACTTCCCCTCTATCGGGCGCTGGTCAGACCGCAGTTGGAGTACTGTGTGCAATTCTGGGCGCCACACTTCAAAAAGGATGCGGATAACCTGGAGAGGGTACAGCGAAGGGCAACTCGTATGGTCAAGGGCCTGCAGACCAAGCCCTACGAGGAGAGACTAGAGAAACTGGACCTTTTCAGCCTCCGCAAGAGAAGGTTGAGAGGCGACCTTGTGGCTGCCTATAAGTTCATCACGGGGGCACAGAAGGGAATTGGTGAGTATTTATTCACCAAGGCGCCCCCGGGGGTTACAAGAAACAATGGCCACAAGCTAGCAGAGAGCAGATTTAGATTGGAAGAACTTCTTCACAGTTCGAGTGGCCAAGGTCTGGAACGGGCTCCCAAGGGAGGTGGTGCTCTCCCCTACCCTGGGGGTCTTCAAGAGGAGGTTAGATGAGCATCTAGCTGGGGTCATCTAGACCCAGCACTCTTTCCTGCTTATGCAGGGGGTCGGACTCGATCTATTGAGGTCCCTTCCGACCCTAAGATCTATGAATCTATGGCAAACAGAATCCTTTGCTACAGGTAGCAACATACAAACATTATCCAATCATACACTATTAGCCATCAAGCATTTTTTAAAGCTTTTTGCTCTGTACATTAACAAAGGTATATATATTCTAGTGGAATTTATGACAAAGGGAGAAGTGAAGTTACTGATATTTTTGTAGTAAGTTCAACCCTTCCAAGCACAAGGAACCCATGGCCAGCCTACTGGATAGAATAAAGATTATACTAGGATGTCAACCATGATTTTGCTGCAAGTGAACAAAAGCAATATGATATAGGAAACACACACACTTTACTCAAATTCCACTGAGTTTTGTGGCAAAATTCAGTGCATATTCTTCCAGGAATCTAGATATTGAAAAATGTAATAATTAAAATATTTCAAGCACCTTTGAGATATCTAAAAGGGTCAGTTGTACACACACACACACCCACCCACCCACCCACCCACAAAAGGCCACTGCAGAGAAGCTAAATAAGTTCTTTGCATTGGTTTTCACCCTGGAAGACTTTAGGGAGTCCCCCATGCTGAAGCCACTCTTTTCAGGGGAGAAATTGGAAGATCTGACCTAAACTGAGGTGTCAGTAGATAAGATTAGAGAGGAAACAGGAAACTAAAATAGTGGCAAATCACCAGGACCAGAAGGTACTCAGAGAGAACTCCAACTTTAAATTGCAGATCTACTGATGTTAGTTTAAAAATGATTTTTTTAAACAACTGCTGTACTTGAGGACTGGAGTACAGCTAACACAATGCCAGTTTTTAGAAAGGATTCCAGAGGAGTCCAGGAAACTACAGACCTGAAAAGCCTTACTCTTATTCCTGGAAAACTGGTAGAAACCATAATACAGATAGGATTGTCTATCACATGGATGAACAGAATTTGCTGATGCTTTGTAAAGGGGGAGAGGGCATGTCTCAATCTGCTCAAGTTATGAGGACATGGATTCAACAAACACATGGATCTAGAGGCATAACAGGGCAACTCTTGTACCCTGAGCAGTGATGGCACATTGGTCACATTGGCAGCATGACAGCCAGCATTGCCCTATGTCCCTCTCCCCCGCATTGTGCAGATCAGGGTAAGTCTGATTGATATGTTGTATCTGGACTTTAAAAAAAAAACTTGCGTCAAAGTCCTGCACCAAAGTTCCTTTGTGAAATTAGGTTGGCATGGTATTAGATGCAAGGTCCGCTCATGGATCAGCAGCTAGCTAAAACAAAGGTATAAATGATTAGTTCTCACAATAGAAGGAGCTAAGCAGTGGGGTTTGTGCCATTTAACTTACTCATAGATAATCTGGAAAGAGGAATGGCTTGTCAGGTTGCCAAAAATCACAGATAATGACAAATTATTCTGGGTGGTAAAAAAGAGCTGATTTTGAAGAACTACAGAAGAATTTCATAAAACTGAGTGAATGGGGAACAAGAGCTCAATGTTGATAAGCACACATGCATATGGGAAAGAACAATCCAAAATGTGCACACACTATGACAGGCTCTATATTAGTTGTTACAACTCAAGAAACAGACCTTGGAATTACTGTGGGTTGTTCTCTGAAAACATTAGCCTAGTGTTCAGCAACAGTCAAAAAGGTGAGCAGAATGTTAGGAATTAAGAAGCTTGAAAACAAAATAGAAAACATCATTATGCCATAGTATAAAGCTGTGGTATAGCCAAACACTTTGAACAGTGTGTGCAATTCTGGTCCTCCACCACCAAAAGGAGGTAGCAGAACTAGAGAATGGCAACAAGAATAATCAGGGACATACAAGATAATTTCATCAGTGGGTTCATCAAACATTATACTATGGCTGTGACTTTCAGATTAGGAGGTCCCAAGGCCTTTAAATGTTGGAAGTCATAAGGGAAGAAGGGTGGGAGACGAACCAATTTCAGTAGAGTCTGTATAAGTACTTCTCTCTTAGCATCTGCTCTGTACTATCACGAGATAATAGACTACTAGGCTAGGTGGACCTCTAGTTTGACACAGTATGACATTTCTTATGTTCTTCTGACTTAAAGTTGAAGCTACCTAAAAGGTAAAACTACTGCCTGACACATGAATGCATTCTCCCAAAGGAACAAGTTCTGCTCCCAACATACTAATACTGTGAAAGTTCAATGAAAAAGTTTAATAAATGCCCAAAGTATAACACTGAGATTGTACTCCATGCTGTAAAAAATTATGCTCTGAATCTGAAGACTAAGCTCTCACTTCCAAATTATAGTTAGAAAAGATGTTTTACTTTAAAGGTCAAGATTATCTGAAAATTATACACTGACTTATCTAAAATGCAACTAATGAGAATAATTTTATGTTTAATTTAGCAGCCAATGCCCAAGTAAGGGGCAGCTCCCAGGCTGATCAATATAGGACAACAATTGGTCGCCTTGCTTCAGACACACTGGACTAGATCGGAGTGGTAATTTGCAGCATAGGTGCCTCAACTGCGACAGGTAGCCTCTGTGTGTAGAGCACATGGCAGATCATGAAGGAGAGAGGCAGCACAACAGTAAGATAGGGCAGGAAGCAGAAAACAGAGCAGGAGATCTGGCAGAGGAAAGGGAACACGAGTGGCATGTGGGGAGAGCATGGGCTAATTTGTGGTACATCGGCCAAAAAGGTTGACTCCCACTGGACTAGACAAATGGATTCATAGAAAGGGCACACAGAAGTATGCATTGTGGTCCTACAACTACTGCCGGGAAAAAAAACCTTCATCACTGTTTAGCTATTCAATAAAACTAAACACTAAAGTTTGAAATCCTTCACTCTGTTTAGCTATTTGTTTGATATACTTTTAATACTGAGAAAGCTTTGAAGTCACAAAATCAAATTCTTATTAATAAAAGGCAAGGAGTTTCCAAATACTAGCATTGTTCTGACCTTTAAATAATAGCAACTTAAAAAAAAGGCATGCTTCCTTAAGAAAGCAATGGTTATCCCCCATTAGCTCAAACTCAATGTATTCACCATCCTTCTCATTCTCAGACTGCATCTCAGGCCACACAACAGTCTGTCTCCTTAGTGCATACATGACCAATATACCATGTTTTATACTAACTTAAACATGGGGATATAACATGGCCTTAGGCCTCATATTGATGGAACTCAATTCTTTGAGCCTATGGCACCTAAAATCCCATTTAGAGCTTGGCAAGAAGGATTATAGTCAATAACTCAATAGGGAGACTCCCTATGCCTGAAGAAGGGTAACTGCACCCAAAAGCTTGCTAAGAACCTTTTTTCCAACTACTCAGTTAGTCTAATAAAAGATACCACATCTACCCAAAGAACCTTGCTTGCTTATGTCCTTAGACCAAAACTCCTACAACCAAAAACCCAGTCAATAAATCAGTCATTCTGCAACTACCTCCAGAAGTTCATTTGCACTTCAGAGCTTTCCTAGAGGCCAATCTACAAGTGTTGAATAAATTCCCATGGGAACCAAGAACTACCACAGCCTTATACAATTTTCCCTTGGAGAAAGGAAGAATGAACCACCCAGGAGAGATGCTAATCACACTGCGTCATTTATTTCTGCTCAGTTATAAGGATGATTTGTGTTTTAAAATAGTTTGGCGGTAACAGAATGGGAATCATTGGAAACAATGCTCCAAGATGCTTGTATTTGTAAATCTAGGGTGGTCTTTCTGGACCCAACACTTCAGGCTTATGGCAGCTGTGGGTAGCTAGTATTACTGATGGTCAAGCAATACTTGAAATGATGCTAGGAGAACTAGGGGACCTTAGCAGTTAGAGTAAACACTTCTAAAAGTAATACATAAAGTAAGCCTTGGGGAGATTATTTTGCATATACTTAAGTGCCTTTACTATGCTTCCAGCAAAACTATATTTCTAATTTTAAAAGCCTGAATAAAGATGAACCCATGTGCTCTACTGCTGAGGAACAAAGTTCATTTCAGAGGACATGCATATGGTTCTTTCCATAAAGCTGCAATAACATTATGTTTAACCTTTCTCATGACAAAATTTAAACTGATTCTGTTTTGGACTGTAGCTGCTGTCTTGTGCAAACCGAAAATTGTATGCACCATTTTTTAGTTAATTGTTTTATTTTTGAACTATAATGATTAGAATGAGGTCTTAGAATTGAATATACAAATTAAGAAGCTTTTACCACAACAGGGATATAGCAGTTGATAGCAGCTGAGTTTAGAAGTTCCTATACTTACAGCTAGATGAGCCTTTATGGGGGAAAAACACATATTGATTTTCTTGGGCTTTTCTTTCCCCTTACTTTATCATACATTTTATATATGAATCATCATCATATACAGACTCGTCAAGAATTTTGACAGAATTTTAGATTTTTTTTTAAATGAAAAAGATATAGCATTCTTGCTCTTTATATGTTACTGATCTATCTATGCCCTTTCTGGGGATTTGGGCATAAGGGAAGATTTATACAACAGAATTTTTTAACCTGAAGGTATCAATAGATTGAGTTGACTGGTATAATATGTAACTGGTATAAAGGAGCTCCTTCTCAGTCCCTGGAGAGAGAATTGCATGTTACTAGGTCTTTGGAAAGGTGAGATTTAAAAATCTAAATAACTCAAATGAAAAATCCACAGCCAGTCATCTCGCAGCTCAAACTCTGCTATCTTCAGGAAACGGTGACAGAGGGAGACAGACAATTATATCAATTCTCAAAATGCTGCACTCTGAATTTTCATAGCTTGACTGAAGCCCCCTAGAAACTGGAGGAAAGGAATTTAAATTAAGTTCTTTAGGACTTTGGATGGAGAGGGCCAAGTTTCCACCCCCCAACAATATTTTTAAAATATCTATATTTAAAGACGGTGTAAAGGGGCCCCAGGCCCATTACTGAGAAGGGAGAGGGAGCCCAGGGCCTGCTGGTCAGCTCGACTCCTTTGAACAGACTAAAGGGTAAAAAGGGACCTAAATAAGATGGCCACCTACCACAGGAGTAGGCAGTGATTGGCAGGCCTGGGGCAGAAGCAAAGGGTGATCCAGGGAAAGGCTCAAAAGCCCAGGGGCTTAACCCATAAGAGGCAGTCTGGCTATAGGAGCCACTGGAAGCAGAGCCTCGGGACTGCCTGGAGGAAGTGTGCCCATATGGGTCCCAGGCTGGTTTTTATGGAGACCAAGATTACTGGACACTGACAGCACAGGGACAGGGCCTGTGATCCACTCCCTGCATGCCCCTGTTCACAGAACTGGCACCCATTGCAGGGATTTGTGGGCAGCTGATTGCGGCTCTGCACTAGACCCTGTCCCAGGCCCCAGCCCCAGACCGCAGCCCCATGCTGTCACTGCCCTAAGATCCCAGCCCTGGTCACCCTGGATGCCTCTCCCCACCAGCCCATGGCCCCAGCACAGCCATCGCCAGGGCTGCTGGGAAGTGAGTCTGGCTGCTGTGCCACCCCAGCCTTGCTGTATGCCTGTGAGCAGCAGGACCAGCTGCATGCACCATGGCCCAGGCTGTTCCCTGTCCCTGGGCTGGGCAGAGTCGAGCAACCTGTTGCTAAGCAGAGCGGCAAAACTTTTTAGCCAGGAACCTCTGGCTTTGGTCCCAGCAGGAGCACGTCCCAGTCAAAGTCTCCACCTTTGGCTGCAACACCCAATGCCTCATAGGAAGGCTTAAAAACACCCTGATGCACGTAACAGAAAGAGGAGGCAGGGGTAAGCAGCAAAGCCCAGAAGTATGGGGAAGGAAATACCCATAATAGAACATAGTAGGAATAGCTGCCAACCTTTTTATGGCCCACCTAGAAGAAGACTTCCTCAAGAACTGTGTCATCAAACCCTAACTATATCTGAGATACACAGATGACATCTTCATCATTTCGACTGAAACCCTGCAGTCTCTGATAGACATCCACCAAAAACTGAACAATCACCATCCCTCCATCAGACTATCACTTGAATATTCTAACACCAACATTTCCTTTTGGACACCATGATCAATATCCAAGATGGTAAAATTCAAACCACCATATACAAGAAACCCATGGACCAGCATACATATCTACACAGAACCGGCAATCACTCTAGACACACCAAGAAAGCTGTAATTTACAGCCAGGCTCTCCGAAAACACCAAATTTGCAGTGAGGAGGATACCCATGATCACCACCTCACAAATCTCAAAAGGGCCTTCAGCCAACAAAGACACTCCTCTAGAGAGATGAATCACACTTTTGAAAGAGCCACCCAGATACCACGTGAAGATTTGCTGCAGTACAAAAAGAAAATCCTCACAAATTGCACACCGTTAGTTATAACATATCACCCTTCCCTGGGAACCTATACAGAAAATCCTCAAACAGTTGCAATCCATACTAGAAGAAGACCCCATTCTTAAAGGGATCTTTCCATAGCCACCCATCCTAGCCTTTAAACAAGCACCAAACCTTGCTAACTTCATTACTAGAAGAGAACTCCCTATAACCCAAACCACACCCAATGGATCCAAACCATGCCAGGACAAAAAATGCAAGACCTGGCAACATATCTCCACCATCCCCACTACAACTACACCTCACAACAGAACCATCACCATTTCTGGATCCTACACCTGCACCGCCAGCAACGCAATACATCTCGTCCAGTGTACCAAATGCCCTCATGGACAATATGCAGGAGAAACCAAACAACAGCTGCGCACCAGAATGAATGCACACTGGAAATCTATGAAAGACAAGAATACCCAACTACCTGCAGGGGCACACTTCTCACAGGACAATCGCTCCCTCTTGGATTTCTGAGTTCTAATCCTCAAAGGGAACTTACAACACACCTTTCGTAGACGAGCCTACAAACTCCACTTCACCAGCCTACGGGATACTAAAACTCGTGGACTCGATATAGATGTTGGATTTATGACACATTACAACCTGCCTGACCTGACCTCTTACATTCGCGTTCCCCCCCCCATGCACCTTTTCTCTCCTCCCCTCCCCTCCCACACTTCTCTGCCCTTTCTTCCTGGTTCCCTACCATTTCCTTTTTGTTGCTAGCCTCTTTTTTACTTTGTATTATTACCTCTGTAGCATTTTCCCTTTGGCCTTTTTTGTCCCGTTTTCTTCCCCCCTCCTTTACCTTTTGTTTTCCTACTTCTACTCTTTTTATATTTTCACTGACATCCTGTCACTTTTAGCTCTCCCATTCCTGCCTTCCTGATCTCCAACTATTCCCTTTTTCACAGACTGCCTCTTTCTCACCTTGTATTTTATCTCTGTTGTCTCCCTCTGACTTTCTTCCCCCTGCTCTCTTCCCACTCCCTTCCCTGCTTTTCCTTTTATCTTGCCCATTTCTACCTATTTACATTTTCACTGACATCCCTCCACACTTTTAGCTTCTCTCATTCCTTGGAGTCTCAGAACAGCAGATTCCCTATGCCTGACAAAGGGTGACTGCACCCAAAAGCTTGCTAAGAACTTTTTTCCAACTACTCAGTTGGTCTAATAAAAGATATCATGTCTACTCAAAGAACCTTGCCTAGCTACACCCAAGTCATCCCTGACCACTGGCCATCCAACCTCTTGAACACCTCCAGTGACAGTGTCCACACCTTCCCTAGGCAGTCTATTCCACTACCTCACTGTTCTCACAATGAAGAAGTTCTCTCTCAGATATCCAATCTAAACTTACTTTGCTGCAACCTCAAGCCATTGGTTTGTGTCCTCCTCTCTGTAGTTAGAGAGAAAAGATGCTCTCTCTCTTCTTCATGGCAGCCCATCAAGTATTTGAAGACTGCTATCATTTCCCCTCGTAAGCACTTCTTCCGCAAGCTGAACATGCCTAGCTCCTTCCACCTCTCCTCATATGACTTGCCTTCCAAGCTCCTGATCACTGTAGCCTGCTGCTGGACCCTCTAACTTCTGCATGTCCTTTTTAAAATGTGGAGCCCAGAACTGCACACAGTACTCCAGATAAGACCTAACCAGTGCTGAGTTGAAATGCACTATCACTTCCCATGTCTTGCACTTAATGCTTCTATTGATGCAGGTCCAAACCACATTGGCCTCTTGCCTACCAAGACTTCCAAGTCCTTTTCCACATGGCTGCCATCCAGCCAGGTGTTACTCATCTATGCTTATTCCTCCTGAGGTGTAGCACCTTGCATTTGTCTGCATTGAACTTCATCCTATTAGCTCTAGTCCAAATTTCCAACGTATTGAGATGCTTGTATCCTCCTACATGCTTGCAATCTTTCCCAGTTTTGTGTTATTCTGGACAAAATTCAAAATGCTGATAAACAGCTATCAACCCTTTCTGGTACAGGGCTTGCTTGTTTAGACTTGCCTCTGTTTAACTGTGACTATTGGAAATAGGCAGAATGCTTGAATTATCAGTCTGTACCTCTGAACATCTTGGGGCTGTGGGTGGGGCATTCTCAATGGAAGATCCTCTTCTATACTTTTCCTTTGCTTGTCCCAAATCTCAAATATATTGATGTTCTGTGTACATTAAACGACCATTCCACCTTCCCATACTTTTTCTGAGTTGGCTCAGGGAGCTGTTTTATATTATTAAATTTTGTTATTTTGTTATTAAATTTTATATTGTACTACTTGAGAGAGATAGATATAGGTGTCGTATTTTACACTCTCACCCCTCCATATATACACTTACAACTATACATAAAGTATCACAGCTGCTTCAAATGAGAAATTCACAACAGAAGGGCAAAAAGAAAAAAAAAAAATCAGATGAATAGCATCAGTTTAAGACAACGTTGAAATAATTAATTCCACTTGAAATGTGTGCGTGTCTGGGTTTCAGCAATAACAGTTCTGAACTAATATGATTTTTACGTTAAATAAGCTAACACGTTACTGTAGCATTGTCAAAGTAGCTTTGAAGTACATATTTCAAAATCTATGCTAGGAATACAAATGTTGGGTAAAGGAGTTTAAGTTTAGACTCCTTAAGTTTAAGGAATTTAAGATGGAGTTTGCCAACCTTTTCCTTTTTCTTTTTGCCTTTACACTAAGTAAGTCTGACTGATACCTATACAGTGTTCCTCTCTCCAAGAGATCTTCTCAAGAGAGGATGTCCGTCAAAACCTAGAAGTGACATTAATATTGGAGGAGGACAAAGTTCTGCAGAGCAAGTGCTAAACAGAATTCACTGCACCAATAAAGAGCTTGGGTTGCCCAAGGCAACTCCGCTTAAGATTGATTTCTAAGGCCTGAATTAAAAACTCTGAATAAGACATCCGATACAAATTTATTTCCTTGCATCAACTCAACAGACAGGAAAAGGCCTGTGTCAGGTTAACAAATTAAATTTCTCCTGAGAAATTTCCCAAATTAAGCAAAAGAACTGGTTAATGGGATCTGTGCAAGAGTCAATAGCTTCCTCTGTGCCCTCAACACAGCATAGTGCATCAATAGACCTAATATTCTCTCACAAATGTCTCCAGCATTATGATGTTGTCACCTTCCCTTTCCTACTCTCACCTTTCACTCTTCCATTCATTCACTGTCACATTCAATACAGCTGATCAACTGTTACTCCACTGGCAGCAGCAGAGGGAGACTTCCACTTAGAGCTGTCAAATCAGTTGGGGACATGCATTTCAGGCCATGCTGAACCAGCTTTTCCCCTCCCTTTTTAAATGACTGCATGACCTGCAGGTAAACAGCCTTTGGAATGGGCAGAAAAGGGCTATAATGGAAAGTACAGAACATGCAAAAGTTCATCTAGGTTTCTGAAAAGTCTTCCTTGCCTACTATTAATGCACAGAGCAACAAGACAGAGCTAACTGAACTGCTTAATATATGTTGACTTAAGTGTCTGTTTTGATGGAAGTGACAGTACTGCAAATTACTGGTAAAATTAAAATTTCAAGAAAAGTTCTACATCTGTAGATGATACGATTTTGGTTTTATGTACAGTTATGTATTTGCAAAATAATCTGGCTAGAACCTGCAACCCATTCTAGCACAATACCAGAACAAATCTTTTGCTGGAAAGCTGGAGGCAAGGCTTATTTTGTTTATGCCTCAATTTAGACACTGTCACTGCCTAGGAAGATGATAGCAGTTAAGAAAGAAAGAAAAAAAGAAAGGAAAGTGAATGCCTGAATTTATGAAGGATAATTTTAATTAATAAATGACCATGCTGTTGATAGTGGGTGGCCATTCCTGCTCCTACCAAAAATGAAGGAAAATTGTCATCCATTCCAATGAAAACAGAATCATGAGAAAAAGGAAGGGAGTTCGCAACACCCTAAGCTTGTACTTACAAAGTTTAAATGCAAATGGTTCACCCTCTATTTTGTCTTTACACAGATAATATAACATGTTCTTGTCTCAACCCACCTTACTTTCATCTAAATTAAAAACCCAAAACACAGAGTACATGTATCACGTCATATCTAATAACAGGCCTTGTTGCATGTTACACTGAGCCACACATGCTGACTGGTGTCAGTGCTAGCTTGTGTTTGGAGCAGGTGCATGTTCAGGCCAGCAGGGGCCTGGAAGCCTGAAAGGTAAGAATCCCTCTCCTCCCAATCCAGGCTCCTCCCCACCACCTACTTTCAGCTGCCTGTGCTGTCTGTCCCAGGGAGCACGCAGGGAAGGGTTAACCTGCCAGCCCAGTCCCCACTGCTGCTGCTGCTGTCTGGCTGACCCCATCCCGGAGAGCAGCAGCAGGGCCAGGTAGGCAGGTTAACCTTCTTTGCCTGCTCCCCTAGGACAGACAGTGCAGGCAGCCACAAGTAGGTGTGGGGGGGAGAAGAGGAGAAAGGGAAGCAATGAACAGGGATCTGGGGTGTTGGGGAGGGCAGGTGGAGGTGTTCAAACTAAGACATAGCTTAGAGTGGCTACACTTGAGTGTAATACAAGCTGAGTAACATGGTGTGACAGAATGCCACCTTTGTTTCTCCTAAAAAACTCTGCTCTGTGACAATTTGATTAGGATGGGCCCAGCAGAGGAGACGCACCTTACCCTCTCTCTTTAGGTAACCTGAGCTGGATACATTCCTGAGGGAGGGGGGAAACCTGCTCCCTCTGCCTAGGTGACTGGTATCACATACCTAAGTGAGGGGTTTCCTCCCTGGTGGGCTAGAGTCTGCCCGGCAACTAGGGATGTATTTCAAATTGGCTGGCTGGCAGCCGACAGGTGCTGGCCTCCATTGGACCAGGTAAATGAGGTCATAAGGGCTATATAAAGTTAAGGACTGCCCAGGAGGAGGGGGCAGCAGCCATGAGGAAGACTCAGAGACAGAGAAGAGCTGGACCATCTGAAACTTGCTCTCTCTCTCAAAACTCATGATCAAGGAACTGCCTGCCTCTAGAGGGAATCTCCAACTGCCTCTTGATGATACTTGCAAGTAAGCTACCTGAGATCTAACTAGATATTTAGCTTGCAGTAACTCAAATGCGTGATCAAAGGCTACCCAGCCAGGGGAGTTTGCTGTATGGGATTTCTCTGATATTGCTCTACCCTGTACCCTATTTTAACCCTACCCTCTGTAACCAATAAAGTTCTCCTTTGTACCTAGTGTGGGAGACTTATTGAGAGTGGGTCTAGATTATGCCTTGGGGTCCCCTTGGTTTGGCTGACTAAGGGAGACCACTACTTGTGCTTCCAACTGAGGGAAGCATCTGAACTTCTTGAAGTGAATCAAGTACCCTTGAGGGCTACTAGGCCTGTGTTTCCCAGGGTGCGCAGAGCCAGAATCAGCCCAGAGCCCTGGGTGGTGGCAGTGGAACCCCCAGGCTAGTGGGTGTGCTCCAGGAAGGGGGTCGGCCAGACGTGAGGCACCCCCAGGGAGGCACTCAGAGCCTGGAAGGTGGTTGGGCGCAGTGAGGTGGGTGGCTCAATGCAGGAGCGCCCCCTACTGGCCCGCCACACATGGATCAGAGATAAACCTGCCCTGGAGTGGTATAAAAACTTTGAACTACCTAATGAGGGCTTAAACTAGTTTCAGGTGTTAATATGCAGACAATCCAGGGGTCAAGAGCTCTAGAAGCCATCCAGAATTACCATGCAACAAGGCCTTAAGACTAAGTCTCATAGAAAAAGTCTGCTTTTACAGAGATACAGTGGGCAAATATTATCGATATAGAGTAAGGAGGAACAGCTTCGATGTTTTACTCACATAATTCTGTTCTTCATCTCAATCCAACTATAGCTAGTTGGACTTGTTCCCAATGGAACATTTTTCCCATCAAAAATATCAATTCATCAAAGCAAAATGTTTTGTTGAAATGTGTACTTGATAAAATTTAGATTAAAGGGGTAAAATTAAAAAGGGCATTCTGATAAGGTTGAAATATTCTATTTTGATATTTTCAGATTGTAATATTTAAAAATCAAAATATTCCAGTATTTTAAAATGTTAGAATTGGAACAAAGTTTCCATCAATCCAAAACTACATTCCTAAACTCTCTTTTACAGTAAAGGTTTTATTTCTCATTTCAAAAAGCCATGGCATGTACCACTAAAAGAGAAATAGAGTTGGGTAGAAACAATACTTTTAGCCTTCTCTGTCATGTTGCAGCCACCAGCCGTCTCCTCCTACACTTAGGCTTTGAGTACTTCAGGGCAGGGAATACCATTTTTGTTGCATTTGTACAGTGAATATTGCAATAGGGCCCTGATCCCTAATTGAGCCTTGTAGGAACCACTACAATACAAACGATTAAACAAAATGCCACTAACTGTTTAGCTCATTCCAAAAGAAAACTAGAATTGGTATTCACTAGCTATCAATTATACAACTATCCAGATGACAGTTTATTAAAAGGAAGTTTATTATAAGAAAACCTGAAAAAGTATACTGCAAACTGATTTGCAATTTTCATCACAGCTGATGACACTCAAAGCCAATAAGCTGATCCAAAACCAACTGTTTTGTTTTATTAGTTACTGAATGGTTTCAGGGTGATGAAAAAAAGTACACTAACTTTGCCAGCACAGCCTAAAACTGTACAGACATGAAAGCTGTGTTATTGTTTAGTATTCTTGTGAAAGTGTGGCAGTACTACTATGGTACATTGATAGTTTATTAACAAACAATTTACATTTTTTTGGTAAAAAGATGCAACATGTTGAGATTGAGAGTCCATGCAGGAGACCATTTTTCTTTGAGTTTCCATAACTTATCTTCAATTTACACATCTCTCATCATTTCTGTTCTGGTAAGGAAGCTCTCAGCTGTCTATCTTACTCAAACTTTCACATATACAGAAATGAGAGAGAAATGAG
This sequence comes from Alligator mississippiensis, assembly GCF_030867095.1. NCBI lineage: Eukaryota > Metazoa > Chordata > Crocodylia > Alligatoridae > Alligator > Alligator mississippiensis. Next base: position 170,825,633 of record NC_081824.1, on the reverse strand, counting down.
GGCTGCAGTAACATAACCTCCCTACAAAGGAAACAACTAAACAAGGAAAAAAAAAAATCACATGCTATTTTTCCTGAAGACTCCCTTTAGAGATAGTTACCACACCCTCTATCTATCAACATCTAATAATCCAGCCTCCTGCCCTCCTCAAGTATTTTAAATTAGAAATAAAATCAAATATAAAAAGTTTGGAATTGTCAACTCAGTTAAGACTTATTTTCTTTTTCTCTGAGCAAGTAATAAGCATAGCATGAGAGAAACAGTTATTCTAGACATAGCCCAAAACACTTCAAAGGTGAACAAATTTAAAAAGCTACACCAGGACACAAAACAGTTCTGAAACTCCATTACAAGAGTTAAAAGAAAAGACCCAATCAATTTAAATAGAGACAGTCTGGATAGACTAAGTGTTGCTTCAAAATGTGGATCACGTTTGCTGTTTATAAATATGTGGGGGAGTTGGACAGAGAAAAGGGAGAAGTGTTATCAAAAATGATTTATCAGTTTAGCCAAGAATAAAATAACATTTTACTTATTTGTTCTCAAACAGTGAGAAGACTAAGAGAATGCCGTTCAATATTTTAATATCCCTCTGCTTCTCAGTGAAGTTTCATTATATGGTTTTTCAATACCTAAACAATGAAGGTTTGAGTTAGAGTTTATAGAAATGAGTCTGCCACAATACTTCCGATTTGTAAAAAACTCTTAGCACTGATAAGACAAGCAACAGATCACACCTTAAGAATCAAACTGCTATTTAAGAAGCTATTACAGATACTGAGATTTCACCCTAATGCATATTGTAATGTACAGACAGATTTCTATGCATCACTCACTCTCTGAATGGTGATCTAAAAGAAGGGATATAATAATTGCTGGAGTAGAAATAGTTATTTCAGAAGGGAACTGTGGACTAGCTAGGTGGCAGTACAATTCACAGCCAGATAGAGACCAAACATCACATCCAGAACTCTTTCCTTCATTGTATGAAATAGCATGATTCAGTTTATTCAGCTGTTGAAGGGAGAGAATGGATCAAATTGCACAACAATCCCTGCTGGTTCACTGAAAGCAAGATTTATTTATACTGAATGAAAAGGTCTATGGTGTAAAACATACCAAAAGTCCCACTGGCTTGTGGTCAGACGATCCACAGAAACACACATAAGGGCTAGGGACAGGCACTACACATAAACCAGTTTAAGAGATAAGAAACTGGCTTAAACCTGTAACAGAACAGACATTCAGTGCATATAAACAAGTTTCAAAATGGCTAAAACCAGTTTAAAATAATCCTGGTTGAAGAAGTATCAGACTTAGCTGATTTTGCTCAAACCGGTTTATGCATTGTCTGTCCCAGACCCCTTTCTGTTTTAAGTTAAACCAGACACCCCCAGCATCCCAGCATGTTCTCTGGGCTGGGCTCTGTGCTCCCACCCAGCCAGGATGGCTCCGCCCCTCTGCTCCCCACCACAGAGCAACCCCAGTCCTGCTGTGTGCCCGGAGACAGCACCTAAGCCCCGCAGGTCTGAGGGACCCACTAGGGGCCAGACAAATCCCCTCCACAGGGCAGATCTGCCCAGCCTACTGGCCGCTGGAGCAGCGAGGGGGGAGCAACCATTATGGGGCAGGAGCCCCTTCCCGGTGGGGGGAGGGCGCTGTGGGGCAAGGAAAGTGGCCGTGGTGGTGGTGCTGGGGGGGGGGGGGGCGCGGAGGAGAGACAGACTCTGGCCGCCTCTGGGCCTGCCACAGCTCTGCCTACCCTGCAGCGGACCTCCCCCACCAGGAAGGGGTTCACGCTGCTGGACATTATGATGGGTTACTGCCCCCACCCGCTGCAGTGGCCCAGCGGGGGCACAGCTAGCCGGTTGGGGTCCTTGGGGGGGCAAGGATGAGGTTATTCCCCCTCCTTCTGTTGTCCCATGGAGGAGACAGCAGGAGCCTATTCCGCAGCAGAGAGCAAGCGCAGCAGCGACTGGAGGAGGGTGGACCCAGCTGCCAGTAGGGGTAGAGGGGAAAACTAACCCTCCCCTGCCTCCTCTGCCACAGAGGCCATGATGCCCACTACTACAGCAGGAGGGGGAGCAACTGACAGATCTGCTAATGGGATAGAGTGGGGGGAATTAAACCCCTCTCTGGCCAGTTCAGCCTAAACTGGCCACACCCCCAGCATAGCTTCCCTGCAGCCAAGGCGTGCTCTAGCGCCCCTGGCTCCTAGCCCGAGCAACTGGAGGCACGTGCCCACATGTCTGTTCTGTTACAAACCAGCTCACTCTCTGCAGGCTAGACTAACCTGCAAAGGCTGAATCAATTTGGGCTCTGGCTTTTTGAATGTCTGTCCCAAACCTTAGACATCACAAACAAGAGCAGCGCAGCAAAAGATCGTCATGCTTAGTTCATGTTTGTGCCACATATAAAAGGGTTGCTTTTTCTAAAGCCTTATTTAAACAAAACTTGTACCAATTAACGAATAACATTTCACACAAATTAAAGACAGAAGGAATCCCTAGGTTATTTATTCTGACCAACTGTATATTTAAGGCCTTTGGACATCACTCAAATATCCTAAACAAGGCCAAGACTTCTGTGAAACTAGACAGTTCACTCCTCAAAATCATAAAAGATACCATATTCCCCAGCATGAGTATGACACACCAGCCAGGCAGGCATTTCTTCATACCTGCTCAAACCCTGACCCAACCCCTCTCAGTATCTCAGCTCCAGTCCAGGCTCATCTCTTGTATTTCAGTGGAAAGCAAAATAATATAATAAAAATCCCCGAGACCTAAATTGTACATTAGAGGGGAAAAAAAATCATCCTTGATCCCTACAGGTGACCAGCTGAGGCTCTGAAGAATGAGATTCATTCACAGCAGTCATTTTAATAGAGAACTGAAAATTTCACAGTATTTTCAGAGCCCACAAAAAAGGAGATAGAGATGAGACTCAGACCAAAGGACTGTAAGACTGAAAGACCGCTACAATCATATGCCCTCAATCACAACTTCCATTGGTATCTTTAAGAAATTACATCTTATTTGAAGGTTGAAATAAATCTAGTTATGTTGGCTTAAAAATTGATTTAGTTAGATTGGCACAGCCTAATACTGTGTGTGCACTTAAATCAGATCAACTTGTCTGCACACAAGGTCTCAATTTAAGGAAAGCATAACTGGCTTGTATGCACTGTACTTTGAGATTTAACTCAGAGAAAAATGTCAAACAGCAAAGCATGCTAACTTCATTTAAAGCTACATGTATACTGAATGGGATATTAAAACTTTATAAATAAGCAAAGAGCAAGAAAAACAAGCTTAAAAGAAACTTCCTTGAGAAATGCTTCCAATTTCCTTCTATATATTGATACAGTATCAAATTATATCGGGAAACAAAAAATATCCATTTCAGGATAAGACCACACAGAAATAAACCTAAGAGGTTGAGTTAGAGATATCTGATTGATAGTGGTATATGGAAGCATTAGAATAGTCATTTCTGAAGCAAGATGGGATCTGATGAGCTTCTGTCTGTCCGGCAGCATGCAAGCTAAATGGCATCTGAGACATCGGGAAGGTTTCAGGATTCAGAAAGTAGGAAAAAACAAACAAGCAAACCAGAAATAATCAGCAGACTTATCTCCCTTAGCTATCTTATTCCTAGGAAGCTCCTACAGGCGTTGAGTGCTGCAAACCACACACAGTGCATATTCACCTATTTGCTATGCTGCAGATTTGTAGCCTAGTGCCAAGATTTGATACCAGGAGATTAAAACCCCCTAAACATACAAAAAAATTGCCGCAAAAAGCAGCACGGCGCACATGGTAGCAGCGTGTGGCACCAGAAATGCAGCACAGCTGGCCAGAGCCACATTCTGGCTGCTGGCCAGGCTCCGAGTGGCCAGATCAGCACCACTGCTGCCCTGGGAGGCCCCCAGAACCCCATGTAAGGCTGCTGGAGTCAGTGCAGGTGCTGGCCCCAGCTTCCCCTACCCCACGAGACAAATTTGTGCTGCTGCCATTTTTGCCGTAGCAACAGCACACCCCTGCCTGTGTCTTGCATCTGGAACACACTTGGCATTTAAATTCACATGTGCCCAGGAATTTTCACTTAGTTTCAATTGAATCCTTTTTTAATGAAACTTTTTAAGGGCCAGCAAAATGGGGCAAGCCATTTGACTCAAACAGAAAAGTACTGCAACACAGTAAAACAAGTTAAGAAGCGGGATTAAATCACCTCTTTGCTAAACAAATGATATTTAGGCTCTAAATGTACCAACTTCCAAGTCTCTGGCATCCCTCCCAGTGGCCATATGGAAAGCAGCATCTTTTTGTTGGTCATCCTTGGTAGGCCAGCCTAGAGATTTCTCAACCTACTCAGGAACTGCCCACTCAGGCACTTTGCCCTCTGGGCACAGCAGAAATCTTATACACTTGGGAATGTGCAACAGGTAGACTAGTATTTCTGCACAGTATGCCAGCTATACCAGGTGACTTTTTCCAGCTTTTTTTTTTTTTTTTACCATTTTTATAGTTTCAGAAAATTAGAACTTTCAGGGAAGGAAACCCCTTTTTTTAGTAAGGATCACACCTGCCTGGGGAGGTGGGAAGTCCACCATATCATAAGAAGCATTTCCAAACATCCCACTCTCAACTTCCAGTTGCCTTCACCAAGAAAAGCAGCTCTCTTTGTCAGACCACAGCTTTCTTTGCGAGTCAGCAGAAGCCACCATGGAAGTGAAGCAAACCAATCACTATTCTTTAGCTACCATTCCAGTGGGGTTTTTTTTGTTTTTTTACCTCCCATGAGACAGAAATCCAATCGTACATTTCTATAGAAGAATGAGGTTTTTGGATACTGTCACTTAAAATAGATAGTTTCAGCCTATGTAAGTCATCGCCAAACTGAACACCTGCACTCCAGATTCTGTTATCTGGTAAAGCACGACAGGTTGCAATAAAAAGACTTTTGTCTATAAAGAAATAACCTGTCACTTAAAGGTAGCTGCAACTGCTTCACTTTATCAATAACTTTACAGTAGGTATTTGAAAATTATCATAACATTTCAGTAACTGTTCAAACGTAAAGACAAGCACAGTGCAGCTCATTAACTATTCAAGGAAGAGATATCTGGCCTGCAGAGGACAGAAACCTCGCACTTTAGTGTCCTGATAGAACATACAACAGTCACACAATTCACAGCTAAACTGAACACCATATCATGCTGACTTTGTCTCAGGGTCTCCGGTATCATATCTGCTAGCTTTTCCCCCTTTACGGGAAGCAATAGGGCTAAAAGTTACACTCAGTCTCTCTGATGCCATTCAGTATGGTTTTTTCCCCCCTGCTGTTATTCTAATATTAAATGTACGCAAGTCTGAAGAGGACACAAACATTACTCAGAAGAGGGAGGCTTTTTCTGCACACAAAATTTATTCAGATTTAATAGGTGGATGTATTTGTATCTGTTGCAAGCTCACTTGAATTGGTTTAGTTTACATGTGTATATCAGATTTCTGGTATGTATCAACTTCTGATATTTATTGACCCAAGTTAAACAGAAATACCAACCTGAAGCAAAGGGGGACTTTATGTTACCACCTCCAAACTCAGCGCATTGTTTTTAACTTATCCATTTTACCCACATTATAACATTCAATAAAACACAAATCTGGATCAAAATAAAGGGCTGGCACTAACACAGGGGTGGGCAGAGTCTGGCTTGCAGACTGCATCAGACCCATGGCCGACTCCATTTCCTAGCAGCCCGTGGCAGCAGCTTCTTCTGGCTACTGCTGCTGGACCCAGCTCCACTGCACCCCAGCCCATCCATGCCACGGGTCCCACTGGGGGTGGGACCCATGCAAGGCATGCAGCCAGATGCCTGGGATGGGGCTATGGCCAGGTGTGAGATGGGTGGGCAGGGCCAGGGAAAGCCTGGGATCTTGGGGGGCCTGGGGCAGGGGCAGAGCCATGATCCACTGCCCACCTGCCCCTGTGACAAGCATGGGTTCCATAGGCAGGGGTGTGCAGGGAGTGGATCATGGCTCTGCCCTGGCTCTGGCTCCATGCTGTTACCACCACAAGATCCCAGCCCTACCCTTGGCCCTGGAGCATCTCAGCTGCATGCCCTGCCCATGCCACTCCCAGAAGACCCCAGGAGTACAGGGCTGTGACAGTGCAGGGCCAGCGTTGGGAGACTGGCTGGGAGCTGCACAGGCAGGGACTGCTGAGAAATGGAGTCCGGCCAGATCCATCACTTTGCCCACCCCTGCTCTAATAGCTCTTAAGATTTGTAAAACCGAAGAGGAAAGACCACAAGCAGACTGCTGCTAACTCCTGTCCTTTCTCCTGAGTAGTTTTCACTTGCCCTCTGCCTCTTGTTCTCCTCATGCCCTTGATGGTGTGCTCTGGCAGCACTTTTTCATATATGGAGGCAAGCAGGAAACAGAAACAAATTCACATTATAATCCTTCTAGGAGGGTTCTACTTCGAGTAAGGTGCTGCTTACCCTACAATTAATTTTAATATTCTAGCAGGGAAGATTTTTTTCCTTTGTTTTAATCTGGGGACAAGAACAAATCCAGTAATGGAATGTCAACATTAATTTGAAGGGAGATGAAAAATGACTTAATAACACTGCAGCAGGATTAATATTGTACGATAGATCATGGAGCCATAAAATTCTTGACAAATTCATTTCTATGTCACTGTATATTCTTGCTAATAGGGCAGGGCACATCTGAAAGGCTGTTAATACTTTACTGAACAAACCTATACTAACTTACACAGCAAAAAAATCCTGCTCACCAAGTCTGTTTCCACTCAGCACTAAAATTGGGAAGGGACACCAGGGTCAGAGTGGTTTCAAGCAGAAAGCTTTCCTCTTGTTTCACATTGAGAGTTACAACTGAGAAAATGAGATCTGAATTATGAGGAAATTCACCTTCACTTTTAGCCTTTGAAGTCAAGAAATCCAAATGAATTACAAGTGGTACTCTGTAGATGTATTTTTACCAAAGCTATCTGTAAAGAATGAGCCGCAATAGCACATTTCAGGAGCCTAACCAGAGAAAGCCTAGGTCACATTACCAAGGGAAGTGAGGACTGTAAATCTCCAGCCACTGAACAACTTCACAGCTAAACGCTGCAATAGACAAATCCAGGGGATTCTTCCCTGTGCTGTCTAAACCAGCTATGGGCATTGAGGTAAAGAGCCTGTCTACAATACAACCACCTGCTGCAGATGCTACCAGCAAGGGAGATGCACATTGGAAAGGCACCTTTGATGAATGCAGCCCTTAATCCAGAAACTAAAGCAGCAGCCCCATCATTTTGTACTTAAACCCAAAAAGACAAGACAAGACAGTCTTACCAAACAAGAAGTAACATGGGGTCTCATATTCTACTGTGTTTCTATACTGTCCCCCAAAAGAATCTACTTAAAATCATAGTTTTTGTTCACTAGAACAAACTGGATTGATGCATATTTATTTCGGAAGTATATAGTTTAAGGTACATTCAGATTTTTAATTTTTACATATTAGGATAGAAAATGGTGAATGACACTTCTTATTTATTAATTTTTAGTGGATGTGTCAAGCTGCATTTGAATATAAGTTGGGATTCAATTAAAATGCATACAACTGGATTTTAAATGTTTAAATATTTAACCTACATGGATACCTAACAGAAAACAATTATTGAAACACACATTGCTTTTAATGCTGGTTTTAAACAAAAGCAAGTATTATCTATGGTTATGTGATATGAACTTTAGCTGTTTCTGGTAACCAAGTCTTCCAAGATTTGGAAACTGGTAGAGGTCATTCCCTCACATCTCTCTTCATCTGATAGCTTAGAGAAGGATAACAAACTTCCCTGCTTCGTAAACTGCCATTCAGTTTCTCAATGTTAAACGAACTAGACAGTGAACTGAATTAGCTGAATAAGCTGAAATATATTTTCTGCACCAAAGAGGCAATTCCTCCCAAAAGCTGCTGTAGTATTTCAGTTAATCATTTGGAGCCAGAATTTACTAATCGCTTGCACCAAATTCAACAGCATGACCTTCTTCAAACCTTCAGCAGCAAACATATACTACTGCTTAAATTGTTTTTATTTAAATTACTTTAAATCGATTATAAGAAACTTAGGACTTAATACAGGTTATTGATTTCAAAATTTAATTTCAAACAGATATAGAAATTATTAAAGTCTTGTTTTTAATTGAATTTGTATCCACCTTTTTTAGCCCAGAGAGACCTTGTGAGCATTACTTGTAAAAGTCTTTAAAAGGCTAGATTACTATTTTTAATCCCTCTTCCACATGTGCTAAAAACAAGCTCTCCTTTTCATGCCACTGATTTTTGCCACATCCTGCACAATGAAGGCCTACTTCAGACAGACCTGGGATATTCTACTCTAGGCAATATTAATAAAGCAAAAGCTAGACAACAGAAGTGGTCCTTTCTTCAAGCCAGGCCTGCACATTAGCGTATTCGGAGATGACTACTGATGTGGTCTGTAGGACAAGATCTCTGACTGGTCAAAAGCTGGAGGAAGTTAATAGATTCATAGATTGTAAGGGCAGAAGGGACCTCTGGGAAGATCATCGGGTCCAGCCCCCTGCACCAAGCAGAAAAGACAACTGGTGGTCAGGTGACCCCAGCAAGGTGACCATCCAGTCTCAACTTGGATATTTCCAGGGCAAGTGATTCTTACTTCACAGTCTGGACACCCTGACTGTGAAGAAGTTTTTCCTAACGTTGAGCCTGAATCGATCTTCCAGGAGTTTGTTGCCATTACTCCTGGTTTTCCCCTTGGGTGCCCTGGTCAACAGTTGCTCACCGAGCCCTTGATGTACTCCCCTAGTGTAGCGGTAAGCTACTACCAGGGTCCCCTCACAGCCTTCTTTTCTTCAGACTGAAGAGTCCCAGATCTCTCTGCCTTACCTCATATGGCTTGCTGTGTAAGACTCTGATCATACGGGTGGCTCTTCTTTGGACTCTCTCAAGCTTGTCCATGTCCTTGTTAAAGTTTGGTGTCAAGAACTGGACACAATACTCTAGCTGCGGTCTCACCAGTGCTGAGTAGAGTGGAAGAATCACCTCCTTGGCTTTGCTGGAGATGCATCGATTGATGCATCCCAGAGTATTATTTGCCCTACTAGCTACAGCATTGCACTGCCAGCTCACATTCATACTGTGATCTGTTATTACCCCCAGGTCCCTTTCATTTGTGGTGCTAGTCAGTTTGGTGCCACCAGGCCTGTAGGTGTGTTGGGCGTTGCTTGTCCTGAGGTGGAGCACTGTACATTTCTCAACATTGAACTTCATCAGGTTCCAATCCATCCAACTTGCTAGCCTGTCTAGGTCCACCTGTAACTGTAACCTATCTTCAAGCATGACTACGCTTCCCCATAACTTGGTGTCATCTGCAAACTTGGCGAATGAGCTTTTCACCCCCACATCCAAATCATTAAAAAAAGATATTAGAAAGCACTGGACCGAGCACCAACCCCTGCGGGACACTGCTACCCACTTCTCGCCAGGATGACACAGATCCATTCACTACGACTCTCTGGATCCTGTCCCACAGCCAGTTACTCACCCACCTGACTGTCTCGGAGGTCAGCCCACAATCCTCCAATTTTCTTGCAAGGACATCGTGGGATACTAGATCAAAGACCCTTTGGAAGTCTAGGTATACAATGTCAACCTGTTCTCTCCTGTCCAGGTGGTGAGTTACCTGGTCACAGCAGGAGATGAGATTGGTAAAGGCAAGACCTGCCCATGATGAAGCCATGCTGGTGGTCATTCAGAATCTTACCTTCTGTAAGCTTATTACACATAGATTTCTTGATGAACTTTTCTAGGAGCCTGGCACAGCTGTTTGCAGCCTGCCCGCTGCTTGCTGCAGCTGCCCAGAGCCCAGGCTGGCTACAAACAGGTGCGCGGGGCTCCGGAGCCCTGCCATCACCTCTGTGCCAGGAGCGGGGGAGAGACTGGGGTTGCACTACCTCGGGCCCCTCCCACTGCCCGCTCCAAGGTGCTTGTGCATGCGCCGGTACAGAGCTGATGCCAGAGCCCGGCACAGCTGGTTGCAGGCTGCCTGCTGCAGCGGCCCAGAGTCCAGGCTGGCTAGAAGCAGCTGCTCCAGAGCCCAGTCATCAGCTGTGTCGGCAGCAGGGAAGAGGCCAGGGTTGTGCTGCCTCAGCCCCTCCCCCCCACCTGTCTGCTCCGAGGAACGCCTACAGCTGTTTGCAGACTCCCGGCTGCAGCTAGCCCCAGCTCTCGGTAGCTGCTGCCAACTACGAAGCCTGGGTTGCTTGCAGCAGGGCTTGCAGTTGAGCTGGCCCGATTTCCACCCGCTCCAAGCCCAGCACTGGCCCAGCCCCCCTACTGGGATGAGAGCTGGCACTGCACCTCGCCAGAAGCACTGCACCTTTGCAGGCTTAGCTGTGTTGAGTGGGTAGGCAGTTGGACTGATGGGCAGGCTCTGGGCCAGGGTCCTGACTGGCTGCACTGCAGCCTGGGCGCTGTCTCCCCAGGGAAGCACAGGGCCTCCGGCAGGCTCAGGCCACTGTTGGGTCAGACTCTGTCCAGTGGCCCAGCAGCCCGCTTCTGTGAACCCACGCATCTGGTTCTGTGTTTGTCTGCCTCTGGTTCTGTGCGTCTGTGCACGTGTCTGGTTCTGGGTGTGTGCGCATGAGAGTCTGTTCTGGTTCTCTGTGTTTGTGCACATGTGGTTCTGTGCAGATGCGCGTGGTTCTCTGTGTGCGTATGTGCCTGGTTCTCTCTCTGCTCTCCTTTCTCTCTCTCCTCTCTTCCCCGCTCTCCTCTATTTCTCTTTTTTTTCCCTCTCTCTCACTGCAACATGCTTAACAAAAAAAACTACACGAAGGCAACATTTATGATTATTAAATATACTAATATGCAGTGTGTTCTGCCATGTACCGCCCCCCCCAATTTTGTTTTTCTGGCATGCTGGCACTCTGACACCTTCCAAGGTAGACATTGTGGGGTTTTTGGCACTCTGGCCAAAAAACATTGCCTACTCCTGATACATAAGAACAGATCAATACAAACAAAACCCAGTGTGTTATACATGATGGATCACAATGTGTTTTTTTTAATCATGCATGAATTAGACCAGAGATAAACAGTTTAAGTCAGGTACAGTGACTCACACGTCAGGAAGGAAAAAGAGCATGCTGAAATGGAAGACAAACAGAAAGTTGATTAGAAGGAGTAAAAATCCCATCACTGAAGACCAAATAGAGTGCTTAATGGAAACAGACTGCTGTGGATGGTAAAGATTTGAGAGGCGCAGTCAATCAGAGTAAAAAGGTAGCAATGTGTTTTAAAACAAGATTTATAGACAGAAAGTGATTCAGTGGTTTGGAATCGGCACCTTCCAGACACGCAGTTAGGCTACGATGTTTTTCCTTTTTCTTTTTTTTCAGCACTTTCAAATTTGATGATTGCCTTTTCCATAGCCTTTAAATGGCCAAACATTTAGAAGAAGCCATGATTAGGGTTTGGACAGAAGGTGGAGTAGATGAACAAAGGCAAACACTTGGTTGATTCCATGGAAAGCTTTCAAGGTCAGAAAGAATACTGAAATGGATTGATCAAGGCTGAAAGACAATAATAGGAAGAGAAGAAAGAATATGTCCTCCTATCCCTGCAATTAGAGACAGTTTTTACAGAGTTTTCCTCCAAGGTTTTAGGGAAAACACCACAAAGAAGATCATTTTACCTCCTCAGTTTATTTAAGCTACAATGTTTCTGTATCTCAGAAGCGTATCATTATTAGTCTTGCAATATTTGCTATTTTTCCTAAAGCATCAACCCCTGGAGCCATTAGAATCTCACCTTTATTTTTTAAAGGATTTTTCAAACCCTCAGTGCTTGTGAACTGTGACCCAAATACATCCTGGAGGCTGACAAAAGACCTAATATTTATTTTAAAAATTAAGTTGCTCAGATTTAATTTCTGATGGGTAGGGTTGGCTGTACTGCATATAGAAAAGCAACAGCAAGTGGGGACAAGTCTTGTAGCCTTAGAGAAGATGCAACAATATATAATGATACCCAAAGGCTCCCTAGGACACTGAGCCAGATGGTCTGTAAGCCATAACACCTTAAAAGGCAAAAGGGCAGTTCAATGTCCTCTTCTATTCAATTTTTAGGCTCTGCCAACAACAGCATCACATCTGTGATTGTGTCTTTGGCAGTATGGGCATTGGTACAGCAAAAACTATAGTTACCAGCAATGCATTTCTCACTGGCCATTCAAGAGAAATTATTCATTGTAAACCTGGATGAGATTAAAATTAATAGTGGAAAGAAGAAAAGGCTTCACACATCTTGAATCGCTCTAAGAGTTAACTTCCGTTTATTCTAGAAAGGAGGAACAGGAAAACATAGAAGCAACGTCAAAGCAAGGGTGTCAAACATACGGCTCATGAGCTGCCTGCAAAGCCATTATATCTGGCCTGACAAGCTATCAGAAGTTGGCAATGTGGCTAGGGGAAAGAATCTCCTGCAGAATCTGGGGCCCTCAGAGCCTGCTAGACATGGCTGCTGTTGACAGGAGAGCAAACAAGGCCTGTACTGACACAGCCTTGCAGCTGCTTGGCTCACCACTGCCAGACCCCTACTGCCACCACTGGATCGGCTACAGATCCAGGGCAAATTTGACACCCCTAATCATAGCTCATAGAAAAATAAGGCTGAAAGGGACATCAGAAGGTCATGTAGAGTCCATTCCCTGGCTAAAGGCAGATAATTTATATCAACCATCCCAGCCAAGTATTCATCTAACCTGCTCATAAAAACTCTAAATAATGGAGTTTCTACAAACTCTTCAGGTAATCTGTTCCAGTTCTTAAAAGCACCCTTACACTTAAAGTTTTTTTAATATTCATACTGCTGACTCATTCAGCTTGTAGTGCACTACAATTCCCAGGTCGTTTTTGGCAGTACTGTAGTCTAGCCAGGCATTCCCCAATTTCTATCGATCATTTGCTTGCTCTGCCTTAAGTGCACTACTCTGTACTCATCTTTACTGAATTTATCCAATTATATTTTAGATCATTACTTGCATTTATCAAGGTCATTTTGAATCCTAAATCCATCTTCCACTGTGTATACTACTCTACCCAGCTTGGTGTCATCTACAGAAAGTGTGCACTCAATCCCATTCTCTAAGTTACTAACGAAGATATTAAATGGCACCCGATGCAGGACAGAATGCTTGGGAGCCCCACCGGATAGCTCCTCTTGGTTAAACATTGACCCATTGATAACTGCTCTTTTAGCATGATGATCCAACCAATTTAGCTGAATGTACTGTTAGGCACATGCATAACTGCATTTGCATAGCTTACTAACGATAATTTCATGGGAGACAGTTAAAAGTTTTGCAAAATTCAAGGTATATCACCATGTACTGCTAACCTCCCCCATTTACAAAGCCTGCCACCATATCTGTGCTCTGCCTGTGGGTTGCTGTATTACCTTCTTAACATCTATCACAGTAATTAAAGTCTCCCTGAGCACCAAGACCTACTGTTTGGACGCTCTGGTTAGTTGAGTTTTTTTATTTGTATTTTTTTTTTAATGCTTGTTTACTTCTTCCTCCTGGTCTGGTAATCTATGGTAGACAGCCATCATAATTTCCCCTACTAAATTTCCTCTTATCTTCAGCCAGAGACCTTCAACAGGTCTACTACTACAGCCAACTTCATACTGCACCTCAGAACAGTAAGTATATTTTTAATATATCAAGGAACGGTGCCTCCCTTTCGCCGCTATCTGGCCTTCCTAAACAACTTATACCTCTCCATAGTTGTATTCCAGTTGTATGAACTCTCTCACCAAGTCTCGCTTATCCCAAATAAATCATATTTTGGGGTTCTGTTTTGTTTTTTGGTGTCAAGCTGCATTAGGATGGAAACTGTAATTAAATAAAAATCCATGAACAGCATTTTATAAATCATTAATACTGGTTAAAAATATGTAAATGGACTGGATATATAACAAAAATAAGCTCATCAAAACAGTTTTAATGTTCAAAATTGATTTATCAAATATACTTTTGTCAGCAAGTAAAGCTGATTGTTACTGATAACTAGGCCCTTAAAAGTTTTAAAACTAAAAGATCTTATTCTCTCACACCTCATATTTGTTCATGCAATAGAGGAAGACAGGCCTTCTCGATTTTTCCATTTCTAATTGGTTTCTCAAATTTAAATAAAACTAGACAGTACTGAATTAATTGAATAAACTGAGATCAAGAACGTTCTCTGCACCTGCAGAAAAGGTTACCGATGTCAAAAAATTGGTTTAATACTCCAGCAAATCTGGCACCAAGTGCTTAGGCAGTGATTTCAACCAGTTAAGTACTTTAACTTTCTTTACATCTATAGCAAAAACATATCCTGTTATAACTTCTTAAATTTAAGCAGATGTTAATAGACTTTTTATTAAAATTTAGGCCCTTACATAAAGGCTATAATTTTCAAATTTAAAATGAAGTAGACTAATACTGGAAAATGCATTTAATTTAAACCAAGAGAGACATTTTGGATAAGATATGACTTGCATAATAACTTGATTTTTAAGCCATTAATTTTTGTCCCCTCTCTCCTGTTTATACTTAACAGCCATAGAGCCATCACTTATATTTGCCACTTTGACAAAAGAACACAATTCTTACAGATGGACAATACTGAACTTTTTCTTTAGTGATACATTCATTACCAATAACTGAAAACAAAACTATTAGCTTTCAGTTAAACTCGAGAATGCTGCTTTTAGGATTGTAGTAGCTAAAGAAATGTTCAAGATGTCAAAATAGTACATAATTAGGAAAGGATACATTTAAGAGCTAAATCAAAACCCTCTAGTAGAACAGTTTTCTGTTTAAATGCATTTGATTAAACTTAAATAGTCCATATATATTTAGTCAGTTTTGATATGTTAATGTGGAAAGTCAAAATTAATTGGTCCAATTTATTTATGTAGCCCTTCACATTCAATAGATAGTTACAACATAATAAAAAAACAGCTATTTAAATAATCCCAAAATATTTCTATTTGGCATTTAAATTCCACATGAATTTTGAAGTTCTGGCTTTTTTTTTTTTTTTTTTTTAAAGAGGTACACCGTACACTGATCCCATATCATATCGCCAGCAATAGAAGGAAAATTAAAATTATTGGCAATTGGCTTTTTTTGGCTGATGTGACTGATAATGTTGCCGATAAATACCGTGTGCATGTGTGCAGCCACAGCATGCACACGACCAGGAATGCAGCCTTGCAGTGTGGAGAGCAGTGTCCGCTGGTAAATCTGTTGTGGGCAAAGGAGTGTGAAGGGGGGGGTGGGAAAGGGGCATGGGCGGGAGGCGGGGGGGAGGGCGGTGCTGACTGAGGCCCCTGTGGTGAGAGAGGGAGCGTGGCTGGTGCTGAGGCAGGACGAGGCACAGGACAGAGCTGAGTGGGAGGGGAGAGGGGTGGCTCCCGCTGCTGTACACATCCTGGGAGAGCATGGGGGAGCGTGTGCTCCCTGGGATCTGTGAGCGAGGCAAAAGTGGGTTGCCACTGCAGGCTGGGGCCAGCACCAAGCTCCTCCTGGAGGGAGGGCTGGGCAGGAGGCGGTGGTGCTGGGAGGCGGGGGGCTACATAGCCCCCCTCCCCCCGAACGCAGCCCAACCCAGCCCCACCCGCTGGGAAGAGCCCAGCGCCATCCCCATCCCACAGTGGCAGCCCACCCTCACCCCATGCCCTCCTTGGGTGTGTGCAGCAATGGGAGCCACCCCACCCCTTGATGATTCACAGCTCCATCCCACACCCTGCCCCAACACTAGCCCCACTCCCTCCTTCACAGCAGGGGACTCATTCTGGCCCCCCCATGCCCCTTCCCCCACAACAGACTTACCAGCTAGATGCTGCTCTCCATGCTGCCAGGCCACATATCAACAATCGGATTGGTATTGGCCAATATGGCTTGTTAAAAATCAAGCCATTGGTATTGCCCAAAATAATTTATATCAGTGCATCCCCCATTTTTTCTTCCAATGCAAGACAAAAATATTTAAGTGAGAGAAAAATCTATGGAATTGAAATTCCCAGTTTCTGACCAGCACCTAAAGTTGAATTCTTCTAGATGTACATTATAAAAACAAAAGAATTACTTAGTCCCATGTTTAAATTAAAAAAAAAAAATCAGGCTGCATCAACAATTAAAAATCCTTTTGCAGAAAGCAATTCTAGATAGGCAAGTGAATAATCCAACATTTTTTCCCCCAAATCTCACATATTTATAGATGTTACTAGCAGCACCAACCAAGTGACAAAATTGAGATTACACTTCTTGCACTGCGAAATTTAAATGAAAAATTAGTTTGGAGTCTACATCACTTAGCCATGTCCACTGGAAAGAAATCATAACAAGAAAGAGAATAGTATCACACAAATTCAAGCAGGAATCAGTTCTTATCTCTCAGTACTTGCGCATCTCCATTTACTTTAGACTGAATGACTATTTAAACCATTATAAGTAAAAAAAAATCAGCCTTTATTCAACAAATATGCCTCTATAGCCTATACCATATTTATATAACCACTCATTCTTTGCTTTTGAAGACATTAATGCATTCTTGCCAGAAGAAATAAAAGTAAGTGTGTGTGCACACACATATTAGCAGTCTACCAATAAAGATTTTTTGGGTTGATACAAATGGCCGATTGACCAGCCAAATTGGCTGATACCGATCCAACTGCCAATATGCAGCCCGACAGCTTGGAAAGCAGTGTCTGGCTGGTAAATCCGTTTGGGGGAAGGGGCATGGTGGGGAAAGAGGTGTGGGTGGGGGGGAGCAGATCGAGGCCCCCATGGTGAGGGAGGGAGTGAGGTTGGGGCAGGGGCAGGTGCTGCCCAAGTGGGATGAGGCGCAAACCAGAGCTGGCAACTTGCTTGGGAGTCACAGGGGCTGCGTGCACCCCCAGGGGAGGCATGGGGAGACACTGGGACCCTGTTCAGAGGAAAAATAAGACAGATACCGTGAGGAGAATTCTTAGAGGACTTACCAACACTACTTTGGATGGCAAGATTTTGGTGGACACTATATGAAACCAACACTGTAGCCAGACATTGTTTTACTAGTATTATAAATAGAGACCTACCTAATTCGCAGGGGCTACCTCCTGGATTTCATGGTCTGAGTGGGGCACTGGTCACCATTTTTGCAGCAGAGTGCGGTACCCCCTGCCCCCCATGCCAGAGGAGCTCCTCCCCAGAGATTGACAGATAGCCATCTGTCAATCTCCAGGGTGGTGTGGGCTTTCCAGGGCCCCTTAGCCAGAGGCATGGGGGGCCTGCTACGCTCCACTGTGAAAATTTCCCTCCCCCTTCCCCCTGTGCTTCAGGACACCAGGGCTTCCCACCTCTGTTTTCAGTTCCCTTCCTCCTCTCTCCCATCGCTTGATGGCTGAATTCCAGCTTTTTTTGTGGTCCCACACTTTTTCACAGGGACTGGGCTTTGTCGCGGGGGACCTATCAAATTTTCAGTTTTTTGTGAAAATCGTGAAATCAATAGGTCCCCAACTATAAACTTAACATTATCTGTTGAAGTATACTCACATAAAAGCAACAGCCATTTAAAAGTACTGTATTTTATCATATTACACTGCATCATGTTGACTATAACTGAAGTGCTAAAATAAAGTTTTGTATGAGAATTTTGCAAATATAAAGAATGCCATTTAATAGTCATAACTGTGCTGCAACTATACAAAATCATGATAGCATAAAAAGTCAAATTAACACTGTGCAATTTAAACAAGCATTGGTAACTGGTGTTGCTGATGATTAGGGGTCTACTTAACTTGCAGCGAGACAATGCAATTTGCGTGGTTGGTCAAGGCATGAAGAGCCAACTTTGTAGGCTGTTCCTGGCAGCCCTTCCCCTCATCGCTGATAGGTGGAGAGGCATATACCATATAATTAAATAGAAAATTCCACAGAAAGTAAAGTATATCATACAAGTCTAAATATTAAATATAAATCTAATTTAAGCATATTATAAATACACATTTATATGCAACATGAATTGCAACTTGTATCATCATAATCTATTATTGCGTGTAGTGTTCTAAAAAAGTTTAGAAATACTAATTAATGCTAATCTTAGAAACATTTTCACTTCACTGACTGATGCCTTCACTTAGTCTATGTCACTAGCAGACAGTAACTCAATCACGTTATCTACCGCTGCAGTGATTGTCGCATTATTTTGTATTGCAGTAAGCATTCAGACATTTAAAGCAGCATATTATATGAATAATACGTTGGGGGGGGGGGGGGTTAGGTTGATTTTGCAGGAAACTGTTGACAATGCAATATTTCCTGATGATTGCAGGTAACACTTTTTTGTGGTTTTCACAAAAACTGCAAAACCACAAATTAAGTAGACCCCCTACTTATGATTGTATCAAAGTATCTACTCGAGAATCTGATAAGATTACCTCCATTGCAAAGTGGGCTGTAATATGGTACAAGGATGGGGAGGGAGATTGGTCAGCAAAGCAAGTTAAAAAAAAAAATACATCTTGCTGTTGCACATGCTCCCTATTTAATTTACTTAGTAGTGATCACTGGCGGACAGAATGTGAACAACTTATGTTATGCTTATGACACAGTCTTAATAGCCAATTCAGAACAGAAGCCAAAAGGAATTTTAGATAAAATTATTAGTTAAAGTGAGAAGAGGGGTCTAAGTATTAACTGTAGAAAAACAGAATGCACAAAAATTACAAAGAAGATCATTCCAGTATGCAACAAAGTGGAAAAGGAAGACAGGGATGACCAAAGACACATTTCTGAAAATGAAAAAGATGTTGACAAATAGTAGAATTTCTATGGGGACGAAGTTATGAGTTTTGGATTGCTATGTTATACCAGTCCTCATGTATATACATCAGAATGCTGGACAATATCACCAAGTATGGAAACAGAATTGAAGCAACTGAGATGTGGTTCTTCAGGCACATCTTGAAGATATGTTGGTCTAATCACACTTCAAATGAAGATATTTTGTTAAGAGCAGGCTACAGAAGGAAGCTGCTGATTAAACACCAGAAAGAGACAGTTGGGGTTTCTTGGACACGTTATGAGGAAAGAGAAAATTAAAAGTCCGGTCGTAATTGGAAAAACTGTAGGAAGGAGAGATTGTGGAAGACAAAGGTTGACTTATGTCAAGAGTCTATCTAAATCAACAGTTCCCAACCTAGCGTCACAACCCAAATTCTGCATGCCTCAAAGAGAAGAGATCTTTGGAAGACCATGGTCACCAACTTCCTGTTTATATATGGTACCTAGAGAGAGAGTAATGAAGCAAAACACCTATTATTGCAGAGCCAACAAGCTGAAGCAAAACAAGCTGTGTTCTATTCTGCATCATGCATTACCTAAACTGCTAGCAAAATTCTAGTTTGAGAATCTTTATCAGTGGTGATGTGGGATGTGCCAGAAAGAACATTGCTTGATTTTTAAAGAGAGAAAAATCAGACTGAACCTTCAGTTAGAAAATCCTGTTGTGGACTGGTCAAACTGAATGTATTTAATAAGAATTCAATACGGAAGACTATAGAAAACCAAAACATAAATCTTCCACAGTTTTATTTTTGACCATAGACACACATGAAATGAAGTCTGAGGAGCTCACTTATACTTGCATAATCTTCTTAATCTAGTCTGGTCTATCTGTGCTAGGATTTGTATACAAGTTTTTTTGCACTGAAATCAGTTAAAAAAACCCACAGATGACTTAATGTTGCATATATTATGTATACAGCATACTGTGTTACCCATGCAGAGACATATGTATAAATTGCTCATTTGGAAACATTTATTTAGAATGAGGCTTTGCTCTTTATTTAGCAGAGGCTGCATCCTTGTGATATGTACATATCACAATGATAGATAGGAAGACTCTACAACTGGCTGATGAAAACATGGACAAATTCCCTTTGATGAATGTTATTTTATACTACTGTATTTGATAAGAAAATGCAGAAATTAATCATTTGACAGTACTTACTACATTTTAATTATTTCTGTTCTGTGAAGAGGTATTTCCACTGGGAATGCAAAACATTCATTCTTTAGAATTGTACATCAAATTAAAGGTTTATGATATAGCAAGAATAAGGTGTAGAGTCAGTTCACAATTTAATATAAAATGATCTATATATAAAAATACAGGAGTCAAACTACATTTTTCATCATTACATAACAAGAGAGGTAAAGGCACAGGACAATCAAGAAATCTTCATCATATGTTTTTAGAGATCCTGGGAGGGAAAATACTAACGGGCAGAATTTTAAGATCCACATTGAGGCACAGTTAATCTAGTTTTAATCAGGCAAACTTTTAAACAATGGCAAACACTTTATTAGAGATGCACCTGATGCTGTAAATCCCACAAAGCAAAACACATGCAATAACTTTAGTAAATCAGTCTGTTATGAACATGGGCAGACCCAGGATTTTTAAGAGGGAAGTAGGAACAGTGACCATCACTGCCATGCTGGCTGCAACTCCACTCCCAGCCTCCCACACCACTGGGGCAGACAGACTGTGTTGCAAGAACTCTCGACTAAGTCCCTGAAGCAGGCTAGAATCTCCCCAACAGACACTTTCAGGCACCCCTTCCCTTCCCCTTGTTGTTCAGCAGAACCTCTCCTCCCCTTGCCTTCTCTGCTTACACCTATGGGCTCAGGGAGACCTGCCTGGAGCTGCCACTGACCTGGCCACTCCTGCCCTACTCCACCTGGGGCTGTGAGGAATCAGACTCAGCTGAGGACAGTGGCAGCAGCAGCAGGTAGATTCTCCTGTACCTCTGCCCAATCCTAGGCTGGCAGGTAAACATGCAGTACACTGTCTTGGAGTTTGGGAGGGGTTGACAGTTCTAGCTGTAAGGTTGGATTGGTAGCTTTTAAATTCAAAGAAAAGTTTTGTCTGCCTATTTCCACTAAAAAAAGGACATCTTAAGAGTAATTTGTGTGACTATAGTGATGGTTCTCTTAATATGTTTTGTAAGGGGTCCATAAGAGAAACTTCTGAACCTTCTTAGCTTTTTAATTCTACCATGTAAGGAATTAAACAGGTTTTAGATCGCTCCATTTCTTCACAACGCCCATACTCCATTTGCCTTCCACATAGCATGTGTCTACATCTTGTGGTTAATTTCTCACCAGGCAGACTCAGTAGCATTACAGACAAAGAACTAGTAAACGCTGATATTATTCCTTGATTGACAGTGTCTCTGTCAAGTCACTGCCAAGACACCAAAACTTGATTAGGTCTACATATAAATGGACCTTCCTAATCTTCTGCAGGAAAGCTTGCTTCCTGATTTTTTTCAGGGCTGAAGTACTCTGCTGCCACCTTTCTTGTGGAAAAATACTGTTTGGGTGGAGACAGGTCCAGTGAGTGAACAGCCAGTTAACAGTGCTGCACAAAAAAAATAAATATCACACATAGCATACAGATTCAAAACACAAAGTGGAAAAAAGGGTTGTACAACTCCCTTAAAATCCCATCTCCACCATAACAGGAATAAGCTGTCATAATTCTATATACAAGTTTAACATTGTGAGTGTCTTTTCCTGAAATTCCTTAAAAAGGGATAAGGTATCAAGTGCTGGTAACATTATTTTCACAAATCATAACTGAGTGAGCCATGAGCTTTCCATCCCTGTAGAACAAAGGTATAAATTTAATTTCTACCTCAGGCTCAGGTATGTATAGGGAGTGGGGTCACAACTTACTACTCATTCTCTCTCTGCAGGGAGTTACTTATTGGTGCTCACTGCGTAAAAGAAAAAATAGTTCCATGTTAAAAACAAAACAATTACTTCTGTTCACTTGTAAATGGACCATTCGTGCTTTGCTGTAGGATCTAAAGAAAAAACCCAGATAAATAAAATGTCTATTCCATCCTCCCACTGTTTACAGGGTGCAGCCAGTGGAAGACAGAAGTGCTCACAATGTCAGGTGTTTATGCAGTACTAACTCACAGTAAATATCTTATAAATCAAGAGCAAAATGGCTTTCATTTTGTCAGAGAGAGCTCAAGTAGGAACAAATACATGAAATTTGACCTTTACATCAAAAAAGGCTCCCTTGCTCACCACCAAGAAAAACAGGTTCTGTGACAAAAGCTTCGAACAATTCTGCATTTCTAAATCTATTCAGTGAAAAAAAATTGTGTCCATCTGTCTTTCTGTTCAGTGTAATATATTTTTCCCGGTCTGAAACGTAGAGACCCTTTTCAGCACAAGGGTTTAATGGACTGAAATGCGCTAGAAACCTAGTGCTATCCAGAAGTAACAAGTATACTGATTTTGAGATGCTGATAGCTATTCTGACTTTGGATTTAGAAACATGCCCTTTGCTTCAGTTCAGTGGTTCACTGATTCAGGTTTCCAATTAAAAAAAAAAAAAAAAAAGTAAATGGCACTGTTATGGGTGCCCAGCCAGTTACATCTGACTAGCAGTCATGCATCAGCTGTGCCATTCATGTGCTCAGAATATCAAAACCTAGACTACTACTTATAACTGGAACTAAACCTTCTAGCTTAATGAATTCTCCATGTAAGTACAGTTTTGCAAACATGAAATATGCGAAAACATTGCACATGCAAAAATAATTACGTATGTGGGCTAAAAGAAAAATAAATAAGTATGCATTCATTTTAAGGAATTTCTAAACATTAGCCTGCCTTTGGCAACTAGATGGATGTAAGCTTCCATTAAGGGTGTCCAAGTTTCCAGGATTATTATCTATCACGGTCTTCTCTGGATGCTAGCAAGTCAATAAACAAGGAGCTAACCCTGTCAAAATGTAGTTTTTAAATTGCTGCTGAAGGCTCTTCAGCACAAGTCTTAAGTGGAACTGCCTTCAAGTGATACACAGGCTTTGCTGATGCATACAGAGAGTGTCAAAGTGAAAGAGTGCTCTCATCTATATTGGGATCAACCTTCTACTTCTTCATACATTGCAAGGCAGCACATGTCAACATAGGTGAATGAGAGCTTGTTAATTAAGGGTAGAAAAACTATACTAAGCATAGCTAGAATACAATGGTAGGCAGATAGCAACAGGTAAAAATGAGTACCATTTTTCAGCCTGAAAATAACTAAGAGTGTGGCTGGAAATAACTAAGAGTGTGGCCTTCAAGTATACCATCTGTACCTTCTAAAGGAAAAAAAGGAAGAAAAAGATAAAATATCACCTTTAGGGAAAAGAACAATGTCTATGACCTCTACCCTCACTGATGAAGAAGAGAAATGGATCTCTAATTGTTGGCTTACTTTACAGAAAACAACTTTGGCTTGGGGTAAGCAGAGTTTAGAGAGAAATAAGTGCCATCTATTCCACTCTTTATAATGGTATGTATTTTTTTAAGATATGCACTCTAAAGGTAAGTTCACTTTTGGTGAATTATAGCACTGAGGCGCACACTGCTGTTTCCAAAATTACACTTCACACGGACAGATGCTGTTCTCTTCCACGGCCAGCTCTGTCAATGACGCATGCTATTTGAGGACCGAGTATAGTAACTACCATTGGATGGAGAGACAGAAGTGTCAATTTTCACCTTATCTGGCCACCAAAAGCAGTTTATATTTGTGACCATACACAAGCACGTGGCTGCTAACAGCTTCAAAAATGGCCAATTGGGTTAAAATCTGACCCCTCGTTGTATGAGGTATCAGATAAAGATGTTACAAAATGTAGTGTCTTTTGTAACTTGTGTCTGAAGAGCTTCCACCCTGTCACTGTTTTCAGAATGGGAGGGAAAGGAGCAGAGGGAGTTCAGTTTCAGGGGTTTTCAGCCCCTCCTGGAGGGTGGTGTGGGTATATTGCAGCTCCCTTCCCCCTCAAAGGTAGGGATCTCCAATTCACTCATCCCACCCTTCAGCACCAGCTAGGAAGCCCCAAGAACAAGCTCCCTTGGCTGCCTTTCCCCCCTCCCATTCTGAAAACAGCGAGCACTGGCAGAGTGCTACGGACACCTTGCTGCAGGCTCCCAGCCAGCTAGATTCCCCTCCCCCTGGAACCAACAGTGAGGTCTGGAGTAACACTGCAACTCTGAACACTTTGCAAAAAAGGGTTCTGAGTTGCAGCTGGGAGGTGCATTTCTGTCTGCACCCATTCTTGCTGGATTGTTCATGTAATACTTTGCATTTCTATGCTACTTCATTTATAAAATCTAAGAGCTTCAGAAGAAAGTAAGTTTTGTTAACCCTATTCAGCATGGAATTTATGCATTTACTTTGATTTAATTCCCACTACAGGAGCACCCTTTATGTTCTCAGTGCCAATAACGGTTAAAATACTTACAATAAGCACACTCTCCCAATTTCTCCCATGGCTCGTACTCCCTCATGGTAAGGAAGAAATTAAATCAACTTTAACATGTCCCCACAAGTCAGCACACTGGCTATTTTACATTTGGAAAATGCAATTTTCAAGAGGTGAGGAACCACCAGAAGACTTATCACCAGTTCCCTCATTTATGAAAAGAGATTTCAGCTCAAGCACCTCAGGCCACACAGTTCAGTGAAGCAAATAAAGAAAAAAGTTTTTTTTCCAGGTATCAGTACATTTGAGGCTTAATTACAATATCAACATCTTCAAAAAAAAAATCCATTCCAAAAATCAGCAGGCAACTAGTACAGACCTTGGAGCTCCTTTAACACGTTCAGAGAAAGCTCTACAATTTAACAAACTGAATTCTATGGCAGGACCAGTTTTTGAATAGTTTTAAAGGTGAAATCCCTGGTGCATTCTAGTCATTCAGTCATCAGATGACAAAGGCATAATTCATGGTAACTGTATTTAACACAATGAAGAACTAAGGCACCAATGTTAAATAACTCGCATAAAGATGCCACCCATATATATATATAAAAAATAAAATCAAATATCAGAACAGCACCTCAACTGGGCAAACAGAAATCCAGAGGTTCTTTCAGTGATCCAAGCCAGGGATGCCCAGAAATTTGGAGACAGAGGAGCAGTGGCAGCATTGCATCACTCTCCTGCCAAATTTCCAGTCCCATACTCCCCAAGGGCCTGGATGTAAACAAAAGGCACTACGGAGCTGGATTGGGACAGTGCAGGGAATTAGGCCTACAGACAAACCCTGCACTGCTCATCCAGCCTGCAGGTCAAATATGGGCAAAACAATGTATTGATAATATCAGCCTACTGTGGACATAGTTAGCTCTAACTTAAAGCATCCCTTTGAAAATGATTTTAGTGGCATTTTAGTTCCTGTGAAATGTAGTTCTCTAAACCATATATATTCAATAGAATTGAGCTTAAGGCAGATCAGCCAAATAAGACATACACAAACATATCAAACGCTACCAGAGTGACTAATCTTCACAAGTCACAAGTATAATTTTGCAAATGAAATGTACCAGAAACATTATTGTTGCTTTACAAATATCAAGTGTCAGTTCCTTTTCCTGATAACATTCAAGCAAAAGACCTTATTCTGCAGTTTGCAGTACTTAATTATTTATAAAGTAGAGCTACCAGTGAGTGAAGCCTATAGTAAGTTGTCTGATATTTTCCATTTTAGGACACTTGTCAGTAGCAGAGATATTGCTAAACTTTAAAAATTCAAGTCGAAGGTTTCCATGATGAATATTTCTGCAAGAATGCTCTCAGAAATGACTGACACAAAATGAATGCAAGATATAAGTTTCTAGTATTAAATTATTGCAGCCCTTTGGTTAAGCTGTAACTTTTTAAGTGCCCACTGCTGGCACTTGTGATGCAGAGGGGTGAGAAGTCAAGAGGTGTAAAGATGGAAAAGGGGGGCGGGAGGCGGGGTGTTCAACAGCTTCAAAAGAGCAGAGAGAAAAGTTTTTATAACAGTAGAAATATTCTACTCCAGGACACGGAGTCCAGAATTACCATGCCTCAGTATCCCATTGCTTTTAGCACTTTGCTATGAGACCCACTTGCAAAACATTTACCTCATTCCTCTCTAGTGGCTCATTCACACAGATCAGTGGTTGGCAAGGTATTCTAGCAGGGGGCCAGAACAGCACAGCTTAGGTCCAAGACAAGCTGGCACTAAGGTCCAGCCACCAACCTTGCTTCTTCCCACTGCCTGTCTGTAACGTGGCACAGGCAAAGCTCCCTGCTGCCCAGCTATGCTGCCGGCAAGTACCTGCCACCAAGTGCCACAAAAGCCCCAGCTCCACAGGCCAGATCTAGTCTGCTGGCCTCAGGTTACCAACCCAACACATATGATGACCACCGTTACCAGTTATTCTGTTAGCTCACATAGCCAAGATTTATGGTTTAGATTAAAGGATTTAACACTTTCTGATAACCCATGTGGAAGTGAACATAGTTCAATGCTAGATGACTTCATCATGTCTCATGATATTTGATGTTTTTTCTTAAAGTCCCAAACTCTGGCAATCAAGTGATCAGAAGAGAATCTCACACTTTATTGAACAAGTTATAAAAAAAAGAGTAAAAGCTGACCCAAGTTCATCCTAATGGCACAGGAACCAGAATACCACTAACTTCCCATAGCATTTCCTCAGGTAGTTACTGCTTGCATGTTCCTCATTTTCTAGGTGCTCAGCTTGAGATACCAGAGTTCTGATTTGTAGAAGCGCTCAGCACAACAATAGCTAAAAGGGAGTTGTGCTTTGAACATTTAAAGGTGCTATAAAACAGCAAGTACACTAAAAAATTAGGCTGTAGGCATCCAAGACTGGTGGAGACCTAATAATTTCTTTTTTTCTATGCTTCTAGGTCTTCATCTCTGTACAGGGGAGATAAAACTACCATTCTAGCTCACTGCAACAGTGTTGAGATGGTGAAGTCATTTATTTTTGTGAAGCAGTCAGATGCTGTGGTAATGAGCACCATAAAAAAAAGCCCATCATTCTTTATTCAGAGCAAGTTTTTGCCTGGTGCAGTAAATAAGGCATGGAACTACAAACTGAATGGAGGAGAATTAAACTGATTATTGAATAGCTACCTATTCAGTGAGCACCACCCATCCAGTGCACTGAATGAGGTACAGGTCTTATGGGGAATAGATATAGAACCATAGCAATATATAATTTACATTAGAAATAAAACATAAGAGCAAAGGTGATTAACCACTGGGGGGAAAAAGCATCCCAAAACAATTCTCACTCGCTTGATGTTTTCAAATCTAAATGGAGTGCCTTTCCAACAATTAAACTTGAGGCAACTAGAACCTACCTGAGCTTAATGCAAGGGTAACTGGGTAATATTTAATGGCCTGTGATCAATAGGAGGTCAGAGTACTTGTTTTACTGTTATGAATCTATGAATTTATTCATTTAATTAAAGACAATAGCAACACTCATGCATAGAGGGGGTGAATTGCAGTTGCAAAGGTAGACTTCACTCTAACATTCCTAAATTTTAACTATGGAACTTTCATTTCCTTTTAATGTAACTTCAGACCGATCAGTATTATCTCATTGTTTCTATCAATCTCATCTGCCCTGTCTCAAATTTGACTGCAAGCTCTTTGATGCAGGGCAGGTCATTTTGTTCTATGTTTACACAGAACCTATTTTTTATTAGTAGTATTACTGCTGAGTCCTGGTCCATGACTAGGGCTACCAGGCATGATGGCAATACAAATTATAATCTCTCAAAGGCTACTCAGAGCAGAGCATTTGCTTGTTGAAATAATGCAGCATAAAAATGATCTGCCTGGCTATCCCATGTTATACAGTCATTCAATATAAAGGAAGTTTTTGGTATGTTAAAGAATTAATTTAGAAGCTCATTTATCCAGCTATTTTAAGCTCACCACAGAGAAAAAAAAGATACCCAAAATTTTATCTGCAATAGCTTGAACTCCAGCTTCATTCCCTTTATATTGCTTCAAACAAAGCCTTCTCATAATCCTGGAGGCTGAGAACTGTAACACCACATAGCCCAAGCTTTCCATTATGGAGACTACACAGAGAAAACTGTTGCTGGATTGTACTATGAAATTATTTTAGGCCCAGTGTTGTTCTACCTCCCTAGTAAACTTTGTTTGTAATACTGTCAAGTTTACTCTAAAACTTAAGAGGATTTTTTCCTACAAAATGTGAGAACTGGTCAAACAGTGTGAAGTACAGATCATTTAAAAATTAACCCATTTAAATGCTGACTTGTGCCCCTATAAGACCAGAAAACAGCTAGTTAATATTCTTTCCACTTAATTAATTCTCCTTGTAAACACATCCATAGACGATATTTGAAGAAACAGGTTGCAATTAAGCAAAATTATAGCTATAGCTCACTACGATGTCTCATGTGTATGAGCAGTTTGCCCTCTGGTGACTAGTTTTGTGAGAATGTAAGGGTTTCCTATATTTCATTACTAACTGTATCCTATAGCTGAATGGTAAAGCTGTTTGTGTAGCACTAAAGGATCTATATCTATTTTTAGGTTCATGTAGTTTAATACATTTTGAACAGTCATCCCTCCAGACCTCACTAATTTTTAAAGGTGGTGCATATTAGCCTGAATTGTAAATTTGACCAACAGCATGCCTGCTTCACTGGCTCTTTTCCTACCTAAAATGGCTTTTTATCTCAGGATTTTTTTACATGGATTTACTATAGAATTTTTTTTACAAGGATATTATCTCTGTGATATTCACTATATTTAAACACCTTACAAACTTAGATGCCAGATTCCCTTGCAAAGTAAGGAAATGCTATTAACTATATTATAGTCAAGGAACTAAACCACAGAGAGATTTAGAGGTTGATTAGGACCTGGCTCTTAAGGTACGTTCACTTAGGTGTCTCAACACCTAAAATTTAAGCACCTTCCCTAATAGTTAGGCTGGGCATCTAGGCTTCCTATACAGCAAGTGAGGAGACATAAATGTCTTCCAAGCTTGCCAGACCAGATCCAGCCTTTGTCGGTTGCCAATTCCTTGCCAAAAAAACACCTGATGAGGTAGCTGAAGTTTAGACTGCCAGAACAAATCTGGATCAACAGAGAGAGCCTGAACAAGCAAAAAGTGCTTAGGTGGTTGATCCAGGTCTCTTCTGAGGATGTACACTAGACTAAGTTTATGCCCCTAGTAAGCTTTTCAAGCTAAAATGCTGGGCCTAATAAATCAAGGTTCCCGGGTGGTTTTGTGGCTGCTGAGTAGAGTCATTTAGGATCACTCTGACTTTGGTGCCTAGATTCCACTTATGTCCTGTTTCGGTACCTTAGAAGTCAATTTTAGTTAGCGCCACACGACATGCTTTAGGGCATACAGGAAGTTGTGGTGGAACAAGAACTTGAACCTGGATCATCTAAGCTTTAGGTTAGTGCTTTAGCCAGCAGACCATACTTTTTCTGATAAACACAGGCAGTTATGGGATAGCTTGAAACCAATTACCTAAGGTTCTTCAATTCAGATCACATTTTCCTAGTTATTCTGTCCTTTTAGCTGCCTTGCCATGATTCAGTCCCCTTAACCAACATCTTTCAATACATTCTTTACTGCCAAGCTAAAAGGCTTCCCTGAGGAAAGTTTTGCTCTTTGCTCCTGGTTTTTCTATGTAATGACTCCTGAAATGTCCAATTTGATCACCATGACTATTCACCCACTTTCTTACTGCCTGTAGTTAGGGGCTGTTGGCAGACAATAATTTTCTTCTTTAATGAAGGTGCAGATGTGGATGTGGCTGGTGGATCCAGGCAAAGCTAACCCTGAAATTCTGGAATTTTGATTAAATTCAGCAGGAGTGCAGTCACAAAAGTAAGTTCAAGTAAAATGGCTTTTTTTTCTTCCAGCAGCAGCAGGTATAAATAACAATGAAGGTTGCAAAACTGGTCTTTCTGGGGTACCTGTAAATGACACAATGGCAATGAATTTCCCTGTTGTCTGGACAATGCAGACCTTTTGTCCCAAGAAAGAGAGAAACCTGCACTTTATTAGAATGTAAGCCCCACTTCCAGAAGGGAAGTTAAGACTCCCTATAGATGAACTAAATGATAGTTCATGAACTTTAATAAGTTTCCAGAACAAGGACAATAGGCTCATCTAGCATATAAAATTAGGATAAAATACCCTTATCTAGCACTGTGTGCTTAACTTTCTGAACAAACTTGCACAATACTCTTCAGCTAGCCCTTTAACCACTTGGCACTGATCTTGCCTTAAACTAGCCTCTGGGGTAGAGTGTTTGGGGAAAGAGAGTGTTTAGCTGCTTGCCCTGTATAATTTTCAGATGGCACTGGTGACTAGAATCCCAGAAAACATGCAGCAAGCTGGATATATCCTGGTGTATTTCTAAATACTCAGTACACTGCTCTGAATAACAGATGTCTCCAATGACAAACTAAATTTTATTGTTGAAACAAAGCATGAATTTGGATCATCTCTCTCAAAGGAAGGAACTGAATGTTTAAAAAAAATGTGTTCACAGATACTGACCTTCTCAGACAGAAAGGAGTTAAACAGTTTCTTTTATCCCCTGAAGGCTGCTGGTCCCCACTAAGAGGTGCCATGTTTTATTTAAAACACACTCTCTCTCAGTAACCACTTGTTCTAATTGGCAAGGCAAGGCTGGGTCCCCAAAGCACACAGCTCGTTACATTCAGTTTGGATTACAAAAACACGATGAAACAAACTGCACTGAAATGTACAAATTAACAGCTCAGGAGTGCACGACACGGACGTGGAATTAGATTGTAATATAGAACAAACTCCATAGGGAGGCTGGGGAACAAATCACTAGTGTCTCCATAAACTATACAAGGTTTCCAAATGAGCAAATATACAAAACAGAGTACAGGCTTTTCCATAACTCAACCAAATTGCTACATATGGATAGAAGAGAAGACTCCTTCCCCCGCCACATGCACACATGTAAGAAAACGGAGTTACAAACAAGACGGTTTAATGAATTAAACCTGCAGGTTGCACATTCTAAATATGTAACTCATCTTTGCTTTCATGCTGACAATGCACAAACACCACTGCAATTAAGTCATACTTCTAAACATTTTTTAAATCATCTGAGACCCTAAACACAAGGGACTAAATTAGAGCTGGGATATCAGCAGGCAGCATGGAGAGGTTAATAAGCCAGAAGTTAACTGAACAAGATATTCACAGAATAGGAAGAAATGGAGCCTTTACAACAAAAAGATGACAAAATAGAAGAGGAGCTTTTTTAAAAAACAAAACTGAATAAAAACACAAGAAAAAAAAGCATAAGGTAAAGAGGTTGCAGAGATATTTCACTGTTCAGCATCTCAGCAGTCAAGTTTAGTGAGATAAGCTAACCCTTGAGATGGATAGACGTGGAAAATACCAGACAATGGAATGCCTCTGAGA
Source organism: Alligator mississippiensis (assembly GCF_030867095.1). Lineage (NCBI taxonomy): Eukaryota > Metazoa > Chordata > Crocodylia > Alligatoridae > Alligator > Alligator mississippiensis. The sequence continues at coordinate 170,794,195 of NC_081824.1, read as the reverse complement.
TACAGAAACTTATTAAAATTAAAAACATTTTGCAGTCTTTTCAGGTAGCCAACATGTAGCAGAGGTCATACCTCTTATAAAATCAAAAGTAAACTACCAGGCTGTAAAATCCACAGCAGCCAGAAATCTTTTCACCATTTTCTACAAATTAAAACTCTTTATCTTCTTAAACAGGAATTATAAAAATACTAAAGCAATACTAGTTCTTAGGTGTAACAGGACTCTCCACAACCCCGTAAACTGGTATCTTTGTCACTTCACATGAAAGGGCTCAATAACTTGCATAAAAACAAAAACAAAAAACACACTTCAGTATCTAGATTCCTGCTATTTAGGTTTGAGTACCTTCTTGGGAGGACAACAGAAAAAAAGGTTTCTCAAGTCCATTGACATGCTCACCTGTGGGCAGTAGGAAACTCTGCTAAGTCTCATGACCTACTTACTATAAAATTTAAGCTTATATTTTTTTCAAGCCTTTATTAGAGGTGCAGCAATATATCAGTTGCATATTGGATGGGCAATGATAACAGAAAAAATAACATTATCAGCAACTGGCGCTTTTTTTTGGCCCATGTAGCCAATAATGTCACCGATAAATGCTGCATGCATGCACACAGCTGCAGCCTGCACATGGCCAGGAACACAGCTGAGCAGCTTGAAGAGCAGCCTCCTGCTGGTAAGACGGGGGGGGGAGGGGGGGAGGTGAGGTGAGGGTCAGATCAAGGCCCCCACAGTGAAGGAGGGAGTGGGGCAGGGGCAGCTCCCTGCTACTGCACATGTTCACAGGGGAGGCATGAGCCCCCCTCCTGGATTTGCGAGGGGGGTGAGGGCAGGCTGCTGTGGGATTGGGGCTGGGGCTGTGCTGGCCTCTTCCTGGTGGTGGGGCTGGGCTTGGGGCAGGTGGTGGCCAAGCTGGGAGAGGGGCTATGTGGTGGACTTTAACCACCCCAAAATTTTCCACAGCCACCCCTCCCAGTACCACCACCACTAGCTACCACACCCCACCCCTACCCACCCTGAGCACAGCCCTGGCCCAGCACCCCCTGTTGGGAAGAGGCCAGCACAGCCCCTGGCCTTGAGCCCACAGCCCACCCTCACCCTGTGCACAAATCTGGGGTGGGGGGACACATGCCCTGCATGCCTCCCCCAGGGATGCGCACAGCTGTGAGGAGCCACCCCCTTCCCACTCACCACCCTCCCCCCCCCCACACCCCTGGACAAGTTGCACACAGTTCCATCCCACACCCAGCTGGGCAGTGCCTGCCTCTGCCCCACTACCTCCCTCACCTGGATCTGCACCCCCCACCCAAGCCCCTTCTTTCCTCACTGCCTTACTGGCCGGATGCTGCTCTCCAAGATGCCAGGCTGCGTTCCTGTAAATAGGCTATTGGATTGATATTGGCCAATGTGTCTGGTTAATAATCAGCCAAGAAAAATCTTTATTTGTGCACCCCTAGACTACATTTGTGAAGAAATATTTTACATGCAACTAGGTGCAATGCTGTCTTCCTGAGGCTAAGGAGAGTCAGAAACAGAAATTAATTGTTCCTGATATGCTGTCTGGCACCCAAGCTGCATAAAGAAAATCTCTTACCTCTACCAGTTGCAAATGAGCAATGCAATGGAACCGTTCTGCTCTCATGAGAAGATAGCTGGTGGATTAGCCCCGTGGCTTAAGCAAAAGCTTTAAACCCAAACCTTTTTAGCCCATCTGTATGCAAAGAGCCTTCATACAGCTGGGTTCTTAGCATGAAGGAGGTATGCAGCTTCTATGTGGATCTCCATTCCCACCCTACACTATATACACCCGAACCACCTGTTTTGCTACAAGGCCGTAGAGCCTTGCGATTCAATTCTACTCTACGGTTGAAGATAAGAGTCCACAATCCATCTTTGTGAGGTAGGAACTACAGTTACTCAAGTAACTCAAAAGGTTGTTCATGTCCTAAACCTGTAGTACCATCTGGGGAATATTCAGAAATTTTCAGGCATATATCTTGCACTTGAATTAACTGAGTGCCATCAACTTTAAAAGGAAAATCTTGTGGTCAGTTCATCAAGGTTTTCATAGTCAAGCAGAACTAACTTAATTAGTAATATAATCAGATTTGGACCAACCAATTTCCTTATCTTGCGTATCTATTTCAAAATTTTTGTTTTTTTCAATTTACTTCTCTTGCTTACAATTTACTACTGTAGTTTGAAATATATTTAGAAAAGAGCAACTGCTGCCCAGGCAATTAAAAAAAATATATTATCCTGCTTTAACAAATCAGACAATGTTATTACACAAACCAGCACACACACACTCTTACTGGCGATTAATATGGCCCAACTAAGTGTAAAAGGAAAAGCTGGTAAAAATACAGATTAAGTATACAAAGCCCTACCAAATTCTATAGTTAGTGTCCACATAATTCTGTTTCATAATCATAATTTTTCTGCTTAATAAAGTTTGATGCATGGTTGGCTTCTGAGATGACTAGTTCTGTGGCATTCTTCTCCCTCCTCCCAATTAGAAATATAGTAGTTTTAACTTGTGGTTGCAAATGGCTGAATAAGAGATCAAGTAATAACATGAATGCTATGCAGCTATTATGATGCTGCAGTTCCCTGTTGATAGGTACTCTAGAAACACTCAACAAATTTAGGGTTACCATTACAAAAATTTTTCAAAAGTGTATTTATCAGTTTGAATTATAAAAAACGAGCTGGAAGATCAAATGCATCCCCCATCTCAAATGTTAGCTAGTGAATGCTGCTTGTTTCAGCAAACATATTCCACATGCTACAGATACAAAGGCAGACATGAATACAGTAGGGACATACCACAAACGTATCTGGCCTAACAGAGGAACCCAGATTGAGGTGCCAACTTCTATGAGATGCTTAAAAAAAAGGAAACACTATATGCCCTTCTGAAAACAAGATTCTGTGTATGGGAAAGCTTGTCATCAGTATTGCTTTTAAACCATAGGAATTTCTCGCTGCTGTTCAGACAAGGCAAATAAAACATGAGGTTGCACATCAGTAGAGGGGGGTCATACAACAACACAGAGAATGCAAGTGCACAGGTTTGTGAGAGTATTTTTGGTTTTGTTTTTAAGAAACTAAGTTTTTCCTGAGCAGAAAGGGATTAAATAAAGCATGAACATGGGTCACCATTTATCTTGCCACACTTCAAACCACAGATTAAAGGATACAAAAAAATTAGTTTACAAAATGCACGTTTTGCTGGAATTGTTTTTTGGTGTTATAAGCTACTTGCCTGACAAAGCCAAATCTGCATTTTACTGACCCCCAAATCCACTTAGAACTGCACATGTTTATTTTGGGAAATTCATGTTTGCTGGGCCATATGGGAATTCTACTTTGATTCCAGTGTCTTGTACCAAAATCACAGGGTAAAGCTAGTACTGTAAAACCTGGAAGTAATTTAGAGAGATGGAAGAAATGGAAAATTATTTGTATTACCCGCAAAGTGACTCTTCTAGCAATTTAGTGAGCCAATTTCATGATCTCCCAAAGAAAAAAAAATGTCCAGTCCTTATATACAATGCAAAAGAGGAACTCTTCACTGGAAGTGGATGGGTTAAACTGATCTCAGATGCAGATGAATTCCAGGGGTATCAATATTAACCACTGAAGTTAAATATATTTAAATTTTAAACGCTTAATCCTTTCTTGCTATGCGTTTCCCCTCAAACTCAAGGGAAAAATAACCCCAGGATTAAGGAGACAAAAAATATATAGTCTGGCATATAGCCACTGTACGTGTATTGAAATTGCCAGTTTGGTGATCAAAAATACTGATTTTTACTCTACTGTAAGCTGTGGACACTGGAACAGTGGTATCTTACTATAAAACCTGGAGACTAGTATACTGTAAAATATTCTACTAACTCAGTATTAAAATAAAATACTTTCCCCAAAGGTTCTTGAACATTTCAGTGTTTATGCTATTCTTCCTGATGCTTAAATAAAACAGGTCTGATTTTCTTTTCTTTTTTTTGTATTTTCTTTGAAAACTTTCTTTTAGTGTTTCCCAATTACTGGTAGAGTGTAAGAAATAAGCACCAAACCAGAAACAATAAACCTGTGGTCATACAGAACAATCTTGTGAACTTTCACATCTTATAAGCTTTTAAGACTTAAGGTTCTTCCAAGCAAAGCATATTTTCTCTTGCCTTTAAAGTGCATAGCATACTACCACTAACTAAAAAAGAGCTAAACAAACCCTTAGAAAACTTATGAAAGTTAGGGAAATATTAGCCCCATGTTGAATATGAGATTGAAAAGAATCAGGAATTCCTGGTCTTAGGATGTTTCCTACTGGATGACAGGTTAAATCAACAAGTTGCCAGAACAGCAATTGCCATTTAGCAATCATCGGTATTTAGTCAGGCCAGATTTCAAAAACAAGTTTCTGGGCATTGCCCTTTGCTCTGACTATCTGCACTAGTTTAATCTTATCCGACCAAAAGACATGATCTTAGAGCAGCCATGAACATTCATGGGAAAGGCAGGTCATATCATAATCATGATAATTATTCAAGAACTTGCGTGTTATTCAGAAAAGTAGAGAGAAAGGCTCAGGTTCATTAATTTATATGGCAATGCAAACCTAGCAAATACGTTTTAGTCCCTCAAAGCTTTGTTGCCTTCCTTACCTAGCAGATTTAAGAACCTAATGTCTACTACCCACACATCAGGGTTTCCCACCACAGGGAACAGTGAAGAGACTGCCGTCTATGTTTCTTTAAAAAAAAAGTGTGTGCGCATATGCGTTTTCAAAGCAATTTAATATAGTACTAACCTTTTTCGTTGTGTGGATTTCTTTTCTCTAAAATGAGAGAAAGGAAATGAGGATCAAACGAGGTAATAAAAGTTCCAACTCTTCCCCTATTAGAAATCAATTCCAATATGCTTGTATAAAGAGCTTGCTACTTTAACAAAAAGGAGACTCTTCACCTTTTTAACTATATCTTAGATGCCCAAAATTATGAAAAAATGTAAGACTTCAATCTTTATCTGAAACGTTACCACCTATTGTATTCCAATCTACAGAGTAAAAGGGTAAAACACATTTACTCCAGAAAAAAAAATAAGTCAACTTTACTCTTTAGCAAAAGCAGAACAGATGCAATGTCCTACCTTTCTATAGAGTACCATATACAGCGCACCATTATAGATAATATGCACCTGTTTTCAAGTTTTTCAAAGGCAGCTTACCAAAAAAAAAATCTTCCTTGTAGTAACAGAGTAGCAGCAGCACAGGAGCCAAGCCTACTGCCAGTCCCAGCTGCCAGATTGGGTCAGTAAGCAGGCCCTGTGTGCTGGGTTGAGGGCCATGCACTGGATAGATCTCATGCCCCAGCCTGGTACACCATGCACCAGCCCTCATGCACCAGCCTGGTACATGGGGCCATGTCATCCAGCCAGGGAGATTCCCACCAATCCAAAAACCTGGTGGCAGAGGAGCAGTGGCAATTAATGCTGCCACTGCTTCCATGCTGCCAAATAACTGGATCACCCCAGGTTTAGAATTCTTGCATACAATATGCAGCCCAATTTTCACCAGTTGGTTTGGTGGAAGAGATACAGGTTATGTACAAGAAAATATGGTAATTCACTAGCTTCTGAAGTAAAATTATGCTGGAAAGAAGTGCATAACTTCCCAGGGTCAAGTTACACTGGTGTATGTGCAACTTGCCCACAGCTCCATCATACCAGGGTAACTGTTTACCCAATGTAAACAGACTACTACCAACTCTCCCTACTTCAGAAGAGTTGCTCATAATGGCCACTCAGTATACTGGTGTAATTTTTACTCTGCAGTAAAGTTTGAGGTGAATTATCCAGGGGTAATGTGATGTCCACTGGCACCCCAGGTCTTGAAATCCAAATATACATAGTATATTTAAAAACAAACACACACAGATGCTCCAAGGCATGAAGGAAGGAGGTAAGGGAAAGGCGGATGGGAACAGGAAGGAGAGATTACAGACATAGTGCCAATCCTTGAATACTAGAAAGTTGCCTCCACCAGACTGCTGACAAGAGGCCATAAGAAATCAGGATTGCAAAACCAACTTGCCACTCTAGGAATATCAGTTCTTGTCCTGATTGGCAATAATGACTGTGGCAATCTGATCACTGACCAGCAGTCTGTTATGGTCTACTGGACATGGTGACTTCTGAAGCTCATAGAATACTGTCTGTTTTAGAGAGACCAAAATGGTTCTAATGAGATTCTTGATACTTTATACTTCTTGCATATAAGTATGGACAACATCACCCATAAATGTCTGAATGAACCTTTGCACAACTGATTTTTTTTGGAATGGAGGGAAACTAAAAGGGAAAAGATTTTCAAACAAGATGGCAGAATGAGGAAATTAAGAAAGCAACTTTAAAATGTTTTCTTTGGGGTGGGGGGGAGAAAAAAAAAATCAATACAAGCCAACATTTGAAGATGCTCCACTTCATGCTTGCATGCTAGTTGTACAGCCTTGAGGATTCTATTAACTGCGGCACATGCAAGGCTGATACTTAACTAGAAATTGAAAAATACACAAGTGTTTGGTACTTGGAAACCAATCTACATACTTGTGGGGTAACTGAGTGCATCCAATGTTTGTAGCATTTTATTTCTTTACAGTATTAATATGGTGATTCTGTAAGCAAGATCGATGAACCACAAAGCCATTCTCCCTAAATACATTTAAACAAATTCATAGTAACCTACTTGCATTCTGTTCATTTTTGTGCTACATTTTCAACAGCAAGTGGATTTTTCTATTTGAAACCAACAATTTAAAAAATCTTCAGGGTCACAGTATTTGAGTTCTAGAATTCAATACTTCAGTAGATGAACCAATAATCTAAGCCAGTGGTGCTCAAACTCCAGGTCACAGGGCTCCCCAATGGGCACAGAAATTTGCCGGCATGGCCCCATGTCAGTCACCTGGCCCATAGGGCAAGAAATCTGAGCACCACTGTATGCTTTGAGATTTTCTACATGAGCTTTTACTATTTATTTCTGTTCTCCTGAAAGAGATTTTAGCATCATGGGAAAACTGAAAAGTTTTAATGATGACAAAAAATGGCACCAAAATAATTAGTGGCAAAACATAAGTTTCAAGTTGTGAATAAACTGTTCTAAAAGGGCCAAGTTAGGAGAAACTGGAACAAAAAAAAGCCAAGAAGGTTCTTCTCAAGCAAAAGAAAACTTTGCAAAAATTAAAACAAGATGCAGTTTAGGCTTTGCCTGTTGGTCAGCTACTATTTTAATTTTTATCACTTAAGTCTTAAAATTGAGACAAGACAGACTTCCGTACCCACTCTTCCCTTTCAGTTTTCACCCACACCAAATTCCAGTGTTTATTTTTATGGTAAAAATGTGCCTTGCTAAATTCAAAATTCCAAATCAGACTGAGAGCTGTCTTAAAACTAGGAAAGCTTCGAAAGCTATGTCATCTTTACAGAAGTTGTGCCAAGAGTGGAGTTCTGTAGTTCAAGGGCATTCCAGACTTCTGTAAACTTCACTGAGTGAAGGCTCCATTGGTGCATTTACACAAGAGGCTGTTGCTTTACACACACACTAGAAATTGTTTCAACAAACCTGAGCTAATAAATGAAGCGCCAAAGTGAGGAGAATCTGATTTCACACACAGACACTGAAGAAACAGAACCCCATGCATAAACCCTGAAGGAGATGCCAACAATGATTTAGACAGTCTAGCAAAAATAAAACCTTTACTGCACTTACCAGCAAAGCATTTGGAACAGAGATTCATAGTCTTGCTGGACCTGGGGCAAGAAAAAAAAAGTAGAGCTAAAAAATTCATTATAACTGTAATCAATATGGTAGAAGTTTTCAGGAGTAAAACATAGGTAGAGGGGGTGAGCTCTTAACTGGCAGGGTATCTATACAAATCACCAGTGGCAAGGAGCTAGCTGAACTAAGAGGTGGGAGAAGCAGCAAAACACCCTTCATTTGGCACACGCTCTCTAACTTGGTACAGAGCTTTTGAACCCCAAGTTCCACACATGTACCTCTGCATTCTTAAATAAGCATCAAGATAACAACTATGATAGACAGGAGCAGCAAATTTAATCCACTTTAATATACAGAACCCCTCAGCAACATCTGGCAGAATACTAAGACAGCCTGAAGGACTACATCTGTAAGTTTTCTTCACCTTGGTTTAGAAAGCCACTACGTTTCTACAAGACAAAATTAGGTTGCGGTTCCATATAATGTCATCACAGTACCCTACCCACAGATTTTGGGAGTCCTCATTGCTGTCCCTGGCATGAGCTTCTTCTAGTTTACAAATTAAATAACTGCTCTCACAATGTCTCTTTCTTAACAGAGTCCATACTCAAACTTGGCAAAGACTGTCTGGGCATTAACACTCCTGAAACAGGATTGAAGCACAGATCAGTAACAAGGCTGTTTAAGTTGCATGGGCTAAATCTTTTCTGGAAACAAAAATTAATTTTTCAGTACAGTTCATCTGAAACCTCTTCTTAGCATTAATATTAACCGTGTCTAAAAGGTAAAGATGTAGATAACAACAAAAACAACAGAGCCTACCAAAAACACTTACATTCTCCAAGTGGTTTAAAACCAAATGAGGCAGGAATTTAAAAAACAAGAAAACCCTATAAAACTTAACAAAGACAAATGTTGTAAGAATCTAGACACTAGGGTGAAGACCATTTTATTATCTTGCGGCGAGTGTTTCAATAAGCATCTCTTCGAAGCAATCAGCTGTCAAATTAAAATATTTTTCTGTCACTCATTACATTTTTGTGGTATATGCAGACAGGACCCTTTAACCATTTTCTGGTGACAGAAAAAAAATTAAAATATTACCAAGAAGACTGGGTGTTGATTTCAGGACACTGCAATTGCTTCTGAATTGATTTAGAGTGGATTCAAAATTTCCTGCAGAACATGGGTCACTGCGGACATGAGGTATAGAACCATGTGCCAGCTACAGCAGGAGCCACACACAAAAGCTAGCTTAAATACAAGCAGTATGTGCAAAGGAGAAATGTTAATGCTAGGAAAAGAAAAGCAGAGCAGCCCTTTGTAGCCATACAAATAAATCATTTTATTGGTTTAGGCCCACAGACTCCCTAACACTGCTTACAATCTGCACAGATTATCTATGTTCTGAAGAACTGCAATTAAAAACAGCATGGTGAGTCAAAACCCACAGCATTACTAGGCTGCAGTTCAGTACTCACTGCTTACGAGTTAGACCTTCTGGAGCAGCTCAATATGCCTGGCAGGAACTTCTCTGCAAAGCCATTAAACCCCAGGGGCAGCAAAGAAAGAGAAAGGCAGAATTCAGATGGTTCATACTGATAACATTGGAACTGGCAATGACAAATGTTTCCATTGGTATAGTCAACCTGCTTTAGCTCTTGTTATTTATCAATCCAAAGTCTTTATATGAACTTGTTTCCTTTTTTAAATCCACCAAGAAAAGACATACAGAACACACAGCTATGTTAAAAAAAAAAGGAGGAGGAAAAGACAGGCATGCAGTCATAGCACGTTCAAGTATATGTTACAACTGGGCCATGCTATCAGACAAGAGTCCTTAACAAGCTCATCTTACTGCCTGAACAACTTCAGTCACTGTCCAGTTTCCAGATGAACTTCACCTCTAATCCCTGGGGATTTCTTTCATGGTATTCCACTTAGGCTCAGACCTCTTGACAAGATCATTCTTGGGGCACAAGCCTGCATTTTCTCCCCCGACACTGAATTTTTCAGACAGCAATCCCTTTATAGTTCACCCAAATTATCCCAGCAGGTCTGAGTTTGGGTCAGAACCTTCTTATCTGCAGTCCCTCAGGAAGCGACAGTTAACCAGTGACCTTCGTAACATAATACTACTTGTTAGGGCAAAAGCATTATTATTTTTTAGTCCGTTTTCTCAGTGAACAGCTTATACATGTCAGACTTACCAGGTATTATCCATCATCTGCCTGGCAGGGACCACGCATAAGTTTGTCAATTCTTTGTTCCGGTGCTAGACTGTTCCCACCCCAGGTCAAGGCCTTTTCTTTATGCAATTTGAGCCAGAACAAACTAGCATATTATTTTCCTTGGGGGTGAGACATGTTACCTGAATTAACAATTTGCAGTTAATCCCCAGCAATGATAGTTCCCATAAGACTGTTACTTCATCCCACATCCATTCAACTAGGAACACACAAATATGCAACACTTATCTCCTTGACATAACTGTCTTTTCAAATATGCGCTGGATATATAGCATCTGTTACACCAATAAAACTGTCTTTCAGAATTTCCATGCCTCTAAAACACAGAGCTGTCAGTTACCATACAAGATGTTTTCAGCTTGTTTCACATAAAAAGGGAGAGATCACAGGGGTTAGACTAACCAAAAGAGGAGATGTTCCAAATAAGAAGCAGCACATTCCTTTTTTACCCCACACTTAACCAAAAAGACACGCTGAAAAGGCTGTACATTCCAGATCCAGTCTCTATCACTTAGGAATTTCAGCGTCATGTTTTTCAGCAACTGAAAAAGCAGAACTAAAATCAGCCAGATAGACATGAGACTCTGAATCAAAGAAAATGAGAAGAAGTGAAATTTGTATTCAAGCAAACAGCTGGAGCTACAAAATGGGCACCGAGGAAATTAAAGGACAAATCAAAATCCCGAAGCTACTCATTTGTTTGGGACCAATCCCAAGAACCGACAGAATGGTAGGTTTCTCTTCCCACCATTCTGCATCTTGGATAGCACGGCTACAGGACAGATCAGTCTGCCAAAATGGATTCCAATATTCCAACCAATCCATTCCATTCCATTTCCCTTAAAGAAAGAGAGGGCAATCTTAAAGGCCAACTTCCTAATATGGAGGGTTACAGCAATTTAGGACCCAATTCAACAAAGGGCACACACTTTCTGCTGAACTTGCATGCCTACGCTTTGGAACTCAGAGGGATTTAAGCATGTGTTTAAGTATATCAGGATCTTATCTAGCACTATGTTCTCCTGCATCAGCTTGGAGACAGAGGCAAAGTAGTGGAGAAATGCAGAATGTAGGGTCAGATCCTCCTGTCCCTAAAGTCTATCAAAATGTTGCCATAGATTCCCCTGGAAAAAGTATTGAACATATATAGAAAGTAGTATGGTCTCCTGGTAAGAGCACTGGAATGGAAGATAGAAGAACAAACTAGTAAAATTTCTTCACTGTGACAACAATCTAGTTAAAGCTATTTGGTTAACAGCCAAAGAATCAGTATTTTGAAAATAAGGTGAAAAACTTTCGTTTTAGCCATGTTTACTAAATTCTATTAGATGCTGGACATCAATGTCTGGATAACTCCAGTACTGAACATGCATAAACATGGTACCCACACATAGTTGAACTTACTCACAGCTAAAAATAAAGTGCCACAAAATCCTCCTACTGTCTCTGCAGTGCAGAAAGAACCTGTAATTCTTAACTTTCTCTGTAAGTCCTACTAAAAGGTTTCCATTGCATACTAATCTGTAAATGATTAACAGCTAATCTCTCCCACAAAAGACATCAGAAGATAAAGCTGAAATTGAAAATTTCTCAATATATTTGGAGTAAGCCAGCCATTCAGATATTCATAGTTTAGTTGAGTCATTTTTGCAAAAGGCAGAGGTCTCACGATTCTAGACCTCCAAAGTCAATATGTAAATAGGGAATCTCCTATGGTTTAAGGGTACCATAAAACTTACCTTCTCAGTCTCAAAGCACCTCTCAGAAAAGTGTCAGCTTTTAGTTTTTGCTTTTTTGACTACAGAAAAATAAATGAGAGCAATTCTGCTGCAAACTCAAGGACTGCAACAGGTCACAATGTTTTGGCAGCATGGATTTCTGTTTGAAATCTCTGGGTTTGTCTTGTGAACCACATGCAGATGTCTGCATGCCTAACAGTGCTAATTGTCACAACCCAAGGGTGTGATTTTTGTTTTGTGTGCGCTTTGGCACCACTGAATTATTTTCCCGCCAAATTGTAGCTTTCTTTGCAGTGTGCATTTCTTCTTTGCAGCTAAGAAATGCTCGTTGCAAAGAGTTCCCGCCATTTGTATGATAATTCGAGCCCCATTATTGGCTTGCGTGAAATTATTCACAAGTGGCGGCTAGTGATGCCGACTTGCTAGCCGTATAAAAAGCTTGAGTGGTTTCCGCCCAAGTTGGAGGACTCCACGAACACCAGGAGGAGGAGACTTCACGCTGTGTGAAGATCTCTAAGTGCTGCGGAGCCTATCGGACCCAGCGCATTTCAAGCAGGCAACAGAGGTCTGATCAGCCTCTAGCCTCTCCCCGTCGCCGTTTGCAATCCTCAACGTATCCCTCTACCTGCGCGCAAAAGGATCCACGGAGCCTCGCCAACTCTGTGAGAGCGATCAAATATTGTCTGAGTCCTCAAACGAGGATTTAAGTGGAGCTGTGCCTGAGAAACTGTCCAGCCTACACCACGACCATCTTCGGTGTAAGTAAACAATCTTGAATCAACCATTACGAGTCCGTGACTAATTCTAGCGTGTCGCCTGTTTTCTCCGACCCAGCGTGCCCGGGCTGCTGGCCACAGCCCGCGCAGCGTGAAAAAGGGCCCGGATCACTCCCAGCCCGCACACTAATATTGTGCAGCACCCTTAAAAGAAGCTCATGGCAACCTCAGAAGGTTGCTGCACCCTGATGTAGACAAATGGACAAATTATACCAAGTTAAAGGGGGTGGGGAACATGATTTGTGCATTAGACACAAAACAATCAATCACTCTCAAACAACTACTCCATTTTGCATTATATATAAACTAGCCCACAGTCATTTAGCAGTTGTTTAATTCAGGGGCAAACTACTAAATTATTGCCATTTAAGTTCTACTTACTGGCCTGTGGGATAGTGCAGACATGCAAAAACAGCTACTATGGAGCATTGGTATAAACTAATCACATCTCAAGTGTTAGTAGGTTTCCAGCTTCAGGTTTCCATTACAAAAGTCAATTTCATGCATAGAGACAGGTAATGGAGAATTACATATTGTATCCATTTTACAAACATTTCCCATGCCTTTGTTAAACTCTGGATTACTTACAATCTTCCCCCTGCACATAGTTTTAGTCAGTATTCAGAAAGAGAGCCCATATTTATGGATAAATCAAACCATATTGATATTAGCTCAGTGAGCAAACCTAAAGCTAGATGCCATTTGAAGATACTTCTCCCTGTTAAAAAGAAGTCATATAACCAAAGGGTGATACAAAATTACAGTGTGGATCTGGGAACTACAAGGTGAAACAAGCTACCAAGGTCAAATGGCATGACTGAGAAAATTCAAGACAGGATACTTCAAGGCAGCTGAAAACTCCCATGAGAGAGAGAGAATAATTGAATGTAACATTTCTATAGACCTCACTGACTAAAGCAAAGTGCAGGTAGTAAAGGAGCTTCCACAGTCAAAGAGAACACAATAATTCCATTAAACAGACAGAGGAGAAAATATTAGCAACAACACTGGGATTTTAAAAAGAAAGAAGCTTACAAGTTGATGCTCAAACAAAACTAGATCCCAACAGCTAATGCACTATTTGCACATGAGCACAATTTTTTGAAACTTTAGTATAACAAAAAAAATCCTACTTATTTAAACACGTTCATTTGTCATGTTGTGCCTACAAATTTCCATAGCATATAAAGTTATTTCGAAACTTTGGAAGAATGTGCATGTACACACAGAGCAAGAGAGAGAGAGGGAGAGTGAAAGCACCTTTAAGGTCTTAAGTCACAGGGCAACATTTATAACATCAGGTTAAAAAGAACATAATGGAAATTGTCAGAGGTGCAGAAAGACGCTAAAAGTAAAAGTTAACAGATTCAAAATCTCAAATATATATTGATATTATAGATTTTTTAGCAATGTGACTGCATAATTTAAAGAACTTTGACTTCTGTTAGCATTGATCCTATTTTATAATTACACTCAGTAAACTTGTAATAAAAGTGTGACCTCCTCTATACTAATAAGACCACTGTAAAAATATTTACTGAATTCTGTTCTCTATTCAACCAAGCATTCCATTTTTACTTCCAGCTTAGCTATATGTTACTCTAAGGCCCAGTATAACCCAAGGCATAACCTCCTATCCTTCAATCCCATTTGGTTGTTTTGTAGTGAGTTATAGATTTCATCTATATAATTCCACCTGCTTAAAATCAGACAGCCTGGCTAAAATGCTGGTTAGAGAATTTCAGAGCCTGTTACATTGTTACAAAGACAGAACTTTAGATGCATTATTCTGCTTGAACACAATAACTAGAATCTAAAACACTGAAGTTTTATGCTAGAGCTTCTAGAATAAGCAAATGGACAATTTTGAGCATGATTGGAGAACTGAAGCTGTATTCAGAAATCTACTTGATACCCAGCATCCTCAGCTTTCCCAGTGAAATCCATTTTTTGGAAAGTAGAATAGATAAGGGCAGCAGAGAAACAGAATTTAAAAAAAATTAAATCCCATCCTTGCTTAGCCTTCTTTCCCTACTCCTCTTCCTCCCACACTTTTTTTTTTTACTCTTTTGAACACACATACTTCAAACTAATACCAGATTACTCTCCCCAGTGCTAACAAACAATGTAGACAGCTCAGCTCCCCAAGGAAATTAAGAAATTTCTTTCCATTTTCTAGTAACAGCTGAACTGCTGTTACTAAGATGGCTGCTTACACCAGCCAGAGATGTAACTGGGGCAGGTGCATCACTGTCAAAGAAGGCAAGACTATTTCTAACATTGTTACAGCCCCTCAGTCCTCTCCATGCCCAAAGACGGTCAAATTTCCTAAACCATTTGCTCATTTGAGAATTTGGGGAAGGAGAGCTGGAGGGGAAGAAGAAAAAGGAAGAGAAAGGACACAAAAAAGGGGATGAAACCAGGGTATGCATGGGTGTTATAGTTAACTTGATGCACATTTGAACACTATTTCAGGGCAACTGTAAGATCCCAGAATCTGCATTTTTATTGGGACTGAGACCTTCCAATATTCCTAGTAATGATTCTTTTATGACTTAGAAGTTCCAATGAATTGGTAGTAAGAAAAACACTGATCTGCTTCAGTGGCACTGTAATTGGAATAGTGATTAAATGTATCATGTTAAATGCTTCCTGGGCCTTTTCCAGTACAGCAATTATACAGCAGGATCTCAGCATCGCTGCAGCCTAAATCTCTCTCAGCCCACTGACCGATGCTCATTAACCATGTCAGAGGCTATATGTCTGAGATATACTATTATGAACTATGACATTTCTTAGTTAAGACTATGCACAGGTCTCCTCTACTCCACATATATTGTGAGTATTGTTCCATGTATTCAAAAACACGGGACAACTATCTATACATATGTTAGAGCAATGCATCTGCACCACTCTAGTTAATGGTCTGTCAAAGTTTTCATTATAAAGCAATTTTCAAAGGTTTAAATTTCTGCTGAAGAATTTGATCTGAGTTGAATGTTGGCACACAGTAAAGCAAAACGGTAGCCCATATGTGTTTACTTTCATCCAAGTAAGCCAAGAAATTAGTTAGCATTAAAAGAGAGTTGATCTCACCCTGTATTTTCAGTGTTTTCCCTTACATTGCTTTTCATCCATGTCATCCACAGTGCATAACATTTCACCTTCTTTAAGGAAGAGATTAATCAGATTGTATTAATTAGACTCTTACTCATCCCACTGCATATTCTGTATACATTGCATACCAGCCACATAAGAGCCACTTAAATCTTTCTGTATCAGCACCCTCCTCTGATGTGATGCAGTTCAGACCTGGTGTAGACATCAGTGCTATAATTTTTCATTTGGAATTTTTAATATACAGATAAAAGGTGATAAAACAAATGCACAGGCAGGAGAGTAGAATTAAGAGTGAAAGCTCATTCTTGACCTTGCCCCTAGAATTCCTGCCTTAAATCAAGAGTGTCAAACATATGGCCCACAGGTTGGATATATCTGCAGAGGTGAGTTATTCAGCATGGGGAGGTTCTCATGGACTGGAGAGAGCCCATGTGCCAAATTCAGCCCGTGAGGCTCCTTGCCTGAAGTGGCAGTATTAATTTCCCCTGTTTCAGTGTGGATCCAGAACCCAGGGATTTAATGCTGCTCACCTGAATTTCCTATCAATAACTGAGGCTTTTAGATCAGGCCTGGCAACCAATATTAGGGACAGGGGGAAAGTGTGGGTGAGCAGCAGCATTACCTCCCTGGGTTCTGGAGCCAAGCCAATGCAGCAGCTCTGGCAGCCATGGGGATTAATGCTGCTGCTACCATGCTGGCTAGAAAGCCCACAGGACCAAACCAGTTTTGATGCCCCTAACTTAAAACTATAAACTGCAGCCAGGCACTTACAATCTTGAAAACACTAGCATTAAGATTGTTCCTGAAACTTTAATTCAATCCCCTAACAGGGGTTAAAATGATAGTCTTTAACTGCATGATCACAAAATGTTTGTCCACTAGATCCTTGCCTCATATGATGCACAGAAGGATACTGCTGCATGAACAAGATACCGTCTTCTTTTATCTTCACTGTTCTACATATAGCCTCATGTCTGCACACCATCCAATGCCTACCAGTACTATTGTAGCTTGTAGCAGCCATAGGTAGCAATTTTAGAAGGTCCTACTCAACACCTGCAGCTATTGGGTGAACAATGCTCAGTTGCTCTGTAGGAATAATGCATGTCTAGTTTGGTCCACACAAGAGACCTGAGAGGAGGAGGAGGAAGAAGAGAGTGAAAATGTGCCCAGTTCAGATGGAGTTTTGGAGAATTTAGTAGTTAAATAAGTTTGTATTGAGTATATGCAAGAAGTGTTTTCCAAGTTTTCAAACTTGACCCAAATTCAGGTATCTCTCCCTCTCACTTTGCATATGGAAGACAAAGCACATCCTTGACACAAGGCCACCCCTGACAAATTTCAAATCACTGCTCACTCCAAAGTGGAAGCATTAGCCTCTCAATTAAACTAGTTTAAGAATGAAAAAAAAAATCCAGATTTTTGTCCAATTATATCCTTGGAAATACCTGAATTATCCTTGTTGAAACTTTCCAAAAAAATTAAACATGACATTGGTGTCTGGTTTAGAAAGTTATAAACAAATTTTGAAAGTTACAAACAATGGGTAATAGAGAGGAAAGCATCAGGCAACTTTTATTACAAGCTCTGCCTATAATAAAAAAACCTAGGCATTACTACCTTGCAACAATTTATATATGCATATGGCATATTTCCACATGTGGCATCCTTCATGCTTGAGGTTAACAGGTTTGGTGATCAAAAATGATGAATGATCAAAGTTGAATGCCCCCTTGGACTGGGATGATGCACTAAACCACTACTGTTTTGCAAAGATGCTAAAAAAGATAAAATGGCTTACAACCTGTCCTCAGGCCCACCCAAAGTCCAATTCACCCAGTCCTCAGAGTTACAGTTACATGAAGCAAGTAAGAGGGACAAATTTAAGGCAGAACTTTTCTGTATATGTTATTTATTTGCCTCTTAGGGAAAAAAATTCTCATGAAGTCTGAATTTCATAAACAGGTCTGATGCCTACCAAGTGCCCTGTCATGCGAATCATTGCCCAGAAGAAATACATGTCCCTTAATTTTGACAATTTGGATACTGCAAAAGCAGCATTTAGAATTTTGCATTTGGCTCACCAAACAACTACTGAGCATAAGCTAAATCTCTCTCCATTAAGAGAATGTATTTAACTGATAATGAATTAAGTCATTACCATTCACTGTCCTTAGGAACAAAGCCACATTTTTCTTTTTTTTTTTTGGAAGGCACCTAGGATACTTCCAAGATGCCACTAGAAACTGACTATTCCTCTTCCCAGTTCCCATAAATCAATTTTCTAGCAGTCTTCTAACCAGGTGCCTAAAGGGCTAAATTACATAATATCTATATGCAAGATAAATTGGAAAGTGAAGTCAAATATTCCATAGAGATGCATCATCTTCTTTTCTGTTTGGTTATTTGTTCTTAACTTATAAACTCCCAACATGACTGTTTTTTTTTCTTAGTTCCTCTATAGACTTATCTACGTTGGAGACCTTGTTGAAAAAAATATGATGGTATTAATTTTAGATCAACAAGATGTCTAGAACACTGCTTATGCTACTTTGGCCAACAAATGCCCCGATGTCAACCTTCTTTTCAGAAGCTTTGCAGTTTGTATCAACTAGCTGTGGGGACTATCTATTCTCACACACCCAATACTGCAGATCATAGGGGCCAAATATTTTTTCCCGGGGGGGGAGGGGGAGGGCATGCACTCCCTATCTTACTCGACTAGTCCAGGAGGGGGGTGGAGAACACTGGGGCAAAGTCCCTAACCTGCTTGTCAGACCAGGCCTCTCTGTTCCCTCCATCCACAGGCAGCATTTAAAGCCCACAGGGCCAAGAACCATGGTGGAGAGACTTTCTAACCCCGGTTCCCAGCCCCTTGGGCTTTGGAAGCATGGCCCACACCTGCCAGTTGTCACAGCCAGTTCTGCCCTGTGTGCTGGAGCTGCCCTATTACACTTCTGGTCAGTGGCAATACAAGCACAGAACCATTTGGAAACTTTAACCCTGTCTCATTCAGAGTCAAAAGGTACAGGGGTTTAACAAATTCCTGTTGCTACTGTAGCATGCAAATATAACAGCTCACATACTCCCCAAGAGCAACTCCCCTTTCTCTTTTAAAGAGGTTAAAAAAGTCACATTTGTCTATAGCCTGTATGCATGCTCCTACAGCCATTAAAGTCACCTAAACCACTATACGTTTGGCACAAGAGCTTTGGTACATTTATATCACTAGGGGAGCAGCACAGTTGCAAAGTAATAGGTTATATGGATATCACCAGATATAGATACAATTAGTTACATCTATCTATACTCCAAAGCCATCCTCCTCTAGGCAACTTAAAGTGCTCCATATTGTAATTCTGTATATCCTTTATATCTTTTTATTTTTACTTTTTTAACAGTTTCTCTACAGATAGTTAAGTATAGACAGTCAAAAAGCCCCAGGCTTGCATCAATTCAATCTCTCCAAGTTTTTCTAAACTGCGTACACTGAAACGATAAGCAAGTGAACTCACATTCGCTTTTGAAACTGGAAAGGCAGCCAGGCCCATACCAGACCCATACCCATGCAGTAGCCTATCCCAGTAGCTGGGATGCAAAAGACCATGCCTCCCAGGCTGCTGTTGAAGGTACACAAATATAGCCAAGTAGGGTTCATCCTTGATTAGCTGCCCAGCACACTCCCCAAAGCCCTGGCAGTCCCCTGCTTGCCCCCTCCTCCGGGAGGGGAACAGTCCCTCCAGCTGGGGGCTGGCTGGATTTCCCCAGCCTCACAGGAGGTTCCCCAACCCCCATCCTGGCAGGGCTCCCTGAGCCCTGCCTCTGGTCCACAGAAGGGATTCCCTCTTCCCCATTACCAGACTTAATAACAGACTGGGGGGGGATTGTCAGCCCAGTGCTATCTGACACGAGAGGGAAAGCCTGCCAGTGAGAGGGAAAGCCTGTGGGCGTTACTCCCTCCCCTCACCTGGAGCCAAGCAATTCCTCTAGCTACAGGGGCGGCTGAGGAGAGAGTGTGGGGGGGAAAAAAAAACACCTCCCCTGGCCCAGCATCAGACCCTCAGCCAGGATCTCCCTGGTGGAGGGCCACAGTGGTGGCTTTCCTCCCTTCCCCCGTCCACAGTCCAATTCACCCAGTCGCAACCTTCCTCAGCATTAGGGCCAGCTGAGGGGGCGGTGTGGAGGACACCCCCCACCCCAATTAAACACCACACTGCCAGCTGGGGTCTGCCTGGAATGGAGAAGGGGGCAAGACTGGGGGAATCATCTAGCTCCTGGCTCTGGGTTGGGGGGGGGGGGGGGGGGGAAGGGAAGAGGGAGAGAAGTCCCACTTCAGGCTTCCCTCCCCTCCCTCTGCGCTGGGCAGCACCCAGCTGGGGGGCCTGGTGCCAAGCCAGGTGGGGTGAATTTGCCTTCCCCGCACCTCCTCAGTCAGCCAGAGGAGTGATACTGCTCCAGCTGGGGAGCAGAGGGGTGGGGCAGACCCTGCTCCCCTGAAGCAGATAGCACAGCCCAGGGCTGCTGGGGGACTGCAAGTTAACTAGAACCAGGACAGGATCTGGAACAGAAGTTCCATAAGTTTGACCTAAATCAGTTAAGTTTGATACTACATCCAACCATGTTCATCTCGAACCAATTTGGCCATTTTGAAAGTGCACTGAACTTCTGCCCTGTTACAGGTTTAAACCAGTTTCTCATTACTTAAACCGGTTTATGTGTAATTTCTGTGCGTAGCCATAATGTTTAAGCCAAATATGCCTCCTCCAAGCCTGTGTAATCTTATCTGCACCCTTCTCTGTAGGACAGTGAGGAAGTGTATAAAACAAAATCAGACTATGAAGAACCAACTTCTGCCTATTCCACTAGAGCATTATTATGTGAATTGCTGTTGTCCCTTAACAAGGCCTCCATCAAGAAAGACTCCCCTAGCTCATCTTTATAGTATCCAATGACCTTAAAAACTTGCCTCTCCCCTAAATCAGGTGCTTAAATAATACTGCAATAAGTGCAACACAAGCATCTACCCCACCCAAAGTAGTCTTCCCAAATATTCTAATTTGTATTTACACAATAAGCTAGGTTTGAAGGCAACTAGTTAGGTCACCAGTGAATTGCACAGGCAAAACTTCTAATAACATGTTAACTCATTGTAAATTACGGAGTAATATTAATAAAGTAATTAACATGGAGTAATATTAATCAATAGTATTATATAATTATAACATGTGGGGAAATCTCTTACCTAAGCAAAAGTCAGGTTATTAAACACATCTCAAAAAGTTTGGGGGGAAGATTAATTCCTAGGCCACTGTCAAGCACAGGATTTTTAACAAAGGGAACAAGAAAGCTGTAAGCAACTGAAACAAGCAGGACAAAAAGAATGACACCAAGCTTGAATTCTTCAACTACTGCAATTTGTTACTATTTCTAGTCTAGAAAAGATGCGGAATTCCCAGAGCACCAAGGCAGGACCAAGATTCTTCTAGTGTAGACTGCAACTTGTAACGTAACTGTACAACTAAAAGAAGTGAAGACATGAGCTCACTAAAATTAGGGGAGAACATAAGAAAAGCAGCAATTCTATATAAAATACTTAATTTCCAGAAAGGTCACAGCTGTTGAATGAGAAATATATGCATGGAAAGTTGTATTTTAATAATTTACTCTGTTTAATATACAAAGTTAACCCACTTAAAAAGGAGCTGTTGGTCTTCAAGTACATTTCTGATACGCTTTCTAAAAAAGAGACCCCCATAAACAAATGCATTCTGTTATAATACAGAAGAACATTTTAAAGAAAAGTGAAAGGGTGGTCTCAAACAAAGGGTTAATCAAGAATGATGCCTGACTTCACTCCTGTGTTAGCACAACACATACATACCAAACATTGATCCCTGATCAACATCCCTGTCCAGGCATATCCAGCCTCAGTTTTTAGATTTTTTTCTTCTTACATAGTGAAATACTGTTTTGTTTTTTTATTTAAATGATTCCATGTTTGCATACTATGCTTGAAACGTAAAGTTGTTGGAAAAGCAATTGCAACATCTTGATCAGGTATTTATATTCTTTACATATTCATTTGAGAGAGATGGAACTAAGGTATATACAATACCTTTCAGCCTAAAATTAACATGTACCTTTTGCTCCCTTCAAGTTTCTCTTAACCATAAGGGCAAACAACTTATAGTATAAATTAAATGTTACAGCTAATGTAAACATTTAGAGAAGTCAACGTTTCATTTTCTGCATCCAATCTTGGAATACTCTCCCCTATTATAAGAGAACCAGACCACTCCAACATTTCAGAAGTTTAAAACGAATACAAAAGGTTTTGTCTACACTAGAAGCACGATACCATACAAAAAAGCAAAACCCTCCTAAATGAAAGCTAGTACGCTACCAAAGCAGTGGAGTAATGGTATAGTAAAACAAGCTCTACTGACAAACAAGTGCAGTGTGCTCATTCCAGCTGTGTCATCAAAAGGTCTTCTGCTGGCTTAGGTACTTTGGCCCAGAAGTTCTGCCTGACAGCTATGCAGAAGTCTTCAGCATAAACACAGTTTAAATGATAAATCTGTTATCCAGAATTTCTGGTTAACACTCTAGAAGCTATTGTACAGTCCATTAAGCTTAGAACTGTTTTGCAACAGTATATTAAGAAGTGTAGCAATTTTCTCTGCTTGTTGAAACAAACTTTAAAAGTGCCACAATCTGGCAAAAAACAGTTTACAAAAAAATGTGCAAGGATGTAAAAAGACCTGAAGTGAACAGAACACTGGTGAGATGCAGACCCGTTCCACACAACAGAAGAAATGGCCTCTTTTTAAAGGTTTTTGTCTGTTTTGTTTTTTGCTAGGGAGAGGACTTGAGACTATCCATAGAATACCAGGGATAGACTGTGAGGGGATGGAGCGCTGTTATAGCCATGACTGCCTGGAACATGTAGAAAAGGCAAGGTGTTTTGTGATATCTTTTACTAGACTACTCTCTCATAACTATACAGTTGGTCCAATAAAAGGTATCACAAAAAAACCCACAGAAACACTCCCCTCCCCCACTCCCTTGCCTGGATATACAGTTAAAAATAAATTTTAGGAGACACTGACAACAAATTAATGCTATATACACCAACAGTTGCAGGGGGGAGGGGGATGTCTACATGTGTTAAATGCTGCTGCATGTGTTAAAATGCTCTGCTACATTTTTTACTTTGTCTTAGCTACAGATAAACTAAATTTGTTCTCAGCACACTATTCACTTTAATTGGCATGCAATTAAGATGAAAGTTTGTTCTTCTGTATCAAAGTTAGTGAAAATATTTCCAACTGCAGGAACCACTCAAAAAAGTTCTACTTGTTCACTATATTACAGTAGCATAAAAAGTCAGTTTTAGACATAATGCTGTGCATTAGATCTCACTCCCAAGGGAGGAATATGTAAGATTTTTACATCTGATGAACAGGGAACCCAGTGAATGCCTCCTTCAACCATAACTGCAGGGTCACTACTGTGAAACTGTAATTAAGCATCAACTATTTTACTTGACAACTCTTAAGAACACAGTATCTTCTGAAACAGAATAAGACTTTTGGTCCCCAAGGATGTTAAATAAACATTCAAATCTGCAAGTTTTGACAGGGATAAAATAATCCAAGTGAAATTTAGGACACACTTCATGAAGAATTCAAGTAACAAACAACACAGACCCAAATCTTTCACAATCCCACTAAGAAAAAGGAACAAGAGTTTAAAAAATAAGTCAAGAGATGCATCAATGAGTATGAAATGTTTCTATAAAACAAGAAATTAAATCTGAACACCAAGTCAGAAAGATTTTTCTATTAAAGAAATTCAGAAAATGCATACATATACAACTCTGAACTAAAAACATTAAGACTCATTAGTTCAGTCAAATGAAAGATGACAAGATACAGATAATTTCTAGCTTAGTCTTTTACAGACTTGCACAAAGCAGCACTTACAATTGCTCTTAAGAGAAGTAGTCTGTGCAAATCATGTTCTCCAGTGATTTATTTTCAAAGTCAGCTCCCTGTGGGTTTCTCCAATAAGAAGAAAAAAAGTAAATTTATAACACTTAAAAAGAGCTCAAAATGTATCCCCCATTGGTTAAGAGTAAAAAATAAAAACCTCCTAATAGAGTGAATGAAGCCACAAAAAATAGTTGTGTTGTTATTGCAAATTATTCTTCAAACAGGATACTATAATGAGAGCTAGTCAAGTACATTGTTATTATAGGTATCTCAGATGTTAATTTATTGTGAACAATATAAACAGACAAATTCTTTCGTTTTCCAAAAAATGTCAAAGGACAATAAATTCTGCACATTTAACTCTGTTTCTCTAATCTGCAGTCCAGAATGAAATGGGGAAAGAAGAGGGAAATTAGGGGAGAATATCATAGAACCATCAGTTTTTTGTAGTCTGTGGTAGATGTATTTATTCACAATTACTAGAAGTTACTGGATACAAAATTTACCATCAACTATGCAGCTCTTACTTTCAGCTACTTTCACAAGGCCAAAAAAGAAAAAGTTCTAAGGGCTCATAGGTTCATAGATGTAGGGTCGGAAGGGACCTGAGCAGATCATCAAGTCCGACCCCCTGCCCTGGGCAGGAACGAATACTGGGCTCATATGACCCCTGGTAAATTTAAGCTCATATGACCCCAGCTAGGTAATTATCTATTACTCAGGCTCACCTGTACTACAAAACAGAGCCATACTAAACACACAGCCCCTGGTTAAAACTCATACCATTGTTTTCTTCTGATTTGGACAATGTTAAAGAACAGGGGGTTTTTAGATCCCAGATTACATATTTATAACCAAGATTAAAAGATTGTTACAGTCATCACTCTAGTAATCATAACACCATGGTTTTCTCTGTACAAAGACCAGCTGGGAAGAAGTCAAGGCTAGAAGGTTGGAACACAAGATCTGAGTTCTAGTTCTGACTCTTTGAAGACCAAATCACCATGGCTGCTGACAAATGTGGAAAAAAGCAAACATGCCCCCAGTGTTTTACTGGAAGAGGCATCATGTGAGTTTGACCCGGCTCCCCAGCATCTGTATAGCTCATGCGCTTCAGTAGGGCTTTCTGGCACTCTTATCTAATCAGCTGATGCGATGCCTCTTGCGGACATGCGCTGTGCTTGGCATGGGGACATGCCAAGCTGAAAGCAAAGCGTTGTTCTGGGTTTTTTTCCACGTCTGTAAGAAGCTCATGTGCTCAGAACCTCAGATCCTGACCTGCAAAACAGTTTCCTGCCTCATAGTGTCAATAAACTAGCCTGTTTGAGGCTCCAGTCCAACAGTGATTTAGTGCTATAGGAAAAGCTACAAGTAAGAACTCCACAGTCAATGCCCTTTTCAGACAAGGAGACCAGAAAGCACTTCAACTGGACCCCAATAAGTGCCATTCCTTAAATCACCCAGATATATCAATCCCCAGTTAGAGAGGCAATGGCTTGCAGCATTCCCACATCTTCATACCCCAGGAAACACCAGCCCAGGAAAAGGAACTGTCTTCAGAATCTCAGAACAGGTGGTTCTGGCTGTCTGACTGAACTGGTGATGAGTCCTTAAAAAGTATTATAGGTATGCAAGTACAGGGAGCAAAACTTGGCCTATTATCTCTATTTATGGGACGGATTGAAATAGATGCACGTTACAATACAGACATAGAAAAAAAATGTTGTCCCAGTCCTCTCAGTACATGACATATCACCTCCTTATCTTTCTCTCACCTCAGGGAAATCACTTCTCTCCTCCCCTTACTCCTTTCTAAGGATCCTCTGCAGCTGCAGCATCTATTTAGGAAGCCCTCCATCTTCCATCTCCTCCAGACCCTCTGCTCTATACAAGGGAATTAAGCGTGTCCTGGTCAAATGCATTTGCTTTTCTCCCTACCCTTTTCAAGGGGAAAAACATTGGCTGGGCTATCCCATTCAACCCCCTTTACACACACACTTAATAATTTAATTCAACCTGGCTGAAAAGGTATTGTGAGCAATGATTAAAGTTAAATTTGCAACAGATATTTTAGTAGCTGAAGAGCCCAACGCGTCTTCAGTTTGAGGGCTCGTATTTGAGCTTCACACTAAATTATCCTGGTTGATTCCATTCTATTTGAGAGCACAGTACACTGCAGAGTTAATGACTCAAATGTGGTGGAGTTCAGTAACCAAACCACTACATTCCCATTTGTTGCCTCCCTCTAACTCCGAGTCATCAGCAGCCACATGTCCATGAGGAACAGCTGCCTCAGCTTCTCATTTCATCCAGCAGGCTGGCTGTGCTTCAGAGCAGTTTCAGTTTGGCTTCCAGTGGAAAAATGTTTAGCCTAGTTAAATAGATCTAAAACAATTAAACGCTATAGCATAGAAACCTTCTGTAAGAACTGGGTCCTGTACATCTCAGCCTGTGTCACCCTTCATTTCCAGAGTTTACATAGCAGAGGATATAGTTATCTCCAACAGAAAACACCACTTAATGATTTAACACCCCATACTGTCTGCATTTTGTTGTTTTTCAGCTATTTCGATCAGGAAAACTTAATTTGTGAGAAAATGCTTGAAAGGAAAGCAAGTATCCAGCCAGGCAAGAAAATTCTCAGTCCTTTCTCACTGCTTTATGCCTCAGGCACCCTCCCCACTCCTACCCTCCTCTAAAAAAACAAACAAAAAAACTCCCCAAGAAGTGGCAGTGGCAAGAATAGACGTATGGAATGTGCACATCTCTCAAGTAAAAATTAATTCATTAAGCCAGGAGTTTTCAACCTTTTTGGATCAGTGTACCCCTGATGGCTGGACACGGAGTGAGGGGGGTGGGCAGTACATGGTTGAATGCAGCAGCCACTGCATGCAACCTTCCCCCGCTTCCCGTGTCCAGCCTGGCGGGCAGGGCAGCACCTACACGGCACTATGGGATGGTGTGTGGTAGTGCTCCATCCCTGCCTGCCCATGTGTACCCCCCCTAGGGCCTTTTCAAGTACCCCCTGGAGTATGTGTACCCCTGATTGACAACCCCTGCATTAAGCCATTACTAAGTTTTCTAACTGGCTGTTGTGAATGCATTCACTTCCCCTCTCCCTCAAAAGAAAGATTTAAGAGCTGATAGATCTTAACAAGAAAAGCAAAAAAAACATTAAATATTTATTTGTATTTCATTAATTAACTTCAGCACAGGATTGCATGTTTTCCCTTTAGCCCAGCAACACTCCTTGGAAGTTCAATATAAAATAGCTAATTAGTACAGTGAACCCACTTCAAAGAGCAAGAATGCACACAATAAAGAACATCCTGTACAAACTCCTGAAAGACTCGATTCTGACAGAAAAGGAACTGGTGAAGACTAACATCCTATGCACTAGTCAAAAATTATGATTAGCTAATACAGTACAAGTCTGGTATTTTATATATTTAGCAATTTATTTGTTTGCTGTAATTTCTGCCACTGAAAACTAAAACTCACCCCCCCACACCCTCCGAAAAAACCCCACTCAATAAAAGGAATCCCCCTCACTTAACAGATAAATTTAGTGTACATATGACTGCGTACTTAAGCTTCCAAAGAAAACAGAACAACAGTATAATTAAAATATAAACTTAAACAAAAAGCAGTTTTCCAAGCCAGATCATGTCAACTACACTGTTAATAGCAACCCCTGCCTCCCCCAAAAAACAAAACCTATTCTTTCCTAATTTCTGTACAAGCAAAGTATTTCCTTGTTGCAGGGGTGTAGGTTGTAGCCGTGTTGGTCTAAGGACATAGGCAGACAAGGTTCCTTGGGTGAATTTGATATCTTTTATTAGACCAACCCAAATGGTTGGAGAATAGTTATTAAGCAAACTTTCGAGTTCAAAAACCCTTCGTCAGGCTAGGGAAGTTTCAGCAGTTGGTGTGTGCTCTTCCTGGATAGAATGAAAAGTAAAGAAGCCAGGGGCTGGGCTGGGGAGTGAGTTGCCAGGCAGATTATAATGTGTCATAAATCCAATGTCTATGTTTAGTCCATGATCTCTAGTATCCAGGAGGTTGATGAAATGGAGCTCATAGGTTCGTCTCTGGGAAGTGTTGTGTAAGTTTCCCTTGAGGATCAGGACAGAGATTGGAGAGAGAGTGGCCCTCCTGTGAGAAATGTGCCCCCACCAGTAATTGGGTATTTCTGTCTTTGATAGATTTCCGGTGTGCGTTCATTCTGGTGCGCAGTTGTTGTTTGGTCTCTCCTACGTATTTTCCATCAGGGCATTTGGTGCATTGGATGAGATATGTTACATTTCTGGAGGTGCAGCTGTAAGATCCAGGGATGCTGATGGCTCTGTTGTGGGGTATAGTAATTGTGGGGGTGGAGATGTGCTTCCTTGTCTACATTTATGCAAAAAAGTATTTTTTCTATAGTTATTTTGAGAGGGAAAAATCCTGAAGAGCTAAAAAAAGTATCTAGTAAAGAAAAATAAATCAAGGGTTTTAGTCAGCCACTGTTCCCATTAGTTTAAACTCTTCTTCCTAGTCTAGAAGGAAATCTCAAAGCTATAAACTAAAGGAATGAAACTTCCAAATGATCAATTAATGGTTCATACTGCTAACTGGACAACTATTAATTATCTCCATGCCTGTGACATGTCCCTCCAGTACTTCATGAAAACCTCAACAATCATCTTCTTTACCATACCAAAACCTATCTGCACTACAGTGCCCCAGAAATTAATTACTACTACTGCTACCCACAAATGAAGATGCATGTAATTGGAAAAACTCTAAACAAACACATTTCAGGCACCTATTTAGTGGCCCACATTGCTGTGAAAACTTCACCCCAGGACTCAGGCTAGCTCTCCCTCGTAGAGAATTCAAAATCAATGACTCAGTCCTCATATTTGAAGGCTTCTTTAGGCTTGACACTAGCGACCCAAGATGCTGGATCTCCATTGCAATGACAGCAATGTTACACTGATGATGAATCTCTTGACCAAAAGAGCAGGACTCTGGAGGTACAAGACTTTTGAAGAGGATCACATCTTAACGATGGAACTCTCCGCTAGAGACTTCACCACAGTTCACACCTACAATACTCATTTCCTCATTTCTTCAATTTAGCTAGTTCTATATTCCCTCTCATATACCCAGTTTAAATTAACCAAGCTGGGAAAAGAAGAGTGTTTCTGTTATTTCCATTTTTTAAATATTGGGGAAGTATGGGAGATCATCATGATGGACATCATATGTACCTGACCAAGCAGGAGAATCTCAGCTAACATGCGCATGGTGCAGTGATTTGTTAGGTATCAGATGCTTTCTTTCCACCTGAGAGCAAGAGGTCTTCTGGCTCGCTGTTCAAATGTGGCAGGATTTAAATTAGTCCCTTGCAGTTCTAATGAGGAGCTGAGAAAGGAAGAAAAGGGCCCAAACTTCTTTCCCCCCATATCCTAATTTATGCACAACAGGAGTCAAGAGAATTTTCCTCATGTGGCTATTTATTTATTTATTCCTCCCTTATTCTTATTATGTGTAAAATGAAGAAGAAAGGAAAAAGAGCAAAATGGACAGAAAAACTTAAATGAACAGCATCTACCCTACTAGTCTGAATGGTAAATCAACCATGTTTGAGCAATTTCTAAATTAAATAAAATGGAGGAGGAGAGAACATATTTTAGAAATCAAATCAACACACAAAGCATTGTGAACAAGCATTGAGATTCTGCTTTTAACACCCCATCAGGAACTACTGGATAGGTTTTACCTTGAGGCAACACTTGACCCACTTACAAGCCTTGCAAAATAACTGGTCTGACACAGGAAACCATCTGAAAAATTACTCTTACCTATACAACTTTCTCCTTGCATAACAGGAAAGTGCAGATACAGAAAGAGCAAAAACTGTTGTACTGACTGAATACAGGGGCAGGAATAACCGAGCTTAAGAATGCCCTGGGACCCTAAGCGTGCCAGCTCATACAGTTATCCCAAGTGATTGGCTAATAAATAAGGATTAGAGACTAAAGCATGTGCTAGCTCAGGTGTGGCCAACTTGTGGCAAGTATGCCACAAGTGGCACGAGCAGTCTCTGTGTGTCACAGCAGAGCAGGGAAGGAACAGGCAACAGTGGCAGACAGAGCAGCAGATCAGGGAGAGAGCACAGGGGAGGGAGCAGAAAGTAGAGCAGCCAGTTGGGCAGGGGAAAGGGATTGGAGTGGCACTTGGGGAAGGTGTGGGGGGGTTATTTGTGGCACACCTGCCAAAAAGGGTGCCCCCCCCCCCCAGTGTTAGCTCATGACCTCCAAGCCACAAGCATCCAGTCATGTCGGTAGATTTAATTTTCCAATGGTAAACTGTATGTAGCATCTTCCATACAAAAGTAACTGAAATTGAAATTACAAAAACCACAAATTTTTGAGAGACCTAAAATCTTATGTGTTAGTCTTTTATGTATAGATACAGAGGCAGGGAGGTGTTCCACAAGATATTACAGAACTTTCTTCCAACTACTCATTTGGTCTAATAAAAGATATCACATCTAACCAAAGAACCTTGCCTGACAAGATATTATAAGTATCCCATTTAAGCCTACAGGACTCCATTTTTTTTTTTTCAAATGAACTAACTGACTACCTTCATGCAGGCTCCATGTGGCTACTGCTATATCCTTGTACAGCTTTCTTTATTGCTACTCCCTACATTTCCCCCCTAGTGCTGCTCCAACTTTACTATAAAAAAAACATACAGATCACTCCAAGTCCTCACCCAGCCAAAACTAGCTTGGTGAGCGACAGTATAGGCTTGCATACCCACCCTTATCACTCACTCAGGCTAGTCACCAAGGCCAAAATGCTACCCCAGGGTCAGCAACATTTTTAGGCTGAGTGCCAAAAAATCCAGCAACCTGAACTTCAAAGACGTTGGTGTATCAGGGGCAGACAGCATAGGAGCCACGAGGAGCCTGATCCATATCATGGCAGTGCTGCCCCAGCTCCTTCCTTGTGCTGCTCTCTGAGGTGTGCACAGCAATGAGCCAGGCTGGGACTCCAGACCTCAGTGCACTTGCTTGCAGGCTCTCAGCTGCCTGCCACATCTGGCCTGGGCTCTGAGCAACTGCTGCCTGCCATAGAGCCTGGCAGAGGCTTAGGCTTCATCGCCAGCAGCAGCTGTCCAGAGCCTGGACTGGCAGCAGTGTGCTGAGCAAAATGGCCTGGGCTACCCAGATATCTGTTGATATTCTCAAACTGTAATCCAGGTTTTACTAGATTATTAGTTTTATAAGTGACTCCAAGCAAGAGAGAGAAAACCAGTGCATAACCATTCATTACCTACATGTGACAACAAGTCATTTTAATTTCCCTTTTCAATAAACAATACAAATATAAAAGTCATCAGTACACAAGAGATTTGAAGTAGTGTGAAGTCAGAGTTGCATTTCCCATCAAAGGAAGAAGGGGCTAGAAAAGCCTTCATGGGTCTCAAAGCCCACTCCCTGCATTAGTGGAGATTTGTTCTTTACATTAGAAGTTTTGCTTTGTCTCCCTTTGAACATGTCTAGTGAAGAAGCCTCAGTAGTCTTCCTTGACAAACTTCCACCGTCTAATTGGCCTTACCCAGAGAAGATGTTCTACTCCCTATGTTTCCAATGTTCCTGTTTCTAGTTTCAGGACAAAATTTGTAAAACAAAGAGGATTACAGACAATGTAATACAGATTTACAGCTACAATACTAGCCAACACAGAATAAAGAAAATTAAGTACTCAACCCATAGGCAAACAAATTTAAACATGGGCAGCAGGGGGGTGGGGTGGGGGTGTGGAGGAACCACCACCACAATAGACAGCTTTAAAAAAAATCAAGTTCCCTAATGACAGTTTTGTCCATACCGTTTCCCCTTCAGTTGATACTAGTAATAAAGAAGGTTGGATGAATAGACAGAAAAGCTCTAACAAGTGTTATATTGGCTATTCCATTCTCAGGGCAATAACAGCGAATCCACAAGCCTATGCTCACTTACAGAAGTAAGACATTTTTTGCTTTTAACCTTAGTGCACTATTATTTATTTAGCTTTTTGTGTATATTATTTATTTTAAACAAACTGTCTCAAAATTGACCTGGCCCAGTTTACACAGACTATAGTCACCTTAACGGAGGCACAGACACTAGAATGCATCAAGGTAATATTTGCAGTTTATTGCTGACAGTTACTAAAATTAGGGCAATGATATATGAGGGGGTATATGTGGAAATGTATCAGCAAACTTCAGGGCACTAGCCAACTGCACGCAGAAGGAATGGGGAAAAGATTGCTCTTCCACTCTTAAAGCATTACACAACTGGTTGGTTATGCATCTCTGGCAGTACTTACCTTATGCTGGGCTCTTACAAACTGGATAGCCCTGAAGATACCAAATCAAATAGATTAGCCGATCGATTCAGTAAGTCCTATGGTCCTATGCAGGGCTGTCCAAATGGTGACCTGTGGGTTGCATGCAGTCTGGGCACTGCTCCCCATATTCTTCTCCTGCTATTGCCATTGGAATCTCCAGCCTTCCCCTCCCTCCTCCAGCTTCTGCTGCCTGTTTCTATCCCTGGGGACAGGTTGGGACAGCCCAGAGGGCTGAGAAAACCCCAGTTGGGGATCTTGGAGGGACCCAGAGACTGAGTTACATTGCAAAGAAGGGGTCCCCCATACATTGCAAACATGTTGTGTTGCATTGCAGTGCAACGGGGGGGGGGGGTACACATCTGGTGTGGGGGCATTGGTCTAGTGCAGCATAGGAGAAGGGGGCCCACAACAGTGTGTCCATGCAGCATAGCATGTGGCCCAAGGACACTCAGAAGTTGAACAGCCATAGCCCTATGCACTCAAAACAAACCACTGAAGAATTTTCAAGACAGATAATTAAGATGCTCAGATACTACAGCAATAGGAATAGTAGAATAAAAAATAATAATTTTTAAGCTGCAGGTCTTTGACCATTCATAATTCAAAACAACATAACATCTGTGAAGCATTGTATAACTAAAGCTATGGCTGCATAAGTTCCTGTTGGCACTAATGCTAGATCAGCAGAAGCAGCAGTAATACTGGTGGGAATTTATGGTGTGAAAGAAACAGATTACAAAGTCAGGTTACCATACTTCAGTGTCATACAGATGAGTTAGTTAGCCTTTTACCTGGATTTCTGTGTTAAAAAAAATAGTCACCCTGTAGTACTACAAAATTTACAGTTAAATCATGTTTGGGTGGCATCTACACTGCAAACTTGAACTCATTTTTACTTGTATTGGATACTACAATACTGTTACAGGGCTGGGTGTTATCTACATGAGGAGTCTATGGAGAACAAATGATTCATTCTGAATTCCACTGTTGTAAACATCTTATCAGGAGGCATACCCAACCAAACATGTGCTGAAATATTTGTTTTCTGTAATAACACTAAAGAAATGGTCAATGCCATCTTTCATAACTAAAGATTTGTGTTAATATAGGACTATACCAGAAGTGACCAATTATTTTGGCTGAAGGGCTGCCTAATGAGTTTTGGTGAGCTGTAGAGGGCCCCAAGGGTAGCCCCACCCCCTGGTTGCCATCTTGGGACTGGAAGTCCCGCCCCCTAACCCCTGACCTTTGCCACCAGAAGTCTCTCCCCATGCCCTCTGGAAGTACTCCTTTTGGAAAGGGGGTTTGCCATCTTGGAACTGGAGAAGAAATAAACTGTATACTAAAAATAAAAAAATAAATCGAAAATAATATATTTTAATTTTATTTCAAAAAATATTTTTGACCTAATTTGAGTGTGCTTACATCTTGTATATACAGATGATTGGATAATGGCTCAAAATGAAGTCTTGCTCTTGTATATTGAGTGTGGGGGAGTGGAGGGGTTTGTCGGGGTAGGGGTAGGTGGGTATGGAGTTTGTGCATGTGCATGCACATGCATATGCCCTCCCCTAAAGAAACACGCCCTGCCTTTCTGCCCAGCCCCTGTTGCCAGTGGCAGCAGCAGGCAGATCCCCCTCCAGTGGGACATGGTCCCAGCAAGCCCTAGGACTGTACATGGCTGAGAAGCCAGCTCCATTGCACAGCCACTGGGGGAAGCCCCATGTGATGAAGCTGGTGGTGCAGGTCATGGGGTTTGGCCAAGGCAGCAGGGAGACGGGTAGAACTGGCCCAACTCCATAGCGTGGAGCTCCCTGCCATTCCCCATGACTTGGGTGTAGCAGTGAGTGGGGCTGGGCCACTGGCTCCATGTGGGGGCCCCCCCACAGAGGCACATGGCTCGGGCACAGAGCCCAGGAAAACTGCATGTAAAGCACATGCAATGGAGCCAGGTGGACCCTGCGCCCACACTGGCCCAAGGTCCGAGTTACTGCTCCCTCACCCTGGGTTCATGCAGCCCTGGCTCGGGCCCCAGGCTGGGGGCACTGGCGTGGGCCCTGTGGTCCAGCCCAACTGCTGCTTTGCTCCTGCTCGCTGCTGCTGGCACTCCCCCTGCCCCCACCGCCACTCCCCTCACCCGCCCGCCACCACAACTTTCTCCGGTTTCCCTACCTTACACCCCCCCTCCTTTCCCCTCCCCCACCTACCACTCCCCCCGACCCCCACCATCACTTCCCCCAGCCTTCACCCTTCCCCCACCTGTGGGGCCGGGTCAGGGCTGTCCTGCAGGCAAGGGTGGGAGCACAGCGTGTGCTGCCCCCACAGGAGTGAGTGGAGCTCAGTCCCATGTAAGCACAATTAATTGGTAGGCACCTGCCTATGGGGCTGGATGAAAAATACTGCCTGGCAGGTCGAATTCAGCCCACGAGCCATATTTTGCCTTCCCCTGGACTACACAATAGGTATACCAAACAAAAATCTCAAATCAGGACATTTTCCCCAGCAGGAACTAAAAAGGGGTCAGTAATTCATTAAGGAAAAAAAAAAATGTTTTGTCCCTGTTTCTTTTTTAAAACCTCAAAGTAATAAAGAAAACTTGGTGGTTTTTTCATACTCTTTTTAGACTAAAAACTACCACATATCAAAAAGCCATATTTTGCTAACCTTCTTTATACCTTGGAATTTATTGTAATAAAAATCTGAGCTGAAATAAACATACTAAAAATGTAAGCATTAAAGCAAACAAAATCTTGGGTGTGGCTTCATTCTTTTACAAAAGACGGACAGAAGAGTGGTACTGGCAGCAATAAAGGTTTATAGATCTACGGTAGAGTCCATAGTATTGTATGGAGCAAAACTATTAGGCACTGACCCTGTGGTTCATTAAAAAAAGAAAGAGAGAAAAAAATCTAATTACTTTTTCAGGCAGCTTGTATCTCTAACAAATTTTATGACAGAGGGGGCTTTTGCTTAAAAGTAAGAATTTTAGCTCAATTAAGAACTCTAAATTAGCTAAAAATTAGAGTTTGTACCCCTATCAGATACCCTAAGTAGTGCATTTTAGAAGCCCCTACTCTTCCAAATAAGCCCTTATTTATATTTATATATACACATTCATATTCTCCTCTAGACAACTGGCCTGGAGAATGCACTGACAGTTACTGACCTAATATTTCTCCTATTTTTAAAACAAGATACAAATTTAAGAATTAAAGATGCTAGCATGCAGACATACGCAAGCAGTGAGGTTCTCTTGAACTTTGCCTTTTCTGAGATTAATAAAGCACTCTTTTGGCCTAGAAACCTATGCAGCTGAAATATAATACTACAAACAATGAGAGACCATTACTAGACTATGATTCACTCTAATGAGATTTCCAGTCACCATGGGCAGGTGGTATCAAATCCCATATACTGACAGGGTGTTCTTGTGGGGAAAAAAGAAAAATAACTGAAATCACTATTTGTGGTCTCTTGAATAAGAGAAAAATGGATGATGACTCCATTAGCAGAAAATTTTAAATACTAGGCTAACAAAAAGAAACCAATCTGGCTCCTCTCTACCAACTTGCAGACTGTCCCATACTCCCTAGGTGTATTCATATTACTTGGACAAAGAATAAGGGCCAAAATCAAAACTTTTTACTCTATGGTCTTATATTGCTTCATTTAATCTGTTTTTATATGATCATATAAAAACCATGATCACTAATACTTTAAGGTGGCAGAATGTGTAATCTTATGTTATGCTTTTACCAATAATGATCAATTATAATATTTTATTGGATTGTTGTAGCAAAAGACGTAAATAATCTACCACTACTAAGACTACTACTGATAACCTTCCTGAAGGAATAAAGAACCAGAAGAAATAATAGCACAAACAAAAGTGAAACCCAAGAAACATGGTTTAAAGAATATTTGGTCAGCCTGTTAAATTTTAAGTTAAACAAGGGTTAACAAAAATGCTTGATCAGCACGTTAAGAGAACCATTTATTTTTCAAAACACTGCTACCCTGCAATAAAAGATCTGAAAAGTTCTCAATTCAGTTCTCTAGACCCCTTTTGAACCCAGTAAGAACAGGTGAGACCAGGCTTGATATTCCTGATATTTCTAAAGATAAAAACTCTTGCTTTTCAAAAGGCTTCAGGCCACCTTTAGATGGCTTTCAACAGCAAAAAAGACTTTCCTTTACAAGTCACCTTTTAAAATACTGTCAAGACCTCACACTTTCCAGTCAGCTGAAATAAGCCTTGAAACAATTAACCTTTCTTATAATTAGTTCCTAACATGTAACATGATCTGTGATTCAGATAACCTGAAGTGTCAAAACAGCTAAATCCAGATTAAAGTTTCTAATTTTCTATGCAAACCACTTGAAATTACTGACTCCTGCCTCTTTCTATTCTAGAACTTTAGTGATGAAGCCACATTCCCTAAATTCAGGGAAGGAGAAAAACCCACAACACCTACAGATCAAAGCAAATCTACGGCTGAATCAGAAAGTGCTCAAATGCTCTTGAGCTTCACTGTAGCTGTGAGAATAGAAGCTACTGTTATTACCACCAATTTATGAATTTTGAATTATGTTGTTTGGAAATTTGAAGTGCACCAGGAACTGTGCGAGAGATAACATCTTCCCAACTGACAAGCTCACACAGTCAGTCAGGTCTTGGATTTAAATATACCATAAAAGAATATTAAAAAACAAGGGAAGGACAGGGACTACTTAACAGGTACTTTCTTTTCCCCTGACAAGTCACTAGGCACACTTAACTATCAGAAGGTTCTAACTCTTGATTTTTTTTGTAAAGAAAAGGGCATAATTTCATTAAATATTTTTAAAGAGCTTCTCTATCCCAGCACTCAGGACTGCTAAATACTTTTTTTGTTGCTTTTTTTTGTGTCACTATGAAAACTAAGTAATCCAAAAGATTCCATTATTTAGGCTCAGCCTCTTTCCATCTCACTAATAGAGGTCTGAAAGCTAAATGACAGGCAGGTAATTCTAGGTCTTATTTGGACCTGTATCTTTCTAATTCACTGTCTGCCAACGACTTAATTGTTCACCTGTCCGCTGAAGCACTGGAACCACTGCAATACCAGCACCTTCATCATCAGGAAAATTGAAAGGCTATAACCCCCCTTTGCATTTTCTGTTGCCATTCAAGTGAATTGTGCACAATGAGCATGTTAGGGTAGCATTCATCTTTCTGTCTGTATAACACCCACAGTAAACCAATCACACAATGATGGAAGGATTTGTTTCTGTAACACACCATGAGTATTTCATCCTAAAGTACACAGGGAAGCCCAGCAGCTTTTTCAAACAATCGTATCAACAGAATGATCTGCAGAGAATAGAAGAGTTTTCAAACCAACTTTCTCCTTTCAGTGGCCTGCACCACATGGTTACATCTATCCTTCCCCCTCTTGCTGTATTTTGTCCCCTGAAGGTGAACATTTTGTTTTGAGTCATCTGTCACTTTTTAGATTGTACAAAGGCATTACAACTAAAAAAAAAAAGAAGAAATTCTGTGAATGGGACCGACTACCTGCATGAACATTCTGGTCTTCAGTGAAGTGTCCCTGATGTACAATGCAATGCCCTTTATAGACCCGACCCAATGTTTCGGAAAAATTCATATCTGACCCCTCAACTGCTGAAGGTCAGTGCCTCAAACAATTGAATGGTCAGTAAAAAGTGAAACACCTGTATCAAAACAATGGCATTCCCCAGGCAAATTATCTTATATAAGAGCAATGGTTACATTAAGCCAGCCTACACTACAAGTATGCCAGTACAGAGTACTGCAGAAGGAACATTCAGATTCACAGATGTTAGGGTCAGAAGGGACCTCAGTAGGTCATTGAGTCTGACCCCCTGCTCTGGGCAGGAAAGAGTGCTGGGGTCAGACAACCCCAGTTAGGTGCTTGTCCAGTCTCCTCTTGAAGACCCCCAGGGTAGGGGGGAGCACCACCTCCCTTGGAAGCCCATTCCAGAGTCTGGCAACCCTTACTGTAAAAAAGTTTTTTCTACTGTCCAACCTAAATCTGGTCTCCGTCAATCTGTGGCCATTGTTCCTAGTTACTCCAGGGGATGCCCTAATAAATAGAGCATCTCCTATTCCCTGCTGCCCTCCCTTGATGAATTTATAGGCAGCCACAAGATCACCTCTCAGCCTTCTCCTGCAAAAGCTGAAGAGATCTAGGTCCCTCAGTTTCTCCTTGTAGGGCCTTCTCTGCACACCTCTGACCATACAAGTGGCCCTCCCCTGAACCCTCTCAAGATTCTCCGCATCCCTCTTGAAGTGCAGTGCCCAAAACTGGATGCAGTACTCCAGCTGCAGCCTGACCAGTGCCGCATAGAGAGGAAGCATCACCTCCCTGGACACGCTTGTCATGCATCTGCTAATGTATGATAAAGTGCGGTTAGCCTTGTTGATCACTGTCACATGGACTCCAAGATAAACATGAGTTGTCAAACTATGACTCTGAGATCCCTTTCCACTAGTGCTGCTGAGAAGGCCCTCCCCCAGCCTGTAAGTGTGTTGGTGGTTCTTTTTGCCCAGGTGCAGCACTTTACACTTGTCTTTGTTGAACTGCATCCTATTTCATTCTGCCCATTTTTCCAACCCATCCAGATCCGCCTGGATCCGTTCCCTACCCTCTGGTGTATTAACTTTGCCCTATAATTTGGTATCATTTGCAAACTTGGACAGGGTGCTCTCCACACCCTCATCCAAGTGTCACTGATAAAGACACTTGAATAGCACTGGTCCAAGGACCAAGCCTTGCGGGACTCCACTGCCTGCATCTTTCCACGTCGATCACCAACCCGTCCACCACCACTCTCTGGGTATGACCCCTATGCCAATTTGCCACCCACCTGACCATGTAATCATCTACATCACAGCATCTCAGTTTATTTTCGAGAACAGAATGAGATACCGTATCAAAGGTCTTCTTAAAGTCTAGGTAGATGACATCTACCTCAACACCTGTGTCTAAGGATTTTGTGACCTGGTCATAAAAAGAAACAAGGTTAGTCAGGCAGGATCTACCTGCAGTGAATCCACGCTGGTTTCCTTTCATCATTATTTCCCCTGCTGGGCTCCTACAAATGTGATCCTTAATGATTTTTTCCAGAGTTTTCCCAAGAATAGAGGTGAGACTAACTGGCTTATACTCTCCCGGTTCCTTCCTCCTCCTCTTTTTGAAAATAGGGACCACACTGGCCCTTTTCCAGTCCTCTGGGACCTGATGGGAGCACCACAAGTGCTCGAATTGTTTAATTAGTACAGTTTTAAATACAACTCCAAAACACTGAGGGCTCCTGAAACCCCTGTGTACCAAATGCAATGTCCTGGAACTTCTTTGACAAGATCTTATGCACCTAACAGACTGAATAAGTGGACTCGGAGACCTAAAGATGATGCTGTTTCACCTGATCAAGTACCTTAACAGTCAATAACACAAAAGATAGCACTTATGATAGCAAACAAATGCACTAATGAATTTTCAGAAGGACAAACTTAGACTCCTAGTAGATGGAACAAGATCTGCCCCTTAAATTGTAGGCCTGCTAAGGCCTTAAAGGCATGTCCTGTGCTTAAAATATGCAGTCCAAACCTCACAAGTGTTAAAAAGAGTTTCAATTCACTTATCCAGTATTTACCATACTAACCAGAGTTTCCTGATTGTACAAATGCAAATACTCAAATTACCTTGAGTTCACAGCATGATAGCTTAATATCCAGGACTAACTACAGCCACAGCTATTGACGTCTTCCCCTCTGCTCTCCTTTCATCCTCATAGTATAACAAGCATGAATAAGTATTTGTAAAAATGACCTTTTGATTTAGGAAACAAGTCATGTTATAAACAAGTCCATACCACCACCAGCACTTTCAGTTATTCTTTGAATCTTGCTTCAAAATTTTATTTAAAATTCTCTATACACGTAGTATAATAGGCCTATTCTATTTACAGCTTAATAATGCAAGTGGGTCAGGGAACAATCCTTTTGCTGCCAAGACTCCTGACACTCAGTTGCAAACAAGGCAATAGGCATTATCAATTTGGATAGGTAAGTTAAAAAGCACCTATTCCAAGCTGGATGCACCTTCCACATTAAAGTGCAGTGACAGAAGAAAACTAGCAACTTCCCTCATTCCTGAACCAGAAAAAAATGAAACTTGTGCATGGGAAGGGGCTCCCACAACAACACATACCAGCTATTAAGTTTCACCCTCTCTAAAAGCCAAGATGCTGGCTATTTCAGACCAATGTTTAGAAAATAAATTTCAGAAGTCAGGAGTGGGGGGAAGGGGCTTTTTTAATGAGAACATATACCAGGCAGTACTTTCTTTAGTACAATCATGAACTCCTCCAGCACCTTTGCTGACCTGCAACTGTACTGGTTCTAGATAGGAGAGAGAGGCAGCTCTTCAAACAGGTAGGCCCCACAAAAATGGCACTTCACAGATTTAGGAATCTGTCTGTGTGGACTTATGAATCTAGTTTGATTTCATGAACTCTGGGCATTTATACTTTACAGATATCTTTCACTGAACCCTTGGATCTGGTACTGAAGTTCGAAGGACAGGTCTAACCTAAATCACTAAAGTCTGATACCACATTGATTCAGGTCTATTTTAGGCTGGGTTCCACTATTTTTAAACCAGTCTGTGTGCTCTGAAGTTTTGTTATGTTACAAATATAGACCAGTTTCTGATCACTTATACCAGTATAAATGTAATGTCTGTACCAAGCCCTAATGTTAAGGTGCAGAGGAGTTAGTTGGCATGTGGGTGCTTACTTTGGACTGGGGAGACATTAATGCATAGCAATTAAACTTGGCCCTAGGAGGCCAAGAGAGTGCCTATAAGAACAACTTATTTATTTATTAGTGATGTAAGGGCTTCATCACTCCCTGAAAAAAATGTTTGGGGGAGGAGAAGCGGGGAGGAATGGAGCAGGTACATCTATGAATCCAGCATGGATGGGAGTACAAGGTATCCCACTGAGGCTTACAACCAAACTGTCCTTATGAAGAGAACACTTACTCTGTGCACTGAAACAGAGATACTAGAAACAAAAGATAATACTGGGCAGAAGGGAAGGAGTATAGAACAACCCTAGACTTCGTGGAAGACTCTGAAGACATTCTGGAGGCATGAGGAAACAGGCAGGACCATGTTCAAAGAGTAAAGTATATGCCTGGATAAAGTCAGAATGACTTGCTTAAACAATCAGGTAGTCCCTCTGCACAGAAACAGTAAGCCAGATAGTCCACAATTTTAATGAAATATACAATGGCAACTGAAGAGGGTCTGCCAAGTTGGCACTTGTATCAATACCTATGCAATCTGACTGCACAGTCTACACTCCCAAAAGGTGTCTTCAGACATGGGTTCTACACCTGCCATGTGCTCATATCAGCCCAAAAACCTAAAGAGACAGTGTGCCTAAGTCAAGTTACACAAAACCAAGGACCAGTTCAAGTAAAGCAGAAAAGGTACAATTGTGACAATAGTGAATGTCCAATAGGGGGTTACTTGACCCCAGCAGTCTTTCCTGCCCCGGAGCAGGGGGGCTGGACCTGATGATCTCATGAGGTCCCTTCCAGCCCTAAACTTCTGTGAATGTGTGAAAGAGTTCTTTTGGACTGTAAAAGATCACAGCTAATACCTTAAATTTCAGAGATAAGAAAATAGTTAATGCAGACCCTGGACCACTGTTTTAAGTAAGATGCAGTCTGCTTATAATGCTAGCTCCTGCATTCTGCATGTGCCTCAGTTTTAAGGCACCACCTAGCCTAATCTGGAAATGACAATTGAAAGGATTATGATAGCAAACTTAGCATCAGAAAGTAAATGTCATAACTGTCAGGTTAAGAATGATGAAAAAAGTCTTCATAAATATGGTTGCAATATGAGTATCAAACAGCAGGTTTAGCTTAATCAAGAGGGAGCGTTTGAGAATTCAGAGATTAATTTTGGACAAAGAGCTTCACATTAAAAAATGAACGTTCATTTTTGAGCTATGGAACAAATGCTTTGCAGAGGCTAGAGAAAACACCTGTTGTACCCTCTAATGTAGAACTAAGAAAATCTGCAGCACTTTAGAATCTGTATCAAGAGAGTTAACAAGAGAGAATGAAATGCATGCACAGGTGCACACACAGCCAAACTGGATCCAGAAGACAGAGTGGGGGGAGGGGGGAGGCGGGGAGGGGACACTGTGGGAGATCCTTCTTCCAGGCTTTAAAAAACTTTAAAAATTTAAAAGTTGCCTAGGTACACAAAACAAATATAAAAGTAGAAAATAATCTTTAAAGGTTTCTCCTAGCTTCTGGGTCAATTCTTTCATATACACAACGAAGAAAAATAAGGCTTGTGGTCTTGTTTTTTCCTGTACAGGTCATCTTTACAATCAGAGGTAAAATAAAAAAAAAAAAATGATTAAGTTAGCATCACTGTAACCACAATAACTTTTGCATTTAGTGGTTTTTAAAAGTACAAAAACATACTGTGCTGATGGGGTAGAGGAAGGTGTTGCATTTGAGCTTCTAAATAACATTGCATACAAGCCTGATCAGCTGCAAAGAAAAATGTCTGTAAACCAAAGCAAGCTAGTAGAACAATATAGAACCATTCATACTAAAACAGAAAAATGCTATTTACCATGATTTTAAAAGGAACAAATAGCACATACACCCTCCAGTCTAACACTGTTATAGGTTTCAGACACACACAGCAAGGAAAGCAACTTTAAAATAACCTTGATGGTCTGACATAAGTCTCTGAGGCTTTTCAAGCCATCCTTAACACCTCATTGCACTGAAGTGTTGAAGTGTAAGAACATTGTTCTGTGATAGAAGAAAGGATGCAAAGCTTAGCTTCTTAGTTTGGAACAAATAAATCAACCTCTCTGAATTCCCCAGTGTGTCATTTAACCCCAGATCTTGGCTAAAATTTAGTGCAAAAAACCCCCCAAAAACGTAAGACTGTGATACCAAATTCCCCATCAAGTTTCAAATGGACATGAGATTCTTTTGCTTCTGTTCCTGGAAAGTGTTGCAAAATGTTTGTGCGCTGCTCTTAAAGGGCTTTCAATTTGGGGGTGGCTGCATGTCACTGCCTAGGGTGAAGCAATCACCTCTTTCATTATATAACAAGAGCATCAAAACAAGTATGTGGAAGACTTCTAAACTGTTTCCATTTATATAGCCCTCTTTTCAGGCTTAAAACCTGGTGAAACATCCAGTGTTTATGCCTGAAATGTCATAGGCCTGTTTTTTGTTCAAAGTGAGCCTTATTTTCAAATTAGAAGTGAGCTAGCCATTTTATAAAACCTAGGAAGTGGGAAAAAAATTAAGTTTGCAGTTAAGCACAAAGAAGTCAGCTATTACAATGTTAAGGTTACACAGGGAACCTTCACTTTGGCCCTTTGTGGTAAGGGTTACAAAAAAGTCTAACTGAATGAATATATTATTTCTCAAAATATACTGTTGCCTTTGTGTCTAAAATAGTTAAAACCTTGTTGTACTGTGTATAGCAAGTAACTCATCTGTAAATAAGTCAATAAATCTTGCTGTAAATACATAGGTAGTCAGTTTATGGGAAAATCCAGTTTTTATAGTTTCAGAGAGTTTAAGACTAGCAGGGACCACTGGATCATCTACTTGGCCTCTTGTACAGCACTGGCCACTAAATGTCATCCAGGTATCCTGTATGAAGCCAGAACACTTAAACTGGTCCAGAGAATTTTGGCCCTCAGGAGACTGAACAGCGTACCAGATAACTTGGTACCATCAATGTCGAAGCCCCTTGGAACAGCAATGAATTAATTAGTCCAAGATCTGAGTCAATGATCCACAACCTCTGTGCTAAAGGACAAGTCAAAATACTCTTGATGTCCTTCCACTAGCAGGGGGGGGAGGGGGGGGAGAGAAGAAGGGGTGAATTCCTTCCTAACCACAGATCTAACTACCAATATGACCTTAAAACATGCCAGCAACAGGTCAGCTACACATTTAGGAAAAAGGAGTTGCGGTAACATTTCAAATCACTGTCCCAAACCCATCTAGAAATCTGCTCCCTCCCCCTGCCCTGCCAGCCCTTCACCTACAGCCAGCCTCTGATGCTACAGGGAAAGAACCATAGGGAAAGAAAAAAAACCCACAAAAAACTGCCTGTCTAGATGGAGACACACTGCTATGTTTCCAGGCTGTTATATAAGGGTATGTTAATTTTCACTTGTTAAAGAACATTTCACTACAGATTTTAAAAGTATATCCAATATTTAGAAAAAAAAAACATCTTCCACCTAAATAAGTCAGATGGCACAAACAAATTAGTTACACCACAACATAAGAGAAACTGTTAAAGAAATAGTCATAAATGTACGGTTGATACAACTCTGGATGCCCGTTTCTTCAAGAAGCAGCTTGTGAACATCAACACTAATAATTATACTTCAGTGATGCATCAATCTCCAAAGAGGAGAAAATATCATTTTAAATATACAATA
The DNA here is from genome assembly GCF_030867095.1 of Alligator mississippiensis. Lineage (NCBI taxonomy): Eukaryota > Metazoa > Chordata > Crocodylia > Alligatoridae > Alligator > Alligator mississippiensis. The sequence continues at coordinate 170,749,604 of NC_081824.1, read as the reverse complement.
GATGGATGCTGACAAAGTTATTAACATAATATACCTGAGGGAGAAGAGAACTTAAAAGAAGGCATAGTCAAAGATGAACCAAACTATTCTGAAAATTACATTACCATGGACCCATAATGAAAATAATTACAAAGGTACTACCACTCAGATATCCAAGGCTGTAGGGAACAAAAAAAGTTTCATATGGGTTTATTTATGAGTATGCAATCATGTAATTAAAACCCATTCTCCATTTTCTGTACACACAAAAAAGGTATCATTTTGGAACCAAGAATTCTAGATTTTTGCATTTCTTTAAGACTAGCTAGGCATTTAGTATTGTCTTCAGTGTCTTTTTCATTTGAATGCTTAGACCGTGAAACAACACTTGGGGGGAGGGGGGGGAGAAATCAAGAGGTTGATTAAATATCCCCCCCTCCAAAAACGTGTTTTGGGATTCTGCAGACAATGCCAAATTACTGCAAGGTCAGTTACATTTTGAAATTAGACCAAATGCAAAGCTGTTAAAATTATGGCACAGGAATAAAGAGTAAAAATTACATTTATCAAGCCACTGAAAAGTCAATTTCTGAGATTAACATCAGAACAGAAACTTTGGAAAGTCTACCGCAATGTTGCCCAAAGCCCTACTCTTAGTGCAGTTTTAGTGTCCAGCCCAGTCAACGACTTCACCAGGATTAGTCATACATGAGTAAAGTCACATTAGGGATAAAGTTTCCAGAGGCACCTGACTTTCAAGAGGATTTAGACACCATTTTAAAGTACATCAGCTAAAATCTTTCACTGGTAATGCTGATGGGAAACAGCCTGTCCACTACTCAACACCACCACCTGGAGCCTGGGACTTAAACCCCCCCCCCCCCCAACAACTCCCTGCAAGCCTGGGGCTGCTCCGCCCCAACTTGAATTGCGTCAGTCCCAGGCAGAGCAGACCCTACAGAGGTGCAGGGCCCTGGGTAAATCAGCCTGTGCGGGGCCATGGTACCCTCATAAAAGGGGAGGTGTCTCCGTTCTTCTTCTGCGGCACAGGGCTGAGCTGCCAGCTCCAGGCAGGCCCTACAGGAGGGGACATAGCCGCTCCACCCAGCTCCGCAGGGCCCCCCCAAAGCATGGGGCAAACGCCTCAATTTGTCATACCCTAAGGACAGTTCTGGTCCCGGGCACACGTGAAGACACTGAACCCGGGAATCAGCTGACTGGCACAAAGTACATCACAGCTGATTCAGGCGCTTTAATAGCACGTGTAGATGTGCCCAGGGAGAAGGTGTCCTGATTTTTCAGTAACTTCGTGTGTTGAGAAGGGAGAGAGCAGAGTAGCTAACAGGGTGTGCAACAGGAAGGACCAAAACTGGTCTCAAGATAGTATAAGAAAAGGAACAACTTTCTGTGGAGCCTAGACTAGTCTTGATTTCAACACCAGAAACTGGAGAATACCTGCTGTAGCTGCCAGTCATGAAAAGGACACTGTTAGGGAATAATTTTCAAAAAATTCCTATGCCACTGAGAAAGAGGAACACGTACCAGTTGTAAACAGCGCGACAAAGAGATGGAAGGCCTGGCAGTGCAAATAAAGCAACATTATAAAAAATTCTTCTCAGAAGGCAATGAACTTGAAAATGGTGATGTAGCCAGGTCTGAGCCATCTGCATCAATTGGTTAGTAAACTTACTATTTGTGAACCATTCTTATGGATTGCCTGCTAGTAAATACATTTACAACAATAATGATTTTAGTTATTTTGCATTACATATGAACTTCACAATATGTGTGTTCAAAACCTAATGCATGTGCTAGTTTGTGGAAGTATTTGTCAAAATTATACATTTTTAATATTACAGCTGAACTTTTGAAATGAGTTTTATTGATCAGTGTAAGCAAATATACAAGCCCTAGGTAAAGATATCTTGTGCAGAATAAAATTTTAGTAGGAATTTATGCATTTTAGAATAAAAATTGAACTGTTCTTTCCTAAGCTGTTTTATATTGATAAAGAAAAAGGTTTAAATAGAAGATATTCTTTATGATTTAGTGAATATTTTCCCTATAGAACTGGTTTGGAAAAATGATACAATTTAAACACTGGCTTGAAAAAAAGCCTGCTATAGGAGAGTTCTTTCATTTACAATCTCATTTTAAATAATACTCAGGGTGAGTGACTCTCTAACCATTTTGTTTCAGGGTCCAGCTTAGACACATGACATTATGAACATCGATCATCTGCAATGTCTGCAACTTAAGAATCACCTATTGGTACCACCAGTAGAACTACAATTAAACATACCTCAGACAGTTCCCTGTATCCAAAAGGAGACTTTCTTCATTATCAAAAGTAAAATGTTGGACGAGTTCAAAATCAAAACCAGCAAAGTCCAGCAAGACAACACAGATGAAAAGATTACTCAGTCTATTTATGCAACAAATTTTTTCTTTTGTCTTGTTCAGAACAAGTATTTCACTGACATGGACCAGGTTACATTTCACCCAACAGAAAAGAAATTGCTGGAGGGCTTCTGGATACAGCATATAAAAAGGAAATAGAACAGCGTGCAAAAACATTGAAGGGAAAACGTGTTCATTTAAGTCTTGATGGATGGAGCAATGTATACAATGGTCCAGTAATATGTGTTTGCTGACAACAGAAGACAGGATTATTTATCTCACAAAAACAATCAATACACCCATACTGCAGAATATTTAAAAGTAGTAGCAGTAAAAGCTATAACAAACTGTAAGCAAAAATTCAAGTGTCAGGTGCACGGCCTGGTCACAGATAATGCTTCAAATATAGCAAAGATGAGATGAAACTCGGAGAAGATAATGAAACAAAACTAAAACTGATCACTTAGAGATGCAGTGCTCATTTGATTAATCTTTTAGCCAAAGATTTAAGTACTCCAGAAATAAAGGAAAATGTTGCTGAAACTACAAAATACTTCTGTAACAACCAGCTTGCTTCATTCAGCTTCACTGAAGAGAGCTGGGGGCTCCAAGCTAATTCTCCCAAGATGTGTGATGGAATTCAGTAGTTGACTGCTTTGATGATTGACTGTTATGTCATTTACACTGGCTCCCAAATGACAGCTGCACCAGAAGTAATGCTGAACCGATCAAGCAAGAACTCTTCCACTAGTGCCTGAACAGAAAACTGTCGAATTCCAATCAACAACAGTGAAAGAACGTCAGCAGCACTTGGGGTGCCTTCAAGTCCACCATCATCAGTGCCTACACAGACATTTGGATTCTCTACCAGGAAACATTGCAACTGGTTTGACGACTGGGAGATCCAAGAGTTGGTCAACTGCTTGTTCACAGGCTTTTGTGATTGGCAGAACCATCTCAACTCCAAGCAAAAGAACTGAATCTCCAACAAGCCAAAGGCAGAAGTTCAAAGCAGGACCATGATGTAAAGAATAGATGGTGGAAAGACAAAGCAAAGGAAATTCAGCATCTCACTGACACCCACAATATGCAGAGTTTTTTCCAATGCCATCAAAGCAATCTACAGTCTGAGCACTTGGGCACCAACCTCCCTGAAACTGAAGAATGGAGGAGATCTGATCACAGACAGAGGAGCCATCGACACACTTTGAAAGGAGTACTTTGAAGAACTTCTCAACTGAGACTCCACTTTTGATGAGAGTACTCTCAATTCCATCCTGCAACACCCAGTCAGAGATACTCTCAGAATCCCTCCAACCCTCAATGAGGTGAGGAAAGCCATGAAGCACATGCAGAACAACAAATGTATCTGAAGCTGATGGAATCCCCACGGAAATCTTCAAGCAGGAGGAAAAAGCACTTATACCACAGGTCCATGGCCTCAACTTAAGGATTTGGAATGATGCCATGATTGTGACAATTTTCAAAAAAGGAGGAGACAAGTCAGACTAGAAATTAGAGGGATCACCTTGTTGTCTGCCACAGGAAAGATCACTGCAAGAACCCTCCTGAACCATTTTCCTTCCACTTGCTGAAGAGCTGGTCCCAGAATCTCAGTGTGGGTTTAGGGCATCAAGAGGCACAACTGACATGATCTTCACAGCTTGCCAGCCGTAGGAAAAATGCTGAGAACAACATAATCCTCCCTACAAAGCCCTCTTTGACCTCACAAAAGCCTTCAACACTGTCAACTGAGAAGCACTGTGGAGGATCCTTTTGAACTACAAATTACCACTAAAACTCATCACCATTTTTTGCCTGCCCCATGAGAGTATCCGAGCAGTGGTTCTCAGTAATGGATCTACAACAGAGCCCCCGAGGTTAAGACAAAGGCTTTACCATCACTCCAACACACTTGTCAATATTCTTTACCACAATGCTACATCTGACCACCAAACTTCCAGTTGGAGCGGAGCTAAACTATCAAATGGATGGTAAGCTGTTTGAATCCGAGCAAACTCTGAGCCAAAACCCAGACCGCCCTGACTTCAATCATTGGTTCAAGTATGCTGATGATACTATGGTGAGTGCTCACTCAGAAGCAAACCTTCAGGCAATCACAATCATCAACATCTTTACTGAGACATACAAGAAAATGGGACCAAAGCTTAACATTCAGAAGACCAAGGTCCTCCATCAACAAGCTGTAAATGAGCAGTCCCCAGCTCTAGTAATTCAAGTTCATGATGAGTCTCTGCAGAACACTGAGTATTTTTCATACCTCAGAAGCCATCCCTCGCAGAAGGCTGACATTGACAAAGTCCAACATTGTCTCAAATGTGCAAGTGCAGCCTTTGGACACCTGAGGAAACAGTAGTTTGAAGATCACAACATTAGATCCAAAACCAAGCTCATGGTTTACCAAGCAGTTGTGATCTCCACCTTACTGTATGTAGCTGAGACGTGGACACCATACAGAAGACATCTCAAGTCACTGGAGAAGTACCATCAAGGCTGTCTGTGGAAAATCCTTCAAGTCCAGTGGGAAGATAAGCACACCACTATTAGCATCCCCTCACAAGCAAACAACATGAGCATTGGGACAATAATCATCCAACATCAACTTTGGGCAGGCCATGTCATCCAGATGTCCGACTCCATGCTCCTGAAGCAAGTTTTATTCTCCCAGCTCAGTCAAAGCGTATGCTCAAGAGGAGGGCAGAGAAAGTGCTTCAAGAAAGTCCTCAAGACCAAGTTGAAAAAAAACCCACAACACTGACTTCAAGTCATGGAAGACTATTCCTCAGGATCGCCCCAAATGAAGGAAAAATCTGCTGCAAGGAACTCAGTACTCTGAAACCTTATGACGACAACAGTAGATGGAAAAGAGGGAGCAGTAGAAACAGCATGTTGCAGACAGAATCAAGAATCTGGAGTCACACAGCTCACACAGAAACATGTGCCCGAGTTGCAACAAGAGTCTGTTGATCCTGGATTGGCCTCATCAGCCATCTTTGGACCCAGAGATAAAACATTCATTCATGGAAGATGATAATCCTCAACTACAAGGAATTGCTGAAGAAAGAAAGAGACACTTTGACCTATTTATTAAGAAGTGGCCTATTCTGATGACAATCATGACAAAGAAAATCATGACAAAGTTGATGGAAGTATCCCGGCTAGCGTGAGCAGTCAACGTTGGACTAACGAGAAATGTAGAAGATGTGCTGAATACACTAAAACCCATTTCCATTGACTTGGACAAACTACAGAAAGATCGCTGCTATACTGCAGATGCTGTTGAAATTTAGAAAGAATTTCAAGAAACATTACAAGCAAAAAATACCCAACAACAAAGTCAAACTGCAAGCAGCAAAGAAGTGGATGGATCCACTTATTCCACCTCATTTTCTTGCCATTATTCCTAACACAAAGTACCGGGGTAGATGCCTAACTGCCAAAAAGAGGAAAACGCTATCATGACATAAACAAGTACTACTCACTAGGGACCTACCAAATTCAAGTAGGCTGCCCTCTGATTTCATGGTCCAGCAGCCATTTCTTGGGCACAACATGGCCCACTCACACATCTGATTGGCTGAGGAGCCCTGATGGCCCTGGCCCTTGCAGCTGATTGGCTGCGAGGGCTGTCATGTAGCCCCACCCCTCAACGCTGATTGGTGGAGAGGGGCAGGGCCACGTAACAGGCAGCCCTAGTAGCCAATCAGTGGCAAGTGGTGGGAGCAGCAGCTATCTTGACAGCAGCCCTTCAAGTGGGCAGCCCCCCTTCCACTGCTTCACCCCAACAGGCTGCCGCAGTACCCTGAGGATTGCTGGCTCCGTCTGGGGAGCCAGCATTTTATTTATAGTAAATTTTCTTATTTCTCTTTTCCGTGGATTTTGGTAGGTCCCTACTAATTGTGGGTGCCGAATATAGCTGGAATGGGGCCGCGATGGAGTGGAATTAGGCACAAATGCGTACTGGTTGAATTGAAAAGAACTTTACTTACAAACTGACGTACAGGGACTTGCGTCAATGCACACAGTGTAGGCACTCTCCGTACAGGTTACAAAAACAAAGAAGAAACCGGGCGGCACACCGATGTTTCCGAGCATGCAGGGTACGGGGTACGTCGGGACGGTCGTCGACGGGGAGTGGTTGGTGGTTGATCAGGCCTCCAATTTTGCTCCAAGGTACATGAGGAACTCGTTCCCAACGTACACGCGGAGTTCTCCGACTTGGGCGGAAACTACCCAAGCTTTTATACGGCTAGTGAGCCAATTGCTAGCCGCCAAGTATGAATAATTTACGATGAGCCAATCGCTAGCATGTATCCAAATGGTGCAACTGCTAGTTCTGGAGGGAGCTGATCACTGCACCAAGGCTTTTCCCGCCGTAGCGAAGCATCCCTTGCACCGAGTGCTCACATCGTGCTAAGAATTCTGCTGTGTCGAGGCACTTTTAATTACTAAGTACAGACACTAATCACCCATCAATCATGCCAACCATATACATTTCAGGGCAAGAGCCAAACCATTCAAGCAGTACATGTGTACTGAGCATGTTTCAAAGAAAAAAAAAGTCACAGCACTGAACTGGTACAAGTCACTAGCAAAATACTGAAACCAAGGTTTGTTGAAGTGCTAAACCAGCTTTTACCAACAGTAGCCTCTTCTGCTGATGCAGAAAGAGCGTTTTCTTCATTTGGACTGGTTTATTCAAAGCTGAGAAACTGGGAGTTGAAAAAACAGGAAAGTTTGTTTTTCTTTTCCAGTTTACAAATAAAAATCAGGAGAAGGATGAGATTTATGAGTTCTAAAAACTTGAAAGAGGGTAGACATTTTCAAGACAGCCTAGGTAAAAAAAAAATAAAAATAAAAAAAAAATATATAAAAATCTTAAATTACTTCATTTTAAAGACAGTGAGGCAAGTAGGAACTTAAGCTCAAATGAATTGGCATTTTAGAAAATTTTACCCTGAATGACCTGAAATAAGTTGGTTTAATTCACTAAGCACAGTTCAAACTCCTAATACTGTCACAGTTAATATCGGGGTTTAATTAATTAGTTAGTTGTAAATGTGCACCATGTTTTGATGAAAAAAAGGTTTCTTATCCAAAACATTAAAGTTTTGTTTAATAAATTAGAAAAGCTGCTTTTGTGCTTAATTAAATTCAAGTCACCATCTTCATGCAGACCGACATAACTCTGAGCAAAAAGTTAATAATCTAGCTGTCGCAGGGCATCCCGGTGCCCCTGCTCCTAGTGCTCCTAGAGAGGAGAAACTGCCAGGGAGCGAGTGAGCACGCCCTGGCCTGACATAATGAGCCCAGCTGAGGGTTGCCCGGGTAATGAGCGCAGCTGCGGGTTGCCGGAGCAACCAAGGGGAACCAGCCGCCTGTAGGAGGCAGGGCCTGGCCCTTATAAAGCTCAGGGCTGAGGCCAGGCTGGCAGTTCTCTGCCAGCAACCGGAGAGGCAGGAGCTCCCTCAGCTGAGATATGGGGAGAAGCCCGGCTTGCAAGTACAGCTCATGATAGCCCTGAGAGGATGGGGCACTATGGTTTAGCCAGGGGGCTTTATGTTTGCGTTACAGCCAGGAGACTTGTGTTTGTTTGGCTCTGTTATTACACCCAGAGGCTTGGGTGAGGCTGTAGGGGTTGGAGGAGGCCTCAATCACAGGGACCCCAGAGAGTGTGGGGTGCCCTAGCGCCAAGAGGGCGCATTATTGTCATAGCGCCAGGGAAGGCGCCAGGGAAGGCACAGCTCGCACGCCAGCGCGTGAGCAACTGGCGGCGAGGAGCGCAGCCAGTGGGTCGCGGGCGCAACCGGTAGGTTGCAGACGGGGACCTAGACCCTGGATTGCGTGTGGGGGAACATAGACCCCGGCCCCAGGAAGAGGGGCGATTTGATTGGGAAGCCCTGTGGGGGCACGGCGAGCCCCAAAGAGGGGGAGCGCCATAGTATATGATTGAGAAGCCCCGTTGGGCGAACCCCGAAGAGGGGGAGCGCTATAGTACAGGATTGAGAAGCCTGAGACGGGAATAGCGAGCCCGGCTGCAGGCTAGTGCGGTAACACCCCTCAGACCGAGGCAGGGCGCTGCGGTTGCCCCGAGAAGACAGGGAGTAGCAGCGCGGTGAGCCAGGGTCAGAGAGGGCACCCGTGCGGTTCGCCCGGTTGGCCCGCTAGGGAGTCCCTGAGCGGGACTGCACCATCAGGAGAGTCCCAGTGAGAGGCTGGGTGCGAGAGAGAGAGCCCAGAGTGGGCTACACTATAGAGGAGGCCCGGGAAGCGGGAGTACAGATCTAACAATGTCTATTACATCTGCGAGGCTTGGAGCATGGTATCAGGGGAGGTTGGAGCCATGCACAGCCCATAAGGCTAGGGTGTCCGGGGAACACCCACCGTATCGGGAGATGCCCAGGGGGTCCGGAAGAACCGCGGGGACAGAGGTCCCAAGTAGCCGTGCCCAGGGAGTCATAGGTAGCCTCCCAATCATATTCCAGCAAGACGTGGCGGGCGAGAATTAGAGGGTGCCTTGGGCCGGCCTGACACGGAGCGAGGGACCTCAAGGAGATCACGGCCCTCCGCGAGGACCCTGCCGTGACATTAGCAAATAAGAAATATGTATTTCAACCATTTTAAAGCATACTAAAATGTAGGCTTTCTAGCAATCCAAACAGGTGTCTATCTAAGTTTGCATACCTAAGAAACATATGTACCAAACTTACTGTAAAAACTATTTTTAGTTGTAAACCAATGTATTTTAATGATCTCAGTCAATGAAAATACAACGTTCTTGTTTTTAAAAAAATATATACAAAATAGGAAGATTGATAGTAAAATCAATTATTTAAACCAGTGATTTACCTGACTCAATTTAAATGTCAATCAACCCTGATTAGTGCCTTTTACATTCACACCTTTAGTTAACTCAGATTAACCTTCTTGGGAGTCCCCAGGTAAACAGCATAGTTCATGACCTATACATACATCTTTGGTCAGGAAAACTAAGATTTCAAAAGTCATATTGGACGCTTACCCTGATAGCTTGGTTTTTCATTTTTACTACCTAGAGAGCCTGTACTTCAATTAATACTTAGCATAACAGGGATTAACAAATATCAGAACACCAACACATGTTATGTGTTTAGAAGGGTTTTTACAAGTAGGCATATTCCAAAATAAATGCCAGCAACCAGACCATTAATAAATATATGAAATGCAAATTCTAGTTGAGCACTAAGCAAAAGCCATTAGATACTAGCATTTTCCTTGTTCAATATTTATCTTAAAATGCCAAATTATGCCATTTTCTTCCCATGAACTACGAGCTACTTCCTTTACTGCCCTTTTAATAACACTGCTGGTTCTGTTCTCAAATCATTCTCTCTCTCAATTTATTAATCATCAATAAAATCATATCAGTTTTAACAGCTTCAGATGTATATTTATTTTCCACTTCTATTCTTCAAATACCTCCATGCTAAAAAAACACTTCAATGTTTTGCTCCCCACAGTTAATGTACTCTATTGCTTATTTTAAACTAAGGTATCCACGGTCCCTACACATGCCTTTCCCAAAATGTGATACACCTGATCTAATGGACCAACTACCCTCATGGCAACTATGTGGGTGAAACTAAACAGCAACTATGCACCACAGCTAACTCCCACAGAAAAAAAAATAAAAATATAGGGACACATATTCCTAATTGGGCGGGTGGGTATATATTTCATATAGAACAACCACTCCCTCTCTGACCTCACTGTCTTCATGATCAAAAGGTGTTACCTAGATTTCACTTAAAAGGCAAATTTGGGAACAAAAGTTTATAAGTAGGGACCTACTTAATTCACCGTTTTGCGGATTTTGCAGAAAACGCAAGATCTGGTATTGCTGCGGAAAAAACCCCCCAAAAAACCCAAACACTTAAAAATAAAATACTGACTCCCCAGTGGGAGCCAGTGGTCCTTGCTGCCACAAGGGGAAGGTGCCAGCTGGTGGGGCAGCAGACAAGATGGTGGCTGCCCTCTTGTCCCTCCTCTTAGTGCCAGGGCCTCCTGCTAATCAGTGACAAGGGGCAGGGTGGCATGAAGGGCAGCCAACAATCCAAACAGCAGCTACCCTCAGGGCCTCTCTGCCAATTGGCATGGAAAGGCGGGACCACCATGAAATGCCTGCAGAACTGGCTCTGCATACCACAAAAAAATCCTTTGTCTCACCACAATTTAAGTAGGTCCCTATTCATTAGATGGCTAGACATTAGGACTAAGTACAGACAACCAAAAAGCCCGAGACTGAATCGATTAAATCTTTGCAGGTTAGTCTAAGTTGCATAAATTGAACCAATACGCAAGTGAGCAGATATTCCCTTTTTGATTCCAGAAATGCAGCCACATGCCTGCAGTGGCTAAGACCAGAAGCCATGGGGCACTAGAGCACGCCTCCCTACTTGGCTCAGACAGCTTGGGCCAAGGCTAGCCCACCCATCCTGTGAGGGGGAGGGGCTTGCAAAGGAAGTGCAAAGCACCCTGGGATGCTGGAGGACAGAGTTCACTTGAATCTGGAGGGGAACTGGTATAGAAGTTCAATAAACCGATTTAACAAATCAGTTAAGTCTGATACTAAATCCATCCAGGTTTTTCTGGTTTCAGCCATTTTGAAAGCAGTTTATCTGCACTGAAATTCTGTTGCATTAAAGATCTGAACCAGATTCTGATCATTTATACTGATTTGTGTGTAACTTCTTTCTGTTCCTAGCCTAAGAATCAAGGAGTAAGCTGATATAATTTTAAAGGCACATTATATTTTACCCAACTCCTGATTTCTTTCCACCAGGAAAGGTGAGAATGATCCTCCTCCCTTTTGATAGGCCCTGATCTCCCGGTAATCAGGTTCTTTTCTTCTGCTGATTGTGTGTCTCCCACACCTGGGAATCTCTCACCCCCTCCCTTCTGCTGTTTTTCACTATACTGTGGCTGGCTCACTGGGTGCCTATACTTGTAACATAATTCCAGTGTGTCGGAGCAAACTCAATTAATTGAGTCTGCTGGACTGTGGCAAATACCATGGCTCCAGCAGCCTCCCATGTCTTGTGTATCAGTGTCCCTGCACTTCAAAATGGTGGTGGGGGTGCTTTATCTAAACCTTGTTCGATGAACTTTACCATAAAGTGCCTCCACTGGCCTTTTTGAAGCGCAGGGATGCTGATACACAAGACTCTCTGGGAGCTTTATAGTGGCTCTTGGAGCCATTCTAATTAGTCCTCCCTCCCCCCCACTCCTGGAGCACATGTATAAATGCCCCTGTGATTACAGACCAGAGGAAGAACTGTCTAACTTTATCCCAAATACCTAGTTGGTGCAATAAAAAGATATCGCCTTAAGAAATCCTTGCTTCTCTCTCAATTTCTGCACCATCACAGCTACAACATCATTCTTGCACTACTTTAAACTGCTTGTCATCCACTCATTGATTTTAGAATGATTGTTTTTAAGGTTCTCATTTGAGAAAACTACATTATTTCTTAAAATCTAGCTTATTTTCCTCTCTACTACTTCAATTCCTGTCCACCAGCAGAATAGCAATGATGGGGTAAATGAAGTTTTGCCAAGTCATATCACTTCTACGACTGATTGCTATTAAGCATTTTCCTACTTAATCTGGCTCCTATGGTCTTATATTTACTGTTAGACCACCACTCCTTGCTTGGCTCAATGGTTGATCTGTATATCATAATCCATCTGCAACACTGCTCTATACTGTCCAGTATCTTGCTCTAATACCTTTGTCAACAATGTTTTGCTGGCTCAGCTATGGAAGGCTTTGCATACCCAGCGGGTCAGACAAACCTTCTTGCAAACAGTTTACCACCACATGCTCCCCACACTAGGTTTAGCATGCTAGCCAGGGCAAGATCCCAGGACTGTAGCACCACAGCACACACTCTTTGGAGCCAAAAGCAACCTCAATTTGTTCCTCTCATTTTTACATCTCATCTAGCACAGGCAACAATTTTGAAGACCCTGCTTTAGAACTCTTTTTGTAAGTACACTTTCAATTTCTCAAATTTGTTTTTGAGAAGCTCTTTAATGTTTCTTGAGTTGCTGTTTCCAAGACAGACCCAATTTCCAAACAACTGAGCAATCAAGATCTTTCACATCCGTACCAAGAACAAGCCTAAACTTTGATGGCATAACTTACAAAATTAGCTACCCACTTCACTGAAGACCATCAGAACTATTATCTGTGAGCAGACTGATAAATATCATCTTAACAGTGACGTGGGTTTTTTCAACATTTTTCAGCACTTTATGCATCGTCTGGCAGGTGTCAAACTTCTAGCCTCAGGACAGATTCTAAACTCAAACCTTTCACTGCAGCATGGTAAAGTTCTGGTCTTTATGGCACAGAGGGCTGTATAACCCATTCACATAATCTTAAACAAATATTCTCTGGCACTTTTCAAAGTGAATTTGAAAATACTTGCCTAACCTCACAACTGATTTCTGGACACAGTTCTCCATCATTCTCACTTTTCTTCAGGGCAGTACACTGAGAGGGAAAGATCCTTTTCCCCACTATTTACTCTTTCCCCCCAGTTAGGTCTAATGGCCTCGCAGTCTGATGCTTCCTGTGCAACTACATGCATCTCAAAGCTGCAGTCCTCAAAAGTGCAAAGCATGGCATCATCACAGCTTCCCTGCTTTCTCCCTCAGAACCTAGAATTTGTTCCTTCACATGACAAGAAACATCCATGTGATGGATTCTTATGACATATACTGCCTGGATCTTGGGGCCAGATGTCATGCTTAAATACAGAGGAATTACAGCAGTGCAAAAAAAAAATCTAAGATCTCCCCCTTCAGAATTCTCTCTAGATTTGTAAGAAGGTAACCAGTTAAATTATTCTGTTTTCAGTTTCATACCATTTTCCCTAAACTTATCGCTGGTGCTCAGTGGCCAAATTCATATGCACATGCACAAAACTCATACTTCTTGCGCTATTTGCACATCACTCCGCCCCTATCCAATTACTTTCAGAAGCTGCTTCATTTTAGCATTTTGAGCTGTTCCAGCGCAGAACACTTTGAATTATTAACATACTCACCAATTTTACATAACTTGTACATGACAAATGATTTTTCCAGTTTTAGAAGACATATGCTCCTTCTAAAGTACAAAGCAGAATGATTTATACGATTGTCAGGTCAAACTTTACACAGGGTTTGGGATCAGCAAAACTGAGTTTTGTTTTGTTTTTTGTTTTTTTGATTGGGTTGGTTGTTTTTTTTTGGGGGGGGGGAGGAGAGAGGAAGCTTTTAGTTTAATTTTCAACCTCTGTAGGACAAGGGCTGTATCTTTACATGATTTACACTACATAACATATGGCCAGCATGTAAATAGCAACAGATAATGTAAATAAATTTCTGTTAGCTTTAATTCAACAAACATTTCCCCAGTAGATTGCTACAGTATTTGAATTGTACATTCTGGTAAGGCAAGAAAATCTGCGTGTATCCGGTTAAACATAAGTAAAATTGCCTAGTACATTTTATCATAGGAGACATACAAACAGCGTTAAGTGGTAAAAAAAGTTAAGATCCTTTGGTCAAGTTTCAGAAATATAATAGTCAAATACTCCATTACAGCAATTGATAAAAGTTAGTCTAACAAACTATAACATAAGCAGCACTCCTTTGAACTATTTACATTAATGGCCTACAGCAGAAACCCAACATTCAATTTACTTTTTCTTCAGATCCATGTGCAATATATCACGATTTTTGCATTTTAAACATTTGTTAAAAATGCTGTTAAATCTATCAAACAAATACAACCTTATTCTTTTGAGCTATGAAACATCCATTAGACACTTCCTTAGGAATACCAACTACACCAGGATTCTTCCTCCCCCTTACCCTATCACTAAGAATAGCGGCCAGCAACTTTTTACAAGTTGCAAGCTGGAACAACCCAGCTTCCATCCAACATGGGTCAGGTGGCTTCAGCAGTGACTCAGAGGCCAGGAGCTTTCCCTGATTCCATACTAGAGACAGACAGCTGGCAGCTGCAGCCAAGCTAAGGCTGCTTCTCCCAGCCCTTGTACTCCTTCCCATTCCCCCTGCCCTGGTCACAGCACAGGCACAGCTGGAAGGAGTCCAGCCCAGTGCAACTCCCCACAGGCTGGAAGCTGCCCCCATGCCCCAGCCAGGGAGCAGGGGCTAGGGGAAGCAGGCACAAACAGCTAAAATCACCTAGCTCATACTGGAGCAGAGCTGCGAAGCCAGGGAGAAGTGAGCTGGGAGGCCAGGTGCAGGTGCAGCTTGAAGCACAGCTCCTCATTGCCCAGGCTTGGCAGGGGACAAGGGCAGGCATAGACAGAGCCCTTCAGCTCTGCAAGCTGAACCCAGTGGCTCCATGGCTGCATGTGGCTGACCTCCGCTCTCCACAGAGTAACCATGGAACGCTGAAAGTGAACTCAATTGCAAAAGACTCCCCCATTTTCTATACTGCACACGTGCCTTGGCTGTCTTAATGCAGCTGCTCATGTGGTTCAAGTTTTGATTTTTAAAAAGTTAGCAAACAGATACACTTGCATCGCCTGCATAATTAATAAAATAGATCAAATTTTGTGCCTAGCAATTTGACATTATTCTTTGAAATTTATATCTAAAGCTTAATGCAAATACATTATATCTAAAACATGATGGTTAGAACCACAAAATGAACAAGGTCAAATGAATATACAAGTTCTATCCTTTGATACAAGTAAGAGGACTTAGTATTTTCTCAGCTGAAGGAAATTACATTGAAGAAAAGGTAGTAAAAAAAGTTAAAGGTCTATCAAGGTGCACATGCACCTTGCTACCTACATAAGTTTAGTATATTTTTTCCCCGCCAGCTTTTTGCAAGAGCCTTAAATCAACCCCATACTGTACACAAACCTCTGATACCCTTAAATCACTAAGGGTTCTTATACATGTGCAGGGAGCAGACACGATTGAGTCTGCTGAAGCGTGGAAATTAACACGCTTCAGCAGCCTCCAGCATCATGTGCACCAGTGTCCCTATGCAGAAAAATGGCAGCAGGGCACTTTAAACTAAAGCTTGTTCAATGAGCTTTAGTTCAAAGTGTCCCAACACCATTTTTCAGTGTGAGGATGCTAAAACACATGATGCTCCAGGTTCTTTTAATTACCACAGCTCTTGGAGCTACACTAATCAAAGAGCCCACACCTCCCGGAGCGCATGTATAAACACCCCAAGACTTCAATGTATCAAGTGTTGGCCTGTTCAGGATTTATACAAGACATCTTCAACAGCCTCTAGAAACTAAGCTGACAACTTAGTAGGGAGGACTTTTCCCTTTAGGTCAGTATTACTCACTTGGTATTCAGTACCAGTGCACTTCTAATGGCAGTTTGGTTGTGGGATGTGGTACCTTCCAAACAACAGACAAGACAGATCTTGCACAATACTTCCTAAAACCTGCAGCGTGCTTATAGGCTCTGCAGCGCTACGCTGGCTAGCACTACGGACAAAAGGGACTTGGGGGTCATGGTTGACCACAAGATGAACATGAGCCACCAATGTGATGCTGCAGTTAGTAAAGCAAGCAAAACGCTGGCTTGCATCCATAGATGCTTCTCAAGCAAATCCCAGAACGTCATTCACCCGTTGTACTTGGTACTTGGTGAGGCCGCAGCTGGAGTACTGCATCCAGTTTTGGGCCTCACAATTCAAAAAGGATATGGAGAAGCTTGAGAGAGTTCAGAGGAGAGCCATGCGCATGGTCAAAGGTCAGGAAAACAGACCTTATGATGAGAGGCTGAGAGCCATGGGACTCTTCAGCCTGGAAAAAGCACAGGCTCAAGGGTGATCTAGTGGCCACCTATAAATTTATCAGGGATGCTCACCAGGATCTGGGGGAACATCTGTTCACCAGAGCACCCCAAGGGATGACAAGGTCAAACGGTCACAAACTCCTCCATGACCGTTTCAGGCTGGACGTAAGGAAGAACTTCTTTACTGTCCGAGCCCTCAAGGTTTGGAATAGACTGCCACCAGAGGTGGTTCAAGCACCTACTTTGAACGCCATCAAGAGACATTCGTATGTTTATCTTGCTGGGATCCTATGATCCCTGCTGACTTCCTGCCCCTGGGGCAGGGGGCTGAACTCGACGATCTTCTGAGGTCCCTTCCAGCCCTAATGTCTATGAATCAAAAAAGGATGCATTCCAATCTCTCTATCTAGCCTTTCCCGGCAATTTCAATAAGATCTCACATTCCCATAACCTAAGTGGCTGTATTTAACAACCGACTAATGCAGTAAGTCATCAAGCACATTGAAAAATTTATACAAAATATGACTAACAATTCAACTTGTATGTTTTGCTTAAAACATGCCTAATAATTCAGCATGTGCATTTTGCTTTAAAGATAAATTTCTTGAGGTGTCTAGAGAAGCCATCATCCACATCCTTCACCCTGTGGCAAGAAAAATATCTTTATCCTGGCTGGTATTGTTTTCTCTGATTTCTGTGCTCCAGAATAAAGTACTGAGCACCAGCTGCAATCTTCATGGTTGTCACTGTATTAGAAAGACTATCTCCATGATTTAACTCATGATATTTTAAAGCAGCAAGTTACACAGTTTACCTTAATTAAAGCACAGGCACCATAGCAACTTCTACATAGCATTTTCCTATTTCATCCCTGTACTTGTTTTTGAGAGACTGTGGAGAAACTGTAGGGGCAGGCATGAATATTAACTTCCCTGCCTTTTAATTATCTTGTTAATTGAAGGTGAGGGGTAAGGTGCAATCACTATGCCCATTACATCTACTCAGGCACTGGGCAATCAAGGGCAGGCTAGGATACCACATCTATTTTCATGCAGAGTGAACAGCAAGGATCTTATTTCAGATCAGCTTTTTCCTGCAATCCTAGTGAAAGACACTGTAACCACAAACAGAGTAATCATAAACAGCATGCAACAAAAAATGAGCCCTGTTCCCTTAGCTTGAATAAAGGGCGTTCAGTGTAAGGTAAGTGGAACTTTGTTGACAGAGGGAAGAGGACAGATTGATTCAACTACTTGCTCTATTGCAATATGCTGGAATCTATGAACTGTGGCATTTCTTTTCTTCATTAAAGGAATATTTTGTAATGTTGTTCAGTTTTTAAAATGGAGGCACCAGATATAACGAATTCAGTTTAAACAAACAAGAACTTGTATTCACCCGTGACTTGGAAAAGTCATTTCTCCATTCTGTTACATGGAGGGAGCATTCACACTCAATTGGATTCCCTTGGCTGAATATTTTACAACTTTTCAGCATGTAGCATCTTGCAGGTTCAAAGCAAAATAATGAAAAAATCAATCAGAGCTTTGATACCCCAACAGCTTTATGACTGCAAGTTCCCCAATCTAAATAAATACAGCAGAATCAAATTTCTAATCCTCTTGACCTTGGTCTTTTCCAGTTCTCATCTCAAAACTGCTACATTGCTCCCTGCTCGCACTATTCCAGTTTTGATCCTTCCTTTGTCCTGCTCGTCACAAATCTTTCACAACTGTAGAGCAGGGCTGGAATGGGAATAATATTCTTCCACTGGTGCAGACCTACTTCTGGAATTGTGAGGATATGGACCAACAAACATGTTACAGCAAGTTGAAAGGGGGTAGGGATCTACTATGGAGCAGATGATGCACAATAACTGTCCAGTTGCACCTTCTATCATGGCTAAGGGTTCCTTCCTGCAAGTAAGGTTATCCATCCTTGAAACCACGTTGAGCTACCAGTTTATTTTATATTTACTGTGGTGTAAGAACAAATGTGCAGACAGTTACCAAGCTTCAGTCGCTCTGCAGTACATTCCTGCTCCCTTTTAACTCATCCTATCTTGCTCATCCATGCTCAGTTGCCTTAAAAATCTTATTAAGTCAGAAGTTACAGTCTCTGTAAAACTTTATGATACTTAATAGATTCTATATAAAAATCTTATTGTTTCCTAAATAATAGAGCAAAATTAGCTATGATTTCTTTAACTATTAAGACCATGATGAAACTAGAGGGGGAGAAGAGAAGAAAACCTGTCTCTACCCAATTCAACATTTCAGCCTGACTCCTAACTCTTCCTGGCTACATCTTCATTGACCATGTTAAGGTTTTAAGTCAAAACTGAACTCTTTCTTGGTCCTTGCTCTGAAAACCGCTTTGATCCCCATAGTTTTCTATTCCTATTAGTAGTTGCACCATTCTTTCTGTCATTAAGTTCTGCGATGTTGGAGCCATTTTCAGCCCCATCCTTCCCTCCGATGCAGGTTCTTCCTAAATCCTGCCACTTCGACCTCTACAGTGGTGGTTTTGAACCAAACTTTTGGTCACATACCCCTTTACTTTCAAAATATTGCTGCTCATACCCCCTCCATGTCTCTGCAAGACTAATCATGCAATTTATTTTTAAATGCACATTGGTAGAAAGACTGCTAGATTGTTTAATTTATCAAAACTTTTTCAGTCATAGAAACTTCTTACCAAATGGCTACTTGCTTCCTGAAAAATATTCATTCCTTAGGTAGAATGTTGACACTGACATCAGTGTGTAGCAATGTCATTACTCACTGAGCACTGACCAATTAAAGCTCCACCCTCATTATTAAAATGTAGGCACACAGGGCGTTTATACACGTGCTCCAGAAGGCATAGGGGAAGCACTTTAATTAGTGCAGATATGAAAGCCATGCTAATTAAAAGTCCCTGGAGTGTCACATGTATCAGCCTCCCCAAGCTGAAAAAGTGGCAGCTTTAGTTTTAAGCGACCCACCGCCAGTTTTCAGCGTGGGTATGCTGATGCACATGACACTGGAGGCTGCTGGAGCGCATTAACTTTCACGCTCCAGCAGACTCAATTAATCAAGTCTGCTTTGATGCACTGGAATTACAGGGCATTGGAGCAGGCTCCCTGCATGTGTATAGGAGCCCACAGTCACTGGCAAAGTGCTGTACATTCCAGTTTGAAAGCCACTACTCTACAGCCCTTTTAAAACTCTCATCCACCTCTGTTCCCTTCCCTATTTACCTGCTCATTTCATTATACCACGCACATGCCTGCAAGAATATCTACGTTTTTCCTCAAACATCTCATTGATTTGAATGCTTTCCTTGAACCAAATCATATGACTACGTCCTTCCAATCCCTTCTCATCCAAAAGAAATGCTTACACCAGTGGTTCTCAACCTCTTTAGACAGGATGTGAAACTCACCCAGATTTAGATGCATTTATGGGGCAGACAGAGATGTTGCTCATTCCCTACCATTAAAGGCTATCCCCAACAGAGCGTTACAGCCCCAACTTCTATGGCACATTCTGCCTCCTGCATGCCCCACCCCTAAATTCCTGGGGCCTCTGGAAGCTCGGTAGGCTAGATACATCCTGAAGACTGCATGCTTGCCACCTATAGTATAAAATATGCAAGAGAGAGAAGAGTCCAGCAAGAGGAAGTAAATATTATTAATTAGCCAGATAATAACAAGTATCTGTGCTGCTCAGCCCCACTACCATTTCTCACACTCCTGAAACAACCCTGTATTATTCCACTCTTGAGAGGGTACTACTGTGATAGAGGCAAGACACAGGACCAGTGTATTTAGATGATTCATATATTAGTCTATTAAAGTCTTATTGGTTAATTAAAATGGTATAAGCCTTACTTAAAACAAATACAAGTTAAGACTGATCATGCAATTTATTTTTAGATGGCATGCACATCAGCAGAAAGGCTGCTAGACTGCTTTAATTTATCAAAACTATTTAAGTCATAGAAGCATCTTACCAAACGGCCACTTGCTTCCTGAAAACTGTACATGATAATTTTCTCATTATAATAATGGCCTTCATTTCCACATGATCAATCTAAACAATGCCACCTTTAATAGAGGCCATTTTATTTTTGCAACTACAATCCCTTTATCAGTAATTCTTAAATAGATTATTAATCTATGTAATGTACACATTTTCAAATCACTTCCAGGTGTAAAATAAGGACTCAACTTACTTGTGTGTCCTTAATTAAACTCCGAAACAATGATTTTTTAACCAAAGTCAGAAAAGGGTTAGCAAATGAGCAAAGTAAGGTGATGTGGACACAAAGCAGTCCTCAGTTCAAGGCGGCAACCAAATCTATTTCCAATGTTAACAGCATCAAGAATTTAATGTTTCAGCTTCTTGAGTTGAAAATGTAGAAATGTAAAGTCACCGGGCTTGGCCGGGCAGTAAAAAGCACGAGCTAGGCCAGGAGCTTGGGAGGGCTACAGCCACTCCAAAATTCATCTTAGTCCCACCCCTCCACCCCCATAGCCAACCCTCCCAGCAAATTCTGTCCAGTTTGGCTTTCCAATTACTGCAACAATTCAGAAGCAAGCTTTTCTATAAGTGATATAGTATTCAGCGCAAGAGACCATCAGGCTCAACTCCTAACATAATTACAATGCCAAGGTTACCACTTGAACTTCTGGATACTCAGTCACATCTCAGGTCAAGTTGCCAAAATCAGAAAAGTATGCAGGAATTGTATGTGCTCTTGACCATCAAACATATGAAAAAAGCAGCGCGAAAGGACTGAGTCAATGTAGCAAAACATTGGTTCAATTTCATTCATACCTTGCTAAAGGCCTACCACATGGCACAACATTAATGCAGGGGAGGGCAAAAAAAACTATTAGAGAAACACTGAGGTTGAAAAAAAAAAAAAAAAATGAAGATCTTTAAACTAGTTGGGAAATTCAAAAGTTAATCTTTTTACAGCAAAATTAACTCACACACCAGTATATACACAGGATCTTTAACTGTTGTTTCTGCTGTGTTGCTGTGAAGGCAGACAGGCAGGATAAGTCTCAAGAAGATAAATACCATTACTAAGGATGACTATTAAAAATGAAAGACTTACAAGTTATTAAATAGAATGTCATTAATTTTCTTTATTTAAATAATATTCAGTGGTTTTTCATGAAAAATTAAAACAATAAAAATAAATGAAGTCTTTAAAGCTATGTAAGAACCCGTATCCCACTATTAGATAGACCCAAATCACTAAAAACAAATAAACAATACAAGGAGATGAAAACTGACTCTTTAATAAAAATAAAAAACGTAGTTACAAAAGTCAAAGCTATTATAGTCATAGGGTCCAGTCCTGCAAACACTTATGCATGTTTGTAGCTGAGCAGTCCCAATAATTTAAGTAGCATAGGTAATGTATAGTGGACAAGTTGATAAAACTGAAATAATTATATTTCACTATGCTGCTTGCTTTTTGTATGCTTCAGCTTGCATAATGAAAAGGAACCTGGGAGTTTCCCTTTCAGGTTCTCCTATGGTAGCACAATTGCACACAGATCATTTCTAATGGAATTTTAAAAGTCACAGAAACATTTTTATTAGTCTCAAGTTAAGAATGACCTCGAATAAAACCCAAGGTCTTTATTAACTAACTTGTGTTTAAAGTCTTTGCATCATTAACAGACCTTCCACTTTAAGAGGAAGGAAAAAAAGAATCACTGCAGCAGCAGAAAAGCAATTCATGCCAAAGTCAAAGTGCTGCCCAGAGACAAAATGAACAGCACCCTTGCTTTTTCCAGGTCCATACAGGTATAGAACCAACATCCATCTTGTCACCTGAATTACTACATTACAAACATGCTGGGTAGGTGTGCAAAAGAGCAGTACAAATTTGAAACAGATACTCATGTAAGACATGGAGATGGAAGCAAGACCTCATCTTCACTCTTTTCCTCTATTTTTCAAAGGACTCTGAAAAACCAGTCAAGCCTGTTTATGCCATATTCAAACACCTCTGAATTTATTTCAAATACTGCACTGTCAAGGCTGCAAAGTCTAATAGCAAGCAACATTTGAGCTGAAGGTAAGCAATGACAGCATGTTCAGAAAAATGACAGACAAGGACTGCTGATGAAGAGTTTAAGAACAGCTGGATCACGACTGACCTATCGGGAAAAGCCCAACCGATTCATTTTTAGGTCTCACGCTTCTACAGAAATACATATGTAGAATGCAAGCTTGACTAAAAGGGTACAATTTTCAGAATGAATGTGGATTTTGACTGCTAGCTTAAGACAACTGGATTGAATTTTCAAAAGTGTGGGTTACCATAGTTCTAGCTGAGGTCCCTGAGAGCTGTAAGCAGTTAACACTATGGGCCTGATTTTGAATGTGCTAAAAGTGGGCTCCCAAAATGAACGTTCACTTTTGAAAACCTCTCAGTCTGCAAATCTGGAAATAACTAAGGGTGCGTGCAGGATTGAATGCCACAGACAGATTTTTTTTAAAGTAAGAGACTGTTCAATTTGGCAGAATACAAAAGACTGAACACATTTCTAGACTGGTAAATGTTTTCTGTATTTATATAATTTTGTTCAAAAACATTTTTTGAATTTCTACTAGGCAGGATAATGTTCAGTCCATAAAAGAAAATACAGAGAAGTCACAGGCCATTGAAAAGAAAATTCTGCATTGGCAGGATCAGCTCCCCATTACTGAGCTGCCAGTATACATGAGCATGCACACACAAACCACAATACACAACACATTGCTCCTGTGCCACATTGTGTAGGTTCAGCCTAAGTGGTAGTATGAACACTAAGAATTGTTCATCTCTACCCCAACTACCACTCAGCAGGCTTATTTTTGAAATGGTGGTTACACTTCCTTTCCATAACAAAGGCTTTCAATCATGAAATGCAACCATAAATTAGAGAGGTAGCTCTGCCTGAAATGTAGATATCCTAAAACAGAAGAAAGATTCCATGGAAGTAGAGCAGATAAGACCACTCAATCAGCTGAGGCTTCAGGGGCAGTTGTAGAAGATGCCAACTCAGGCAACTGAACTTCTAACCCATAATCCTTGAGCTATAGTCAGGAGGTGGGATTAAGTGGAGCTCACTAAAATCAAAACTGGCTGTGGTACAAGACTGATCTACTGCCATGTCCTGAAAATCTCTCTCAGAGAAAGCACAGAGTGGTTTACTATAAAATGGCATACTGCTTTGTCTCTTCCTTTACTATTTGAATCTGCCCTTGTAAGTCATTTGAGCAGATGAGGAAGTGCTCATTATTCACTTGGTAGATCTCTCTGGTTTTTCCTGAATTACTCACACGAGAACACTAATAGTAAAAGGAGATACTGCAGCACTAGATAATGGATAATAATGGTATCCTAAATTCATCATAGGAGTGCTAAAAAACCTCTTGAGACCTGCAGATGTGTCAATGTGGGCAGTTCTTACACTTCTAATTGCACAGCAACTGTTATGACTGAGAAAGACTTCCTCAACAGTGCATGCTTCCTTCCACACAAGCATTCTTATAGGAACAGAAATCCAGGACATGTCAGTAGATCAATGTTGCACCACAGGCAGTTCTGATTTCAGAGATATTCAGATTTCCCAAATGAAAGAGCTTACCTCTTCACAACTTTATCTTCCATCCAAATACCTCAAAACACTGTATTGTCAAAGAACCAAGCCTCGTTATACACCAGGCAGGCACAAATCTTCATTTTACAGATGGTGAAAATGAAGCCGTGATTAAATAACTTGCACAGTAAAACAGTGGCAGAGTTGGGAACATACAAAGGTTTCTGTTCTAACTACTAACTTACCCGCCCCTTCTAGCACCTGTAAGTTTCCATGGACTTTTCAGATGTTTCAGTCAAAGAAGAAGATATTACAAGAAAGAGAGTAGGATCATGGGAGATTTGAGCTGATGCAATTAGATCTCTTACTGCTCAGCTTTTCAACAGTATGTGATATTTTGACAACGAAGAGCAATTAATTTAGTTTGATCCATATAAATTAATGTTCATTGCATTCAACCAGTGCCAGAGACCAGCATAAGATAGAAACAAGAACTTCAGACTACAGCTGATTATGCTTCATCCCAAAGGAAATTCTTTGATGATCCATATGTTCTATCACTGTATTTTAACTAGTCTAGAGCAGGGGCGGGCAATTATTTTGGGCAGAGGGCCGCTTACCAAATTTTGGCAAGCCATCAAGGGCTGCACGACAGGCAGCTCAGGGCAGATTAATATTAATTTTCTAAATTTTTTAGGGGCCCCGCGGGCCAGATAGAATGGCCTGGTGGGCTGCATCTGGCCCCCGGGTCGCATTTTGCCCACTCCTGGTCTACAGCCATGAATCTCTTGGTTAAGTAGAGAAGTGAACAATAATAGTAGTGTCCAACTCTTTTTTATAAAATCTAGTATACATTTGAGAATGTGGTATACAGGAAAAAACAATGAAAGCAGAGATGGATCCGGCATCCAAAAGAGAAGCAGCTACTCTACTCACAGAAGACACCAACAGAAGAGAACTGGATAACAAGAGCTAAAACATTACACTTCCAATAACTATAATCCAACTAAATAAGCAGAGGAGAAATAAAATAATTAAAAAATCCTAAGAAAATTTACAAGTGCTATAAACATTCCATTTGACTGCTGCAGGCAGTTATGAGACTGGGAAACCTATTTTGCAGCAAGCAGACTTGTTCTAGTATGCAGACTGAGTGAATTACTATTTCTAAATTTAATTTCAAATACTTTGTGTTCAAGTACTAAATAAAGAGCCTCAATATCCAAAGATACTTGAGAATGTTCAAATGTGATTGTTAACTGCTTCTTTTATCCAGGGAAGCTACAGGCATATTACTGGGTAATCCTAAACCCTGCTTAATTATACCATGGTAATCTATCCATCCATATTTCTGAAAAACGATGCAAGACCTCAAGGACCCCCAGCAAAGACCATATTTTCAGCTTGCAGAAGTGGAGGCTGACTGGGTTTCAAAAGCACTACAATTTACTATAACATTCGCAACATTTTTTCCCCTATAAAGTGGATATCGAAGATTTAACACAAGATCCTCAAGACTAATAACTGCAGCAATCTTATTTCAGAAATAATAGGGACGAAAAGGTTGTCACTTCCAGAGTAGCCTGGACCCAAGGCCAACTCTAAAAAGGAAACCACTGGCTATAAAAACTAATAAATGCTATATTAAAACATCAAATAAAATTAAAAATGGATTGTTTGGTACCAGCCATTGTTAAAATATTACATCTGCTCTAAATTTAAAGCCACTAACAACTGCCAAAACTGTTAACATCACCTAACTCTATAAACTATTATTGTACACTTGTAATTCTTGTACCAAGGGAATTCATTTCTATAAGCTACTTCATACTCCAGCTGTGAAAATTGGGTGCAGCTCACAGAAACTGATCAAGTCTGAAATTATTTTTTCTAGGTTAAGAGAAAAAAAAAGTCAAAAGGCTAATTTTGTCATTGTTAGTTTTTAAAGAATGAAAGAAGAACTACATACACTAAAAAGTAACAGTGGGACATTTTAAAAATAAAAGGCATTACACTGCATCTAATACTAAAATCAATGCTTGCTTCTGAAAGCTGTTATTAGCAATACTGAACCTAAGATTTAACTCCCTTCTGCAGCTAAAAATGCATTTCATCGACCTGCAATTGATTTTTGTTAAAGAGACAAAGTTTCAAAGACATATAATTGATTCCCCAACAAGCCAGACAGCATGATATTGATGACATGAACCAAAATAGCATCTAATCAACAGCTAGAATAACAATACAATTTCAAATGCTATGGGATTCCTCACTAAGTGACACCACTTTACATACTTTAAAAATACAAATGCAACTTCCTCTAAGACATCTTTAGCAGCTATAATTAGAGATCAAAACACTGCTGTTGTGATGACAAGACCAAACTGTAAGATGCTCATATTGTGAAAGCTCATCTTGTTTCAGTGATTAAGCCAATGAAATAGAATTTTAGATTCTGCATTTCCAGCTCCATGATTAAGAGCTCTTCTTCACTTCTCTGTACTCTCAACACACTTTACAAACATTAGGAAAGTAGAGGTTTTTAAATGTGTACGTTTAAAAGAGAGGCACAAAAGTTAGTCTGTAACTTTGCACGAGTAGCCCAAGTCAACTGAAGAGCTGGGAACACAACAGCAGAGTTCTGACTACCAGCTTTCTATTCGACTCGTTAGGCCACACACACTTCTCTTTTCACCAGTTTTCTGGCTGCTCTTAAAACTGCTTCAGAGAAAGCTACAAAGAGCCCCTATTGGATAGGTCTGTACCTCCATTTACTTACTAAAGTATCCCGAAGAAGCTCTTAAAAAAAAAAAAAACAAACAGAGACCAACACAATCATTTTCAAAATTATCTGATGCCAATGAAAGGTCACTTTTAAAATTTCTCTGAAGTATTTACAGTCCAAACACTGAACACCAAACTTTGCTTGCCTTCATTTTCACTGTTCAAGAGGCAAGGATGCAAAAGTGACAGATTAAGCAAAATTATAAACATAGTCACTTCACTATTTAATAATCAAAGGCCAAACCACTGTATATCTAAAGGGCTTGCTAAAAGTAAAAGTGAAAATACATTGTAAAAGTAAAATACATTTCAAATATTATTTTTCCAAGTAGGCAAGCACTGTAATAGCCACATAACTACTAAATTACCAATGACAAGAGGAAGCAGCATGAAGGGCAGGGAAAGGCTGTCTGGGTCAGCTCTCCAGTAAAAGTGGTCCATGCCATGCAAGCCTAAGATCTCTTCATTTAAGGCATTATATGCAATACAGGCAAAGAATTATTTAAAAATATATGGGAACATTCCAACACTCCTTTTGCACCCGAGATTGCCATCAACTATAATGAATGCGAAATCTACTGTGTGGTTTTTAAGTTAATTGTATCACATTAAAAAGCTAGCAGCTGGTTGTTTTCCTATAAACCCCACTTCTACTGAATATCCATATGAGTTCTTGCACCTCAGAAAGCTTAACCCAAAGCCATAAATGCCAGTAACACACACTGAGTCTTCATTTTCAGAGTGAAAAGCATTTTCCAGAAGTGTTTAGTGTTTGTCACCTGTGCTGCCTCCTCCTGTATTTTCCCACATATTCCTGTTAGGTCCCTGCAAGGACCTTTTTTTTTTTCTTTCTATAAAGTCAAAAACATAACAGCAAATAATCAGATCCAAGACTCATCATGTTTAGTGTTTATAGAAGAAACTCATTCCACTACTATGTTCTATTTTTCTCTTCTAGAAACCATAGCAGGGCTGTTTGCCAGTAAGACCCACCCATTCTGAATGGACAGGAGAAAGAATATAATCTCAACATGGCGCCAGAGTATAGCAAATTGGGGTGGCTTAGTTTTATTTAAAAGGAAAAAAGTCTGGCTATGTCACCTTTCCACAAATTAACGAAATACAAGGATTCTCTATGAGGACCAAATAAGGATCTTTAAGGAATCCATCTGTCAGACTCACCTGTTGGCTCGGGAAGTCTGCTGCCTACCAGAAGCCTAAATCTGAGGCATTGCCAACTTCTGACTACCACCTCATACTGCCCATCCATGTAAGCACTAATAATATTGCCAGGTGCAACCCTGAGCAGACCAAAACTGACTACATGACTCTGGGTGCAAGGGTGAAGGGGATGGAGGCCCAGGTGGTACTCTCATCAATCCTTCCAGTCAAGGGTAAAGGCCCAGCTTATGGGGAGACATCCTGTAGATCAACACATGGCTGCATAGATGGTGTCACTAGCAGAACTTTGGCTTCTTCAGTGATTGGGTGGTGTTCCAAGAAGATGGACTGTTGGGAAGAGACAGGGTCTACCTGACAAAGAGGGTGAATAGCATCTTCACATACAAGCTTCCTAACCTAGTGAGGAAGGCTTTAAACTAGGTTCAATGGGGATGGAAACAAAAGCCCAGAGGCAAGTGATGAGTTAGGGAACTTGGATAAAAACTTACTAAGGGGAAGCAACAGCAATTAGTAATGGCAAAACAGATTAGGGATCACTTAGAGAAGCTAGATTGGGAGGGGGGGGATGGGAAATTATTTGGGCAGGAGGGCCACTTAAGGAATTTTGATGAACTGTTGCAGGCCAGGGGGAGGGTGTCGGTGCTGGCACAGCCTGGGAATGGGTGTGTGGGGGAAGAGGGTTGGCAAATTGATCCTATCTATCTGGCCCCAGGCCCGTCTACCCTATACCCACTACCAGAGGTGACGGGCACGGTCTCCGTGCAGACTGATCTGAGGCAGGGTGAGCACAGCCAGGTGGATGGGACGGTGCTGCAGGCAGGCAGGGAGCAACATCCAAAAAGCAGGATAGGCAAGCAGGGCTGGGGCTAGGATCGCAGAACAACAACGCAGGGCTGGGGCCCAGGACAGATCTGTAATCTGCTCCCCACACATCTCTGTGACAAGCACCAGTTCCCTGTCAGGCAGGGACATATGAGGGAGTGGATTGTGGCTCTCCCCTAGGCTTTGGCCCTGCGCCGTCATCACCCTGCAATCCCAGCCCTGGCTGTCCTGCTCCTGGACAACACACCCTACCCATAAGCAGCCCCATAGTCCAGCTGAATGTGCCCTGCCCACACAGGTCCTGGGACAGTCTCCATGGATACACCATTTGCCACCCACTCATTCCATCTGGCACCCCTGGCAGTGGATGTGGAACAGATGCGCCAGGGTGCCCGAGCAACAGGGACACTCGCAGCAGCAACCAAGCAGTGAGCCATTACCATGAGGGCTCCTGAGAAGCAGAGTCCAGCTGTCACACTGCCCCCACACCCCTCTGCACACCCATGGGTGGTGGAATCAGCCGCATACGCCATGGCCCAGGCTGCTGCCCACTGCCCCCCCACCACGCACTGGCTGGGGTCGAGGAACTCACCATCAGCCAGAGAAAATCCCTTGGCAAACAAGGTCTGGCCCATGGGCTGTATTTTGCCCACCCCTAAGCTAGACGCTTTCAAGTCAGCAGGCCAGATGGGATGCACCTCAGGGTACTGAAGGACTTGCCTCAGCCAAATTCAGAGCCATTGGCTATCCTCTCTGAGAACTCTCAGAGGTTGGGTGAGCTCCTGCATGATTAAAAGATGGTAAATATAGACCCCATCTTTAAAAAAAGGGAAGAAGGAAGATCCAGGAAATTACAGACCAGTCAGCCTGACCTCCATACCTAGAAAGATCATGGAGCAGGTCCTTAAAGAATCTATTGTGAAGCACCTTGAGGAGAACAAGGTGATCAGGAACATCCAGAATAGACTCACAAAGAGCAAGTTATGCCTGACCAACCTGATTTCCTTCCCCGATAAGGTGACAGGCTCTGTGGATGGGAGGAGGAAGGGGGGGGGGAAAAGAGCAGCAAATATAGTATACCTTGACTTTTGACACCATCTTTCATGACATTCTCATTAACAAGCTAAGGAAATACAGACTAGATGAAAGTACTGTAATGTACATACATACTGGTTGGGTCATCATGCTCAAGGAGGAGTTATCAATGGCTCAACGTCTAGTTGGGAGACAGGATCAAGTGGGGTTCCCCAGGGGTCTGTCCTGGGACTGTTATTGATTCATATCTTCATTAATGATTTTGATGATGGGATTAAGTGCAAGCTTAGCAAATCCGCAGATGATACCAAGTTAGATGGAGTTGCAGACACCCTGGAGGGCAGGGTTAGGATCCAGAATGACCTGGGGAGATTGCTTAAAGAGCACTTTTTCCAATCAGATGAGATTCAACAAGGGCAAATGCAAAGTCTTGCAGTTGGGGCAGAATAAATGTATGCACAAATACAGGCTGGGATGATTGGCTAGACTATAGTACTACAGAAAAGGACCGGGGGTGGGGGGGTGGGGGTTTACAGTGGACCATAAGGCGAGTATGAACCAACAGTATACACTTGTTTGAAAAAAGCCACCAGCATACTGGGTTGTACTAATCAGTGTTGCTTACAATTCAAGGGAAAAGATTCTTCCAATCTATTGAGCACTGGGGAAGCCTCACCTGGAGTACTGTGTTCAGTTTTGGGACCCATACTTCCAGAAGAATGTAGACAGACTGGAAAGAATCCAGTGGAAAGTGGAATGACTGGGTGCCTGGGAGGCAAAACCTATGAGGAAAGGCTGAAAAAACTAGGTTTATTTAGCTTGGAGAAGAGAAGACAAAGGGAAGTTGAAAAGAGTCTTTAAATATCTGAAGGACAATTACAGAGGGGATGGATATGGGCTTTTCTCTGTGTTCACAGGCGATAAATCTAGGCAGAATGGCCTCAAGCTGCAGCAGAGGAAATTTAGGTTGGAAACTAGAGGAACTTTCTATGAGGGTAGTCAAGTTTTGGAATAGGCTACATAGACAAGCTGAGGAATCTCCATCCTTGAAAATTTTCAAGAGCAGGTTGGGCAGACTTGGCTGGGATGGTTTAGTCAGGGATGATCCTGTTTTGAGCAGGGGGCTGGACTAGATGATCTTGTGAGATCGCTTCCATCCCTACTTTACCCCCAATCCTAATTTCATCATTATCAATGCTAAAGACTTGTTTTCACTGACCAGTGTCTCTTAACATATCTATATACTTGTGCCAATGTACCTAGGTTAGGGAATTAAACAACTGAGAGGAAGCCTGATGCATATTTGAAGGGACATGGGACAGTCACAGTGAAGCTGTAAACTCAGAAGACAAACAGAGCAAAAAAACTGTTTTGCTATGAAAATATGGTACCCAGAAGCTACCAGAAGAAACCTGTAGAAGAGATTTGTAAGCATAAGTATTCTAATTTCATGCAAGTTACTCATTGGAATTTTCACGGCACATCAGTCAAAATATGCAAGTCAAACCCAAAAACTACTTTAAGCTAAACACCAAAAGTATTTAAAGTCAAGCACAATTTCTCACCAACATCAGAAAATGAGAGCTCTCCCATGGACCCATTCTTTCCCTCAGCCAAAAGAACTATGATTAAGAACAGAGATGAAAATTAAGTCTACTTTTCATTACTTCAAGGCTTTAATATCTCAAAGCTATGAGCCCTTCATTCAGCAGAACATCTTAAATAAATATTTGCCTGTATAAGTTTTGTGTCAGGGCAGCAATGTTTGCAACTGAAAAATTATTTGATACTTGCATAAACCTGAAGTGGGCATTTACAGCCCTTAGTCTCATGGACCACATTCACTATTAGCCATTAGAATAATATAAAATAAAGTGAAAAGCTACCAGTTCAATAAGCTGAGCCAATATGCAGAGGATGACATCTACAGAATGCAACCAGGGTCAAGTTGTTCCATGACAAAATATACAGTAGTACAGTCTATTTTATTAACCAGTATAAAACTAAAGGTACATTTTGTAATACTGACTGTTGGATGATTGCTGGTATTAGTCAAATCATAATACATACAGTCTGTCAGAGTGAGGGAAAAATTACCACTCAACTACTTACTATCCAGGAGCTAATAATAAAGACTGTAGGTGACCCGGGCACAGCAACTTTTGTGCCCATTAATTTCCCCAAGTAGCAAAGTTAAACTTACCTCACTCTTGACCACTCCACTTTTGGAAAAGATTTTAAGTAGCAACTATGAAACTACCGAACATATATAGACAATTTTAATCTGCTGCTGCTGAGAAAGTTTTGGACAGCAGCGAAGGCACTGCAACCACCTGTCTACAGTTAATGCATCAGTTTGCATTGAAACAAGATATTTAGCTAAATGAAAGCTTAAACCCTGGAAAAACTCACTGTTTAGGTATCTGATTTTTTTTAAACCTTACCTTAGAGACAGCTAAAAAGATCTGTCTTGCATTTGAAAGCTTGTCTAACTCCATCCAAGCTATGCGATTAGACCAATTAAAAAATAATTTTAAAAGGGCTTAGTCTGTCTGTCTGTAATGCTCTTGGAGCGCTCTGGTTACTGAAACAGCCAATCAGAGTGCTTCAAGAGCATTACAGACAGGAGGCAGCGGGCTGCCATGATGGCGGGGATGGAGCAGGAGGGGGGAGGGGGGAAAGAGGCAAGTGCCTCTGACCTTGCCCACCCACCGGCCCTGCTCCTTGGGAGGTGGTGGCATCACGGGGGTGCTGGCAGAGGTGGGCAGAGGGGACAGCAGCACAGGCTTCCCCCCCCCCCACCTACTCCTGGGAGGTGGCAGTCGTGTAAAGGGGGGTAGGGCTAGCAAGCTCCCCCCATCATTCTTGATGGGCAATTTGTGTGTGTGCGCACGTGTGTCCCTGAGAAATCCTTGCCTCTTGCAAAAAAGCTCTTAGTAATTCATCAGGCCCACTACTTTTTTCTTAAGCAAAATATCTTTATCTGTCAATTGTTATTAGTCACTCCTTGAATTAGAAAAAATAGTTCTCTTACTCCAGCTTATTATTATTTTTTTTTCAATTTTTAATTATTCAAAGTAATGGCACTTATCTATGTATGTGAGGAATAGGCTATTGTAAATAAAGCTAATTCAACACAACAAAACCTGTCTCTATATGGCTGGCCAGCAATTTCTACTTCATTTGTTCAGCTTCAGCCAACACTTCTGAAATAGTGTCATTGCAAACCTAGTTATCTGGGGGTCGGACTCGATGATCTATTGAGGTCCCTTCCGACCCTAACATCTATGAATCTATGAATTTGTTCCATAGATTAATTATGTATTATGCACAAAAATATTTTCCCCCCCACTTTCTTCTTACATTGAAGTCTTTCAGTGTCATGATCATTTTCAATGTAATTTATACTGAAATTAAACGAGAAAATTTTAGTTTCTCTAAAATATCTTTATCATTCTTCCTTTATTTCCTGGTAGGCCTATAGATCAATCCATTCTTACAGGCTTCCTGCTTCTAATACAGTTACATTATTTGTTTTAGTAGTACTACACTTACCTCACAATTGCTGTGCAATTCTTAAGTGAAGAAGCTGAACTCACGATTAACAGAATCATGTCCAGTAAACTAGAAATATGACATTCAGGTATTTTTAGCTTCAACACAAAAAAGGATCAAACTGTAATCAGTAAGACAAGCCAGATTAAACCTTGTAAATGCCCCCTGATGGACCGCCTGCAAAAAACTGTAATAAATAAAACAAGTTATTCCTTTAGTTTGACAGGCAGACAGGCAGACAGGCAGACAGGCAGACAGGCAGACAGGCAGACAGGCAGACAGGCAGACAGGCAGACAGGCAGACAGGCAGACAGGCAGACAGGCAGACAGGCAGACCCTCCTTTTCTACAAGAGGGGAGAAAGAGCTTTTGTTTTATTTATTTGAAATAGAAAATTCAGCTTTACTTTTTCTACAGTAAGAACATGCAGTGCTTACAGTCACTGATTTTAATCTTTAATATTTACTGCTGGTTTAACTCAAACCACTTCTTCAGTGGGAACTAACATTATTTGGTTAGCACTAGATCTACACTTTCCACAACTCTGTCAATACCCCTGTATATTGACCCACACCAGCACCACATATCCACGATCATACCAGTGCACCTCACTCTTGACCTGGAAAACTCATTACTATTCAGATTTTGAAAAAAAAATGGGCCCCAGTACAAATGTATTATTTTGGCACCAGTTAAAATAAAATGAAGCTTATAAGAGACCTTTAGTTAGGTAAAAATGGGGATCTACATGGACTTCTCAAGGATGAGATTAGGAGTTGATTTTTAAAAAAAGAGGATCTTCTTAAGAAAAAAAAAAAAAAAAGGAATTGCTTCAATCCCAAGCAAAGTTAAACACTGGACAGAATCTTGTTAAAATGAAAGGTATTTGCAGAAAAAAAAAATATTAACTGAAAAGCTTCAGTGCTATACAGTAAAAAATTAGTCATACCACTTGAATTATTATTTTGATCAACTGATGAATCATATTGTATTAAACAATCATCAAGACAGCCAGCTTAACACAGCAGCAGTACAGTGATATAGTACCAACTGGGAGATACCAGCACATAAGTAAACTTTAGATTCTCCTGGGACATAAGAATGCTTGGGGTGGGTGTCTCATCACATATATGATGCATACAGCACCAGGGAAATGCAGAATTAGTGGTAACATCCTACAGAACTCCTGCTAGTTTGTTCTCAAAACAGTATCGCCATCAGCTTTAGCCAACTACAATACCTTTATATTTGCCAGAAATAAGATGGGATGAAACTAATCATACTGTATTTTCAATCAACTTCCTGCTGGCTGTCACCATTTCAGGAATGGAATTCATTTGTTTTATGCTTATTAACATATTTCATTCCTTCTTGGTTCTAAGGCATGGCATACATGCTTCCATGTTGGTATGGACTATAAAGGAAATAAAAAGCATTTGATGCAGAACAAACAGAGCTGTCAAGTTATGCCCCTCTAATCTCTCCCTTCTATACAAAACAACCCCTAGAAGCCCAATTGGTATTTTACCATACAGCACTTGCCTATACACATAACTACTTAATCACAAAGGCCCCAGTTCTTCAACAAGCTCCACAAAAATGGATTCCTGTTCTCGACTTTACAAAGGTTCCATACACAGACGGTGTGCCTACATGAAGTTTATTACAGATTGGGTCCCATCTCTAAGTAACACATAAAATGGCTCAATTAGAATGTGGATGGAATCATAAAAAAAAGCAGAGCTGGAAGTAACCTCTAGAGATCATGGAGTCCCTCCCTCTGGAGGTCACATATTCAACCCTATTCATGAAGCAGAATCATCCCTATCCAAACCATCCTATGCAAAATCTAGTCTGACCTATTACTAAAACTACACAAGCAACCCTGCCACACAACCACAAAGCATAGCACCCTAACCTGCCGCAGGTAAAGGAGGGAGACAATGGTGGCCAATGTCCTGCTGCTGCAAGGGCTGTTAAAATACCTTGAGAGGAAGGAAGAGGGCCACATCCCCCACTACAAAGGAAGGTGAAAAACCCCACAGGCAATACTAATTTGACCATTAGATAAAATTTCTTCTTGACCCCAAATTAAAGCAGGTAAAATCTTCAGCTGTAAGAAATAATATTTATTAACTATAGTCTGTCATTCAGGGAAGCAAGTGAAGAATTCTTCCAGAAGGAAACATTCAGTGCAACAGACACTGCAAACAAGGCAAACTGAAATTCCCACATATACCTTTTTTTTAACCTTGTTCTGTTGGACAGTTTCACGTGTAAAAGACAAAAAGATATGCCATAATTAAAGTTTGAAATGCTATTGTATGGGATGGAAGGACAGAGAAAGCATTTCTAAAACATAGAAAATAACTCTTGCTTTTTAAATCAAGTCCGGAGACATGAAAAATTTAGATTTGGATTGTCTGGGTACGAAATGGCTTACTAAAAAGTAATATTCAACCTGATGCTCCACTGGAGCCTCACTTAAGCCAAAGGATTTTAAAAAGGTCTTGTGCTTTTTTCAAATGATAAATAAAAAAGGACTTTAAGGTTTTTTGTTGTTGTTACTGTGGTTGTTTTGCTTTGTTTTCCCCCCTACCTTCTTTTAGCTTAGAAAAAGAATGGCACATCTCATTTTTGCTGGAAGACCTCAGAGATTTCAGGGATGCCTACTGTAAGCTTCAACAAAAGTGAACTTACAAATGTTAGTCATTTACCTTAAATGAATGTTTAAAAAAAAAGATAGATATATTAAATGTTCTCTGAAAAAAATCCTTCCACGCTCAATTGTTCAGTATTCAATACCTTGTATTTTATAGCATCAACAGTCTTCTAGACCTCCAATCCCCAAAGATTCTTGCAGCCTAAAAAGGACCTGAATTTCTAATATTAAGACAGGCAAATTTTTCAGATTTTCATAAAGCAGCCTTGACACAGACATTCCCATCTTCTCTTCCCTTTACATATGGCTTAAAAATAAATAAATAAATAAAGCACGTGTTTCAGGAACTGTTTACATCATAGTCAATCTATAAACACATTTTAGTTGCTGATACTAACAACCTTTTATTTTTAATGCTCTTTTTTTGCATTTTCCTTAATATGCCAACTGTTGAGATTACTGTAGAGAAAATTCACCTGTGCCAAATACCACTGTTAAGCATTACACAGGACTTCTGTGCATCACCATGTAGAAATAATCACAGCCTTCATATTTAGCCAAGGCCAACTTCCTGAAATCCAAATCGACCCATTGGCTTGATACATATAACTGTATTGTTCTGATAACAAGTTACCTTTTTGTTTTCCTTCCAAACCCCCCAGGTTGTATCACACAATTTACACACAGAATTTACATATAATCTGGACCTCTACAGTCTTGACTTAGTATTTTTGTGCATGCAATAAAAATATCAAGTATTTTTTTAGTGCAGCTTTTCTGTTAGTACTTTTAACCGTCTGGGTCCATTTGGCTATTTGATTCTCCTGTGAGAGCAATTCAAGGCCTTGTCTGTAATCATGGATTTGTATTCAGGAAAAAAATCCATTTTTCCTAAAACTAAACCTGAACTAAACTAAAACTATACAGGGTTGACTTCTATGCAGGGTCAATTTATAATCAGAACAATACAGTATATTGATATACCAAAAATGCAGTTTAGACTCAAGAGCAGTCATGGAATGAATCTTAATTGTCGGGCTAATGGGGAAATAGGAAACCTTGAAGAGTCAAAGTCTAAGAAAAAAGTGTGCAAAATGGCCCATTTCCTAGCTGCCTATGCAGAAATGAAGTTTGAAGGGGCACTGTTTGGAATGCAGCATCTTTTATAGTTCTTTGCTACTGGAGAGGGAGATGGACAGAGAGAGAGAGCCTTTTCAGGAGAAAAAGGCTGATGAGAAAACAAAGCAGATATATAAAAGCCAAAGGATGGCTGATCAAATCTTTCTCCATCTCAAGCATTTTTAGGAACTTGGACAATGGGCTGTTCCCAGCACACGGGCAAGCCTGGTTTGGGGAAAGTAGAAAAAACATGATAAGTCTATGCAAACTCTTCAAGACATCTTATTAAGCCTTCCAGAGGAAGACAATACATTGTTAAATCCCAAATTTACAGGTTTGTGCATGTAACAGAGGCCTAAAATGCTAGAAGATAAACAAGCAAGCCTGATTTAAGAGTAGCAATTTGATTTGTGTAACTGTCAGTCAGTGACATAATTAAAAATGACAGTTCAACCTGATCTGTGAGAACAGTAAAGCATCTCTGCTCAAGATCGCTTCCTTTTGTGTAATTAAAAAGCATTCAGAGCTTCTGCTTGAAAACTCATTATACCTCGGCGCAATTACAAGACTAAACTTTTTGGTTGCTTTGGATGAACTTCAAGAGAGAAGCATTAGCTATGCAGGACAATCTGGACTATCCTGACAATTTACTTGACCTGACAGTGAGTATGAAATTAACAATAAGGCACTTAAAAGTGTTGCTGGTTTATCAATCTCAGGTAGTTGTATGGAAAAAAATGCACAACTGAACCAACATAACTATGCCATCAAAATCCTGCAATAGATATAATAAGAATCCATTCACCAATATAATTTATGTTCAGGGAATGAAGCTATCTTGGCAAAAGCACTCTTGCTCTCACAAAGCTGCAACCCCATTAGAAGAAAAACTAGCTATACTGGCAAACTCCTTTCCAGACAGACAAGGCCTATGTAAACAAGGACAAGCCAAACATATCTATGTCTTCAAAACTCAGAACTACATGTTCCCAATCCAACCACCTTAGGGTGAGCTTAACCTTTTCAGCTGCTAGTAACTCATTGAAGAAAGATTCCTTTCCTCACTAAATAGAATCTTTTCAATTTTTTTATTTATTTTTTTTTAGTGAAGTCTACTTGTGTTCTTCACAGATGCCAAGTACAGTGCTAGAAATGAAACCCTGTGAAGGTAGAGCCAAAATGCTCCACTGCAGACCTAAACTGG
This sequence comes from Alligator mississippiensis, assembly GCF_030867095.1. Taxonomy (NCBI): domain Eukaryota; kingdom Metazoa; phylum Chordata; order Crocodylia; family Alligatoridae; genus Alligator; species Alligator mississippiensis. The sequence goes on along the minus strand of NC_081824.1, from coordinate 170,711,418 downwards.
AGGAACCACTGCTGGGATTATACCACATAAAAAGGAAAGGAACAAGTAAACGCCAGCCAATTGTTCATGTAATAAGCATGTCTCAACCAAGAACTCATAGGCAGCATCCTTAAAGAAAGGCCATATTCTGCACAGCCTCCTATCACTGTTAAAATGAAACTCCGAGTACAAAACATCCCCTCTTTTCACAAAAATAAGATACTGAACTTGTTGCAAAGTTCAGCAAGAAATGAGTTGCCAGTCACAGTTTCTGGTGTTTTTGTATATACCATCAATGATAGAAACCAAGCATGCCAAGGTGGAGATAGTCACTTTTTTTCCGTCATATTAGAAAAAGCAGGAGGCAGGGATAGACAAGCTTGCCAAAACAAAAATGAGAAGTGAATATTTACTGTATATTTACAATCTTCCCAACTAGAACGAGCCAGCTGTCGAAAGTTCAGACTGGGGTCATAATTCACAAAGGGGATTGCATTAGCAATCCTGCCATTCCGATGAAAACCATCAGATGAAGCCTGTTGTACTGTGACACCTTTAATTCACTTCTAACGAACCTCTGTCCTCTTCCTTTCAACTCCTGTAAAGTAACCCAACATAGCAATACCTAGATCCTATAGGCAGGTATAAGTGTCAGGGGACCCGTAGGCAGAGGCTCTCACACTACCGTCAAGTTGTGAGATCTTTGAAGATGCCATAAATAAGGGATGTTAGGACCAATGTGCCTAGCCACCCACATTAACGCCACCTGAGGTTCAGTTGTCCCCACTGGTTCTGTATATGCCACATGAGAGCTGGTGAAGGAACAAGAACAGACATCTTTGACAGACATGGCCTGGAGATAAATGGAGCCTAATAGGAGCACACTTGTTCTTTCCTCCCTGGACACCATTCCTCCAAGGAAGGACTTAATGCCCTTGGTCCCACAACACCTCTCTTCCAAACAGGATCAGCTATCAGCTGGCAATGGCTGCCCCTTCAACAAGACCCGTGGGGCTCCAGCAGACCAAGGAAGGCCGACAAAGACAAAAACCCACATCCGCTCTTCTTCCTCATCCGCCTTGGTCAACAAGGTGTGAGGCCAGGGCTGTGCTCCTCCTAGCCCTCCTCACCCCCTGAAAACGAGGAGCTGTGAAGGCACTGAGGCTCCCACCTGCTAGGCCTGCAGGCAGGGCTGAAACACAGGCCCAGGGAGGCCTTGGGGCTACCTTGCCTGCCACTTGGCCCACATCACATGCCCTCCACCATGCCAGGGGGCACTGGGGCGAGGTGCCCCTTGGGCCAACAAACCTGAGAATGGAAAGGGGCAGAGCCTTCTTGACTGCTCCCCTGCAGTCCCCTCCCCTCTACCCACCCCCAGCTCACTGCCCCCACCCCTCCCAGCTCACCCTCACACACCCCCCCCAGTTCACCCTCACCTCGAGGCCCCGGGGAGCCCCCCCTGCAGGGTGGAGGCACCCGAGGCGGGAGGGTGGGGGCAGGGCGGGAGGGATCCCCCCGCGGCCACAACCCGCCCCCCACACAGAGAAGGGGCGGCCCCCCCGGCCGAGCCCCGCGCCAGGCCCGGCCCGCGGGCCGCACTCACCCCCAGAAGCCGCAGGGGCAGCGGGGCGGCAGGCTGGGCGCCTTGCTGCGCTCGCTGCCGGCGTCTCCCATGGCGGCGGCGAGCGGGGCCTGGGCGGCAGGCCGGGCGGGCGGGGGCGCGGCGGGGCAGGGCTGCGGCCGGGATTCCAGGCCGGTCAGCTGGAGCCGGGCGCGACCAACGGCGGTGGCGGCGGCGGGGGGGAGCGGAGGGAGGAAGCGGAGCTGCCGCGCCCGGCCAGGCCCGAGTGACACTGGGGAGGGCAACGGGCGGCCGCGCCCCTCCCTCCGCGGCGCCTGTGACGCAGCTGCAGTGGCCGCGCGCCACCCCCTGACCCAACAATGCCCCCTCCCCCGCTGCTCCCAGCTCCACTTCCCCCTCCACCCCGCAGCGGGCTGGATGGTGTCGCCCGGCCGCAGGATCAGCTGGGAGCGGCGCGTGCCAACTGCTGACGGTAGGGGGGGGTTGGTGGGGACCAAAGCGAGGGTGTGGAGAGCCAGGAGCAGGGGTGGGGAAGGGAATGCGGTAGACTTGAGCAAGCAGCAGCGCTCGACTCCAGCAGGTTAAGAGGCAGTGAGGGCAATAGAGGAAGAAAGAGGAGCCGTTTGCTTTATCCCCCCCTCCACTACAGACACCGAGTGGTACAGTCCGAAGAGATAGGACTTCAGAAGCAAGGGAGAAGATTTGGCGCATGCGCAAGGAGACGGAACCCGGAAGTGAGAGGGTCAGCGAGGGCTCCCCCTACCTGGAATCCCCGCTCTGGCTGCGGCCGCCGCCCCGCCTCCTCCCCTCCGTGACGTAACGCGGGGCGGGGCAGCATATACTGCTTGAGTCAGAATTCTCGAGTGTGGCGGCGGCGTCACAGTGCGGGGTCTAGGCGTCGCCCGCGCTTGGCAGCTTTCTCTTTCAAGTGGTTGTCTTATTATTTATTCATTATTATTTATTCCATCATAAGTATAATGAGCGCAGACCACAATCACCTCACCGCTGGTCACATTTTCTCATGTAAAAGCAGTAGAAAAAGTGTCTTTTATCCTAATGATGTATTATTACGAATTATTATTCTCCATCATTCTTGTTAATTCATTATTATTTCAACATAATTATGATGAGTGGGGAATGCAAGCACCTCACTTTTCTTGACAATTTTCTCGTGTAAAAGAGCAGTAGGAAAATTAAGGCAAAACTCTACAGCTCTTGGTTCACAGATATTCGACCAACTATGAAAAAGCAAAAAAAAAAATTTTTTCTGCAAGCTTTATGGCACGCACCCTTCCTCAGGCTAAGGGAAAATTAAAGATGGTGAAAAGTCCCCATAGGTAGAAAATAAACTTTATTTTTCAACACAGGAAGCTGAAGGTGGGAAACTGTCTTTTATCCTTATTATTTACTAGCCATTGCCAGTCAAGAATCGGGGGGGAGGGGGGAACAGAGCCCCATGCCCCCTCCCCCTGTCCAGGCCTGTGCCCCGCTTCTCCTGCTACTTGGGGTCTGGCCCTGCTCCCCGCCTCCCTGCAACAGTGGTGTGCAGGGGGGAGCAGCAGGCCCAGGTTCAATTCCAGGGGTGCGGGGGAGGACTGGGCCCAAGGGTGAGGAGAAGCTGGCCCACCGTGGAGGGGGGGAACAGTAGACCCGGGCCAACAGAGCAGCAGTGGGGGGAATGGGAGGGAGCGGGCTCAGGGCTAACAAGGGGGTGGATGGGGGTGGCAGGCCCAAGGGGGGAAGGAGGCCTGCTCCTCCCCTCCCCCCACCGCTGCCACGTTGGGTTGGGCCAGGCCCGTAGCTCCCTCTCCCTCTGCTCCCTCTCCTTCCCCCCCACAGCACCACAGCAGGCCAGCTTCTCCCCCCCCACTCTGGCCCATTCCTTCCCCCCACCATGTCAGGCCCACTCCTTCCCCCCACTGGCCCTGCAGGCAGCGATGACAGAAGGGGGGAGGGGTGGGCCAAGGCCAATGCCGATGGCCTCGTCCCACCCCCCATGGCATCCCAACTCCGCACCGCTCCATGCTGCCACTGCCATCACCTCCAAGAGCAAGGAGAGGGGGGAGGCCAGCTCAGGTGGTCTCACCCCCCATCCATCATTGCCACCTGCAGGGAACAGGGCAGGGGGGCAAGGCCTTCACTCCGTCTCCTGTGTCCCCACCATCATGGCGGCACTCCGCCACACTGCCACCTCCTGTCCCAGTGCTGCATTTGCACTCTGATTGGCTGTTTCAGTCAGCCAATCAGAGTGCAAATAAAGCATTATGGACAGACAGACAAACAATGGCTTTTATAATATTTGAATTATTAGTAATGATTATTGCCCACCATTCTTGTTAATTATTCATTATCATTTCATCATAATTATAATGAGTGGGGAACACAAGCACCTCACTTCTCTTGATAATTTTCTCATTTAAATGAGCAGTAGGAAAAGTATCTTTTATCCTCATTATTTATCATTATTATTTATTATTGTTCATCATTCTTAATTATTCATTATTATTTCATAATAATAATAATGAGCAAGGAACAGAGGCACCCCATTTCTCTTGACAATTTTCTCATTTACAAGAGCAGTAAGAAAAGTATCGTTTATTTTTGTGTTGATTATGGTTATTATTAATTGTTCATTGTATAAGTGTTTAATAATAATGATGATAAAGGCAAGCATTGGCTTTGCGTTTTGCTATGCACACGTGGCAAGAGTAGTGAGCAGGACAGGATAATAGTGACACAGGAGACTGGTTAAGATGGCTCTGTGGTGTGCCCCAGTAAATGGCAGTTCTTATGTTCTTAAGGATGTGCAAATGGTTATTTGGTTTTCCTTATCTGTTGTATCCTGATACTGTGTTGCCTGTTGGATTTTGGCAATCATACAAAGTGATACCAGCTTTTGTTTTCTCTTTCCTGGGCCTGTGGTAATTGTTCTTTCTTCCCTGATTTCCACTGCTGTAAAATAGAAGTCATTCAAGATATAAATGTGTGTTTTCCCTTTGGAGGAACAAACATCATGCTTAATCAAGCACCTTAGAGGATGAAACTGACCAGAAACTGACACTGAATACAAGTGACTTGAATACAATGACTTGTTCTGTCATTTCCGTTGTGCATGTGCTGAAGAGATGAGTCAAATGCAGGAGAAGGCCAGCATAAACAGAGCACAGTAACACAAAACTATATGAGGAAGCTGTGGGTTTAACAGGACAGGTTCTAAAATCCAGAGTGAGAGTCATCAAATGTGGATTGTGTTCCTGAAACAGTGTGTCAAGTGTGTCCCCCTGTGTAAATCACAGTTTTGGATTCCCTGTGCTTTGATTTCTGTTAATTAGAAATAATGAAATTGATTCACTATCATAAAGCTTGTTTTGATCTCTGGAAGTGATGCATATGTGAGCTTTATTAGTATTGTGAGTAACAGCCTAAAGTGTACTTTTAAGAATTTATTAAGGAGGCTCTGATACCAGCTCTATAGTTAATGTTGATTTATATTTTGCACTTGAAGTACAAACTCAACCTTTTGTTTGATATGAAAAATAAGGCTCACCCAGCTTGTAGCACTTGTTTGCTGAGTACAAGAAGTCTGTGAGTTAAATACTGGGTCCTGTAAGTAATTTAGCAGCCTTCATCAGTCTTTTCTTTGTCCTGAATTATTGTAATAATGGAATAATGGAGACACTTTAAACTTTTCATGTAGTTAACATTAATTTCTTTAATCCTCCGCATAAGCTATATTGGGAGAAACTAAGTGTAGGTATGATTTTGTTAATGGTTATTGTATCTTATTGTTACATAGGCTATAGATAAGCTCAGGTAACATAACTGGGGTTCTTATGACATCAGCGCTAATTCAACCAATTAACAACTTTCCTCTACAGCTGTTTGAATGTAACAGTTTCTTTGTTGTAAAGGTCAGGTTCCAAAAAAAGGCTTGGATACTTAAAACAGGATTAGATGGACTTTAGATGCTTAAATCAAAAATTGTGTTCCAAAAAAATCTCTGAGTATTGTCTATCTAACCTTGGAGGTGCTGCAACTCAGGAGACACCTGCTTTCTTGAGCTGAAGAATCCTCAGATGCCTGCATTTCTGCACATGTCCAGAAGCAGTAGTGTAACCAGGGCAGTGTGAGTGGAGCACTAGCCCTGGGTGCCAACAGGGAGGGGAAGCAAGAATCACTGTGCCCTGGGAGACCTGCCATGTGCTGTCCATGCCTAGCGATAGGAACCAGGCAGGGCAGCACTGACCACACCAAGGACTTTATCTGGGGGGGGGGTAAATGGAGCGAGTGGAATGGAGATCCCTCCACCCCTCCCAGGGAACATTTGCAAGAGCAGGCAAAGCCCTGAATCCCATATCTATGTATAGGGTGAGGGACAGAGCGAACAGGGCACTAGTCAGCTACCAGGGAACCCAGCTATGGGGCTACTGCTGCCAGAGTGGAGTTGAAGCTGCTACAGCAGTGGAAACAGAAGCCAGTAGCCTTCCCTTCCACTCACCTACACACCCTCCCAGTCTACAGTGACTGGTATTCCCCAACACCTGCCCCTTAACCCAGGGCCCAGCTCACTATGCCTCCCCCCAGAAGTACCCTGTACTGAGCAGCTGGGCCCTAAAGCCTGCCAGAAACGCTTATAAGCAGAGCAAAACCTGAGTCCCTTGAGGATTTTGAAGCCAGCAGTCATGCTCACAATATACCTACACAAGCCTATAGGCTCAGGCCTATCAGAAAATGTGATCTTCACTTCTTTGTTTTTAAAACACAGCTGCTGGAGCAAGAGGAGGTGCTACAGCCACCACTGCTCATCTTTTATTAGAATGCTTCCCCAGGAAGTGAGAGACTGGGTTTAATGCCCTTCTCAGCCTTAGGGGGTTTGAACCAACATCTACCTCCCAGGAGACAGCCCTAAAAAAACTTCCTATGCACTAGGCTGATTGAGGTCTGGGGGTGGGGGGCAAGAGGTGAACATACAATATAATTTCCACTCTTTCTGTTGATCTTGTGCTAATGTGTAGTAAAGAAATCAAGATTCATGGGGCCAAAAGAAGAGAGCACAAGAGCGGGGCAGATTATATAGTTTAATAGTTAGGACACTAGCAGAGAGGGTGGGAGTCCTGGGTTCTGGTCCCTGCTCCCAAGATACTTTGGGCATTTTACATGGAACAGTCAATAAAAAATAAGAAAAAGAATCTTGGGAGCAGGGACTGGACCCAAAGACTCATCCCTTCCATATGAGAGCCTTCGCTTCTATTCTACAGACTCAGTCTCCTTCTTGTGCTCTCTTCTTGCCTTATTATTTTTTTGCACAGTGACAGGTTCAGCAGGAGTGAAGGCTGCTGCCCCAATCAGAATGTGCTATGGCCTGGCAGTAAGGACATCTCTGGGTGATGGGAGATAAGGTTTTGGAACCTTCTGGGCTGGCCTGGAACTCAAGTCTCCAACTTCTGGGAAAGTACAATAGCCACTAGGTTACCATGGAAAAGGTGGGTGGTGTTAGCACCACCATTTCTGCTTTGGATGCCTTGTTATAGAAGGAAATAGTCCCCTGTGGTAGGTCGTTGTTAGCACCTACTCTTTGCGGAGGTTCCAGACTCTTGAGCCAGTGTAGCTAGAGGTACTGTACTGCAACCCTGAAACCAGGTTCCTAAGCTCCACTGAAGTTTGGATAACTTCTGCCCAAAGTATTTCCTACCAGCAGGTTCTAGGCAACTGCCTGCTTAGCATGTGGTGGGCGTAGGGATCCATCTTGTGAAGCGCTTCTCTCTCTCCATGTGCAGCATAAGTAGGAACCTACTCAAGTCATGATTGCACAGATTTTGCAGAAATTGTAAAACTGGGTAATCTCCACAAAATCTGTGAAAACAAAACAAAAAAACCTTACAAAAATAAAATGCGGGAGCCAGCAGTCCTCTTAGCCACACAGCCTGGCATGAAGGGGGCTGCCGGCATGAAAGCAAGCAGGCAAGATGGCTGCTGCTATGCCCCCCCCCCCCCAAACACACACTGCTAATTGGCTGAGTGGTCTGCCTGTCATGTGGCCCTTCCCCTCTCCATCAATCAGTGGTGAGGGGTGGGCCCACCTGACTGACAGCCCAAGGAGCAAGGCTGTGTGACGGACAACCTTCCACCAATCAGTGGTGATTTTCAGGGCCCCCTCGGCCAATCAGAAATCTGGGGGGAGTGGGGGCACACCATGATAAGGTAATAAAAATGGTGGCCAGCCCTGCGATCTTCCAATGAGATTGCCTGGCCTCCTCTTCAAGTTGGGTAGACCCCTAAGCATAAGGAGTCTAGGTGTCTTATGCAGAGTTCTGAATTTCACTTGGAGGGCCTGGTACCAGAAGGTCAGTCACTGAAGCATGTGGCTTGTAGGCTTCTAAGTCCTTCCTTCATTGCCATTAGCCCTAGGTGGTATGAGGCAGAAAGGACATATAGGAAAGAATCTCTTTTCCAGGACATGTTAATGGGCCTAATTGTCCTTAGTCTTAAAGGGGTCACTGACCATGCACTCACAATGTGATTGCTTGGGCTCCATGGCACTTTGACTTTATACTGCTAAGATAACTGGGGGAAGAGCACTCTAAAAGAAAATCCATGCTGAGTTCTCCATGGTTTTTATAAAGACCCTGTGGCAGTGCACCTTTGGGTGTCTGGCACTTTTAGGACAGGAAATGGGCCAGGAGGACCTAGGAGGTAAGGGCAAGAGCTTATGGGAATGGCTAGGAGGCTCTTGGTCCTGAACATGATCTAAAACTGTACCTTGCCAGGGATGGGTGGACTGGTGGGGCTCCTGGTGGCATGGGAGCCCCAGGAAATGCCAGGCCAGTTACCACCCCAGTGAAAGGTGGGTTGGGGTGCCTTAATTATCTCATCCCCCACAACTGGGTGGGTAACCCCATAGTAGGGCCCGAGAAGGTGGACCCATGTAGAAGAGTGTGGGCTAGTTGCTTAGAAGCCTGACTTGAGGCACCTTCGACTGGTCAATGCTGGGGCCAGGACCAGAAGGGTCAAAAGGACTGGGGGCTCACTGCGAGGGACCCCCAGAGCTGGGGGCCTGGGGTTCTGACTGGCCTTGGAGGTGAGGCCAGGGCCTGTGTGGCCAAAGGTCCCGGGGGAGCCACACCTGAGGTGGGGAAGAGTGCAGGGAGCTTGGCAGCCCAGAATGATAGTGGAGTAGGCCACCTAATGAGAAGGGGTCTAGTTGGGGTCCAGACCAGAGTATTATGGGGCCCAGTGTGGGGCCAGAGACATTTAGAACTTAGATGCCATCTGTGAGGCATGGGCTGCAGTGTAGGGGAGGTTTTGCAGCCTCAGATAAAGCCCCTGGCATTGGGGTACAAAAATGGGCAGCCTCCTGCCTAATTAACACCATAATTATGTATCATAAAGGCATGGCAGAAAAGAGAGGTGGGCAGTTAGCCCAGAAACAGGTGGGCGGGCCAATTTCTAACTGGCCCCAGAAAACCCCTGTTACAGACCCCTTCCCCCTAATGCAGTTCTCTACACTAAAGTCACTTGAAAAACCAGATCCATCACACTGCTTAGTTTGTTTGCTTTGCCCTGTTGCTGCAAGGCCAATGCTAACTCATCATAACGGCCTGGTAGACTCTGGCTGTCTTGATACACTAGTGAATCTGCCCTTAAAATTACTTATTAAAACAATTCAATTTTGATATCAAATTTTTAAATCATTAGAAATATTACATAGTAGTATTTTCCCATTCAGGCTAGGGACAGAAGTTACACGTAAACCAGTTTAAGTGATCAGAAACTGGCTTAGACCTGTAGCGGAACAGAGGTTCAGTGTACTTAAACTGCTTTCAAAATGCCTGAAACTTGTTTAAGATAAACCTGGATGGATGTAGTATCAGACTTAAGTGATTTAGATCAAATTGGTTTATGGAGCTTGTGTCCCAGACCCCTTCCAGGTTCAAGTTAACTCTCAGTCCCCCAGCATCCCAGGATGCTTTGCAGCCCTGGGCTGAGCTGTCTGTTCCAGCGATCAGGGTTGGCCACACACCTCTGCTCCCTAGCTGGAGTACTATCACTCCTCTGGGTGAGGAGGGGATGGGAGAGAAAAACTCACTCCTCTGGACCAGCACCAGACCCCTAGCTGGGTACTGCCAGTGGAGGGGGGCAGGGAAGAGAGAACCAGATCCCCAGCCAGGTGCTGCTGGCCTGGGGAGGGGTGCAGGCATCTGCAGCGGGGGCTTAACTCAGCCCCCCAGAGTAGAGAGCTGGAAGCCATGCCCCCTTTTCAGTCTCAGGGGGAGAAGGGGAGAGGAGAAGCCTGCCCCAGGGCTTGTCTCTGACTTCTGAGCTGGGAGCCAGGACCCATGTTCCCTTCTCAGCCTCCCTGCTGGGTAGAAGGAGGGAGAAGCCTGCACTGGGGCTTGGCACCGCCCCAAGAGCAGGAGGAGGGCTGGAGTCCCTTTGCCACGCCCCTTAGTTTCTAAGCTGGCTTAGGGGGCGTGGCTCCCAGCTCTGGGGCGGAGCCAAGGCCCCACTTCCAGCTTCTCCATCCCCCTCCCTTCAGCTGGCCTGCAGGCTGAGGAGGGGGTGTGACTCCTGGCTCTTGGGGGCAGAGCCAAGCCCCACCCCCTTCACCCTTCTCTCCTTAGCCCACCTGGAGGCTGAGAAGGGGGTGTGACTAGGGGACTGCAGCCCTGCTCCCAGCTCTGGGTGGGGAGGTGCAGGGCTGTGGGTTTCCCCCATCCAACCTGGAGGCTGAGTCCGCATGGCTCCTGGTTTCCAGCTTTGGGGCAAAGCCAAGTCACTTCTGCAGGCTTCCCTTTCCCCCTCCCCTCAGCAAGCCCCAGGCTGAGGAGGTTGTATGACTCCTGGCTCTGGGGGCAGACCCAAGCCCAGACACAGACTTCCCTCCCTCATTGCCTCAGCTGGGTGGGAGGCTGAGAAGGAGCCTGGCTAGGAGATTACAGCTGTGATCCCAGCGGGGAGGAGGAATGTGGGGGCAGAGTAAAGCCCCCAGCTCCAGCTTCCCCTCCCCTATCCCAGGCTGTTCCCAACTGGGGGTTCAGTACCAGGCAGGAAGGGTGGGTCCATGTGTCTCCCTCCTCTACCCCATCACCTTGCTCAGCTGGCGGGGAGGCTGAGGAAGGGCCATGGTTGGGGAATCAGAAGGCTCCAGCTCTGTGCAGTGACCGGCAGGCTGGGAGGCATGTTGTAGCACCCCCAGGCTATTAGTGTGGGCCACTGCATGGGTCTGGCTGCCTTTCTTGTTTGAAAAGTGAATGTCAGTTCACTTGCTTATTGGTTCAGTCTATGCAGTTTTTAAAAACCTGCAAAGATTGAATTGATTCAGCCTTAGGCTTTTTGACTGTCTGTATTTAGCCTTAGTGTTTGTGTATGGAATATTTAATAATTTTACAAAACCAAGAATATTTCCAGATCAAATAATAATAAAAACATACCCTACAGTAAAATAGAATTAAGGCTGAAGGTATGCATTGGCAATATTTTAAGGGTAAACACAGTACAGCAGCATTACCCAAGCTTTGTTGGCCTATGGGCAGCAGTATGGCGCAAGAAATGTACTGCAGATAACATCATACTTTGCACTTCCTATCAACTTTTCAGTCTCTTGTAGTGATAAGCAGTGCCCTGCATCTGTGCAGGGACTTGGATGAAGGGATCCTTGAAGCTCTTCCAGTCCTATGATTATATGACTATAGGATTTGAGCCATGGGTTGGAGACCAGTGCACTACAGGAATGAGGTGATTAACATATTACAAACCCAGGAAATTCAGACTTAGACTTAAAAGGAATCTAATCATGTTAAGATATATACAGGCAGAATGCAGGATAGATTTGCACTTTGTAGACTAAGTAAATCAGGGAAGTATAGCATACATCTTTTGTAGCAGGAGCTTATTTCATCAGATGCTGAAAAACGTATAGTCAGGGCACCCAAACAACCTTAAGTTTGCTCTGCAGTGATGCCTTAAGGGGAAGTAATGTGAAAAAAACACTTTATAATTCTGTTTAAGCTAATCTGGGATGCATACTCTCTTCTACCTCAATCCTCATAACATGGCTATTGTGTTAGAGCATTGCAGTGCAGAGGCAGGACAGTTTGAGTGCTTAGGCTATATATTACCATAGCTTAATGTGTTGGAGTTTTGGTTTTGATTTTATATAAAACCATAATTTTGTAAGGCTTGATTCTGAAGTAATTACAACACTCCCCAAAAGATTTAAATTACTGATATGCACCATCAAGTCCATATAGTTTTTGTCTGCGAAAGCTATACATAATAATTTTAACCTACTTATGTTCCTTTGCTCCAGATAACAAATTCATGTTGAATCTGGTTATATGTATCCATTTGCAACACTTGGGAATGTGCAGCCTTCAGTGTATCATTGTGGAATGGGATCATACTAGTTTCAAAAATATCCCTGGAGCAGAGAGGAAGGGAAGCATTCAAACAAGGTAGCTGGTTGGGCTAAGCTGAAAAAAAATGCAAGTTAGTAATACTGCATCACAGGTTAATGTTCTTCTGTATACATGTGCTTTCACCAGCAGGGCTCTTCTTGTGCCCCATCTCTTACTCTCTGTGGAGTATATTTAAGAATTGCCTTTTTTTACAGCTGCTTTCATCCAAAGATTCCCGAGTACGCAACAAGTTTTATAACCTAATATACAAAGCATACGCAAAGGGATCACTTCATTCAGTGCTAAATGTAACCATCTCTGGGGTACTATGAAGAAGTTATTTAACAGACCACAGCAACTGGACACAGGAGTTTAGTACAGGGAGTGAAACAGAATACACCATTTGGTGGAGAAAGCAAGGAGAGTTTTATTTGTATAAGGCTATGGTTCCCAATTTTTTCCTTCAGACTCCTTCTTCTGTAATGGATTCACAGCTGCCAGTTAACAGCTACCCTAACTTGAAAGGGAAAAGTAAAACTAAGAATTTCAGCAAACTTAGAAAAACAAAACAAAAAGCAAAACAAAAATGGAAGACTGTTTTTCATACAATTTCTTTGACTGTTTAACTTTGATAGTGCATTCAAATTGGTTTGGCTATAGCCTTTGTGTTATAGACTGTAATTTGCCCAAAAGCTTGGAAAGAGTGTAATGACAAAGCATCAGGTTGAAGGAAAAGTATGTAGGTGTTAAATCAGTTCTTGTTTAATGTCTGTAATGGCCTGGGAAATGGGTAAATAACACAATTAAATTAATGCACGATATTAATTGGGAGGGTTGTGAGCACTAGTATGAATATAGAAAAAAAAAAGCAAGCAAGCAAGATAACAAGAAAGAAAAAAAAAAGGACCAACATAGGGTCAACATATGGCCAGGAAATAACAAAATGTGATTCATCCTTGACAGATGCAAGCAAATACATCTGGGGGGAAAGAAACTAGAAAAACAGTTGTTCAGCGGTAGGAAAATAACTTGGAAAGCAGTGATGCTGAAGGAGATCTAGTGGGCAGCAGTAACAGTTGATGTCATTTTAGTGCTGGATATCTGAAATGTATCATGAAATAGACAAGCATAATCCCTCTTTTGAGACTGATGCTGGTGCTGCTAGAAAATGATAGTCATTTCTGGATACTTTCCTGCAGGGAGAGGAAGACAAATTGGAGGAAGTAACAGAGGACAGTAACCAAGAGTTGGAGAAACAGAACTATGGAAGATGGATGGGTCTATGTAAAGTTTGGATAAGCCAAAGTTTGGAGGAGAAGGTGCAGGATAATAACCATATACCTGAACTAAAGGTATAATCAAGAAGGAAGGAGATTTTTTAAAGCTAGTAGAAGGGAGTTAAAGAAAAGGATTTAGTTAAGAAAAAGAACATCATGACCTGCTCCACCGGGCTTTAAACTAAGCCCGCTGGGGGACGGGGGGACGACCGCCACTGCTGGACCGCTGAGCAATCCTTGCAAAGCCAGCGGATCATGGCACTCAAGGGAGCCCGCCCCAGCCCCAGCCCTGGTAAAATCTGTGGGCAAGGAAGGAGCCCCCCAGGGGGCGCTTGCCTGCCTGTACACAAATGCCAGGAGCTTGGGGAATAAGCAGGAGGAGCTCATCCTCCTGCTCAGTGCAAACAATTACGATGTCATAGGGATAACGGAGACCTGGTGGGACTCCACCCATGACTGGACCACGGGGATAGATGGCTATACCCTGTACAGGAGGGATCGTGTAGAGAAAAGGGGCGGGGGTGTAGCTCTCTATGTTAAGGAAAGCTACGCGTCCCTGCAAGCCGATATTGGCGACTAGGGTGGACGGCTGGAGACCCTCTGGGTTAAAATCCGTGGGGAACACGGCACAGGGGACACAATGGTGGGAGTCTATTACAGACCTCCCACCCAAAGTCCTGAGCTAGACCAGGAGTTTGCCCAGGAACTGGCTGAGGCAGCTTGCTCCAGGACCATGGTTGTCATGGGTGACTTCAATTACCCAGACATCTCGTGGGAGGATCGCTCAGCAAAATCTGAGCGGTCGCAGAGCTTCCTCTCGTGCGTGGATGACCTCTACCTGACTCAAGAAGTCTATGGGCCAACGAGAGGCAAAGCGCTGCTCGACCTGGTGCTGGCTACTGGGGAGGACCTAGTCGGCGACCTAGAGATCGATGGGAAGCTGGGTGACAGCGACCATGAGCTGATCACCTTCACCATCCGCCGAAAAGCTGACAAGTCGGTCAGCAACACGCAAGTCCTTGACTTCAGGAAAGCCGACTTTGACAAGCTCAGGAGGCTTGTCAGTGAGGCCCTAAGGGACTGTGACCGCAGGGAGAGGGGAGTTCAAGAAGAGTGGTTGCTCCTCAAGGGAGCGATCCTCAATGCACAAACTAAGTCTATTCCATCTCGGAGGAAAGGCAGCAAGAGGGCACAGCAGCCCCCCTGGCTCTCCAGGGACCTAGCAGACCTCCTGAGGCTAAAAAGAAAGGCCTACAAAGGATGGAGGATGGGAGTCACCTCCAAGGAGGATTATTCTGCACTGGTCCGGTCCTGTAGGGAGCTGACCAGGAAAGCCAAGGCTGCAACTGAACTCCAGCTAGCTTTGAGCACCAAGGACAATAAAAAGTCCTTTTTCAGATATGTGGGGAGCCGGAGGAAAAGCAGGGGCAACGTTGGACCCCTGCTGAACCAGATGGGGCAACTGACAACTGACGCCCAGGAAAAAGCCAACCTATTAAATAGGTACTTTGCGTCGGTCTTTCATCAGCCCCGTGGGACGCCTGTGCCTGCTACAGGGCCGGGAAGTCCGGGTGAGGGTGATCCCCTGCCCTCCATTAATGCTGACTTTGTGAAGGAACATCTTGAGAAGCTGGATACCTTCAAGTCAGCTGGCCCTGACAATCTTCACCCCAGGGTACTCAAGGAGCTGGCGAGCATCATAGCCCAGCCTCTAGCGCGGATCTTTGAAAACTCTTGGCGCTCTGGTGTAGTGCCCGAAGACTGGAAGAAGGCCAACGTGGTGCCTATCTTCAAGAAAGGGAGGAAAGTGGATCCAGCTAACTATAGGCCCATCAGCCTGACTTCTATCTCGGGGAAGATCTTAGAAAAGTTTATTAAGGAGGCCATCCTTAATGGACTGGCCGACGCCAACATCTTAAGGGATAGCCAGCACGGGTTTGTTGCGGGTAGGTCTTGCTTGACCAATCTCATTTCCTTCTACGACCAGGTGACCTATCACCTGGACAAGGGAGATGAGATTGATGTCATATATCTTGACTTCAAAAAAGCCTTCGATCTGGTGTCCCATGATCGTCTCTTGGAGAAACTGGCCAATTGTCGCCTTGGGTCCCCCACGATCCACTGGCTGGAAAATTGGCTCCGGGGTCGGACCCAGAGGGTAGTAATTGATGGAAGTCACTCATCGTGGTGTCCTGTGACCAGTGGGGTCCCCCAGGGCTCTGTCCTTGGACCCATACTGTTCAACATCTTCATTAACGATGTGGACACTGGAGTCAGAAGCGGACTGGCCAAGTTCGCCGATGACACCAAACTTTGGGGCAAAGCATCCACGCCAGAAGACAGGCGGGTTATTCAGGCTGACCTGGACAGGCTCAGCAAGTGGGCGGATGAGAATCTGATGGTGTTCAACGCCGATAAATGCAAGGTTCTCCACCTTGGGAAGAAAAACCCGCAGCATCCTTATAGGCTCGGCAGTGCTATGTTGGTTAGCACTATGGAAGAAAGAGACTTGGGGGTCATCATTGACCACAAGATGAACATGAGCCTGCAATGCGATGCTGCGGCTAGTAAAGTGACCAAAACGCTGGCTTGCATCCATAGATGCTTCTCAAGCAAATCCCGGGACGTCATTCTCCCCCTGTACTCGGCCTTAGTGAGGCCGCAGCCGGAGTACTGCGTCCAGTTTTGGGCTCCACAATTCAAAAAGGATGTGGAGAAGCTTGAGAGAGTCCAGAGAAGAGCTACGCGCATGATCAGGGGTCAGGGAAGCAGACTACGATGACAGGCTGAGAGCCCTGGGGCTCTTTAGCCTGGAAAAGCGCAGGCTCAGGGGTGATCTGATGGCCACCTACAAGTTTATCAGGGGTGATCACCAGTATCTAGGGGAACGTTTGTTCACCAGAGCGCCCCAAGGGATGACGAGGACGAATGGTCACAAACTACTACAAGATCGTTTCAGGCTGGACATAAGGAAGAATTTCTTTACTGTCCGAGCCCCCAAGGTCTGGAACAGCCTGCCGCCGGAGGTTGTTCAAGCGCCTTCATTGAACACCTTCAAGATGAAACTGGATGCTTATCTTGCTGGGATCCTATGACCCCAGCTGACGTCCTGCCCTTTGGGCGGGGGGCTGGACTCGATGATCTTCCGAGGTCCCTTCCAGCCCTAATGTCTATGAAATCTATGAAATCTATGAAATCTAGGTCAAATGTTGAAAAAAAGTCCCAACCATGAAGTCTGTGTTAGACCATGGAAAAGTCTCCCAAGGAAGTGATGGTAACTCCCCTCTTGAAGTCAGGGGAACTTTGCCTTTGCAGTCATAGTAGAGGTGGGGTCTCATGCTGCAGGTAGTTACATTAGAGTCTTCTGTTCCCTTTGTAATCACCAGGAAGTGAGGAAGTTCAGCATTTCACGGATCAAATGAGGGGACAAGCTTCCTACAATCAAGATCAGACTGTGAGGAAAAGAAAGCTGTTCTTGATCTGGAAATGGTAATTGACATGACTGTTTCTCAAACCTTCCCTCCCCCCAACATACTAGACAAGATTGTGCCTGTATGTCATCAGACCATCTTTGTGTTGTTTATTTTGGTATAAACATGATTGCCCGTTTGAGGCATGCATGCACAACCCTGAAGCAGGGCAGGTGGAGCATGCCAAAAGCACTGCACATCTTCCTTCCCATCTTAAGATCTAGTTATCATAAAATGAGAAAAGAGATTTGTGTGGTGCCAATCTGTTAGAGACTCTTCAACTGATTGAAATGATCGCTACTTTTTATCCCACTCCAGTCAGCTGGTATCCTTTTCAGTGAAATCCTGTCTTTTGGAAGATCACTCTTTTAAATTCAGGACTAATGATGGCAAATAAAATGAGCATGTGGCAAGGGGCAGTTATAAAGGACACATTAGAACTGTAGTTCAGTGACAAATTTGTAAAGAGTTTTTGTGAAAGACCTAACAAAGTAGAAAGCAAATCAAGCTCTTTGGTTTTCAGAAATGGCTGTGTGTCTATTAAGCCACAAGAGCAGTCCAGGTGTGAATTACTGAGCTATGAGTCATGGAAAGTTGTATTTGGCACAAATCTTTCCTGGTCACAGTATCATAACAGATAGGTGTAAGTTATTTGAACAATAAAGGGAAGGAATATGGTTAGAGCATGGAATTCAGGGTCATAACTCCTGCATTTTTTCCCTAGCAGTGACACTGCTTTGCTTGCTTAATTCATTGCTTTGGACCTTTTTTCCATTCTGTAAAATGGGAATGAGAAAACTGATGCTTCATGGGTGAGCTTAAAGCTTAATTAATGTTTTTTAAATACTTGATCTTTGTTGGGAAGTTCCTAGAAATTCGAAATTATGATGATGATGATGACTGTGGGACTGAGATTTCTTGGCAGCTGAAGGTTAGTTGGAGGAACTGAAGGTCCAGGGTGAAAATGAGAACTCAATATAGCCAATCATTTACTGCTAAGAACAAACTAACTCGAAGGCAATCAGAAGTATTATTAATTATACTTTTATTAATTACACCTTCCCATTCCCCATCCACAACATTTTGACTGTTGTGCAAACTGTGGTACAGTTAAAACATTATAGCATAAACAATTTAAGAATGTCATATAAAATAACATAAATAAAAAAAGGCTTACTTGTAGCCAGGGTAGTTCAGGCTACCTACATGAGGCAAGTTTTGTTTGTTTGTTTGTTTGTTTGTTTTCTGGTAATATCTTTTATTGGATCAACTGTATAATTGGCAGAGATTTTGTCATATATATTTTTCATTGTCAATGGCAATTTTTATTATGCTCCATACTGTAGTAGGATTAGCATAATTTATGAAAGGGGGAGAAGTGGGAGGTGAATAATGACCCTACATAGGAGAGGCTGATATTGAAACCATCTGCAGAAAGATAAACCTGCAGGCGTAGTGTATGAATGGAGATTTTTATTACTGTATTTTCACACATACAACCTGACCTTCAAGTAACCTACACTCCTTCATAAGTATTTTTACTTGAAAGTATTCAGATGACCTGAATCCTTGAATAGTTCCCGTAAAATTGATTATAATTATAATCACTTATAAAATAAGTACAATTTAATACAATTTTTCAAAACTGATCAATGACCCAAAATTTCACTCAGACACATTAAACTTTGAATCTTCACTGTCACTGCAAATGTATACAGCATGCAAGCATCAAGAACCACATTGCTTTTGTCATCTGTTTCCAATTTGCGGTTGGCATTTGGAGATGGATTTAGCTTTTTTTTTGTCAGTTTCGGAGCTGAGTTTGTGGTGCATACTGAAATAGAAATTTTTTTTAATACAATTTTCAGTGACACCCTTCCAAGCACTGTGAACCCAAGTGCATATTTCTGTAAAAGCATGTTTCATTTTGTCATTCTTCCTATATTCATGCAGAATTTCCTGAATCTATGCCTTCCATTTATAGTGCATAACATTTATAAAACTGCAATTAACAGCCACATCAAGGGCCTGTAGTAATTTGGCCAAGCTTCTTAGAATGGCAGGTAATTTAAATTCAACTCTACAAAACTTTTTCTTAACGCCATCTTGGATGTGAACATGCATAGAATCCAACATGAGACAGTTTTGTAGATTAAAAAGTCATCCTGCCAACAATTTTCAATCTGCTTTGTCATCATTTCATCGCTCATCCATTCTCTTTCATAACTGATACACAAATATCTTTTGGCAAAGTTTCACAAGACATCATTTTGTGTTTGAAAATGAGCACTGGCTTAGCCATTTTTCCATTAAGAGCATAGCACAATCCAACTGTAAAATGAGTTTTCTCATGGCCTGTAGTAGAAATGGTAATGCTTATTGCATCTGTATCATCCACTGTTCTTCTCATTGGGGTAACAAAGCTCAGAAAAACTTTGTACAAATCAAGTCCTAGAAGATTTAACATATTTGTGACAAATGAGTAAAAGTTTACCACCTTTTTAAACAGCTGTCAGGCAACTGCTGACCTAAGCTTGCACAAATGGTCATGGATAATAACTTCTGCTTCATAAATATATTGCACCAGCTTCGGTCATTTTTAAAAGAATGTATATACATTTTTTTAGCCATTTCCCAGGCCTTCATCTGAATCATTCCTTGATCCTGCCCATCTGACTTGTCTTTGTACCTCCACCCACCTTTTTAGGTCCGTCTCATGCTGATGCCCTCTAAGACTCCTGTTTCAGCAAATGTGCTGCTAGTGTGGTAGTTTATGCAAATGATTTTTCATCTTTCACTAGACATCAGCATAGCTTTCATCTACACCTAATTCTCATCCTGCAGCATCTCATCATAACCTTCAGCTTAAATTCTGCTGGAAAACTTGGCACGTGTGTTTTGTTAGAGCCATTTACATCATGCTGACACACGGTTAAGTGCAGATGACTTTCTTCCCCTTCCCCCCTCCCTTTCAGGTTTTCCCAGACTGCTTAGTCATCAGTTATTCTGTTTTCAGGGTGGCTTTTTTTACACCCCTTGCTTTACAGTGAAAACAGAAAAACTCTGCTCCATAAACTTCCCCTCATATGACTCGTGCACATGTATGACCCACACGACTGTTGAATTATATTTTTTTTGGAAAGATAAACCACAGCCTTTGCACTTGAAAATGCTGTATTTTTTTATGAATGCATAAATATGACCATTGTGTTGGGCATTTCCTAACAACAAATGACTAGAGGTGCACCAATATATCAGTCACACATTGGATTAGCACTGAAAAAAGGAAAATTAACATTATCGTCAATTGGCTTTTTTTGGCCAGTGTAGCCAATAATGTCACCGATAAATGCCACGTGTATGCACACAGCCGCAGCATGCATACGGCCAGGATTGCAGCCCAGCAGCTTGGAGAGCAGTGTCCAGCCAGTAAGTCTGTGGGGGAATGGGATGTGGAAGGGGGGTATATTGAGGCCCCCATGGTGAGGGAGGGAGTGGGGTAGGAGTAGGTGCTGCCCAGCCAGGGTGGTGAATGAGACCCCTCCGGGAGTGGGACAGAGCCGTGGGCAGGTTGTCCAGGGTGCGGGGGTACACACAGGGAGGCAGTTCTCCACCACTGCATGCACCCCCATGCATGGGGAGGCATGGGGGGCATATGACCCCCAGATTTGTGTGCGGGGTGAAGGCGGTCTGCCCACTGTGAGCTTGGGACCAGAAGCTGTGCTGGCCTCTTCCTGGGAGGGGGGCTGGGCCAGGGCTGTGCTTGAGACAGGAAGTGGTGGTGCTGGGAAAGGTGACTATGGGGTGGGCTATAGCCACCCCAAAATTCCCTGTAGCCACCCCTTCCAAGCACCTCTGTTGCGACCCAGTCCACACAGCTGAACCCGCCCTGTCCCACCCCTGCCTACCCCAAGCACAGCCTCAGCCCAGCCCAGCCCCCCTTCCAGGAAGAGACAAGTGCAGCCCCTGGCCCCAAGCTTGCAATGTGCAGCCCACCCTCACCCTGTGCACAAATCTGGGGGAGAACATGCCCCCCCTGCCTCCCCAGGGGCACATGCAGTAGTGGGGAGCCACCCCCTTTCCCATGCTCTCCAGATGAGCCACCCATTGCTCTGTCCTGCTCCCAGCAGGGTTGTATTCACCACCCTGGCTGGGCGGCCCCTGCCCCTCCCCCACTCCCTCCCTCACCATGAGGACCTCAATCTGCACCCCGACTCCCACACCCCTTCCCTCCCACAGACTTACTGGCCAGATACTGCTCTCTAAGCTGCTGGGCTACATTCCTGTAAATCGGCTATTGGATCAGTATCAGCTGATATGGCGGGTTAATAATCAGCCATCGGTATCAGACAAGAAAATCTTTATCGGTGCAGTCCTACTAATGATGACTTGGGTGACAATAATGCTTGGCTTTTAAACAGTTCTTTTTATCAGAAGCTTTCAAAGTACTTCTCAGAGGTAGTTAAATAATATTTATTCCAATTTTACAGATTGAGAAACAGCTACATCAAGTGAAGTGAGCTGCCTGACATCACACAGCAAAGTCATGGGAATAGAATCCACTTTGGCTAACTCCCAAACTAGTGCCCTATGCAGAAGTCAATGCTTCCCCTCACAGTCCTTGCCTTCCCTTTGAGTGCTCAACTCTTCCAATCAGTTAGGGTGGGGGGAAGTTGGTAGGATACTATCTGTCATTATGGCTTAATAAAAAATTAGGTCACAAATCATCTCTATTGCAATTGTTTTTTCTTTTCATATTTAAAGTTTTTTATTACATATTTTACATTTCCTTTAGCTTGGAAAAGTAGCGTATGCCAGAAAGACATGATAAATAATGCAGAAGAAATCCTTTACAGTTGTTTCCTCTAACTCTTTTATATTTTCTTTTATTCTGTGTTTGTTCAGTGACGCAAACAATAGGGTCCTAGTCCATGACTGAGGCTCTTAGGACAGGTGATACTGCCATACAAATAATAGGCAGAGGTGACCCTAAGGGGGTCACCCTTAACACTGCGCGGGCCATGGTACCCCTGCAAAGGCGGGGATTGGGTCTCCGTGCTTTTTCCGCGGCACAGGGCTGAGCCTCCAGCTCTAGGAGTCCCTAGCTGAGCCTCTGGCTCCCTGCGGAAGGGGCCATGGCTGCTCTGCCCATCTCTGCAGGGCCCCCCAAAGCGCAAGGCCCAGGGCAGTCACCCTGATTCACCATACCCTAGGGATGGCTCTGATAATAGGTGATCATAACAAATCTAAAATACTTTGATTTTAACTACATGGTGTCATTCATTCATTCAAAGATGTGCATGTGCCCTCTGGTACACTCAGTGTATGAGCTGCTTTTGCTCTGTTCAGCTTTTATGAAGATAAATCAGGGAATCTGTTGCCAAATCTGTTTCCAGCCTCTTCAATGGGTTTATCAGTTCTCTGACTTTGGACCTGATATTTCTGAGCATAATTCAGCTGAGCCATAATTGCCCCACCAAAACTGCGGCGTCTGTGGTGTCTAATTGCTTAGCTGCATGAGAAAATGTTCTTTTTGTCAAGTGACATCATGTCTTGAGAAGATGTGAAATATGAGCTTAAGTTTCTTTCCTCATAATTTATTAAAGGTTTTTACTTTTCTAGTATTAGGACATTGACATCAGCTGAGAGAAACCCAACCTTGCCATTTGTAGTATCCTTGTGACTGAAACAAGATCAAAAGTAGTATTTCACAAGCTGTTAACTGCAGCCTGACTAATTTCCTAAACAATAGCAGCACCAATTTCTTTTATAGGAAGCTCAAACTTTAAAAAGTAGAGAGATTACTGTTGGAAATTGCTATCATATAGAGCAGCTGTTTCATATTTGTCTGAGGCTGTTATAAAACCAGTTTAAAGTGTTAACAATCTTACCCATGGCAAAGTTTCTCCTACTGCTTCCACACTTATGGTTTCACTTTATGCTATGAGACAGAGTAGCAATATTTGTGTGCTAACTGCTGTCTTTTAGAACAACTTATCAGTGAAGAATTTATTCAGTTCGTGATTAAAAGTTATGCTTATAAATACTACTATAGTAATATGGACTAGGGCAGAGATGCTGAAGCTGAAGGATGTAAATCAAACTCCTGTGATACCAAGACAGTTAGGAAAGAAAACCAAAATGATAAGGATAGACTGTACACTTGAAGAGATTGGAGGCAATGGAGGAACAGCTTCATTAGAAGGGAGATGAAGGCTGGGTGATCAAATAATTTTCTCCCACTCTGTGACAGAGGGAGGAGACTACTTTGCTCAGCAAGTGGCTTGAGGGAGTGGCATCATTAAAAAAACAAACAAAAAAAAAGGAGAGAACATCAGGAGGTAGCAGAAAGCCAAAGGGAAGCCAGATGACAGAAAAAAGCTGGGTGCTTGAGCACAGGTCAATGAATTCAAAGTGAACATCAAAAAACCATAGCTCAGAATCTGAAGCCAAGGTAAGATGTGGGAGCAGGGGGAAGAAGAAGGAAAGGGTAAAGTGGGCATGGAAGATCTTAATAGGCTTTTCTCCTGGAAGAAACTGGAGAGCTTCTGAGCAGAGATTCTTAAGCCCATATTGAAGTAATCAGTCTCCTGATAAAGGTGAGAAGCATTTTCCAAGAGAGTCATTAAGATGACCTGTTGAGTTTGTTTCTTCTTTTATTTGCATTTAGAACATCTGCTTTTGATCCCACTGACATGTAATGCAGGAGCCTGTATTTCAGTACTCATAATCAGGGCCAAATTAAGGCACATTCACCATAGGTCTGTGATCATGGAGTCATGGAATGACATCAAAATCTCAGTTTCCATTTAAAAATCAGTTTGTTGCCTTCATGTTTACAAGAAAGTGCTTCAAAATGTATTGTCCTGTGCAGGCAGCCTGAAATAATAGCTCTGACACATGAATAGTCTAAGCCAGTGGTCACCAACCAGTGGATCTCGATCCACCGGTAGATCTTGGAGCCCCTTGTGGTAGATGTCAGAGCTTCTTGGAGTTGATCCAAGGCTGGGGTGGG
The DNA here is from genome assembly GCF_030867095.1 of Alligator mississippiensis. Classification (NCBI taxonomy): domain Eukaryota; kingdom Metazoa; phylum Chordata; order Crocodylia; family Alligatoridae; genus Alligator; species Alligator mississippiensis. Next base: position 170,687,698 of record NC_081824.1, on the reverse strand, counting down.
GGTCTGAGTGCCCATGTGCGTGCATGCGCACACCCCAGCCCAGCAGGTTAGTCCATGGCGGAGGGAAGGGGCTAGATCAAGGCCCCTGCAGTGAGGGACAGTGCTGCAGAGGCAGGAGCAGGGGTAAATTAAGTGGGGCCCTGGCTGGGTGGGACTTACCTGCTGTGGAGGTGCACCCCCAAATAATTTTTCTCCCATTGTCTCTATCTGCAACCCCCCCTTTCCTCTCCACAGACTTGCCTTCGGGGGGGGGGGGGGAGCTGTCAGCGATGCATGATAGATCTTGGGTTGTTTTTAAATGCCAAAGGTGATCTCCTACTTAAAAAGATTGGAGACCACTGGTCTAGGCATATCAATGCAGTTTTGTTAACTACCTCTACAAGCAATGAGAGAGAGGACTGCCAACATCACCCCAGAAAAAGGGACTCTACAGATGTGTCTTCAATGCATAGCTTACCTGGGTTTGGACATCTGGGTACATTGAACCCACTGCCAAAATCTATACTATTCAGATATCCTTGACTCATATCCATTAAACCACTTCTACACTGATTAGGTGCTTCTGTCCACTCTATGCTCATGCTAAAGCATGGAACTAGCAGAGATGGATCTGCTTTACCTCTCAGTGCAGTAACAGTGCAGACAAAAGAGCATGATGAAGACCATTTCAGTAGTGGTCTGTGATCTTCAGCAGGCAGCAGGAAGTCTTGGTTAGGAGGTCTTGTAGTGTGGATGCTGCTGGCAAAATGGAAATAGCTAATGCTTCCTGTAATTGATCTGGATTGGCACCTCTGGGTGCTGGAGTGTGCATTTGGCAGGCTGATGGCATGATGGCAATGCTTACAAATCCTTCAGAATGTCCATCTGCTCAATGCCATTCATATTGTTGTGGCAGGCTGAGCCCTGGGACACATCTCTGAGAATAAGAATAGATGTTTCCTCCAGGAGGGGGCTCCAAAAATTGCTGGTCTGCAGGCAATCATAACATGTACTTTTTTCACTAGGGATAGGTTCACATGACCAAGAGAAGCGAAACGTGCTTTGTGACCTAGCATCCTTGCACTGCAAAATAATGCATATGAGGACATGTGATGTTGTGCTGTTGGAATGAGATGCTATGCGCTGTGGTACAAAGCATCAGGTTATTTGCTCTTGCTTTAATATAGTTATAACTGAGTTTTACACTTTATTAAAAGCTCTGTATACATCTTCTTGACCTTTCCTTTTTTCCTAAGCACCCACGCACTAATGTATTCCACAACACAATCAATTTATTAAGAAATAAAAAGGCATTAAAATAATACATGCTGTATGGAAAACCATTACAGGCATCTCAGCTGCGAGTAAAGTGTGTAAACAGCAATAAAAACAGAATATTGCACAGAGGGGCATAAATGGAGCATCCAGTGCAATCCAGTGCATCCAGTAACATCCAGTGTAATCTCACTGGTAATGGGTCTTGCTTGAGCTCTGCAGCCTGCCACTTCTCCTCACCCTGCCACTGCATGGGATGTAGAATGACGAGAACATCTGATCACTCCAGGGGTTTGTGGATTGGTTCACAGCCCACCCAACCCCCAAACTTTCCAGTGGGGACATAGGCTACAAAATGTGGTACTGTGGAAGTGGGACATTGTACCCACATCCATGGGATGGTGTGGTAGCAGGTTCAGAAGATGGTGCTGGAACTGGGGTCTGCAGGTTTTGGCAAACAGTCATACAAACAGCTCTCTCTGATGTTCTGGGTCTTGCTTCCTCTTCTTCCCTCAAAGAACCAGCACTGTGAGACTCTTTGTCCTCCCCTTCCCTGTTCTGCTCCCTTTTCTTCTCATTCCCTATTCCATTCCCCCTTTTCCTGGTATGTAGACAGACATAACCTGAATGCAAGTCATTGTGCATTTCTTGCAGCAAGTCATCCCCAAACCATTTCATTTTTGTCCTACTGGTTCACTGTCCCCTTACTCTCATGCTGGGGTCTGGGTCTCAGCCCATCTGAGCTGGAAAGCCCAGCCAAAATAAAAGCATGAATGAAAGCATACTTTTGTCCATTATAAGAAATAAGATATAAATTAGTGGCCTTTTCATAGTGCAGAATGTAGAAGGGAAAAGTTTTATCTTCTTGGTTTGCCTTTATTTCTTCTCTGTCCATGGATGTGTTTAGAAGCTCCTGAAAGCTTGGTTCTTCACCACGGACATACTGTGGTACTTTTTCAGATTTAATTAATTAAAAAAAAAAGGTTGGGGCCTCATTGGATTGGGAGGCGAGGGGAGGGGCCAGGGAAATCAGATGTTGCGTTTGTTAAGTGTTATTGGTTTTAACCCAAAGTCAGGCCTAGAAAACCTCAGAGGATGTTATTTTATTGGAGATCTTTGAATGGAAGATAGGATAGATTTCCAGGAACTGGCATAAGATCATCTATCTATTCAAAGGAGGTATTTCAGTGCATGTAGACTGATGAAGGTATCAATGAATGGAAAGGCTTAGAGAGGTATAGGGAAACCCGCTGGAAACTGTATCTTGCTTAGGAATCTTAGCCAGAGACTTGAGTTTCTCTTCTGTCAAAAATTCTCAGCCATTCCTCACCCAGGAGCATGGAAAATCTGGGTGCAAATTAAGATCATGAACTACAATGAGGAATTTTACTAACAAAGGAAATACCTTTCTCCCTGGGTGCCTCTCCTATACTTAGCAAATTGTGAATCAAGGGCACTGGGAAGCCAAATGCTGCCACCAAAAGACTTTTTCCACTTAGTACAGTCTGCATTGCAAGTCCCAGGGGCTAAGACAATGCTATATCTTTGTAACTGTCTGACGGGATACTGTCATGACACAGTTATAAAAAGACTAGTTTATGCAGAAATAGGCACACACGCTTGCTAAACCAGTACTCTCAGCTCTGACGATTTTTCTCCCTCCAGAAATCCATTCTAAAATATCTCAAATAAATCAACAGGTGCATGTTTAAAAACATTTCCCATTCCTTGACATCGATCTTGGATCACAAAGGGCAAGAGTATGGGAAGGAAAGGAAGCAAGTGAAATGATATGGCTTCTGCTCGTCACTGAAGCTTCAACAACCCCATAGGACATCATAGTATCTTTTCCAGTGCCATCCCTTCTCTTTGGCTCCTGTCAACAAATCAGCCTGTTCTGCCACAAAAGCCTGTCATGCTTGATGACAATCAAGGCTGTACCCAGTCAATCTCCTTATATTAGTTGCAGGTAGTTGAGGGATTACTAGTCTTTCTGCTGTCATTCTTTGCCTTACGGTAGATGCTTGTGAGGTTTTTAATTAATTTCTGATGCTGGACAGCTGTCTGCATGACCCCCTCCTTTTGTCCATGTTTTGAAGATGCTCTTGTGTTGATGCTGATTTCAGGCACTTCTCTCCAAATCATATTCTCTGATGTACTCACAAAGTAGCAGAACTCTATGACCAACTGGCAGCATGCTGAGATGGCATATTTTGGGGCTATTCAAGTAAGATGAATTGAACAATACAAAAATGGAGCAGAATATATGAGACACTAAACACTGTGGCTAGGTATACAGAAAGTAGCATGTAGCTTCTAGTACACAGGAAACATAATGGAAGTGAGTAGACATAACAGCCAGAAAATGTTAACCCAGGAATTATTGGATGGCATTGGAGGACTCTCAGAACCTGAGTGCATTATCCAGGCATCATCTGCTTCCCCTGCAAGGGGACCCACCTCACAGTTCAATATTCACAGAATCATAGAAGTAGGATTGGAAGGGACCTTGTAGATCTTCAAGTCCGACCCCCTGCCTGGGCAGGAGGGAAACTGGGCTCAAGTGACCCCTGCCAGGTAGGCATCAAGCCTCTTCTTAAAGACCCCCAGGGTAGGAGCCAGCACCACTTCCCTTGGAAGTTGGTTCCAGATCCTAGCCGCCCTTACTGTGAAGTAGTTCCTGCGGATGTCTAATCTAAACCTACTCTCCAACAACTTGTGGCTGTTATTCCTTTTTATCCTGGGGGGCGCTAGGGGAAACAAGGTCTCCCCCAAACCCTTCTGGTCCCCCCTAGTGAGTTTATAGACGGTCACCAGGTCCCCCCTCAGCCTTCTCTTGTGAAGGCTGAACAGGTTCAGGTCCCGTAGCCTCTCATTGTAGGGTCTGCCCTGCTGTCCCCGGATCATGTGGGTGGCCCTCCTCTGGACCCTCTCAATGATGTCCACTCTTGAAGTGGAGTGCCCAGAACTGGACACAGTACTCCAGCTGTGGCCTGACCAGTGTCACGTAGAGGGGGAGGATCATCTCCTTGGACCTACTTGAGATGCACCTGTGGATGCACAATAAGGTCCGGTTAGCCCTGCCAACCGTGACCTCGCATTGTCGGCCCATGTTCATCTTGGAGTCAGTAATGACTCCAAGATCCCTTTCTGCCTCCATGCTCTCAAGAAGGGAGTTTCCCATCTTATAAGTGTGCTGCTGGTTACTACTGCCCAAGTGCAGCACCCTGCACTTGTCCGTATTGAAATGCATCCTGTTTTTGTTAGCCCACTCCTGCAGCCTATCCAGGTATTTCTGCAGTCCCTACTAGCGTGCCCACCTCACCCCAAATTTTGGTATCATCAGCAAATTTGAACAGGTTGCTTTTCACCCCATCATCCAAATTGCTGATAAAGAAATTAAACAGTGTGGGCCCAAGGACTGAGCCCTGGGGGACTCCGCTGCCTGCTTCCCCCCAGGTCGAATATGACCCATCCACCACCACCCTCTGAGTACGACCCTTCAGCCAATTTGCAATCCATCTGACTGTGTAGGCATCGATGCCACAGTCGCCTAGTTTTTTAATGAGGATGGGGGTCGACAGTGTCAAAGGCCTTGCTGAAGTCCAGAAAGACTACATCCACGGCAACACCTGCATCCAATGCTTTTGTGACTTGATGGTAAAAGGCAATCAGGTTGGTCTGACATGACCTGCCCCTAATGAAACCATGCTGGTTGCCCTTGAGCATCATCCCCGATGCCAGCCCATCACAGATATGCTCCTTGATGATCTTCTCGAAGAGTTTCCCCAGGATTGAGGTAAGACTGACAGTATTCAATACAGTATGTAGCTTGTACCCCAGCAAGATTTAGTGAATGATTGAGCTCTTTGGGCTGAAATCCCCAACAGCTCCAGCAATAGGGGGAAAATAGGAGAATTATTCAGTAAGTGTTACCAAATGGATGCTATGGATACTTCACTTCTTATGAGACAAGTATAATCATTATGTTCCCCAGTATGTATACAACTACTCAAATATCAGGGCAAAGCAAGAAAGCATCTCCTCTCTAAACATCCTGTATCCTCATCCTTCTCTAAACATCCTTTATCTTCACTTCATGTAGCACCCTGGGGCAAATAATCTTGAAAATGTTTCATATTGTCCTTGAAGAATCTGTGAGGGAATGTTTCCTCCTTCAGCTCCTAAAGTACAGGATGCTTTCCAGCTCATAGGCCAAACTGTCTGCATGAACGGACAGCTGGCACTGTCTCTCAGGTACAGCCAGCCTGCAAGATGTGTCAACCCTACTGGGTACCTCTGAGTCCACTTCATTCCTTTGGTTGTCTGATCCTTCTATAAGGGAGCTCATTGGAAGTGCTGAAGATCTACAATTGGCTGATTTCCCTTGATATGGCCTGTACTCATCAGCTGTTCTCTCTGGCTGTTTGCACCTGCCTTGGAAGTGGTGATGGGGTGGTGTGAAGCTTGCTTAACCTTCATCATTGCCCTTTCTTGTTCCTTCTTCTGCCCCTGCAGGATGGCATACAAATCAAGGTTTGCCACTAAGGGAGCCCCATCATCTGTGCTGGGTCTCAGTACTGCTTGAATGCTTATAACACCACATCCCTTCATTACTTTTATATCAAAATGCTGAGGGGAACCAAAGTTGCAAGTGAGCTAATAATTCCTATCCAGGGTCTGATTCTGAAACCTTTATTTGCGCTGACACAAATACCTGACACAATGAATAGTCCCGCCGACTTCATTCCTACATCCTCATAAAATGAGTATGGCAGAATTGGATCTGTAGTAAATACCATCTGATTCCCCGAGAGACATTCTTCTGAAACCCCATAACTTTTGTAAAATATGAGGGCATCAGCAATCTGAATTCCTCGGAATCAGATAGTATGTCTGCAGGTGAAACCAAGTCACAGTAGCGTGATACACTGAAAACAAATCTGGAGGGGGAGCACTGCCAAGTCTCCAGCCAGTAAGCAGTTTATCTGAGCTCTGCCTCCTTTTTCCCTTGCATAGGTGCTCAAAGAAAGGGCTGTAAGAGGGCTGTAGGGAGACTGAGTGCCTGGACACAACTTGTTTACACTGGCATAAAAAAGAAATGGCCACATGATATGAACTTCTATACCCATATAACTTACTATAACCTGGTGTAGAGTTACTCCTGGAAAACACAGCAGCAAAACTGCTGTGGTGTAAGTGCCATGTGTTTGCGATTATCCCAGGATAGCAGTTTGCTCAATGCAGTGTACCACATGTTCCTCTGCTACCTAGCATTAAGAGGCTGCAACAGCACCTATTGTACCTGATAATCTGGTCATTGGCCTAGTCTGGATCATGGTGTAATTTACAGGGTGTACAAAATTGACATAAATTTTACCACTATTAACATGTCATGTATTTGAACCCTGAGGGAGTGAATGTCTCCTGGAAAGAGTCCTTCCTCAGCCTGATGAAGGGTTTTTAAACCCAAAAGCTTGCTAATTTTTCCCCCCAACTATTTAGGTTGGTGTAGTAAAAGATTTCAGATTCACCCAAGGAACCTTGTCTGCCTGTGTCCTTAGACCAACATGGCTACAACCTACATTCCTGGAAAGAGCAGGCTCCATAAGTGGAATATAGAACTGATTTGCGCCTCAAGAAGAGTTTTGTTTTGTCTCAGAGTAACCTATTTGATCCTAGTTATAAATATCCTCTTTTGGAGAAAAGCCTTTGTCGACTTCGCCTGTGTGTTGTTTCATTCCATCACACCACTGGCTTCCAACAACTTTATTTCCTACATTGTCTTTCAACACAAGATATCCCAAAATACTTCACACACAGTAAAATAATTACTTGCCCTAAAAGGAGAAAGAGAAAAAGTAAGAGGGATAGGCAGGTGAGGAAAAGAGTATCCTCAGCTGAGATTTGAAAGTACCTAGACAATCAAAAGAGGTGAAGGAACAATAGCTTCAGAAGAGATTAAATTAGGGCTGTCCAAGCTCAAATTGGCCAGGAACCACATGCTCCATAGGCTGCATCAGTGGGGGATGCATGTTTCAGGGACAGCACTAGCAGGAGCCATGAGATTCCCAGGTTGCATGCTTCACACTGGGTGTTTCCTCCCCTGCTGCACCGTTCACACAGATGGTGCTCTGCCACCCCACTGCACACCACATGCACATAGGCGGATGCTCCCCACCACAGCACGCTGCCTCACTTTTAGCTCCCTACAGGCTCCCCTGTGGCACCCCACTGCATGTATGCTCCATGCTGCCAGCTCCACCAAGGTGGAGGCATGCAGTGAAAGTCAAGGGAGGAAGAGGGAGCCCTGAGCCCCTGGCTGCTGCTGCAACCGGGGTAACGGGCAGTGGTGGCCAGGTGGGAGCCCAGGGGCTGTAAATTGGACAGCTCTGGATTAAGTGAAGGGATAGCAAAGGGAATGGTGCCATAGAAGCAAAGTGAGTACAGGAGGTAGTAGTAGAAGGTAAAGACTCTGAGACGGAATACCCAGAAAGGCTTTTAAAATTAAAGATGGTAGTTAAAGAGGGCAGCTGTGAAGATACTGGGAGGGCTATAGGGAGGGCAGGGTGGATGGTTGCCCCAGCTTCCTATTGCTCAGGGGCTGCACGTCCCTATGGCAAGATCCCTACCTCACCAGGCCCACAATCATATCTCAGGGGAGTCCTCTGCCATAGAAAGCCTCTCAAGGTGTTGTCCAGTCTCCACACTGGTGAAGTGGGAAAGAAAAATACCTTAATTGTAACTCAGTTCTTCACCCTATCTGTAGCTTGCAGGTACCCATGCAACCTGAATCTGAATAACGAGGTCAGATAAAAAAATGGAAATCTGAATGATTCATGTAGGAACTGTAGCTTGATGCACTGATTAGGCCTGCTGGCTTAAAAAGTCACTTTGGTCTGACAAGATACCAGTGGTCATTTGGACAATCAATTTAACCTTAAAAGATATTGACCCTAAGGCTATGTACAAGCTGCATAGCTCAAAAATTGCAGGCCATATTTCCAACACCCCCAGACAAAGGAGAATGGGAAGTGTTTTGCATGCTGCAGCCATATCCAGCAGCAGCTTCCCATAGCAAAAACAAAATCTTTGTCTCTTACTTTGTCAGATGTAATTCTCTTTGTCAAAGGAAAAATTCGTACTAAAATCTCTTACTAGGGACTCTGACTATCAATGGTAAAATCTCTTACTAGGAATGTTGTTCAATGTGTTTGCAAAGACTCTGAAATGTCAGCATCTGCTGATGTCCTCAGTTCAAATGGCATTATCATCTTTCAAATTTGTTTTATTAACTGCTGTAAGATCAGACAATTTGGGAAGCATGAGACCTGATTCTTCTTCTGGGAGTTTTAAAATGGCAGGATCCCATTAATTTAAAAGGAATCTTTCTTGATGTGCATTAGTATAAGGCTGAAGGCAGGGCAGAAAGCATTAGGGCACCTATACACATGCCAGACATCTGCTCCAACGCGTGCTAATTAGCTCAACTAATTGAGTTGGCTGGAGCATGCTAATTAGCATGCTCCAGCAGCCTCTGCATCACATGTATTCAGCATGCCCATACTTCAAAATAGCGGTGGGGGCGCTTTAACTAAAGTTTGTCAAGTGAGCTTTAGTTAAAGTGCCCCTGTTGCCATTTGGAAGCACAGGATGCTGAATACACATGACACTGTGGACGCTTTAATTAAAATGGCTCTTGGAGCATTCTAATTAAAGTGTCCCCCTCTCCATCCCAGAACATGTGCAAAGACCCTCTAGAAACTAACTCAGTAAGAGTTAGGTTTCATAGATCTAGGTTTCATAGGCAATAGCCTACTTTGTCAAATGCTATGACTTCAGGCTAACTTCAGACTTTTGCCTAACTTCAGACTAACATGGCTAACTACCTTACTTTGTGATCCTCCAAAAACTTATGCATGTGCTTAATGGGACTATTCACTGTAATATATTAAGCATATGTGTTTGCAGGATGGGGGCATAAGTGAGATGAAAATCAGATGCATGATATATTGAATTTCGGCATTTAGAAAGGCTTTGTTGTCTGATGGTTAGAAACTGAGAACCAGAACACCTACTCCACTGACTGTAAAAGCCACTTGATCTTTTTATCCCTCAGTTTTGCACTATGTGGAATGGATATAATAATAATACTTTTTCTTTGGGGGGGGGGAAAGGGAAGAGAGAGGCTTAACTCATTAATCACGGTATAATGCTTGCATGAAAATGCTGAGTAAAAGTCCAAAGTGTCCTTATAGCCCTAGTGGCTGTCTCTTCCCTGAGTGACTTGTTTTAATTATATCAGGTTAAGCTGTTTGTAAACATGCAGCAGCTGAATGTAGATGGTTTGTCATTGGGGTTTGAACAGTTCTAATCAGGGAGTGTGGTTACAAGTTGATTCAGTGCTTTCTCTGTTAATCCTCCCCCGGTTTCTCCTCTACAATCCACTCCAGCAGTGATGAATTCCCCTTTTGAAATTAATAATGCCAAGCCTGTCAGTGTTTTAAAACCCAAACTTAATTTTGTCCTCTTGAGCTTTGCCTTTGGCTTGTGAAAGCAGAAGCTTTAAACTCTATTATTTGGAAAGTCTGCTGGGATGCCTTGGTGTGGCAGGTGCTATATAAGTTTAGTGCTGCATTGCTATTAAAGTCCATTAAGAGGGATCTTTCTGAGGTTGTCAGCACACAGTAGATTAAAACCATAGAAATAAAGGCACATGCAACAAATGCCTCTGTAATGGTTTGGAGAGCTGCAGAGGGGGCTCATCTTTGGCTTGTGATCAACTTATGACTTGGTTCAATGAAAAGGTTGTTTGGCTTCTTGAACAAGCCCTGAAAAAAAATCAATATTATGAAGTTTGTGTGGGAGCCAGAGGAAAGTTTGTATTGAATCCAGCCCTTCAAGAGTTCTATATTCTGCACCTGTCTGGTTCTCTACATTGAGGTAAGGACTAGACGTTAATGCTATGACTCTCAGAAAGGTAGCACAGGAAGAAAGCTGGTGGTAGAGGGATGAGAGCAATGTCAAATTTAATCTGGATTTTTGAAAAAACATGATAGAATCCCCCAGCAAGAAGCTGTTATAGAAACTAAGTAGCTATGGAGAGAGAAGCAAAGTGAGGCTAGATATCAGAAATTGGCTAGGAGATGGGAACAGAGATTAAACAAATGATCTACTTCCAGTATGATACAAGTTTATCAGTGCGTTGCCTCAACATACCATACTATGGCCAATGTTTAATGATTTAGAAAAGGAAAAAGAGAGTGAGGAGGCAACACTTGTTTCTGACACAAATGTAGAAGTTAGTCAAATCTAGCGAAGGATGTGAGGAACTGCAGAGGGACCTAACAAACCCATGTGAATGGGCAACATGATGGGAGAAGATATCTAAGTCTGTCACTTTACTCACCTAAAGGCTGTTTTTCTAGCCATGTAAGTAGCATTTTTTGACACTTATGTACAGCGTGTGATTCTATTACTGGTACCTATGCAGTGTGGATGCAGAAGCATCCACATGGATACTGAGCACACATGTTGGGCTATGCAGAAATGTGACTATGTACACACATACCTGATCTTAAGTCCTGAAAAAGCAAGGAGGAAGGCCCCCCAGTACTTTAGATCTAGCAGCAGAGATGGTTAGAGCACTCTCCCAGGAAATAGGAGTTATAGGTTTTAGGTTCCCTTCATAGTAGGGTGCCTAGATGTTGGGTCTTCTGCTTCTTCAGAGAGTGCCCCAATGACTAAGTTACTGGGGCTAAAATATGGAAAGGGAACCCTCCTTGTCATCCTCTTGCATCTAACATCTGCTACTTGTGGAATTTTCCCAGGTAAAATTTTGCAACTTACACACTCCCAGCATATGTGTGCACATAGCCACATACCTGCCCAGCCAGTATATAACCTGCTGCAGATGCTCAGTAGCCATCTGAATGCATAAACATCCACATGGCATGCATTAGAGAGTCACAAACCCTGTATAAATGCTCAAAATGCCACTTTCATGGCTGAAAGGTTGCCCTGTGGGTGTATAAAGTGTAGCAAAATTTGCCTTCTACTATTGGCAAACCAAAGACAATGTATATTAGTAGTTTAAATTTCTTCTCAGTTGCAGGTAAGTTCTAATTTAACTATAAACCACTCAGGAAGGAGACCAGGGCATCATTATAGATTGTTCAACAAAGACCTCTACCCAATACAGTAAAAAAAGCATGTCAGTAGACATAAAGAATGGGACAGAAACTGCTGAAACTGTGATAATGCCAGCATATAGATGTATGGCACAGAGTCACCTGGAATAATGAGTTCACTTCTGGTCATTCTGATTCATAAAGGATTCAGCACAAATAGAGGGCTTTCAGATTCAGGTGGTAAAAGTTATTAGAGTTACAAAAAGACATGTGTGTGAGAAAAGGCAGAAAAAATGGAACAGCTTACTTGAAAGAGGAAATGAATAAGTAGGGTTGTGATAGAAGCATATGAAGGCCTGAATAGGAGAGAAAAGGAAAATTTGAGGTTCCTATTTACCATCCCATAATATAAGGACAAAGGGACATTCAGTGAGAATGAAAAGCAACAAATTTAACATTGGTAAAAAGAAAGTTTGTGTGTATACAGTGGGTGCATCTACACAAGATGCTTAATGCCCATTGGACTAATTCTACTGCGCATTAGTGTGGCTGGCAAAAACTGTGCTAATGTGCAGATTAGTCCAATGGGCATTGTGTCACACAAAAAATGTTCATCTATACTAATGCGCAGTAGGGCTGATTACAGCACATTAAGTTAGTACCTGTTCTTACAGGTACTAAACTTAATGCATCATAATTACAGCACATTAATGAACATGTAGATGTGCCCAATGTTTAATTAACTCATTCTCATAAGAAAAAATTGAAAATGAGATTCAAAGTAAAAAATAAGATTAGGCAGGTATATGTTAATGTCATTGTGGATGTTCTCACTGAACAGAATATAACACTTTGTTATAAAAGTATATACACCCCTCAGGCTTTAGGGCCTAATCCAGTCACTTACCCAAATAGCAAGTTTTTCCCTAATTGTCCATTACTGGTTTTTTCTGCATTTTATCTGCAGGATTTTACTGGTAGGGAGAATATAGGACTCCATAGATTATTGTTCTGGTAACGTTGCTGTTCCTGCTCTTCATAATCAGGCTTTAACTGAGACAGAGCAGAGATAACCCTAATAACACAAAAAAGGCCTTCTTCTGGTAGCCCCTCCCCCCCACCCCAAGTCCTTTCTGTACTAGGTCTAGAAATGAGCAATCCTAACTTACAATGAGACTACCTATTGACTGATCGCTCCAAAAAACAAGCCCCACAGACAGCAGTACACTTACCTAGAAACTGTCAGGTCCTACATCAATCCCTCTGGTTCCCTTCCTCTTTAATATTTAAATAAGACCAATTGAAGAAGTGATGAGATGCCACTGAGCTCCACTGCCAATGACATGCAACAGTATCCAGAAGTTTATGCCATTCTCCACAGACTCCAGTATTTGCACATCAATGCCTACAGGAAATTAGCTGCCAGATGAAAAGCAGCTGGATCCAAACAAATCCAGGCCAGAGAAGAGGAAAACACTTCATAGACTTACTTGGCTGGGATATTGGTTTCCATTCCCATCAAAAAGAGGATAGCTGATTGTAATATGGCAGGCTACTCCTTTAAAGGCCAGAGAGCTTTGGGCAGGCAGCCCTGTATACTTACCAGACCTAGCTAGAAAATGGTCAGGTATTCTCTACAAATTGCTGAGAAGCTGCAGAAGGGAGATAGTTCCCTGCCATAGATCGAAGACCAGGATGTGGCAGCCCAAGGTAGTGCGGGGGAGGAGGGGAACTATTTGTTTCATTTTTTGCCTAAGTTCCTATGTTGGAAGAATACAACTGTTGCTTGATGAGTGCTTAACAAAGAGCCCTTGCAGGGCTTGGGCGGCAGGCCAGTAACTAGCTATGATCTTCTCGGGCACACACCTAGGTGGTTAAGGTGCTAGACTGAGAGTAAAGAGACCTGGGTTCATATTCCCAGCCCTGCCACTTTGGACAAGCCTCTGGTTGTCTCTGTGCCTTGGTTCCCTATGTGTACATGGAAATTATAGATTTGTCTATCACAAAGGCAGTTGTGCAGATAAATTCAGGTATGTGCCCGAGAGGTGCTCTAGTATTGCTGAAATAAGGATTGTGTAATTATCTAGGGAGGTAGAAAAGCATTCATCTCTCTTTATGGGATATTTGCTGTCGCCATGTTGGTGTAGAGCAGGGGTGGGCAATTATTTTGGGCAAAGGGCCACTTACTGAGTTTTGGCAAGCCGTCGTGGGCCGCATGACAGGCAGCCCAGGGCAGATAAATATTAATTTTCTCATTTTTTTAACGGTCCTATGGGCCAGATAGAATGGCCTGGTGGGCCACATCTGATAACCTTACCAGCTTTTAGTTTTCCTGTGCAATAGAAAAAAAATTGACACTGATTAGGCCAGTGGTATGCTTAAGACTCCCACGTTATCTTAGCCAACATGAGCTCGGTGTTCCCTTGTCCTTCTCATTCCATCTGTATATGTCTGTTGTCTTTTGTATTCTGCATAGATTGTAAACTTGTTGATGCAGGAATTATCTTTTTGTTCTATACTGTGTCTAGCACAGTTGTGCAGGTCTATGGTTCCTAGATGCTAGTACAATGTAAATAATAGTTATGTTCCTTCATTCCTTTTATACTGGGACTGTCTTGAGTAGTTTACCAGAATCTTAATGTCACTGTCACTAAGAAAACACCTACGTTGGTATAAACCACAGCAACAGCCATATATATATGAGGCAGAACTGTAGATGGAGGGTCAACACTTCTGAAGCAGGGCCTCTTCTAAACAGGCCTGCAGCTGAAAGTGGTCTCCAGGGCAAAAGAGTTCAGCATGGCTCTGTTCTTGGCAAGCTTATTCTCCCTCATCTGCTAATGACTCCTGCAAATCCTTCAGTCCAAGTGGGTGTCTTTTGTGTACTAAATGCTGCCATTATTTATAATGCACTTTCTGTCTGAATGTGCTTGAAGTCAGTCCTGCAGGACAGTTTCAATCAACTTCTGTTCAATTTATTCCATCTAAATGACTCTGAAATGTAAATAAAATTAAATTAATGGTACTGTATTTGTCTCCTGTTACAAATGTAATAGGCTTGAAATAATGCTGACTGTAAAATCAAATGAAAACTGTACAGTGGAAATCGGCCTCTAGGAAATTGTGGAGTCTGGTATCTGGCTTGAAAGAGCAGTAGGGGCTACATTTAATGCAAGATGTTTTTTTAAAGAATGTTGTCTGCTCATAATAGTTGTCTATCTGCTTCCTGCTAATCAGAAATAAGAGTAGCCCTGTCTCCTTGACTGTGAATATCTACTGACTAGTATACATGTGGAATTTGACAGGTATGCAAGCTGCATGGTATCATTGCTAAATGTACTTTCATTCCTGTAAAGTTTTCAAATACACACCAATATGATTAGTAACAATCTTACGTTTATGACACTTTCATCTGACTTTGTAAATTATAGCCAAATCTTGGCCTCTTCGTTTAGGGGAAGTCTCATTAAAGTAAATGTGAATTTTGCTTGACTACTCAGTAAGAACCTCCAGATATGAACTCATACAATGCATATATAGATACATGCATATTATAGCGTCTTTTGAATTTTTTTCATCTACCCCTGAAACTGAGCCCCTTCCAGAGCGCATGATCACAGCTAATTAGACATTTGGGTCATAGAGAAAATTTTGTCCAAGGACACTGAGGAAATTACAGCTTTTAACAAAAAAAATAAGATCGATTACATTTATGCAATTCACATAGGATCATTACCTGAGAAACTCACTTAAAATAAGGACATGTCCAGATAAGCATGCACATGCAGGGGCACATGTTTCCCACAGGACAAATTGCAGTGGCACATAATTGTGCTGCTGCTTTTTGTCCCAGGACACACTCTAGCATACAGCAAATTGACCTGGGTGGGGTAGGGGAGGCTGGGGCCAGCCCAGTAGCCTCTCCTGGAGTCCTGGAGGCCTCCTGGGGCAGCAGCAGCATCAAGCCACACACTAGGAGCCTGGGTGTGGCAGCCAGAGTGTGGCTCTGGCTGGTCAGGCTCTGTTTCTGGTGATGCCCACTGCTTCATATATTGCGCCGTGCTGCTTTTTTTAGCAGCATTTTTTTTTGACAGTGGGATCTCTGGGTTTCAGCCCCCCCCCCCCCCCCCCCCCCTTGTGCTACGTCCAGTTTGCTGCACCTCAGATGTGTTTGCAGTGCTGCAAACCATGCATGTGAAGTCAATGGGACGCACCCTAGGAAGCATGGAATGGGAATGAGGGACTAAGTTTTGCTGGCTTTGCTTGGATTCAAATCTTTGGCTGCAGGGCCTCTAAGTATGTTGAATGCAGTCACTTTTTTTAGCATGGGCTGGAGTGTTTTGGAGTGGAGGCGAGTGAACAGCAGAAATTCTAAGAAACATTTATATAGGCCAGGTCAAAGCTTGGGTGTAAAAAAACAAGTTCAGCAGGGGAGCAGTGCAAGCCCCTAATAAAAATGGGCACCACCTCCTCATCTCTGTCAAGAGAACTGCAAGAGGGTTAAAAGGCTGCCATTTCCTAAACAACCTGGGTGCATCTACACAAGACTCTATGTTGCTGGAGAGACGAGCTATGGTGACATAGCGTCAGTGGGCACTAACCTGGATACCACTAGCAATACTTTGCAGTAGCTCATTGCTAGTGCTCACTAGCGTTGAAAACAACCTGTGCACCACTGGGACAGCACTGTACTGACTGGTACTGCACAGTCATTTGGTACTTTCTAAAGTAAGTATTGAATGATTGTGCACTACAGTACCAACTGAGCTGTGGGGTGGGTGCATGTGAAGATGTACCCCTGGCTACATGTTGATCAAAGCAGCATAAGCTGAAATCATACTGTATTTGCTATTAGCCCTTTAACAATTAAAACACAAAAAACGTCTCCTAAGAATGACAGGATAGGGTAGTAGCACACTTCTGCCCTATGATGAACGTTCTGAGAGTAGCCAGCAAGGCTCAGCTGGAAAGGCCAAACCAGCATTGCTGTGAAGAGGCACAATTCCAAGGAAGTCAGTAGAATTAGTCAGAATTCAACCATAAATCTATGGCACTCAAGTGCTTGGTAAGGCAGCTTGTCTCCTTTGTACTGTGAGTACCTAGTCCAGGGCTCACAGAGTACTTCACTTACACTTGTGTTTTGACTGAAATATATAAGCAGTCAGTTGGATGCCCCTGGATGCTCTATTTAAACAAGTACACAAAAGAGCAACAGCTCCATCATTTGTTTTAGACCTCATTTCTCCCAGCTCCCCAGCTCTCTTGCTCTCAGCTACGTGCTGTTTGCATGCTCTTCTCAATTAGTTTTAGATATACACAAACATTAGCTAAGGGCTCTTCTACACAGGATCTTTTTTTTTTCTCTTTTTTCCAATTAAAATGTTCTGCATCTACACACTGCAATTTTTCTTCTGAATTAACTGACCAGTTTTTGCAAATTGGATAATCCACTTGGAAAGTTCCTTTCAGGATGAATTAAGAGGAATATAGTTGGTGTGAGATCATCTGTATTTTGGCCTTCCTTGGCAGTCCTCCTAGTGCTCTCCCACACTAAGTTGTTTCATATTAGAACTAACCTGCATGTCTTTTACTGTTTGGGGGATTAAAGTGACCAGATGTCACATGGCTGTTAAAATACTGGTATGTAGCCAAAAATGCCCTGCTCATGATAATGCATTCCTGAAATCCCATCCTCTCCTCCGTGTGATAGTAGCCATGCCTTGTGCATGTAACAGAGGTTCTCAACCTTTTTAGATTCAAAGCATCCCTTGATAGACTCAAGGCACCCCTTGGAAAATCTTAGGTTTTAGTTTTCACTCAGTTTTTGAGTACAAAAAATAACAGAGCAATTCTTTTGGTGAAAAAACTTCAGAATGATAACAAAAGGTTTTTAACATTGGGGATTCCTATTTGAAATCTCTAGGTGTATCTTGTGAATCTCGTTTGCACACCTAACAGCACCAACACTGCATGGCACCCTGTGGTACCCTTGATAAGATTTCAAGGCAACCTACAGTGCTGCAGCACCCTGGCTGAGAATCACTGTCATATAGTGACATCAAATAAATGTCATGGGTTTCCTTGGAATGTTGGGAAGGAGACTCTTCATTCCAGTTTTAAGAGCAGCCACTGAAGTGAGAAAATATACAAGCACATATGAAAGCAAACGGAGGATTACTCCAGGGATACTTGGCAATGCTCCAAGGAAAGCATGTTACTCCAAGAAAATGATAAAAAAGCAAAGGCTAGAAGCAGCACCTCCAACAGTATGCCAAATGCCTGTCCCTATTTTGAGGAACCAGATCAGATCCTTGACAGGGAGGAGGGCACAACCAAACCCTACTATGTCATGGACAGCACCAAAGGAAATGAGTAGATCTGGTTCCTCTAACCCGATCCAGACTCTGAAGAGGACAAGACTCTCTCAGAGCATGTCTACATGAGAAGTTTACTACAGAGTAGACTAATTAGCTCTGCAATAAATGTCTTGCATCTACATGTGTGGCCCTATTAGGCCGCAGGAAACGAATTAACTCTGCAGCAGGGTAGTACTTGTAAATACAAGTACTATCCTGTAGTGGAGTTTTTATTCCATAGCACTGCGTGTGTAGACACTGGAGGGACTGGCTGGGGCACAAGGGTACTTCAATGCAGGGGCTGCCAGCTCAATGTGCTGCAGACCAGGGCACATGTATAAATGCAGCTCCCAGGAGCAGTAAACTCCTGCACGATATGTGCTGGTGTTTATTGCTGAGCACTAATAGCATGTGTAGATTTGCCCTCAGAAAGCTGAACACTTTTTCCCATGCTGAAGCCTGAGGAAGATCCACAAGAGCAGACAGCTGTTATCCAGGTAGCCACTCCCTGTAGTAAAGGTGGGGTGGGGACCTCTGCCAGTAAGTATTACATGCTGTATTACAATCAGAGATCCTAGTTTTCTCTGATAAAAAAATTACAAATTCTCTGACAAAAAATTGCAAATTCTCTGATAAAACCCGCAAAATCCATTATTAAAATTAAAAGCTCCCTGCAGCCCCTCCCCCCCCCAGCCCTGTTGGTGCCCCTCACGCGCCCCCAAAGCCATCCCAACCCTGCTGGTGCCCCTCATTGCCCCCACAACAGCCCCCTGCCCTACTCGTGCTTCTTGCCCCCACCCACAGCTCCTGCCCCCCAGCTCTGCTGGAGGGGGTCCCCAGCTGCCAGGGGTATGGGGCCAGGGATCTAAGTCTACAGCTGTCTGCCCCCAACAGCAGGCAGCTGCAGCAGAAGCAGGATGGAGCCAGCTCCCCCACTGCTCTGCCTGCTCAGGTAGAGGCAGGGCTAACTTCTGGCCCCGCCAGCCCTGCCGGTGTCCCTCAGCCATGACCTGCAGCCCCCTAGCCCTGCCAGAGGGGCTTCCAGCCCCCTTCAAGCCCCACTTACCTCAGGTCCAGGAGCAAAGAGTGAAGCTGAGCTGAGCAGAGCCATGGCTGACTGGAAGGCTCAGACCCCGCCCTTCCCCCTCCCCCTTCCCCTCCAGGCAGGGCTGGGGGTTTCCCACGCTGTTTGCAAACAGCTCTTGCAGGCTGGAGCTCAACCAACCTGAAGAGCTGTTTGCAAAAGCAGGGAATCCGGGGGTTTCTCTGTGAAATGGAGAAATCTATGTTTTCACTGATAAAAAGGGGAAATCTGTGCTTTTCTCTGTTTTTCCATGGGAAATGGAAAACCAGGATCCCTGATTATAATACAATGTTATAATGACTTTAACAAACCCTTGATCTGGATGTCTGATGGCTGCTGCCATTTTGGGTGGATGTGAGCTTTTTTGAGCCTGCTTGGCTTCTAGCTCTTTTGCCCCTATGTGCTCAAAATAGCGTCTGCTTGGCAGCTGAAAATTCATGCTACCGTCCTTAGCCACACTAACACCTACCCTCAACTTTGCTTTCCCATTCCCTTTCACACTTCCATCTCCTTCTGACTGATGGCTGTGGCTTTTGCTCCTTCCCCTCCAGGAGGAAGGAGGAAAAGCCAGTATCAGCATCATAGTTGTTTTAAAATAATAATAATAATAATAATAATAGTGATGCAAGCAGGTTTATTGAAACATAAGATACAGGAAAAAAACTAGCAATATGAAAAGTATTTTGTTTCTCAGTTTAAACAATGCCCTGAACTTTCAGCTACCTTAGCATTTTATAGCATGTGTTTTGCCAAATGAGACATGCAAAAATGCAGAGCGATTATAAGGCATTCACCTAGCTGTAATCAAATTCTCAGCATTGTTAAACCTATTGGTTTAGCACTCAGTTACTGCTGAGTTCTATTTATTTTCCTGGTAATTAGTACCTAACTTCAAGTGATATATATAAATATAGAAAGACAAAGATAAGATTCTCTTTTGGCACAAACATTGCAAAGAAGAGCTGCCTTTTTGGGGTGCCTCTTTGAGTGGATTTGCCTTCAGTCCTGCAGTAGAATCATAGATAGCTGTGGTAGGAAGGGACATCAGAATGTCATCTAGTGAGTCTAACCCCCTGTTCAAAGTAGGACCATCCATAACTATATCATCCCAGCCAAGACTTTGTCTACCTGGGTCTTATAAACCTCTACAGATAGAGATTCCAGTACCTCTGGACTGGCATTCTGGTGATTAACATTAAGCTAAAACCAGATGTTGGATTTTTCCTGGGACAAAGCCTTTTATCCTGTGATCCTACAAAGGGATAAACCCATTGTTCCACGTGAAGTACCTGTGAAGTATCCTAATTAAATTGATAATGCAGCTCATGTGAGTTAACTGCCATTCAAGAAACATGTGTAAAGAACTATTTTCACTCCCCCCCACCCCCCACATCTGTTTTGATGTAAATCCCAGCTTGGTATAATCAGCCCCAAGATAAACCCAAAGACGCTGCATATCTTGATGATCTGGCCATTATCTTTTTGAACAAACCCCTTCTCTGCCTCTTGGTGGCTTGTATGAGGATAACATCCTTCAACATAAGGACTGCCTGCAGAGGTATACATGCTATTACTGACTTACCGCTGTAAACTGTCTCCACATCCCAGCTCCCCAGTCCATGCACATCTTGAACAAAACCTTCAACCCTTGCTGCAACCCCCAGTCACCTACCACTCCAGCTTTTTAAGGTTACAGCAAAATATCTTAGCAAATGGGAAGTAAGGTGGAAAACATCTTACAATTTACAAGCCCACATTCCCTTTACAGTCGCAAATGATGGCCTTTCCCCTTGCCATTCCACACTCTAAGACAATGACAATAGGCAGAAATCCCACACCTGCACACATTTTTGACAGGTACACCACAAGCATGTTTTCACACAGCATTTCTAGGCATATGCTGTACATATGCACTGCAATGTTGTATCAAATTTATGCTGTTTTATATTACATAGGTAACATTTTGCACAGGTTTGTTCAGTGAATGGTTTTATTATCCATACTATTTGATTTGCAGTAAAGGTTATTTTTTACAAAAACTCTAAAGTTTCATAAATTTACACATGTCCCATAAACATAATAAAAATGCCCTTTCAGCAAACCTAATAAACATAATAAAATGCCCTTTCAATAAAAGCACTGAAACCCTGCCAGACTACATAATAATTTTTCATCTCCAACATGTTCAGCTTCTAATCCTTAAAGTAAGTGCACAAGGAGTCCATGACCCTGAGGTCTTGGTGATGGGCTGTAGTTTGCAGAGGCAAACTGTCTGGGTATTTACATTCTGAAACTCTCCGTGCCTCTACACCCACACCTGTCGGTGAGGATCTTGCCATTGCTGTCAGAATACAGTGAAGTGCCCTTGCACTTCAAAATATAGCAAGGCATTATTTCACATAGCAGGTATTGCTCAGTGTCCTCCAGCCCTGGCATAAGGCTAGGCCAACTTCCTTTCCACATGCATGCTCTACTGTTATTCTGCACCATTTATTCAAGGTATAGTTGAACAGGTCCTTATTCTTACCTAAGTATCTAGGAAAAGGCTTCATAAGCCAGGAAAGCTGATGAAAGGACTGGTTTCTTAAATGACACAGGGAATCACAACACCACTGATGTCCCTGCCAGCTATTGGAGTACAAGGTCTATATTTCATTAAAGAAAACAAGCTTGAGTTTCAAAAACCTGTGGCATCATGGACCTTCTCAGACCACACACATTAATACTGGAGAATTTATTGCAGTGATATTCCATAATTGGAGCAATATGGTAGAATACACCTATCTTTTAATGAACTTGAAGCCTAGCATGAGGAAACAAAGAACAGGGTTCCATAAAAACTCTAACATCAAACATGTAAATTCATCAATAACCCCCTATTCCTTGTCCAGCTTCATGGGCTGGAGCGTCATCACTGTCTTCATAACAACGCCTCCCCTCCAGATCAACTATTCTGGCTATTGCTAACACCCAGGTGAATAAATATTGACTAGCTATGCAATGAGGTAGTAAAGTTCCAGATGGTGGTTGCTACATACTTTTTTCATGATGAAGGGAGATCTTCTGCAGCTTTGCTGTTGCTACAGCTGAGGACTGAGTTCCAGGCTGGTTTCTGAGAAGTTGGCCTTTGTCATTGTGACATTCTGCTGCCATTGCTGGTTATCTCTGGTCTTCAAAGACTCTCTTTATGTACTAGAGCAGGTTTCTGAGCCAAAAACCAGTGTTCCACTGAATAAAGTTGTTTCAGGAAAGGTTGATCCACAACTAGCTGCTCAGTTTCCTTCTCCTGTGCCCCAATCATCTTGCCAGATGCATGTGATCTTGGAGTGGGTTTCAGATAGGAGCTATATTGGCTTGAAGTATCACCTGTGAGAGCTTGTGGAAAGGCAGCCCCAAGGACTGGAAATGCAGCTAAAGATAATGCTGGAATTCATTCAAAGTATGATGATGTGACGAAAGAGAGGAGAGATAAGGCTGCACAACTAAGAATTTGCAGACACTGGCTGAACAAGATGACATAGACAGGACAACCATAGAGACATAGGAGGGTGATCCATGGAAGCACTGGATATGAAGAAAAGGCAAAGGAAGAGATCTGGAGGAGAAAGAGAACTGCAGTATTGGTTTGCTGCATTAGAAGAGGAGAAACATACACAAACAGGTAGGGAATGGCAGGGAGGACAACAGGACCTAGCCTGCTGAAAGAAGATAAAGACAATGGAGAAGGTTAGGGATTGCAGGCCATGAGGGAACTGGAATGATATACAGAACAGCATGCGAGAACACACAAGGTAGCATCTTCAGACAGGACAAAATGGGAGGGAGAGGATTAGAGTTTCACATCAACCCCACGAAGAGGTAGGCAGGTCCATCTGATTGAGACCCTTTGTTAAAATGATTTGACAGGCCTGTCACTTATCATGGATGCAGAAAACAAAATGGTTTGCTGTCTGCCAGGAGGATGGATATAAGATGTGGATGTAAAGTTGAAAAGAAGCATGTCCTTAGTGTGGTGCATACACCTAGCACCGTACTAACATGGCTGTTCTGATTCTAGTTAAGGATCTGGCATGCCCAGAACAGGTTCAGAGTATCAGCAGTGTAATTAGGGGTGTGCAAGAGAGACACCAGCTCAGGGTGCTGACTTAAGAGGGAAGCTAAAATCATCCCCCTTCCCCATGGAGTTTGTACCCTGGCAGTAAGAACAGTTCCACAGCATTACTCTTGAAGCAGCAGCCAGTGCACAGATACCACGCTGCTGCTGCTGGCTTAAGGGCAAGAGCTGGCAGATCACGTGATGGCAGCAGCTGCAGCTGGAGACTTTTGGGTAAGACTCTTGTACCCCTCTCCCCACCTGCCCCATTCTTGGAACCCATACCTCTTTCCCACTCTTGGAAATGTGCTCCCCTTCCCCTCCCACATGTTCCCCTGCAGGGTTTGCCTGGGGGCAAACCCTGCTTGTTATGCTGGTGCAGTATATCTCAGACAGACCCTGGCAGAGCTTGGCTTACTTTGCTTAGCAAAACAAAGGCTGAGAAGCAATGTGCTTGCTCTTTGTAAATACATCAGGGGAGTAAATACCCAGGAAAAAGAAGATCTATTTAAGGTAAAGGATGATGTTGGCAAAAAAACAAATGGATATAAACTGGCCATGAATAAATTTAGGCTGGAAATTAAAAGGTTCCGAACCATTAGGCCCATCAGACTCTAAAACAACCTTCTGTGAGGTGTAGCAAGCACAACAATCCCAGCTGTTTTTAAGATGTATGAAAACAATCCCGTGACATTGTGCCTGTGCTAGCAAGGGACTGACCTTAATGACCCAGGAGATTCACTCCCATACTTCATTTCTGTGCCAGGATGCCCATGCCACCTCCCATTTTTGCCTTCCGGCTTGTCCCCAATTTCTCTCTTCCTCTCTTTCCTTTTGCACATGTCTTGACTAAACTGTGGGGAGGGAGTAGAACCAAGAACTGAGATGGAGGGCAGGGGGGAAAATACCCATAGAAAGATGTGTTCTCCCAAAGACTTCTTAGTCTATCCTACAATAACGCGATCCTAAGAAACTAGGACATGCAAGTCTCTTCTATTGTCGTATTGCCCATCACAGAGAAATATCATTATCTCCATTTTATAGTGACTTAACCACTGGCTTGATGAAGGTCACACAGCAAGCCTTTCCAGAGGATTGGGGCTTACTTTCATGCTTTCCTCACTGACCTGGACTCCCTCCCATTACTGCAAATGAGCTCTCCATAATTCACATTTTTGCAGTAGTTTTAACCTGCCTATTTTCATTCATTCTAACAGAAGGGTTGCAGAAATCATTTAAAGTTATTTGCTGCTCTGAGATGTGAAACTGCTGTGTGTGAAATGTCTCTCTGCTGGTGGCATCTACCAGGATCCTCCTGAAAATGACATGCATCTTCCACTGAGCTCAGGGATGGCAGCCAAGAGCACAACCTAAATGAGAGAACCTCCATGCAAAGAGAAAATAAACAGTAGGAAACAACTAACAATGTGTCTGTCCCCAGATTGAAGTATCATCCTTCAACATTCTCTTCTGATCTTTGCAGTTTCATGGAACGTGCTTAATTACTGCTTATGCAGTAATTTCTGTTACTCATTAAAGGGCATGTCTACACATGTAATTTATGTGAAGCAATAAACTCCAGTGGTTATTGCACTGCAGCATATTGCTCCTGGAAGTGCCCTTTGCACGTGTGCCTGGGACCGCAGCACATTGAAGGGTTGGAGCAACCCTGGCTGGAAGAGGCCCTGGGGTTCAGCCTGCCAGCCCGGGGCTGCCTCCCCCAACTCAACGTGATGCAGGGGGCTGGTTGGGGCATGAGAGTGCTTCAGTGTGGGGCTAGCCATCAGGCAGCCCCTATACTGAAGCATCCTCATGCCCCAGCCAGCCCCTCCAGCGTCTACACACATACAGCACTGAGGAGTAAAAAAATTCTGCTACAGTATAGTATTTGTACTTACAAGTACTACCCTGCTGTGAAGTTTATTAGTTTATTCCAGCCTAATAGCCTTGCATGTGTAGACACCAAGACATTTACTGTGGAGCTAATTAGTCAACTGCACAGTAAACATCTTGTGTAGATGCATCCAAGGTGTCTCTTTACCCTGTGTTTTGCCTGAATTCAGACTAATGTGGCTAACTACCTATCTTTAATTATTTTCTATTACAGGTGAAACTTAAATTAGACAAATGTGCTCCGCGAATATAGTCTTCCTATTGGTGTGTGATTGTAGCAAGTTTATGATATCACAAGCATCAGAATAAAACATTTCTATTACTTGTGCTATTGGCTGAATTTATCACTGGTTGTAAATCCATTGAAATCAATTAGATTACACCAGATATGAATTTGGCCCTTTTTTTGTCTATGTTCTCTCACATTGAGGTGAAGAGATTTACAAGCCACTCTGATTCCATTACTCTCTGTTGGAGTTATAAATCTAATTCCTTTGGATGATATTCTGGCTGCCGTGGCCACAACAATTGACTAAAATGGGGGCAGCAGAGAGTCAGCTACCATTATAATGGAATACTTTTTCTTCTAGGTCAGACGTGTACAGAATAATCTGAAAATGACCCAGAGCGAAAAGATCCAGCTTTTGTCCACCCTCATCCCCATCCAGGCCACCACAGGAAAGTTTCCTGGGTACCTGAATACTTCTGATTTCATTGCTTGGGCTGAGCCATTTATCCAGTGATTGGAGCTTTGCTCCTCCCCTTGGGAATTACACGATAAATCCCATTCTGCAAAATTATATTCTTTCCACTTAAAATTCCTTCACAGTTTCAGCTGGCTATGGTGTCCTTCTGTTCCCCTGCTTAGCAGCTGGTTAGTGGTGCTGTGCACTCATCACTGCCATATTTCTCCACAAAGCAGTGGATGAATTCATTTCCATGTATACGGGGCTGTTTATAAATTGCCTTGAGTCCCCTCCAGTGGCAGTCCTACAGCTGAAGGAAATGAGGGTGCTGGTCAGCTCAAAGCATAAGTGAAAATATTGGGAGGAAATGAATGTACCCTCATCCTAGGTCTGTGCACCTCTCACATTTAGCAAAATGGCTTTTTCACGGTGTTGAAGGATCCTTGCTTTGGCAGCAATTCTAATGCACCAGCCTGAGATATGTACACGTGTATGTTCCAGTAGAGGGCTCCAAAGAAGTAGCAGGTACAGTAGCATGCCAGGAGCTGCTTTCAAAAGTTCACTTAATTAATAAGCAGAGGTGAATCAACGACGAGTCAAAGTGCCCAACCTAAAATTCTGAACTAGAACTCCTCTGGGTTCCTCTGGGAGGAAGGTGCCATAGCAACATAACATACAACTACATCAAAATAACTCAGTCCCATGAGAAGAATGTTACATTTTATTTAGCATGATAATGCAGAAGGCAATTTTTGCTTAGCCTTCACTGTTAAAGTCATGCTTGCTCTGTCTGCATGTCTGAGGAAGAGATGAATAATGCTGACTTTCTCTTTCCAAATGAAATTAACACAACATATACACTGATACGAATATAAATCTCCAGCAACTCTATTGAATCTGTGGCAACAATTACAGCGTTATAAATCTACAGTAATTTTGTTGCATTCAGTGGATTTATTCCAGATTTATTCTAGCATAATTGAGATCAGAGTCTGCCCTAATTGCTTTTCATTGACTGCTTGGGTTAAATTTATCTTTGTGGGCGTGTATGTGTATATATGTGTATGTATCTCTCTCTCACCCTCTTATTTTATGTGTATACACAGACACTGATATATCAATATCTATCTGTCTATCTATCTGTCTGTCTGTCCACCCATCTGTCTGTCTAAGCCACTGATTTAACTATAGAGATGTCAGCCTAATACTACAAGACAGGGCTAATTAGGGGCAGGAAGTGTCAGTAGAGACACTGCTCCAATGTACTGATTTTGGAAGTTGTAATTCTCTCCTTGTGCCCTAGAAAACAGTTGTCTGGTTGACTGAGACCTTCTGGATCCAGAATACCAGTCCTTCTGACTTCAGCTTTGATCCACCCCAACCCACCCCAGCCATGTCATCACTCAATTGTTTCCTGTGCCCAGCAGGATGCAGAGCAGATTGAAGTAATGCATCAGTGGGTTTTTCCCCCATTCCCACAAAGATTTCATTTCTGCTGCTTGTAGCCTCCATCAATTTTACTTTGTCTAGCATGGAACATTTCTGTATCCACTTTTTCTGGTGTTTGTATATATCTGGAAGTTAATGGACAGAGAATGAGTAAAGTTTTAAAAGGAGCACATTATGCTCCATTTAGCTCTAATGTGAAGTTTCCTAATTGCTGAAAAGAATTCACATTGGGTGCTCCTTGCTCACCTATGACACACATCTTCATCCAGTAAGAGTTTGCCTGGGGAAAGACTGAGTCAAAACTGAGATAGTAGCTTGTAAAGCTAATGTTTCCTTTGCTCATGTAGGATTAACAGCTACACCAAGGAAGCAAGTTAGTCAGAGGCTCAGGTGGAGTTTCAAACACTGAACCAACAAAGCCACCTGGTGACATACAGAAATGTTAGAGAATCAAGACTTAGCCCAACAAGTGCAGAAGTGCCCACCATTGGTTCCTAGATACCTGCTTCTCCCTGGACTCATAGGGACCCATCATATGCTGCTGGTGACATTACTGGGTCTGACAGAAAAAAAATGAAGGGAAGCCAAAGGCATCTGTGTCCATAGTGAGACTTGCAGGATTCAGATATGGGGACTTGCAGGGCAAAGGGATGCAAAAGAGTGCATATGTTTCTGCCCCCCCACCTGCTTCCCCCACCTGGAAGATTAGACTTCTCTTCCTCAGGTCTCCATTCTGAACTGTGCCGTTTCTGCCCTCCTTCAGGTCTGCCAGTTCTAGGATTTTTTTCTACTCAAGAGAGTAGTTTCTGGGCCTGAGAATTGAGTTCCTGAAAGGAAGCTGTTGTGGGGGAGGCTTTTTGCAAGACCAAAAAGTACAAATAGACCCCAAAATAATGAAAATAAAATAAAATAAAATAGAAATAAGATTTGGAAACTTTGAAGCTGTCTGAAAACTCTTCCTCACCAGGTGACATGCTACCAGGGAGTTTCTATCACTCCCACAGATACTCTATTCTCTCTGTCTGAAGCAGAAACCTACAGGAGACATCGCCCGTCTGTTAGCTTGTTGGATTGCTAACTAGTTGGGTCTATGTATTTTCATCTTGGAATAGCTGCTCTTTGCTGCTGCTGCTGTTTTTTTTCCTTGCTCATAGGGCAAATGTCAAAAATGTCATCCTTTATAAAAGGAGAAGGAAAGGACAATGTCATTGTGTGATGTGTAGAGACTGTGACAGGGAGAGGAGCCACAGATAAAGGTCTAATGTCACTAATAATGCGTGAGACAACATAATGGGAAGTCTTTGGAGAGAAAGGCAGCACTTATGGGATTCTGGACAAATGGAATTCAGTTTTCCTTAGGGGGTTAATTGGCTCAATTTATCCCAATGTTTCACTTATTTTGATATATTGGATCATTTTAGGCATTTAACCTTGAAGAGATGGAGTTGCTGTAAGCTATCCATGTAGCGATCCTGCCAAATAAACTGATACTAGGGTGTGTCAGATTGGAGTGTCACGCACTGTCTCAAGTTGAAGGGATGCAGATGTCATCAACTGAGGAGTTTTTTCAGACCAAAGCACATTCTGGACAGTATTAATAATGACTTTTATTTTTTTAATCTGTGATATATATATTTTTAATCATAGTTTGATTCCTGACTTGGGACTGTCTTAAGGGCCTCATTCTGCCAGGTATAGAGCACCCTAAGTGCCTACTGATGTTAGTGGGAGTAGTGGTAATCTGTGCCATACAAAAGGTACTCAGGACCCTACACAGTTGGGTCACTAGTGTGCATTTCATAGAATCATAGGCTGCGTCCAGATGAGTGTAGATGTTTGGTTCCCCAGGTCTAAGTAGCAGTGGCATACCTTGCATTGCAGCTACTTGTCTACGGGGAACACCAATGCTACATGTGCTTTGGTGCATGGCAAGTTACCCCAGGGGAAGTAGGGGAGGCTGGGACCAGCACCGTCCTGGCCCCAGCAGCCTTACCTGGGGTCC
This sequence comes from Alligator mississippiensis, assembly GCF_030867095.1. Lineage (NCBI taxonomy): Eukaryota > Metazoa > Chordata > Crocodylia > Alligatoridae > Alligator > Alligator mississippiensis. The sequence goes on along the minus strand of NC_081824.1, from coordinate 170,658,751 downwards.
TGGGGGCCTCCTGGGGCTGCAGCAGCAGTGATCCTGCCAGGCAGAGCCTGGCTGGCAGCCACAGCACGGCTCTGGGCAGCCTGGCTCAGCGATGCACACTGCAATGTACACAGCGATGCATACTGCCCATGCACAGTGCCCATGCAGGATATCCAAGGGTCAAAAAACTCATGGAAAAAAAAAACTGGAGCAGTGCATGTATGTGCAATATGTCCTTGTAACATGGAGAACACTTGACTGTGCAGTATGTGGAGCTGCAAATGTGTTTGCAGTGCCACATACTGCATGGCCATGCTTGTCTGGATGAGCCCATAGAATAATGGAAAATTAGGTTTGGAAGGGACCTCAGGAGATCATCTAGTCCAACCCCCTGCTCAAAGCAGGATCATCCCCAACTAGATCATCCCATCCAAGGCTTTGTTGAGCTGGGCCTTAAAAACCTCCAAGGTTGGAGAGTCCACCACCTCTCTAGGTAATCCATTCCAGTGCTTCACCTTCCTCCTAGTGAGACATTTTTTTCTAATATCCAACCTAAACTTCCTTGCTGGAACTTTCTTGTCTTGGTGTTGAGTCTTGGAGGGAGAAGAAATTCCTTTTGGGTTTACCACACAAGTGAAAGTTTCTTCCAATCAGTTTTGGCCAGTCCCCACAAGGTCATGTGCAGTCACTTCTGTCTTCCACTTCTTGGGTCTAATATCAAACTAAGCTCACCTTTATCTGAGAACTGGACTATTCTTTTTGTCTAAGTCTTACATAAACTTTTGTCTTCTAAAAATATCAAGCAAATATATACCTCTATTTAGAGTGAGTAGGCCATTTCCCCTCCATTAATATAAATTAATGTAAAGCTGGTTACATTTTGGACTGGTTACATTTTGCATAATAATTTCAGTTTTTTAATCTATTTAAAATTAGATTAAAAATTAAAACTATTGTGCTCAATTCTTTATTGTAACTGTGCAGATGTCAATGGGCTCATATCAGGGATGAACTGGGCCTATTTTTATTCCTTTCATGGTTTACAAACACTAGAATGAAAAAGTCTTTCCCCAGGAAGCTGCAGAAGTGAATTTCTAGCATAGGCTAAGTAAACAGCCACATAGGTTGACAACGGATCATTGCTGGGATGGTATTGGGACTGTGGTGGGATGTCAACAACAATCCATAATTTTACAGTCTGTCACACAACAAGCCAGTCCTGAGCTTCTGTACTCCAGCTACAGGTTTGTGCTTACCTGATCATTTTGTCTGCCCTATAAGAATACATGTACAGCAGATACCTTTGGGTCTCATCTATGCCCTAGAATCCTTGGTGTTTGTGCCATAGCTGTTGTAGCTGCTGCAAATGACATGGGTACAGATTTGGGAATGACAGCCACCCACTGCATGGGGTAGAGCAGAAAGGGGAACAAGTCATTTTACTATGGATTTGGAAATGATCGTGGGGTGTGGGAGTAAGTGAGCAGTGAGCACTTTTGGGTGGGGTGGAGATGGTATCAGATTCCAAAGGGACTTAAGTATCACCTTGATTAAAAAAATAGCTGCCAATTAGAGAAACAAAGAACAGGGAAATTCTCATAACTAGGTCCAGCTAGGCTGGGAATGTAGCTACTGAAATTTAATTGACCAAAGCCTGACTCACTGCATTATGCATGGATTAACTGTGTAAGATGCTGAAGCAGACTCATTCTTACTCTGACTAAACAGAAGTCAATGAAGTTATACCAGAGATGAATTTGGTCTCATTCTTTTTTTTTTTCTGTTCAGTACAAGCAAAGCTCCAGCAAAGGCATGCCACTGAAGGCAATGTCAGGCACCTCAAAGGTCATTCATCCTAAAGTGCAACATCTAAGCCTGCTTTCTCAGTTTTATGTGGGAATGACACCTGGTGGGGTCCAGCAGGCATCAGGCTCAGTGCTCTGGCTGCCACACAACATACAAAGATAGGCGTATTTAGTTAGTAGCATCCTTGGAGCGAGCTGTTTATCACCAGATGCAGCTCCCTTTATGTAGCACTAGCCCTGCAAAAGCCTTGCAACCAGCTATGAAGCATTGGCCTCTGAGGATATTGCTGACTATACCACTCTTTCCCTCTCTGTCTCTCTGCGCTAGGTTCCAAACCATGTGAAAAATGTCACCCACTTGGAAAGAGTTCTGTGAGTTTTCTCTTTAGATACAAAAAGCAGCTCTGAAAGGCAAACCAGATCATCAGCATGCACTTGGGGCTGGCCTGTGCCTCTCTGGGTGCATCCAGGGAAAGGTAAGAGTTAAGTGTGGTGCAATAGTGGTTTTCTTCAGTTCTTCACCTTGTATAAACCTTTTGCCACAGCAGTGCAGATACCAGATGGTGGTGACAGTCTACATAGCCATAAATGTTATATACTGTCATGACTTTAACATGGCTTCCACATCTTTTGCAGGATATGCAAAATATAGCTATTTGCTCACTTGCTTGCTAATCTGAACAGTGTTGATCATATTTCACCTATCCTGCATTTTGTACAATGGCTGTCTGCATACTGGCAGATTGACTGTAACATAAGCTGGCACTAGTGGGATTTGAAAGCCCTTAATGGCACAGGACATTGCTTTATTCAAGGCTTTCTCCAGAGAGATGAGTTTTATTGGTACCTGCAGCTCTTGTTTTAGGTAGCCCATAGTCATGTCTTTGGCTGGCCAACAACTGAACTTTCGCTATAGCTGGACCCAGTACATGGCCCTTCCTGTCTATCACTCACTTTTAACATCCTTACTCTTAAAATTACCTTGAAACTTATTTTTTTTACAAAAGGCCCACAGCTCTTCACCCATTCTCTTTCAGTCATAAGATTTCCTATTACTATGCTTCTATTGTGTTTTTAATTGCTTACTGTTCTACAGTGCCCCAAGTGTCTTGCTTGGGAAGTGTTTAAAACATCAAAGAATTATTACTCTGTATGTAAAATCTGAGAAATGATTTTATTTGTGGAAGATCTGTCCTGAATATATATATGTGCATACACACAAACCACCCCTTATGGGCACACACACAACCTGCAAGCGTGCTTATGTGCATGTGTGTGAGGAGACACACGTGCACACACACACACTTGTACCCACATAATGCCTCTCAGGCAGAACTGCAAATCCACATACAAACCTACCCCTGAGGTGACTCCTGACTGGTTCAAATGCCTCTGTCTCACCTTTCTTCTAAGTTATCCTTCCCTAAAAGCCAGGAAGGGCAGATGAGGTGAAAGGCACTATGGCATATGTATGTTCAACATAGTGAAGGAAATCAAAAGGATATTCTCTTTGTATTGGACAGTTAAGAGGACTCAAAAGCAGAGGGCACTGAAGGCTCAGTTCTTTATGATTCTGCTTATCAGTTTTGCTTATGATATTTCTACAGGGTAGGAACAGATTCACGATGGGCTGCTGTTAGGTCTGGAGGCTCTACCCTGTTGTGTAATGCCACATTCAGATGACCTTCAGACAATATCACTTCCATGGAATGAAGCTACCAAATTTTAGATGTAAAATCCTATGCTATCACTCCTGGCTATACCTCTTCAAATACATGTGTCCCAGAGCCAGCATTAGCCCTATTTTCTTCAAGTACCTTTAAACTGCTACTATCTCCATCAGTTTGATCAGTTTTGGCTAAGAATAAAAACACCAAGGTGAAGTGATCAATAGCAACAGGAGTGCAGTTTATCTTATGTTACTGACCCATGTTCCTGGCTTTTCTTTCTTTTTTCTTTTTTCTTTTGCTTTCTCTTTTTCTTTTTTCTTTTGCCATGTCTTGATTATTGTTATGTATAGCCATGCCTGCAAAAATTCAATAGGAATTAAAGTTACACAGCAAGAAGCAGAAAACTGTCTTTTCTGGGTTTTCTTAGGTGGATGGGGCCTGGGCAGAAGAAACAGAGAGGAGTGAAAAGCTTTTGCTATCTCACTGCTCATTACTTAAAGCGTGAAATACCATCCTGGCTCAGCAGAGCCCATGGTGATTTCGGCACCAGTATATTTTGTTTAAAGCTTTCCACCAGCACCTCTTAAACCACCAGTATTCTCATCACTGTGCTACCTAATCCTGCTCAGGGTTGGGGCATACAAAATGTTTACACTGGTGTAATCAGATTTTATACAGTGGTGTAGAAAAGGAGTGGGAAAATGATCTACAGCTTTTCATCTGTGTATCTAACTTGATATGACCATAGGGTTACCCTGGGAAAAACACATGGGTAAAACTACACCTCTCTAAGTTACAGCAGAGTGTTTTGTATCTGGAGTTTATACTCCAGTAGCTGTTTGCTCAAGGCAAACAGGTTATTTATTACCTTTTTCCCTCCTACCTACTGCAGGGCACAGTAGGAGCAGCCTAGTGTGTGCATTTCTCCCATCATACTAGCTCATGTGTCTATTTCAAATCATGGTATAATTTACGTTGGTGTACAAAACCCATGTAAATTATACCAGGGTAAACATGTCATGATCCCATTCCTCACTGTGGGCCTCAGTGATATGGAAGTAGAAACATGGGCATCCACTGGCATCTAGCAATTGTAAGAACTGTAAGTGGAACAAAAGCTACAACAGCTCAGTTGGTGAGAATTGCAGAAGGATGTTTGCCCACATTGATGTTGTGGTGTTTGTGGTACTGCAGGGGCCTGAGGACAAAGAGGAAAGGGAAAGTCTGACAGGAGGTATCACTTTGTTAGGAAAATACAAGAGCTGTTTGTCAAGTCTGGGGACTGGCTTAAGCAGAGGCAACAATCTGCCCTGCAGTTCTCCCAGCAAGTTTTACAAGCCTTTCAAATGCTGAATCTTGAACTCAACAGCTAGTTGCATGTAACTGTCTTTCCAAGTTAAGTGTGGGCTGAGTTTCTTGTGGTTAAAGTGTTCCTGGCCTTATTAGCCACATTCATAAATGCCCATCAAGGACCTACTCCCAGCAGCAGATCTTTCAGCAAAAGCCTCATAACAAGAGAGAGAATCTCACGGATGTAAAAGGATGAAATAGAGAGAACTAAAGAGAGGCTGAGAAAATCCCTGTGTGTTATAAGCACAGTCCTATCTTAGGACTTCATTGCATCATTGAAAATAAAGGCAAATCTCACAAAGGGAGTGAGTGTTGAGACAATGGCTTAGTACACATTGGGTAAACAGCAGGAAGAGTCCAGGACTCTGCCCATTGGTACCTGGCTTCCATCAGCTGCACCAAATTGCAAGTCCTTTGCCTTACAAGTAGCTAAGTTCACTGAGTTTACAGATACTTAAGGGTTAATACCACAGAACAAGTTGATGATCCTGTTAGTGGGTGACAGTGGGGTCCTCTTCCCTTCCCAACTCTTGGAAAAAGCAGAAGAACAGAAGTGAATCTAATAACACATTTCCAAGGCGTAGTAGCTGAAAAAAGAATCATGAACAGGAGCTGCCACAGCCAGAGTCCCAGCAGCTTCAAGCAGAGAGCTGGAAAGTTCCCCCTTCTACTAGGGAACTTGGCACATGTCCCAGGCCCATTTTCTGTAGCGCTCTTTGAACCAACATTGTTTTCATTAAAACAAGATAACAAAGGAGCCAATGCAGTAGGGAAAGGACTAGGTTCTTTTCAGCAAGCACTTTGTATTTCAGTTCTGACTTTCCCCATATTGATTGAGAGTCCCTCTATTATCAAATTATTAAAAATGAAACCACTAATTATATAAAATGGAAAGTCATTTAAGTTGCTATTAATGTAAAAAAACAACCCCAAAACAGGATTTTTCACGTCCCAGCTGATGTACAAGAGCACCCTACCCTATATATTGGGCTCTCTGCCTTGCATCTGGAGCCCCTTGCACCACATCTGATACTCTCCACTTCATAGCTGGAACACTATTGTCCTGTGTTTGCTATCAGGCCTCATCTTCCACTGAAGTACCCCCCTTTGCTTCTAGTGTGCCTTGTTTCCATATCAGGAATGCTCAGGCCTACATCTGCAGGAACTCACTCCACATCGAAAGCAGCTTGCCCCACACATCCGCGCATCTCATCTGACATTCAGAGCACCTTGCCTGTGCTTGGATCTGTGGCACTTCCCTAATTAAACCTGCAGAATCTGACCTACCTGGCTTGTCATTCTGAAGCCCTGTGTTTCAGTCCTCTGTCTGGTTCCTTGCTGTGGCTCAGAAGCTATTGGCTGTGCAGTGACATCTCTGTGAACAGTGTAGTGTCCTACTGATGAACAGCATCCCATCTGGTACAGTCCAAAGTGGTGATGACTGACACTTAAGGAGAGATCCTATCCAGTTGCCTGTCATAAAAATGGCTCCATCTTCAATTTTTCAGGCATGGCTGAAGCTAAAGTGAAGGGATAATGGATTAGCGCCTCCCACATCCCACTGAGAGGGCTATGGGGGGCAGAAGCCCCATAAGATCCAAATACAAATTTTCTTCAAAATTTTATTTCCTTTGTATGTTTTTTAGTTCTTGTTTATCCCTACGGGGTGGCTCTTTGGCATAGTATCTTTTTATCTTTTGGTGCCCCTCTGTTGTAGTGTCTGAGCACACCCACTTTAATTACCCTTCTTGTAACTCCACCCCTTTGTGCAGGAGCTACGAGAAAAACAGGATTCACCAGCAAAGAGGCATTAATAGAGCTAAAGAGGGCCCCAAGACTGATTTCAACTTGATCATTCAAATCCTGGTGCATCAATTAGCTAATAGACAAGTAAGCACCCTGGGCCAACAGGATACGGGCCCTAAAACAAGCCTAGGAGAACAAGTCTTCCACTTGCAAAAACCCAGGAGATATTCATCTCTTATCTCTCTGGCTAACACTGCCATTAGTTTTGAATGTGACATTTAGTAATGTAGTGACAGTACAGCGAAAAACCTCTCAGACTCCAGAGATGAATAGCTCCTGCCATTTCCCTTTTGTATCCACTGCTGAGCTGTTTGAAAAGAGCAGGAGATAAGTAGCCTTATGACTACCACAGATTAACAGGCTCTGAGGCACCGAATGTGTGGCTGTTGAAATTCACGTTTATACAATCATTTCAGCCATGGCACTGCAAATAGCACCATGTATAAAAGGCCAGAGCTATGAACATTGGGGCCAGGCAAAATAACACACAGAGCAAAAGCCTTCTCACCCAGGAGCAGCAGAGCACAGACCAGGGTCTGCCACACAAGAGACCCTCTTTGACTGCAGATTATGGATCTTCCTCTGAGAAGAGGGATGCCCTAGGCCTAGAGCTTGTAAAATTTCTTCTACAGGCTTTCTGAAACAGGGTGCACGAGCTCTGAGCTGTGCTTGACCCTGAAGCAGTGAAGGGAAAGTCTCCAGTGGAGAGTCTGCTGTTTCACAAGGCTTTCCGAGGCGGCTGACAGGCCCTAAGTGCTTCCCCTCCACCAGGCAAGCAAGAGATGCTCATCTGTAGGACAAAGGCACAATTCAGATCTGTGCTTTTGCTCACTGTCCAGTTTGTGCAGTTGACTGGACAGTGATAGGGACCCAAGAGTGGCAGAAGTGGTGGCACTCAAAGTTGTGGAAGTAAATGTAGTAGAGTCCTTAAGGCAGAGGCTGTGACATGTCCTGTCAATGCTTTCCAAAGCAGAGATCATGAACTGCCATCAGGGCTTGCTTAAGGAGCAACTTCTGACATGCCTGTTTTAGGTCCAGGGTAGGGCAGACTCAGACACAGCAACAGTAAACTCACACCAAAGTACATAGTCCTGTATTGCTTTGCTATTGTCTGGTACCTTTCAACTAAAAACCACAAGAGTCTCTCCACATGTGAATGAATTTGGCCTCACAAGCCTCCTGGAGGTAGGTCAATCTTATTATCCCTGTATTAAGAATGGGAAAATGGATGGGATGGGAACTGATTTGCCCACAGTCATATGGCCAGTCAGAGGCAGGTCTTGACCTCTAGACAGTGCTGCCTCATTAACATTAATAACAAGTCTATTGTATATGTATATGCTTACAGTGTATGGTACCTATCACTCTAGTATCTGGAGGCCTTCCAGTCATTAACAATATATTCCGCACAACACACAGGCAAAGGAGGGAAGTAATATTATGTTTATTTTAGAGTTCAGTAATTGGATGCTGAGGTGCCCAAAAGATCAGCTCTCCCCAGTATTTACGCTCTAGTGAAACTGGTGCAGTTAAGATGGGCCGGCCATCTTTCAAGAATGCCTGACACTTGCCTGCTGAAGGAAATCTTCTACGGCAAACTGTCAAATGGAGTATGTTCTCGCAGCACACCAAAGTAGCAGTACAAGGACACCCTAAAGGTGTCCCTAAAGAGTTTTGGCATCGACTCAGTGTCATGGGAGCAAATCGCTTGCAACTGTCCATCCTGGAAGTCATCAATACGGAATGGAGTGCTGCCCTTCAAACAGCAATGCACAACAGAAGCAATGAAGAAATGTGTGGCCAAAAACTACTTGTACCTAGTTCTCATTGCTTTCCTGCCCCTGCTGCAGCAGATTGTTCAAGGCAAAGATCAGGCTTCTAAGTCACCTTTGTGCCCACACAACCTAGCCTCTACTCCACTCCTTTCTCTTTCCTCTCTCTTTTTTCCTCCTTTTTCCTTTTTTTTCACCTTTTCTCTTTTTTCCCTCCCTGTTTCTTTTCCACTTCTTTTGTCTTCTCCCCCCCACCCCCTGCCCCAGATGCAGCTGTCTTCACCCGTGAAGGACAAACAACACAATTGAAACACAGAGAGATTTGGGGGGGGGGGGGGGGGGGGGGGGGGGGCACTCTCATCCAGTAGCATAACTTGGGGTGAGTGAGCAGGACACAAGCCCTGGGTACCAACTTAGGGGCATCAGAATTGTGCCTTTACTGCTTTAGCATCAGCATCAGTATCCCCATGACCTTGGTCTTGCAGCAGTAGTGTCCAGGTGCACGGACACCATGCTGCTGCTGTTAGAGAGCCAGCTGGAGTGGGCAGTGGGCAGACCATGCTGCCGCTGTGAATGTGGCAGCAGCAGCCAGGGACTGTTTTTGAGTCATCAGCATGGGTAAGATTTCTAGTCTCCAGGTTCTTTACTGTGATACTCAGTATCATATTCCCTGTGCCCCATTCCTCCCTGTCACTATCCCACAGGGTTTGTTCAGAGAGCAAACCCTGGTCATTATACCTCTGTTAACATCTCCTTTGTTTCTTAAGGAACCTTAATGTAGAGAGCGTGGTGATCCTAGTGGCAGCCTTTCAAGTGCCAAATGAAATCACGGTAACAACCAAATTTAGGATACAGTATTGGTTTGCAAAAACCTCAATAGTTTCTTCTAGCTAGAGGGAAACCAAAATTGCAGTTTGCCCCACTGGAGAATAGACTTAGTATGTGGTGACAAGGTTGTTAGGTTTCACTTCTTATTTTTGCAGGGTCCTTTACACTTGCTTTTATTCAACAAATGGGTGGCTGTTAATTTTCTCCTGCCACCCCATATATCTTAGATTAATTGCTACTCAAGGAAGCCGGGCTAACAGCTTTGTCTACAGGCCCTTATGGATATGTGCTACAAAGCACTGTTGTTCTACCTCAGCCCTATCTTGCAGTGTCTCCTATTTCAAGTATTTTGAGTCTCTTGAGAATGCCAATCACACCAAGTGTTGAGTGCTTCTGTGATACAGTTAAACCTTCATAAAGAACCATGGATGCGTCAACTAGATTGCATAGGGAGCCTGGGACTAGAAGAGCAGCAGGTTTGGAGGTCACAACTGGGAGGCACTGGCAAAATTGTGTGTAGGAGCACTGGAGTATCAAGGTGGGTGAGAGGTCAGGAGTGAGAAGCATCAGCAGAGCTGAAATGAGAGTCTGGAGTGAGGGACTCTGTGCCTTCTATGTTGGAGCTGTTGACCCTCAGGGCAAACTTGCCATGTTAGTGAAGACACAATTTCTTCTATAATTGCTAAAATCTGGTACTAAACAATTAGAGTTTAAAAATAACTCTAGGGATATATGTCTTCCTGTCTTTAAGTAAATACACACTGTCTTCTTATGTATTAGTGGTACTGGTCAACTCAATAGCCATTACAAGCCAGCAGAACTGAAAGGGTTATTGCTTCAGCCCCTTGGTCATTCAGAATACTTGAACATGATGCAACAAGCACCCAGCTTGTTTTTCACTTCAGACATAATCTTAAATTTACCCATGTCAGCTGAGGGGAAATGTCACTGCCATGGCCACCAACCTACCTTACTCAGATCAGGACAAGTCTATCAGATTGAGTATAATTATTCTGCTGGTTATAATTTCAGTACAGAATGCAGAACAAGGCAGTTTCCCTCCTTGGGACTGGAGATGTGTGTCTAACAGAGACAAAGGCACGATCCATCTCGTGGTTGGACTTCCTTCTTTATGATGAGACAACAACTCTGCAAAGAATGAGATGAAAACAATATTTTCAACAGAGAGGGTAAAAAACCAAGCAGGAAGTTTTTTCACTTCTCCCTGTAATGATGTTATTCTGGTGATGGTGTGTTGCTAAGTGCCCCCATGGGACCTGTTCCCAAAAGTATTAGTGTTCCATGTCCAGGGAATTTCACTCCCTTTAGGGTCTCTTTCATTTTCTCCACAGGAAAGCACTGAGCGACTGAACCTGTGAAGTACTGAGTACCTTCAACCACAATTCCTCCTATTTTAAAATCTGCATTGGTATTAACAACATGGAGAAGCCCTCTGAGATTTGACAGAATATACTACTGTATAAGTGTAAAGTCTTAGTTCTTAAAATAAAAATGAATCGGATTTTCTTGTTCCGTGAACGCATCTACATGATGCGCTTTACTGTGCGGTAGACTGATCTACTGTTCAGTAAAGTGTCACCTTCTACATGTGCACGGGATTTACTGTGCAGTAAATTACTCTACTGCACAGTTAACTAGTACCTATAGATACAGTCAGTTACTAGCTTAATTGCACAGTAGCTACTTAGCAGTAGTGCATGTGTAGATGCTGACTGGGAGCAAATTTGCTCCTAGTCAGATATACCAGCAGGGAGTCTGCCTCCTGCCTGGGTCAGAGCCATGTGGCAGGGATGCCTCCAGACCCTTGACTTGGCCCCTGGGGCCTGTGACTCCAGTTTCCTGGCCTGCCCCTCTGCTGTGGGCATGGGCCGGTTGCAGCAGTACCGCAGACCCTGGCTGTGCCCCTTGGGGTTGGTGCCTCCAGCTGGTTGGGCCCTGGGCACTGTGCCCCTCTGCTGTGGGCATGTGGCAAGCCCCAGTGGCACCCAGAGTCCCTGCCTGAGCCTCCAAGGCCCCTGGCAGCACCTGGGATGGCAGCATCCCCAATGCCCAAAACATCAGCCTGCGCCCCCAACTGGACACAGCAAGAGACTAGTGGCCTCACAGTGATCTGGGGTAAGGTAGTCATGCAGCAGATATTTGGCTGGGGCATCTGGGCAAATGCCCACCTCTATGAGGCCATGGCAGCCCATGTGTAGAAGTGTGACCAGGAGTGGTCTGGGCAGCAGTGCCACATCAAAATTAAGGCCCTATGGGCCCAGTGGGTCTGCGTCACAGACCACAATCAGTAGTCTGGGGCTGCCCACAGGATCATGCCCTTCATGCAGCAGCTAGAACACATCCAGGCTGCAAGGGACCATGGTGAGGGCCACCATGTGTACTCCAGCACAGGTGGGTTGTTGGAGCCAGCATTATAGGTCACTGCTGATGAGGACTGTCTGGAAGAGAGCTCCTTGGGGCACCAGTGACAGGACCTTGGCCTCAGCTGGCAGCACAGACAGCTCAGGTCAACACCTGCCTTGTCAACTCTGGCTGCGCACCCCAAGTGGGGAGGCCAGGCCAGGGATGGCCTCTGTGACAAGCAGCTCCAGGTCCTCCCCAGAGGGGCCCTTTATCCGGGCAGCCAGGAACTGTGTTGTTATGCCCTGGGACGCTACAGGCATCTATACCACCTTGCTGCTGCCAGGGACAGAGTTGGACGACTGGGACCGCTGGCCATGCCTGTCTGGTAATCCTCACATAGGAAAGAGGGCTGTGGAGGGAAGGGGATGCTGTGGCCACTTGTGCCCGTGCTAGCTCACGTGCGTGCCGCTGGGCTGCACACCAGGAGCCAGGGGCCCCACAGAAGAGGTCTGTCCCCCCCACTCTCCCCTTCCCTCCCCTACCTCCCCTGCCTGGCTCAGCTCCCCCTTACCCTCTGGACTGTCCCTCCCCAACATGCAAGGAGGCAGGGGGCAGTTCAGGACTTTATTGAGCAGCTGGTGGCCTCCCAGCTAGGCAGCCAGGGGTCTGTCACATGCAGAGAAACTTGTCAAGGGCAGTGGTGATCTCCTCATTGGCTGTGTGGATCAGGGACTCATAGCATAAACAGAGCTACTCCTTCAAGTGGCAGCACACATTGCAGGGCACTGGGCTTGCCTGGGGTACTGTCGAAGCTGCACCTGGGGCACCATGGCAATCAGCAGCAGCTGGGCATAGTGTTTTGGGCACCCCTCAGTGCACTCAAACAGCTCGTCATGGTGTGCCTGGGGGACTCTAAGCATGGGCATGCAGGCCTGGCGGCAGGGGAGAAAACTGCCTGGCCTGTAGGGTGAAGTTGGGGAGTTGGTCTGGAGCTCCCATAGCAGCTGTTGGCAGAAGCAAGCCCTGGCCTGGCCTGGCCTGGTTAGGAGATAGGGAAGACAGGCTGCCTGCCGCAGGTGGAAAGCAGCCCACCTGCCCCCATGAAGGGAGCAGGGATGGAGGGCTTAGCCAGCAGCTGCCTGTGACAAGGCCTACCCAGCCATCTTACCATGGTCCCTGGCCACCTGTGCGCATATGACCTTCAATCTGAGGCCGGGCGGTATGAATGACTCGTGCCCCCGGAGGGTGGGGGGGCACAGCAGTGGCAGGAGCACAGCGGTGGTAAGCAGGGGAGCTCCCATAGACACCGTCAGTGCTGTTGGTGGCTGGGGGTGGGGGGCTGGCAAGCGCTGACCAAGGGTCAGCAACCACCCTCAGCCAGCAGCCAGATGCGACTGGCGGCCAGCAGGGATTGTGGACTGCCTGCAGACGCCACTGGAGGTGCTGGCAGTGGGGTGGTTAGTGGCAACTGCCTGCAGACGCCGCCGACACTGTCAGCGGTGCTTTTTTGTAGGAGTTGCACCACCACGCTCAGGGGGTGCACATGCACCCATGTGCACCCCCTATGTGTCGCCCCTGCTGGGCAGTGTTCTCTCTGAAATGTTGGAAATTCTCACAAAGAGCCTCTCTGTCCTTGCTCTGCAGGTCCAGCAGCTGCAAATAGGGAGAAGCACCAGCTGCCATTGGGGATGCCCCTACAAGTATACCGCCATCATCAGCCAGTGCACTCTGTATGTGTTGTCTCTGCCAGCAGCGCACACAGGACTGTACCCTCCTTCTGGACTGGCTGGTCATAGTGGCAGAGGAGTGGTTCAAAGACTTGTGGGCCTGGCAACCCCAGGACCTGGAGTGGGAGCAGGAGAGGGACCAGGAGGACCATGCCTTCTGGCTCCTCCACCTTGAGGAGAGGCACATTGCCTTCCCCAAGAGGATGCTTGAGGCCCAGGAGGGGCAGGCTGCCATGGTGGCGTGGGCAGAGGAGGCAAAGGAGGAGGACCACTGGGTACTGAATACCATCCTGGCCCTGGTGGTTACCTTTGTGCTGCTTGGTGCCCAGCCCCTATCTCCTGCCTTGCCTGGCCCCTAGCAGATACCCACAGCCCAGCACCAAGTCCCACAGTGGTCCAGAATCACCTGCAGTGGCCAGGGCCTCCTGCCTCTGCTCCTGAGCCAAGTCCCCCAGCTGCCTGACCCCTCACCTGGGCCATTGCCACCACTCACCTGGATGCCATGTGGCCCCTGAATGGGAGCTGACCACCACTGGGCCAGCTCTGCATGCAGGCTTTGCTGGCCCTGGTCCTGTGGTGGAGAAGGGGGAGCAGGCTGGACAGCATCCACCCTCACCCCCAGGTGAGCCCCCAGCCTGCTGGACTCACCACGGTGTCCACACCCATGATGGGGCCACCAGGGGCAAGGGTGCCAGGTACCTCTCCCTGGGATCCATGCCATAGGCCCCACTGCTCCCCACTTCCAGTTCAGAAAGCACATTGTACATAGTTGCACGGGAAGCAGGACCTTTATTGTTGGTGCATATTGGGGATAGGGAGGGGTGTGTTGCTGGGAAGGAGAGGTCTATTGTTGGGGAGGGAGTGGAAGGTCTGTTATTGTGTGGTGGAGGGCATGGACAACTGGTGCATCCTGAGTCTGGGGGGGCACCAGATCACCAACAGGGGGGGTGTCCCCCAACCACCGACCATCAACTAGGGGAGGGTCCCCCAGCCGCCAATTGCTGACTTGGGGGGGTCCCCCAGCAACCAATCACTGAGCCAGTGGTGAAACCAGAAGTGCACTTCTCTCGACACTTCCAGTTTCATGGCTGGAGCTTCCAGGGGGTGCACTGCTGATCTCAGGAGGTGCATGTGCACCTGCGTGCACGCCCTACATGTTGCCAATGGTGGAGGGAAATAAAGTATGGTGTTTGTTGCAAACTGTCCATAGTGTGCATGGTCTAGGGGTTGCCCTGCAGGCCTGCGGTCCATGGGCAGCTGCCCAGGTGCCATACTGTAAGGGTGGAGGAGGAGGTGGTCCATGAACGCCTTGTAGACATAGTGCCCTGTTTGCCACTACTGGGGTGGGGGAGGGCAGGAAGCATCCATGGTGTGCTAGCCACAGGCTCCCAAGGCAACATCCCCTGCCAGCCTAAACCTGCCCCTGAAGCCCCCTGCCCCTGGAGCCATTGTTGGTTCATATTCAGCTTATTGTTCACTGTAACCCCCAGGTCCTTTTCTGCAGAACTGCTGCTTAGCTGCTTGGTCTCCAGCCTCTACCAGTGCATGGGCTTGTTCCATCCTAAGTGCAGGACTTTGTTCTTATTGAACCTCACAAGCAGAGATCTAAGTTTTCTGTTTCCTGCAGGAAACCATGGATTTTCTACTTTAAAGGAGCAAAACCTGGATTTTCCTCTTTGAAGTGGGAAACAGCATGTTTCCCCTTGCAGTCTGGCAGAGTTCCAGCCTATATTGAGCTGCTTGGCATTGGGGGGTGGGGTGATTGGGGGGGGGGGAGGCAATTGGAGGCAGAGCCAGGGAGGTAAAGGGGGAAAAAAAACCCTGTGGCTGTTGGACAGGGGGTGCCACACATGTACACACACATACACACATGGCCAGAATACAGCCAGACAGGGTGGTGGGAGCAGCCCCAGCAGCTGCATGCAGGTAAGTCTATAGGACCGGGGGGGGGGGGGGGGGAAGCATGGGGGCTTAGAAGGCCAGGGCTTAGGGACTGTCCCTGTGCCATTGGGGACAGGGGGCAAGCACTGGTGAGCCCAAACCAACCCTGTACCATCAGGGCCCCCCTCCCCCAATGGTACAAAGGTGGTCCAACCATGCAGAACTTGGTACATGGCCCTGATGGTGCATGCTGAGTCCCCACCATCAGGGGCCAAGCTCTGGTAAGTCTGGGCCAGCCCTGCGTCATTGGGACAGGGATCAAGCTCTGGAAAGCCCCATACACCTCCTGCCCCCCGCCCCACACTCTTCCCCACAAACCCACCTGCAGGTCATGCCAACAGGGCTGGCGGTAGTAGAACAGGGGGGGTGTGGGTCATACTAGCTGGGCTGGGGGGGCAGGGGGAACTCTGCCACCCTCTACCCCAGCAGGAAGTGGCACCAGTTCCCTGCTCCATCCCCCTCAAACCCAGAGAGGAAGCCGGAGTGGTCCCAGTTGTGGCCCCAGACCCACCCCCCACTCTGAGGGGCTGTCTAAGGACTTCTTCACAGCCTATGCCTCCCAGTCAGGGAGCCTGACCCACGCCTTCACAGATCCTGTCGGAATGCCCCCAGACTCCCATAGACCCCAAGAGCCTGCCTGCCCCCTTCCTTCTCCACATTCTACATACTACTGCATAAATTGTTAAGCAAGCTTTGGAAATGGGCATTTGGAACTAGCTGACCTGAAACATAAGCAGTTGTAAGAGTAAGAATAAAAGTCCACTAACAGCTGTTTACCTACATTTAGCTCCATTCTCTGTTAATCAATCATATAGACTAAAGGAGCCAAAGAGGGGAAAAAGTGCAATAGAAATTGCAAGTTCAGAGAAAATCCTGAGGATTCGTGACAGAACAGTGACGCATATCTCTGTGGTAGCAGTATGTCATTTTATCTTTGTGTGTCTTCACGTGAGCCAGTAGTTTTAATAGTTTAAAAAAAATCATTATATGCAGTTTTAATGAAGACTGAACTGGTCTCTTCAATTTGACTGTTGGGATAACTGGTGAACCCCATTTAACCAGTAACCACAGGCTAACCAGTGACAGAAATCTAACTGGTGACTCCCATGATTTTTTGTGGCTTGGTTCCCATTGTGCTTCAGTAGGGCAGCACAAATGATGGTTCACTTCCAGTTCAGGTTCAAGTCAAAATACCAGCTCAAACCACTTCTTGGATCTGGTTTGATTCCAATTTTACTCCCAGTTAGAGCAGGGGCAGTGGAACAGACACCCAGGGAAGCTATGAACTCTCCAGAACTGGAGGTGTTCAAGAAGAGGTTTCATAATTGTTTGGAGTTGGAAGGGACCTTAAAGATCATTGGGTCCAACCCCACTGTGCTTGGGCAGGAAAGACCACTGAGGTCAAATGACCCCAGCAAGATGATTGTCAAGATGGGTTGCCAGGATGTGTGACTGTACGACCTGTGTGGGGAGCCTGTTCCAAACCCTTGGTACTCACCTTATAAATAAGTTTTTCCTTATGTATAACCTGAAGCAATCCTCAATCAACTTGTACACACTATCTCTTGTCCTCTGTGGGGGGCCTTAGTGAACAGACGCTCCCCCAGGCCGAGATGTACACCCTTGATATACTTACAGGCTGCCACCAAGTCCCTTCTGAGTCTTCTCTTTTCCAGGCTGAACAGTCCCAAGTCTTTCAGCCTTTCCTCGTATAACCTGGTCTCTAGGCCTCTAATCATGCACGTGGCCTTCCTTTGGACTCTCTTGAGCTTCTCCACACCCTTCCTGAAGTGTGGCGCCCAGAACTGGACGTAGAACTCCAGTTGTGGTCTCATCAAGGCCAAGTGGAGAGGGAGGATGACATCCTTAGCTTTGCTCGAGATGCCTTGGTAGATGCATGCCAGTGTTTGATTAGCTCTGCCAGCTACAGCATTGCATTGGTGGCTCATGTTCATTTTGTTGTCAATCATGACACCCAGGTCTTGTTCGGTTGTGGTGCTGCCAAGCCTGTAAGTGTGTTGTGGGTTATTTCTCCCCAGGTGAAGCACTTTACATTGTTCTGTATTAAACAACATCAGGTTGCGGTCTGCCCATCTCGTAAGTCTGTTCAGGTCAGCCTGTCTCCAGGTGTGACTATGCTCCCCCATAGTTTGTTGTCATCAGCGATCTCTGCTAGTTCACTTTTAATACCCGAATCAAAATCATTGATGAACATGTTGAAAAGCACTGGTCTGAGTACTGAACCCTGAGGGATGCCACTGGTCACCCTCCACTATGATGACTCAGTTGTATCAATCAATACTCTCTGGGTCCTACCACAGAGCCAGTTACCTAGCCACCAGACGGTAAAGTAGTTGAGGCTGCATTTTCCCATTTTTTTCATGAGGACTTTGTGAAGACCAGGTCAAAAGCCTTTTTGAAGTCCAGGTATATGACATCAACCTCATTTCCCCATCTAGGTGGCGAGCAACCTGATCATAGAAGGAAATGAGATTGGTCTGGCATGAGCTGCCTATAATGAAGCCATGTTGACTATCCTTCAGAATACTGCCTTCTGCTAGCCTGTCTGTAATGGATTCTTTGATAATTTTCTCCAGGATTTTACCAGGGAATGAGGTCAAACTGATTGGCCTGTAATTTCCTGCATCCTCTTTTATCCCGTTCTTAAAGATAGGCACCTCATTGGCCTTCTTCCAATCTTCTGGGACCTCTCCTGAGCGCCATGAGTCTTCAAATAACTTTGTCATCGGTTGTGCAATGACATCGGCCAGTTCTTTTAGCACCCTCAGGTGTAGTTCACCTGGTTCTGCTGACTTGTAGCTATTTAGCCTTTATAGGTGCTCCCCCACAAGATCTATGCTAACTATGGAGGCATGGTCATCCCCACTATGATCACCCTGTATCCTGTCAAGCAGGCTAACACCCCTGGACTGGTGGAATACTGATGTGAAGTATTCATTCAGGAGTTTGGTTTTGTCCTGAGTGTCGGTTATCAGCCATCCCATTTCATTCATCAGGGGCCCTATGCTTCCCTTATTTTTTCTCCAACTTCCTACATATCTAAACAAGGACTTTTTGTTATCCTTAATTCTGGTTGCCAATCTGTATTCAGTTTGTGCTTTTGCTATCCTGATCTGCTCCCTACCGGTGCGGGCTGTTGCCAAGTACTCCTCTTTAGTAGTTATTCCCAATGTCCATTTTTTGTAGGTGTCCCGTTTTAATTTCAGGAGATTCACAACTTCCCTGTTGAGCCAAGGGGGTCTCCTAGCCCTTTTGTTGCCTTTATTACAAAAGTGAATGGACTTGCAAAACCTGCCAACACATGTCCACCACCCCCACAATTACTACACCCCACAACAGAGCCATCAGCATCCCTGGATCTTACAGCTGCACCTCCAGAAATGTAACATATCTCATCCAATGCACCAAATGCCCTGATGGAAAATATGTAGGAGAGACCAAACAACAACTGCGCACCAGAATGAACGCACACCGGAAATCTATCAAAGACAGAAATACCCAATTACTGGTGGGGGCACATTTCTCACAGGAGGGCCACTCTCTCTCCAATCTCTCAGTCCTGATCCTCAAGGGAAACTTACACAACACTTCCCAGAGACGAACCTATGAGCTCCATTTCATCAACCTCCTGGATACTAGAGATCATGGACTAAACAAAGACATTGGATTTTTGACACGTTACAATCTGCCTGGCAACTGACTCCCCAGCCCAGCCCAGCCCCTGGCTTCTTTACTTTTCATTCCATACAGGAAGAGCACACACCAGCTGCTGACACTTCCCTAGCCTGATGAAGGGTTTTTGAACTCGAAAGCTTGCTTAATAACTATTCTCCAACCATTTGGGTTGGTCTAATAAAAGATATCAAATTCACCCAAGGAACCTTGTCTGCCTATGTCCTTAGACCAACACAGCTACAACCTACACCCCTGTGGACTTCCTTTGAGCTTTTATGATCACTTCCTTGAGGAATGTCCACTCTTCTTGTACCTCCTTCCTCATTGGACCATGGTCCTGCAGGGCCTTGCCAACCAATCCCCTAAGCTTGTGGAAGTCAGCTTTCCTAAAAATCAAGAATTTCTACTTTAGTGAACAATTAACCTGGCCTATGGTGGATGAAGAAAGTGATCATATCATGGTCACTGTTGCCCACTTTCCCTTTGATCCTCAGGTTGCTCACTAAATTGTCCCCTTTGGCTAGAACCGAGCCTAGAAGTGCTTTGTTCTTGGTCAGCCCATATATTTCTTGTGTTAGATAGAGCTCCTCAGTGCAAGTGAGGAAGCTTTGTGAGCAATCAGGTCTAGCTGAGTGTTCATCCCACAAGATGTCTAGGTAGTTGAAGTCACCCATGATGACCATAGAAAGCTGCTGCTATGACTTGGATTTGAACCAAAGTTGCTATGGCCACATTGCAGAGTACTAACCAGTATACAACCACATGCAGCCACTTGATGGCCTCCTAAAAGACAAAGGATAAAAACTTTAGATCCCAACTTAGACTTGAACTCATAGCCTTTGCGTCCTTAACGCCACAACCAAACCACAGACCCATACAACAAAGGCAAAAAGTTCTTCTCTGACCTGCTATTGAACCCAGACCTCAGTAATGAAAGCACCACAACCTAATCACTAGACCACCAGGGAGTAAACAAGAGCTAGCAGTGCCCACTCAGGGAAACCCCAGTGGATGTCAAGTGCATTGCCTTTACCACTTAGCCACAAGTGCTACAAAGTGCAGTAGTAAGTTCCACTGAGACTTGAAATCAGATCACTGGATTCAGAGTCCAGAGTACTAACCATTACACCATAGAACCTTTCCATGCTGTTCTTTTGAAATAATTTCACATGCCCTATTCCCAGGCTGATTCCTAGGGCCCACACCCTAGTCTTGAATTTACCACCTCCCTAGGCCAAGATCAGCACCCAAGGGTCTGAGCCACACATCAAGTCCAACTCCTAACACAGCAAGTCCAGCTCCCAAGCTTGGTTAGCCATTGGTTGGGGATGTGCCAATGCTCCTGCTGAGACTCAGCCCCAGAGGGTCCTGGCTACAGGGTTTTGCCCCTCCAGGTCAGGGTCAGATTCATGATGTATTGGGGTCAGGAACAAGTTTTCCCCTGGTCAGATTGGTAGAGATTGGGTTGGGAGGCGTTGCCTTCCTCTGTAGCGGAGGCATGGCCTCTGCCTGGGACCTTGCTGCAGCTACTGAGGTAGTGCAGCAGGGTGGGCCCTGCAGGCAGTTCCAGCTGGCACCCAGCAACTTGGCCATCCTGTCTTGCCCCCCAGTTCCTGCCCCCATCTTCCAAGGCTCTGATAGGGCTTGCTGCAATTTGCTTCAGGGTGGGCAGAAGCTGTAGGTCAGGAGTGATGGGCTTTGGCTTGGGAGTGAAGGGCAATGGCATGGGCATGGGCAGAGACAGGGCACTGCCATTGCAGTACTGCGCAGCACCACAAAGCAGAGGAGGGGACAGCTATAGCTGGACCTGTGTCTTGGTGAGTGAAGGGGGCAGGAGGAGCTCTGATTTTCCATGATAAAGAAAGCAAAATCAAATGCCAAAATACAAAGGTATTTAGAATTTCATTTTTAAAAAATAATTAGTGAGGTACTGGTTGGCTTCCAAATTACCTTAAATTGTAAATATATCAATAAAACATTGTGTTCAGCTGATACATATGTATACAGTGGTGTTCATTTTAAACATAGATTTTGGGTTTTTCAATGAGAGAGTTTGGGATTTTTTAACAGCGGAAACCAAGATCCCTGCTCATGATATTTCTTTTGGTCCAATCCTCCAATTTGTCCATGTCTCTTTGAATCTGAGCCCTACCTTCCAGCATTATCTACTGCTCCTCCAAGCTTTTGCTTTTTTGTAAGACTGTTGTGGGAGACCATATCAAGAGCCTTGCTAAAGTCAAGGTATATGACATCCACTGCTCTCTGCTCTCCCCAAATCCATAGATCCAGTCATCTCAGTATAGAAGGCAATCAGGTTGGTTAGTGACTTGCCCTTGGTGACTCCATTCTGACTGTTCCTAATCACTTTCTCCTCCAAGTGCTCAGAAATGGATTCCTTGAGGACCAGCTTCATGATTTTTCCAGGGATTGAGGTGAAGTTGACCAGTCTGTAGTTCCCCGGATTCTCCTTCTTCCCTCTTTTAAAGATAGATACTATATTTCCCCTTTTCCAATCATCCAGGACCTCTCCCAACTGCCATGGGTTTTCTAAAAGATAATGGCCAACAGGTCTGCAATCGCATCAAACTCCCTCAGCACCCTTGGGTGCATTACACACAGCCCCATTGACTTATACATGTCCAGTATTTCTAAATAGTCCCTAACCTGTTTTTCCATGACTGTTGGCTGCTCACCTCCTCCCCAAACTGTGCTGCCAGGTGCAGCAGTTCGGGAGGTGACCTTGCCCATGAAGACTGAGGTAAAAAAGGCATTGAGTACTTCAGCCTTCTTCAAATCATCAGTCACTAGGTTGCCTCCCCCATTCAGTAAGGGACCCATACTTTCCCTGCTCTTCCTCTTATTGCTAAAATACTTGTAGAAACCCTTCTTGTTACCTCCTCACATCCCTGGCTAGTTGTTACTGAAGTTGTGCTTTGGCCTCTCTGATTTTATCCCTGCATGCCCAAGCAATACTCTTATAGTCCTCCCCAGGCATTTGTCCAAGTTTCTATTTCTTGTAAGCTTCCTTTTATGTTTTAGCTGACTGAAGAGTTCCCTGCTAAGCCAAGCTGGTCTTTTGCCATACTTGCTAGTCTTCCTGTGCATCAGGATGATTCATTTCTGCACCCTCAGTAAAGTTTCTTTAAAGTACAACCAGCTCTCCTGGGCTCCCTTCCCCCTCAGCCTGACCTCAGAGGATCCTGCCCATCTGTTCCCTAAACAAGTCAACATCTGCTTTTCTGAAGTCCAGGGTCCTTGCTCTGCTGCTCTCCTTCCTTCCTTTCCTCAGGATCCTGCATTCAATCATATCATAGTTGCTGCCACCCAAGTTGCCATCCACTACTACATTCCCAACCAATTATTCTCTGTTTGTGAGCATCAGGTCAAGAAGAGCATGGCCCCTAGTTGACTGCTCCAGCACTTACACCAGGAAGTTGCCCCCAACACTCTCCAAAAATTTCCTGGATTGCCTGTGCCCTGCTGTATTGCCCTTCCAACAGATGTCAGGGTGACTGAAGTCCCCCAAAAGAACCAGGGCCTGTGATTGGGAAACTTCCGCTAGTTGTTTGAAGAAAGCCTCATCTGTAGCAAACCCCTACAGTTTTTCTTTATTTTTTAAAATGCATTCCCTCCCCTTCCCTAACCATTTCTAACTTTCTTTCTGACCTCTCTATCCCTTGTTATTAGTAGTATTAGGTAAGCTAAGTTCTTATATTCCCTTATGACAAGCCTCCCTTTTTTATATAGTAAATAATGTTTTGTTAGGTTTGTATTGATTTTTACTGTTGTATATTGTATTATCATTTTCATGTTGATTTTTATTGTTTCATATGGGTATTGTATGGGTTAGGCCTGTGTTTGTAAGTGAACCAAAGTAATGTCAAGTTTCCATTTTGTATGTCAAGCCTCCATCTTGTGTCCTCTGCCCAGGCATCCCCTGTGTTGTAACTGTGTGACTCGTGTACCCCTCCCATGTAAATTGGTTCCCGGATGAATGAGTGTGATTGGGAATGATTGAAATACAATGGTAGCAGGCCTCTATTGAATGGCCTGTAATGACCAGGCCATCACCTCACATTGATTCATCCAGGAACCACGGACCTCGTCCAGGAACAGAGACAAGAACCCAGCATTTGAAAGACAAAAGACCCTGCAGAACCAGCAACTCTACCATTGTACCCCACCATTACAGATACCCAAAACTGCACATCCCTGCATGGAGCACACATGCACAGTACGCCAGGGGCTGAACCTTGCCTGGCATGCCTCCTGTCACTAGGGTCACACAAGGTCTGCCCCTATAAAAAGGGTCAGTGAAGACAGACCCAGTGGGAACACCATTTCTATCTGAACCAGACTAGCTCCACGTCACGCTGCCTATCCACCCCAGATGCCCTGCCGGCGACCCCCTCTGGACAACACCTACTGGACAAGGACCCCTTTCCAGCCTGGATAGGTAGCTATCACCCCCCACCCCCTCTTCAACCAAGGACTTGGACTCTGCTTCTCTTCCCCACCTGGACTCCAGCCCTTCCACTGAGTCTCTTTCTCCTGCTGCCAGTGTGTGTGTGTGTGTGTGTGTGTGTGTGTGTGTGTGAGAGAGAGAGAGAGAGAGAGAGAGAACCAATAACCTCATGGGGCTGTGTGGTGTGTTCTCTGTTTAATAAACCTGTTATTTGGACCCCTGAGTTGGGTTTTACTTTACTATGGTTCAGCCCTGCTCCAATCTCTGCTCATTGCCCCTCTTAACTTCTGTCTCATTTCTCCCTCTCCCACTTCTGGCTCACTGCCACCTCCAACACCTGTCCTGAGCTCCTCTCTGCCTCCAACCCCCCTGTTTCTTTGCCACTGTCTTATCCTCACTGCTTTTTCCCTTTTCCCCTGAGCAACCAGGTTTCTGCCTCAGTTTCTTTCCTGGCTGTCTCCTCCTTGCTACTAGGCTTCTTTTTTTTTTTCTTCTTCCCATGCACCAGAGACCTTGAGTAACCCTGGGGCCACTTGATCTTAAGTAAACCTAAGCCTCAGTTCCTCAGCCCAGCTTCTCTGTAGTTCACTGCTTCTAATCCTGGTTCTGGCAACTTTAACTCTCTCTCTCTCACCTTAACCTTCCCTCAGGTACTCAAACACACACATACATACTGTGCCATCCATGTTGGGAACTTACCTATGTGTAGGTGGGTTGTATGTGTGTGAACTGGTGACTGTGTGTGTGTATATATATAATTGTGTGTATGATATACGAATTAGTGATCTGTGTATGTGTACTAAGTGTGTAGGTATTTATAATTGATTCTGGTCTAATTTTTGATCTGTATAGTGTATGTAGGTGTTTGAACTGGTGACACATGTGCATATGCCTAGGCTGGTAATTGACGGTGTGTGTGTGTATGCACCTAATTGATTTCTGTGTTTGTGTACGTGCAATTGTACACTGCGCCCTCCTGCCTAGCAGCACAATTTTGAGATCCTGGGAGTTGGCCTGACCCCAGAGGGCAACACATCCACCACTTCCTCCTGGTCTGGTGGTCTATAGCACTCACCATCATGACATCAGCCTTGTTGCTTTCCCCTCTGACCATAACCCAGAGACTTTCGACAGGCCTATCTCCAGTTTCACACTGAAGCATTGAGCAATCACACTGCTCTCTTACGTAAAGTGCAACTCCTCCTCCTCTTCTTCCCTTCCTGTCCTACCTGAGCAGTTTGTACCCATCCATGACAGTGCTCCAGCCATGAGAGCTATCCTACCAAGTCTCTGTTATTACAATCACGTCGTAGTTCCTTGACTGTGCAAAGACTTCCAGTTCTTCCTGCTTGTTTCCCAGGCTTCATGTATTTGTGTACAGACACCCTATTTAACTAGTCAATTGTCCTACTTTCTCAGGAAGAAGGCTTCTCCTACTCATGCTTCCTCCAGGTTACTTACTTCCCCACTTACCTCAGGACTTTGGTTTCCATCCCCTAGCAATCCTAGTTCAAAGCTGTCCTTGTTGGGGTGAGTTTTGCTCTGAAGTTTGTGTATCATCCTCCTCCTTTTAAGATTATGCAAGTTACAGATTTTGAGTAACTTGAGGCATACATAGTTGGATGGGGTCTAAGAAGATCCCAGGAAAGATGACCTTTTCAACTATGTGAGGTAATGACAAAAGTGTGCAGGCATGGTAGTGACTTAGACATGGCAGGAATGAGTGTTATGATCCACAAAAGAAAGTTTGTGCCACTTCTGAGATGACTGAGAATATGATTGGTTGGTATGAGTGAGAAGTATCAATGTGAATGATTGACAGATGACTAGCAGGTGAGGATGGACTGTGATTGGTCATGAATATGGGGTGATCAGACCCTACAGAAGGCCCATGAGCTTAGCCTATGTTTGTGTGCAGTTGTTCTTTGTTGTTGTGGTGGTTATTTGGTTTCAGTTGTGACTCCCTACTTGAAAAAGCAACAGGAGCAACTCATAACCAGAAGAGCTTTGACTCTTGGAGCAGCAAGAACTCAGAGTCTAGCCCTGGTTGGAGAGCTTGTCTTCGAGTTGGCTTGAGCTTTGAAGATAAGTACTTACCTTGGCAAAGGTCCTGTGAAGGCTTGGTAAAGCACTATCCCTACTGTACATGTAGGCATGTAGGACAGATTTACGTACCGTTAATTGCAGAAGGAGTTCCAAAAGCAGTGGACTAGGAAGTCTCCGCAGGTATACGAGAGGACTGGAATGTCAGATTTGTAGAGAGCATACGAGATTTAATTTGTTTGTTGGTATGTTTTGGGTTTATCTGAATTGTAAATTTCCTGGTGGCTTCTATATGATTGGATACTTAGTTTGAGTACTGTTGGGGTTGAATCAGAAGTGATTTGGCTGCAAAAGACTTAAGTCTGAAGGGTGTCTGAGAGAGAGAGTATGACATGAATGCTGTGGTTTTTAGGCAACTAGCTGCTTGCTATACCAACTAGACAGCTCAGTTATTAGACTGGCATCCTCAGTTTCCAATGTTTTAGTGTCATCAAATGTAGTTGTATATTGTTAGTTCTTACAGGTGTATATAGTGTTTTATATTATGGCTGTTATTTTGGAAGGTTATGGTTTTCTTTATAATACATTCTGAGGCATGGGCTGTGGTATAGGAGAGGAACAGAGCTGAAGATGGTGCCCCCTGGCATCAGGGCAAGAATGGGCAGCCTTCTGTCTTAATAAGAACCAATTAAGAAACAACAAGGTGTGGCAGGAAAGAAAGCTGGGTTGGCCCAGAACAGGTGGGCGGACCAATGACGGGGCTGCTCCCCAGGGCTGGTCTGTTGCAGTCCAATTCTTCCAGCTTTGGAGATGCCTGGTCTGGCCTCTTCTACCAATGGAATGAGCTCCTTCTCCTGTGTTGCTATGGCTCCATATCTGTTCTCCAGGCAAACTGCTGCAGGTGAGAATGAAGAATTCTGCTTGCTGCCAGAGGTCACAATCTTCCAGCTTCCACCTTCTTGGGAGTTCATGTCCTCTTTCTCCAGCAGCACCTCTGACAGTCCTTCTCTGCTGTCCTAGAGAATCGAAGTCCTCATGGCGGAGGATGCTTCAGAGCATCACCACTTCCACCTATAAGTCTCTCACTGGCTTCCTGAGGGACACGACCAGGTGGCACTGCTCACATCATAGACACTCCCCCACCTGGCTGTCACTGGAAGGAACCTGCAAGCTGCAGTATCCCCAGCACCAAGGCAGGACCTAGGTGAAAGCCTCAACATTGAGCGGTCCTGCCTGGACAGATGCCTCACAGATGCAAGCAGAGGAGGAGCTGGTAGTGGCAGTAGCGCTGGCACTGTGATGTCCTCCAGCCATTTCCTGGATCTTTTAATTCACCGTCTGTCTCTTCCTGCTGCTCTTTTCAAGCAGACCTTCCCTAGCAAACTCCTTTGTAAGATGGCCTGTTCAATGCTCCTTGGTCCCAAAAGAGTCCCTTTTCCCTGCTAACCTGCTTCCTTTCACCAAGCTTACAGCGAAGGAAGGTGAGACAGTTTGCTTGGAAACTCTCTAGTGAACTCCCCCTTGCTCTGGACTCTAGTTAAAAAGGGGGGCTTAAGTATTTGTCTAGCTGCTAAACTTTAGCCACTTACAAAATATATGAAGGTTATTTACTCTTAATCACAGGCAACTGGTAGGGGAGACACAGGAGGTGGGCACTGAGATTGACCCCCAACTTGGCACCACCCAGGATAGGGCTTTTTTTGCCACGCAGACCGGTGGTGTGTTTGGGGGGGTATTAAGCTATGGCACAGAAGTATAGGAGTGGATATGGGGTTTTTGGCCCATCCCCAGGCCCGCCCACAAATCGTGCACCCCCAGACTCAGGAGGCATGAGTCACCCCTGCTCTTAATTAAAGAAAGAACTCACCTTAAAGGCTTCCTTTCAATGGGGGAAAGTGAGGGGTGCAGGTTGGCCAACTGGATTGTGAACTGCTTGCAAACTGCCTCATTGCTGCTTCTGGTCACACAAGGAGTCTCCTTTTATATCCTCCTGGGCCTGCATGGGTTTCACCCACTTGTTAGGGCTTTTTTTCAGACACAGGCAGCAATGATCCATCAATCACCCAGCTAGCAGCACTCACATCTGCTCAGAGTACATGCCCAAACACACAGCCCACCAAACAAACCCTTAGGGAGCCAAACACATAGACAGCCCTGGCTCACTTACCTTTTCACAGCAGGATCTAGCCCATAGTGCCTTGCTCCTGGCTCCTCTCCCCCTTCTTCCTCTTGCTTCCAGAAACTGCTTGCAAGCTGCCTTGTTTGCTGCCCCTGTTCACTTGCATGTCTCCTGTTAATTCTTTAGCCTCCTGCCTAAAACAAGAAACACCTGTTATTGCTAAACCTGAGCATAGTCCTTACTCTGCAAACCAGCATAAAACCCAAAAGCTACTAAATATAAAACACTGTCTTCTGAGGATTCACTCAATTTCAACCTACAAAGAAAAATAAATTTTTCAAAACCTGGGCCCATAAAGGAATGGTAACCTTGCAAGACTGTTTCCTCGATAACATTCCAATGTCCTTCAGTCAAGTACACCAAAACAGAACAATTTTGTAAGCATGTACAATTAGAAGACTTTTTTTCTAATCAAGGCTTGGATCCAGCTTTTTACTTGGATTTCATGTATCAGAATGAAGTGCTTTCATTACACAAAGAGTCCTAAGCATTTTTAAATTGTACATGATCCTAGGAAATACTATAGGTGAAATATGAATAGTGCTTAAGAGCCCTCTCAGCCTGCATACAGTAAAGGCTGGGGATCAAGTTTTAAAGGAGATAAATACTATGGGGAGAGTATGCTTTTTAGAAGAATATTGGGTGTCAAGACACCACAGCTATCAAAAAACTCTGTTCCACATGCAACCAGTACATTTATGGGATTGGTACGTCTGCTATTTCTAAAGGCTGCCTTATCACCCTTGGCCCCCTCAGGGGAATATGCACCTGCCACCTAAAGTATAAAGTATGGATGGGGCATTCTCCTTTGCACAGGGTTCACACATGATTTCATGCAAGGAGTTGCCATCCATAGCAAAGCTAGTGTGGCTTATACCAAGGCAGGCACAGGATCTAGGAAGTGTCCTAGGTTCACAGAAGACTGGTTGATGTCAGTATTCTACCAGTATTCTCCCAGTGGTGCCAGGGATTTGGACTTTGTTCTCACCTCCCAAGTGAGGCACTTTGAACAGCAGAGAATTGACTACTCTGTGGTATGTCTTTCTCAATCACTCCTTTCTCAGCGCTCTCCTGGAGCTGTTCCACTTTATACAAATGTTTTAGTATTTAATGGAACAGGAGCTTTAACTTCCATGTTTCAAATGTATATTATAACTATAGCCTTATTCTCTATCTGTCTTTAGACAGACACACACACTTACTTCACTCCCTAATATTGAAAAGTCGTGGTTTCATCCTGATATAGAACGGGAAGATATTTGAAACCTCAGACACTTCTGTGGGATGATTGTATCCTGCCTTTCACTAATGGGGATAGAGTTGTAAATACACACACACACACACACACACATGTGTGTGTGTGTATTAATATATATATGTGTGTGTGTGTGTATTAATAACCCCTAGCATTTAAGAACAAAAAATACATCACTAATACCTACCTTTAAACATAAAATAAATGGCCCTTTCTAGCCAAGAATAAAACGATCACAAATAAATTCAATCAGTCTAGAAGCATACTACCAAGCAGAGCTGGATTCTTAAATCCATGTGAGGAGGGTATGGATGCAGGGAGCTGGTTTTGGCTCCATGCTGCTGTGCTGGCCAGACCTCCCAGAACTTTAGGACCTCATACAAGTACCGGACCAAAGCAGCAAAGCTCTGCTCCTGCTATTCTACCTTTAATCTTTGAAACACCTCTTGTGAAGAGTGAGGGGTGTGTGTGTGTGTGTGTGTGTGTGTGTAGGGCTGGCCCACAATTTTGGGGCCCCCCTGCAAGATATAGTTTTGGGGATTCCTGATCCATCAAAAAATCAAAATTGTGGTTAATTGCATTATAAACTCACTGAAATAAAATAGTCAGGGCCAGGCTGCGCGCATGTGGCCTGCACTGTGGGGGGTGCAGGGTGGGGGCAGCACATGCTGGGGTTGCTTGGGTTCCCTCCCTAGGGCCAGGGCCGGGCCTGGGGCTGGGGCAGGAGTGGAGCTGGGAAGTCCTTTCCCGCTTGGCCAGGACAGGGCTCCCTGCCTGCATCGAGCCCTTTAAACATGGTGCCGATGGCAGGGGCTGAGTGGGGCACAGCCCCTTAGGTGCGGGCCCCCCTGTGGCCACAGGTTCTGCAGGATAGGACGGTCTGGCCCTGTATATATAAAACAAATGAAGCCTAGGAGGGAGACCTTGACTGGAATGAGAGCTCAGATGTTAGTAGTTGTGAACTGGGAATTGATTTGTCCTTTTCTTTGCTGAAGCCTTTTGGCTGGTGTACAGGCTTAGTCAATTGTCATTAATAAAGTCTTTTTACAGGAGAACCAGGAGTCTGCCTTCCCAGGTTATTAGACAGATAGGATTTATATCAGTCTTTTGGGATAGATTCTGTGATGCTCAGGAGGTGGAAAATGAACAGATTTAGGCTAGAAATGTTCAGGAGCGAATTTTCCTTGCACTTGACAGTGTGTCCAGAACTCTGGGGCAGAATCCCCTGAGGAAGACCAAAGGGCTCACCAGAGAGATGGCACAAGCTGAGTGAGACTTTCTGAACAAATGGTGAGGAGGAAAGCAATAGGCTATGTGATCTTGAAGAAGGGATCAGATTTCAAAAGCTGGATAGTGTTAGAAACACCCAGCTGGTATAAGGCTGGTGCAAATAGAGGAGGTTATTTCATATACCTCACCCTTCACAAGAGGTGTTTCAGAGACTAAAGGTAGAATAGCAGGAGTAGAGCTTTGCTGCTTTGGTCCGGTACTTGTGTGAGGTCCTGGAGTTCTGGGAGGTCTGTCCAGCGCAGGATCATGGAGCCAAAACCAGCTCCCTGCATCCATACCCTCCTCATGTGGGCTTAAGAATCCAGCTTTGCTTCCAGGCTGACTGAATTTATTTGTGATCGTTTTATTCTTGGCTAGAAAGGGCCATTTATTTTATGTTTAAAGGTAGGTATTAGTGATGTATTTTTTGTTCTTAAATGCTAGGGGTTATTAATACAGCTTATCAAAAATGTCTCAAGTCTATTTCTTTACTGTAAGCAATGAGAACTCCATCAAACCACCTTGCACCTTAGGAAGGTTAAAATAGAACTAATCAATCTTGGAATCGATTAGCCCTCAATTGTTCTCACAATACGCATAGGTCTTTTTTAACAAGCTGAGGTATAGTCTTCTACAGCTTGAAAAACAGATGATTTCCTGGTACTTTTGTCAAGATAACAGCAAGACCTGCAAGAAAGAGCTGAACTTGACCTGTGTTTGATGATTCCCTGGCCCTAATTCCTCGAGTGTCAACTCTGAGGCCAGTCTTTCACCTGACCCTGCTTGAAAGAGGGGAGAAGCTCTGAGGCAGCTGTCCCTTTCAACAGGAAAAGGAGTAGGGAATGAGGAAGTGCTTGACTTGAAAGCACACCCAGTAGTAGCTGTTAAACTCAGAACCTGTGATTTACAAAACAAAGTGGAATCTGGTTAAACCAAAGTACGTGGTTTAGTGAATGGCTATGATAACATGTCCACCGTACCACCCGCCACATGCCTTTGGCTGAGTCTCTAACCTTCATGGGTGTCTGGTGCCTCTTGAGTCAGGGGGGCACATGCCCCCCCCCCCCCCAGTCAGTGACTGGGGAGAGGTGGGTCCCCCGTCAGCCAATCCCACTGGCCGGGGGGGAGCCTGCGGCTGATCTCAATCACCATAAAAGCGGCCACTCTGCTTCTGGAACTCCCACGGCTGCTTCTGGAAGCAGCGTGGCTGCTTTTGCTGGCGGCCCCGCTCCCCAGCCGGCACTCACGGGGGGGACATTGGTGCTCTCACCTAACCCCTTGTCTGCCAGCTAAACAGGGAGCGCAGCCTGACAGGAGGTGCACTGGCACTCTCAGGGGGTGCACGTGCACCCCTGTGTACTCCCTGCATGTTGCCACTGCCTAAGGACCAGCTACTGCTTAATTTTGATCACTGCAGAATTTGGAGACTGCATTTGCCTCACTGACTGACTTGATTGATAGCTGTAAAAATGTTATTAAAATGGTAAAATGTCTCCCCAAAAGGGTTTTGCTTTGCCACTTAAAAGTCCCATATAAATGATGTACAAATGATCTGTAGTGGGGAAACTATAAGAGATAATAATAAACTGCTAATAGGAACTAGTCAAGTTTCACTCAGTAGGATTAAGCCTCAATCATCTCCCATTTAGGAGTGCAGTATTAAGCTATCCTGATGTAACAAGGTTTATGTTTTTTCCCAAGTTGTTTCCAAATGAGAAAGACCTAATTTCTTTTTTAAATCTTTCATTTTTGTCGATGGTTTCTTCATGGATTTGCTTCTCATCTGAATCCTCCAGGCTCCTGCTGTAACTATGCTGGGAGAAGAGCAGTGACTAGGATAGGATCATTGTTTGACAGGGAAGTGCTGGGGGTATGATGCAGTATTAGGTTGGTCAGCACTGGATGCGTCTACAAGTGCATTTGCTGCAGCACCAGTTTAATAGTGAGTAAATTACTTGTGAGTAAATGGTGCCAGACAGGCATCAACACTTGCAGGGAAGCAGGAGTAGATTTGCTACCAATCTGTGACTCGGGGGGAGCTCTAGGCCCTGGCTACTGCTGCCAGCAACTGACAGCTCTCTTCAAAAGCCAGCTCCACTCATTGTTCTCTGGTCAGGAGCAGTGTGCACAACTCAGGGACAGCACATGGCAGAACTCTCCTTGCTGCCTCTGCCTCACTGCACCATGGGTGCCCCCGCCCCTGGAAGTGATGACTAGTGCCCCACACCTGCTGGCTGCTGCACTGGCCCTGCTGGTCCACCACACCGATCACTGGCTGGTCTATGGCCATCTCGCCCCTCCCGGCTTCCCCATGCACATCAACCACCTGCCTGCCCACCATGTGCTGTCCCAGGGCTGCCACTGCATACCTGCTACCTTGACCCCGTTCATCTAGTTGGACCCCAGCAGGGACACCAACAACGGGCTCCAGAATGCTACCACCAGGGCTGCCGTCACCTTCCTGGGCCTCCAGCCCCATTGCCTCTGGGCCCACCAGGCTAGCCAAGAGAGGTGGCGGCAAGTTGTCCAGCAAACCTGGGATGATAAGCAGTGGCTGGAGGCCTTCAGGATGACCCAGGCCACCCTCCAGGATCTCCTGGAGCAGCTCTGGCCACACCTTGAGTGGCAGGACATTGCCTTGTGGCTGCCCCTCCCTGTGGACACTTGGCTGGCCCTTGGCTTGTATAGTATTGTAGTAACTATAATTGTTTTAATTGCTTATTTTGTTATTGATTGTTACTTTGACTGTTTATTTTGTTATTTCTCTTTTTATATAAGGAAAAGATTTAGTCATTAGGATAAAATTAATATTGTCATGATTTACTTTTTATAATTTAATCAGCCATTATTACTGCTTGAAATTAACCATCTATTCTAAATTTCTTATTGCTTAGCATAAATGTATTTGACGCTGGTCTCATGATTTTAGACATGTTTGATTCATGACTTTAGAACTTAAATTTAGTATAAGGAGAATGCTTGTGTAAGGGTTTGCGGTCCATCTGGTGTATGTGGATATGTCTGGTTTATGTGGCAAGAGGTAACAAAAGAATGAATGATGAACATATGTGCCAGCAACACAGAAAGACAGGCCTCTTGCAGCAGGTGAAAATAGCCTCCCGTGGTTTAACAGTTAAGGGCTGCAGCCATGCCGAGTCAGCAGTAAAGGATTGCCAAACACTAAATCATGCTCCATCCTGATGGCCGAAGACTGCAAGTGACGGCCCCTGAAGATTGCAGACCACAAAGCCAGAAGATCATGACCTACCAATCCCAGCCTGCCAGCAGGACAAGAAGGACGGCCTTCGTGTCTGACTCAGCAGAATCCATAGGCTCTATGGACAGCTATTACTATAAAGAACGAACACAAAGACAAGGCTTTGGGTCTTTTCTGCCTGCAAGAAGGAGTTTTGGGCACGTTCAACAAGACCTAATTCCAACTCTCTTGATCAGCCTGGGCAGCCACCACACTGACCTTGAGCAACTTTGAAATTTGGTAACACCTTAACCTTTGCAGGACTGTCTAACTTCTGTGTGTGTGTGTGCATGCTTGTCTCTTTTGAATGAATGGATGAATGAATGAGTGAATGAGTATGCATGAGAATGAGTGAAGCAAATAACCTTACTGTTCTTTATTTTTCTTTTTCATGTTGCAAGTTGTATATTTTATGTTCCAATAAATGCGAGGTTGTGCCTTATCCCCTGATAAGATTCCAGCTTGTTTTTAATTCACATTGTACACCCTGTGTGCACAACACTTGCTCAAGCTGGCTGCACTCATCAGCCTGTGGTACATCGGCCACTTGTTTGGCATGGGCAAGGCTACCACCAGGAAGGACATCCTGGAGGTGTGTGGTGCCTTCCAGGACATGCTGGAGGACACTATACTCTGCGCGCATGACTCCCTGGTGGTGGTGGTGGGGTTCCGTGCCCTGGGACTTCCTCAGTGCATCAGGGCCCTGGATGGGACCCACATCGCCATCATATGCCCACTCCATGGAGATCACCCCTATTACAGCCAGAGGGGTTTTCACTCCATGGTGCTTCAGGCCATCATGGACCACCACGGGGCCTTCACACGTGTGAGCAGGGGCTGGGTGGGCAGTGCCCACAATGCCCATGCCTTCAGGAACTCTGGCCTTCTGGGCCTGGTGGAGAGTGAGTGCCTTCCACCAGGGATGCCACACCTGCAGCTGGCCAATGTGGCGGTCCCACCCCTCCTCATCAGGGACCCCACCTACCCACTCATGCCCTGGCTCATGTGGCTCTACATTGGTCACCTGCCTGGGCTGGACCCACACCCTGGTGGAGTGTGCCTTTGGCTGCCTCAGGGGACACTGGTGCACCCTCACTGCACACCTTGAGTTCACCAAGGACAACTTCCCCCAGGTCATTGTCGCAACCTGTGTGCTGCATAACATCTGCAAGGCCTGGGGGGGAGCTCTTCTGTAAGGCCTTGGTGGAGGAGGCCTGGTGTGTGGATGATGCCTGGCAGCAGGAGCACCACCTGCAATGGCAGCAGCAGGGTTCCCGCACTGAGGCACGAGGAAAGCCATGCACTTGCCAGCAGAGGTCAGGGCACTGCATATGGGAGGCACTGGCTGACGACCTCCTCCTCCACTCCTCACTCTAACCAACCTGCACCTCTGCCCATGGACCCCTCCCACTCCTCCTCCCAACCCCCAGCACCAGCTCACTGCAGAGATGTCTCAGAAAAACAAGCTTTTATTCCCTTCTCATTAACCAGAGCCCGCCCTCTCCCTCCTTTCCCCACCAAGCAGAGCCTCCTCTTCCCCCACCAAGCAGAGCCCCTCCACCACCCACCAATAATAAAAAACCTTTTTTCCCATGAAAACTATGTACAATGTCTTTTGTGTGCCATCCCAGGGTGGGGGACCTATGGGGCAAAGGCCGGGGACAGGCAGCCAGAACCCTGACCTCTGGCCAGTCCCCCATGGGTGCTCACGCTGCAGCAAGTGTGGCAGGTGGGGGGGTTCACCCAGAGGAGACAGTGGCCAGTGCTCCCTCGGTGTAGGTGGCTCCCCCCCGGCACGTGCTGTCCAGGGTCAGCAGGGTTGATGCGCAGTCCTGGCCCTGTTGCAGGCAGCTGTGGCCCCGTGTGGAGCTGGGGCAAGCAGCACCACTGAGCCTAGGTGGGGTAGCTGGGTGTTGCCAGACCTGGGGTAGGGTCTGGGGCAGGGGCTCCTGGCTGCTGGAGGTGATACAGGACCTCCTCCCAGGCCCAGATGGGGGCCTGCTTCTGGGTGGTGGGAGGCTGCCAGGGTGCAGGCAGGGCTAGGATCGGGAGCTGGTGCAGCAGCTGGCACTAAGGCAACTGGCAGGGTCAGAACAGTGTCCAGCACCTGGTGGTCATTGTCCATGGCTTGCACTGCCCAGTCATGATGTCATTCTGCTCCTGCAGTGTGTTCTCTTGCTCATGCTTCAGGGCCAGGAGCTGTGCCTGGAACTCCGGGTTGGCCTGGTCCCATGCCTCTTCGCGCTGGTCCCACTTGTCCTCGTGGGTGATGTCCTCTGCCCACAACCTATCCTGGTGGGCCACACCCTCCTCCCACCAGGCCCAAGTGTCTGCCTGCCAGTCCTCCAATGCTGTGACCAGGTGGTCCAGGAGGAGGGTCCTCCTCTGGCAGAGCTGAAGCATCTGCAGGGCTCGAGCTGTGGGTATCAGTGAACCTGAGGCTGCATCGCGGCTGCCAAATGTGGCCTCTCCCCCTTGTGAAGCTGCAGGCCCTCTAGAGTCATGAGAAAGAAGCTGTTTGTGTGAGTTTGCAACATTTCAGAGATAAGATATTTTGTATCAGGTGCCATGTGGTGCCCGGCCTCAGATTAGGGGTCAGGTGCCCAGGGACCAAGGTAAATCAGCTGGGCAGGCCCAGTCCCAGGTAGCTCCCAGCTGGGCCTTCCATCCCCACTCACATCACAGGGGCAGGTGGGATGCTGGGTGCTGGCTGCAGGCAGCTTGCCTCCCCCACCCCATTCCCAGGGTGAGACAGACCAGGTTTCTGGCAGCACCTGCTTTCATGGCTCCAGACCTCACTGTCCCCTGCTCTCCTGTAGGCCAACCACTCTGCTGCACTGCTGCCCAGCCCATGGTACCTGGGCTTGGGGGGCACAAGGTTCTTGGATGACTAGGACAGGGAGTTGCCCACACCTTCACCCTCTCCACAGGGGTATTCTCTAGGGAAGTGCCCTAGGGCCAGCCCTGCTTACACTGATGCTACATCCCGAGGGTGCCCCATCTGCGCATGCCCTGGGCAGTGCACAAGGCACTGTTTGTCTGGACCGAGAAGTGCCCAATCCACTACACCCTGCTGCTGCTGCTGGCCATTGTGCCTCAGGCACATCTGGCATGGGACTCTGAGCTACTATGGTACAGGGGGAAAGCCTGGGCTGCCCTGCAACCTCTGCCACCAGCTGGAGGGCTACTTGTGGCTGTGCTACATGTCCCTGCTCCCCGCAGCTGTGGAGGATCACAGCTAGCATCACCACATACTTTGGCATGTGAGAGGCCCATACCCACCAAGATGTGGGGCTGTGGGCTGCTCAATAAAGTTTTACACTGTCTCCCGCCTCCCTGTGTGCTCACGCTGGGTGGAACCCAGGGGCAGGGGAGTGCAGCCAGGCCAGGCAGGGAGTAGGGGCAGGGGCAGGAGCCAGGGGCCAGAGCTGAGAGCAGGGACAGAGGCAAGGGTGAGGCTTACCATGTGGCTGGGGCTGGCGTGGCTGGCAGCTCCACATGGTCACTGCTGTTGGTGACAGCTTGTAGCTCTGGACAATGTTCTTGGATGGCAGGGTGTGGCAGGAAAGCACCTGGCTGGAGGCCCACCCCTGGAGAGGAGCTGGTGCTGCTCGCAACCAATGGTGTCATGGCCAGCTGCACCTTGTGGCAGGAGCTGGGGAGTTGGTGCAGCAGGTGCTGGCCCAGGATCCCTGAACTGCTGGTGGAGGGTGCAGCCAGGGAGTTCAGCAGATTGATTGCTGGACACCCGAGGGGCTCTCCCGCAGTGACATGTCACCATGGGCAAGGCTGGGGTGACAGCTCTGACAGGCTGCCCATGTTGCAGCATGGCTGTGGCCTGGGGTGTGAGGATGTCCATCAGTTGCCTCATAAAGGGCACTCCCTGACCACCAATTGTGGTCAGTGATGGCAGCCTACTATGCCCACAAGACCTTGAGCTTTATGTGGCCCTGCTGCTCTGACTCTCACATCCAGCCTGGTAACCCCTCACAGATGTGGGTGTTGGAGCACCCACCATGCTTGGACTGGTTCTGCACCTCTGCCTCACCTCACAGGGCCACAAGACTGCCAGTCACCTTCTGCGACCACTTGTGGTCCTGAGTAGATGGCATGGGCGTGGGCATAGGCATTGGTGATGACAAGGCCATCATGGGTCTCACACCAGTGGCCTTCTGCACGGCTGTCCTTATGCTGCTGGGCCTGGGCAGCTGCCTTCATCACCCAGTGCAGGGGCCTAGTGAGAGACTGACAGCCATACAGCAGAGGCAATGCCCTGCAGCACCTGCAAGCTTAGGGCAGGCTGTTGGGAGTGGACTGTGGGCAGGTGGAGCTGGACCCAGCAGCCAGAAGCTGCCTTCAGCTGGGCCTGGGGGCTCTTAGGCCTGGCTGGAGCCTGCAGCAGCCTGCAGGCCTGGAAGGCATGGAGATGTCTCTCTACCTTGTTCCTGAGGCCATATGGGGGCATCTGAACCCCAAGCCTCCAGGCTTGGGCTTGCACATAGGATGCCTGCCAAATGATTTGGAAACATCTGAAGCCCCAGGTGGGAGTGGAGGATATTTGCTGGTAGTAGGGCCACATATGGTTCTTGAATGACTCATGGATTTGGAATTGATTTGGCTGACTTGGATTGGAACACAAAAATTTTTCCTTAAAAATAAATTAAAAATAAATAAATAAATAAGGCACGGGCCTGGCAGTTGCATGGCACTGCCGTGCCAGATAGCGGTGCTGGGGTGCTGGCAGGTTGAGGCAGCTGGCCTGTGGCCTGCCTAGAGGGACACAGGGGCCTGGAATGCCCCTGGCTCTCTGCTGGTGTGCCCAAGGGCTCAAAATGCCTACAGACTTTTAAAGGCCTGAGGCATTGCTGCCATATAGGCAGCCCAGCCCTGGGGCAGGAGAGGCTCCCAGCCCAGAGCCCTGGGGCTAGCCTCAGGCCAGCTGCCTAGTGGCACAACTGACTTGGGAGCAAATTTGCTCCCAGGTTGCTTCTACACATGCGTTACTATGTAGTAATTAATCGTGAGTAAATTTGATACCTGCATTTGCAGGTTTTAAATTTACTTGTGATTAGGGGTTTTTACTGCTCAGTAAGCGTGCGTACATGTAGATGCATGCTTATTGTACAGTAAACTACGCTACTGCACAGTTAAGTGTCTAGTGTAGTTGTGCCCACTGAGTAGTTTAAGGAAATCCAAAGGTTTCTTGAGAGGGGTATGGACAGGAATGGGCTCAGCTTACTGTACAATGGTGGAAGAAGTGGAATCACAGAAAGGAAGATGAAAGCTGTACATTTCTTCACTTTGGGGAGAAAAATAATTTTTCTCTTTGACTGCAATGGGGATGATAAACAAAATAATAGAAAAGAGATGGAAAAGATCTCTTATAGCACCATCCACCCATCCCTTCCCCAGTACTACAGGACTATCCAATTTAATATTAAGGACTCTTAGGGATGGGGATGCTATTGTTTTCCTTAGGAGTCTGTCTCATACTCTGCCGTATCTCACCTTTTCTCCTGATACCAAACCTAAAATATCCCTTCCAGAATTTCATCCTTTCGTTATTATAGCTCATTTACAGTTCAAGGGCAAATGAGTCAGGGGAACTCATTTATAATGTAGTTATGTACATGGCACCTATATATCATGTAAATGAGTCTTAGCAGTATAATGACTAGATTTTCTGATTTGGTTGCTCTAGAAGAATGGAATACACCTTATTAGTATATCCACATAAAAACCTACAATTTCCCTTCCCAAATTCAGTGTTTACCATCCACAGATATTTGTGAGCAATTATCCTGTCCTTGGGTATTGCTGAGCCAAATCCTACATATTGTAAGAAAACTATGGCTACCCATTATGAGAACTACATGCTGATTACTAGGCAGTGTACCACAAGTACTCAGAGTCCCACAGAATCAATGGGATGGGGATTGAACCCTCTTGCTCCTAAGAAAGAGATTCCCTTACCCAACTTCAGACAAGCTCCCATTACCTCCTATCAGGCTATGATTATGACTAGAATAACTACTTGAACCCACTGACTACCAATATTTGTTTCCATTTTCAGATGAATTTTCTGGGATGGTGTATTCAGGCCTCTTGGAATGACTCCTCACAAATATTTGAGGCATCCCTCTACATTGTCCCTCATTTTCACTATGATCTCAAAAATATCTATTTTCCACATAAAGTTGCTGTCCCTGGGTTTTATTGTCGAATACTGTTTATATCAGAAACAAAGAAACTGTGATTCTGGAAAGGAGAATGAGCACATCAGGAACAAATCCCACTGCATTTTGGGTTGTCTGTAAAAACACCAGTTATGTGCCATTCATTATGGGTCTTTTTTAACACTGCATCCTTCATTTGAGTCTTGGTAAGTTTAGAGCTAAGGTTCTAGGAAACCACCTGGGCTGACTAGATATAGACACTGGTGTCAAAAGGATAGTCTATCTGAATAGATATGACACCCATTGTGGTCAGTCTCCCTCAGCAACAACTCTTTTTCAACTCATGGTCAATCACTACATTGGATAGATTTTGACTTCCTCTTCACTCCCACAGCTGAGCAGCACCTCTCTTTCCCATTTCCAATGTTTCCTGTTTCTTCACTAGCCCTAAATATCTAGCAAACAACACCAAACGTTTATGTAGGTCAGAGCCTCTGTTGGCCCCTTTCCTGGCCTGTCGTTATGTGATTAGTATGGCCTCTCCTTCATGAGGTAGAGCTGAAGCAGGCAGCCTGATGCCTCATGTGCATATAATTTTTTGGAGCATCCCAGGACTCACGAGAAGAAGACCCAGTTCCAGTCATGAGTTGGGAAGCACATGGATCCTTTGTGGTGGGTATCTGGAAAATACACACATGCAGAGCAGTGCTGTGGGGTCACCATGGCTTGAAATGCTATTGATTCTGCTGGGGCCCAGCCCAGTGAACTACATGATAAATCATGAACCATTTGTCTTTGGACTAATATCCTGCATAGTTTGTACTAAATCTTTTCAGGGGACCCACCTCTGAGCAGTCTATGCCAGTCCCTTCTCTTCCAGATGATGTCTGCCATCTCTTCCCCATCATCTTCTACCATCTCCCCCATAATCTTCTATCATTTTCCTGTAGTACCAGTACATTTCACTGGGCTCATCTACATGAGATGTTTACTGCAAAATCACCTAATTAGCACCACAGTAAGTGTCTTAGCATCTACACATGAGGCCTTCTTAGGCTTCAGGAAACTAATATACTCTGCAGCAGGTTAGTACTTGTAAATACAAATACTGTCCTGTGGCAGAGTTTTTTCGTGCACAGCAACATATGTGTAGGTGCTGATCTGGTTGGCTGGGCCATGAGGATGCTTCAGTGTGGGAGCTGCTTGCTGACTAGCCCACATTGGAGCACCTTTGTGCCCCAACCAGCCCCTCCAAGGCATGTTGAGCTGGATCAAAGCAGCCATGGGCCCTCCAGGCCTCCTGCCAGCTGGGGCTTCTCTGATCCAGCTCGTGTTATGGTCCCAGATGCATGTTCAAACATAGCGCTTGGGAACAACAAACTCTGGTGTGATATGCACTGGAGTTCATTGCTGTGCACTAATAGCATGCATAAACACAACCACTCACTCCCATCTGATGCAGCCCTCGACTGAGAGGTTTGGGTGTCTGTTCATGAGTAGGTTCCTGGTCTTCCACAGGGCATTGCTTAAGCAGGAGACGAACTGGTCAAAGTGGGCTGTCAGGGTCCCTTGCTGCTTGGTCAAGTGTCTGTGCAGAGCTGCCTCTCTGGTCAGGGTTATGAACCCTGTCACCATCAGGAGGAATACACGTACTCTCCTCCATGCCTCCCTGACATACAGGCAGTACCAGAGGAGCTGGTTGATTGTTTCCACCTTCCACCTGCTGGTTTGCCTGAGGCAGTTTGATGGGTCTCTCTGCCCCTTGCTGTTTTTCTATGCCCACAGGGGGAGTGCCCAGTGGGTTACCTGCCAGTTCAAATCTCTGCTTTTTCTGCAGGTCCTTGTGGAAGACTTGCTCCCACATGGCCTGGTAGCTGTTGCTGGGTCCACAGGCAACACAATGAGCAATGATGATGATGACAATGATGACAGAGATGAGGATGAATACAATGATGAGTGAAAGGACTGAGGAAACAGGTGGCTGAGTTGGGAGGGAGATGAAGGGAGGAGGGAGGACAAAGGTACTGAGGTAGTCCTTTGCATAACT
This sequence comes from Alligator mississippiensis, assembly GCF_030867095.1. NCBI lineage: Eukaryota > Metazoa > Chordata > Crocodylia > Alligatoridae > Alligator > Alligator mississippiensis. The sequence continues at coordinate 170,617,123 of NC_081824.1, read as the reverse complement.
GATGATTAAAGGTGATGGTGCAAGCAGGTGCATGGGCACGTGGGTGTGCAGGTGCACTGTGTGGTTTTGTAATGGGAATTAGAATGATGTTGTAAGGTGAGTTTTGGATTGTCAAGTAAACCACAGTGATCAAAAGACAGGTTGGTAGGGGTGTATGTGTGTGTGTGTATATATATATATAGATATAGATATAAATATCTATATCTATATATAGAGATAGGTATATAAGTCAATATTTTTGTTTAAAAAAAGTTTGTACTGTATCTAAATAGGTACAAAAATGCTGCTTAAAAGTGTGTTTATGGACTACCTGTGCTAAAACTTGCAGCAGTTTGGAAAAAAGGTAAAATGCATCAATTCTTGATGAACTAAGTCTATGGGTACCTGTAGCAAATTGTCTATATACAAATTATTGTGGGTATATTTATTTCACAGTGGGCACATCTACATGACATGTTTCTTTAGAAATACAGTGGCAAACTGGGGCTGCCGCAACCCAGTTCAATGTCCTGCCATCCAGGAGCACATGTAAACTGCATGCCTGGGAGCTTTCCAGGAGCTATAAAGGGTAGAGCAATAAGCTCTGCAGTTTATTGCTGTACACTAATGGCACATTTAGATGCACCTAGTGTTTTCAAATTTGCCCCTCATTTCCATGTGCTCAGGGAGAGCAGGGTCTGACAGTAAGGAGAGGAGGAAGAGGCTGCACAAAGAAGAAGGGGGGGGGGGAGAGGGCAAAGGGGCCACCCAACCCCCCCAGTTTTATTTTCTCTACTGTAGCAGTGGGAGGGGGACAAATTCAAAGCAAACCTCCAATAATTAGATTCTATACCTGGAAAATTATAACACATTTATAAATTTTCCATATATAGAATCTAATTATTGGGGTATTGTCTTATATTTGAGTAAATATGGTTTATTAATATCATCCTTGAAGCATTTCTTATAAGGGGAACCCTTCCCTCTGCTCCCTCCATGGAGGTTTCAAATAAACATTATCATAACTGAACAGCATCAAAGTAAATTTGAGACCTTCCTATTTTGACAGTGTCCCTTTAAACCCCTTGCTTTGCAAGCATTTCAAACCGTGAAGTATTTTCTTCTCGTTTGGGGGCACTATGTCTTTAAAAAGCCTGCATGCTGACTTCAAGCTGTCGAGCTGGTATCGACTCAAGGTAAAGCAATGCTTGCCATTGTATTTCTAAAGAAGCAGTGCAAAGTGATATGAAATTAAAATAAATGGCAACATTAAGTGTTCCCCAGGGTCAATAGCACTGACACTTAATGGTCAAAGAGGCATAGCTAGGAACCTCTGCTCTACTGAGCGCTGTAGACAGATTTCCAGCACGATTCATTTGTCAGCAGTGTTCCTTGCTTCATTCCAGTAACTAGCAGTGGGATGGGGGAGGGACTCGAACAGTTATATTGTTTTACCCATGAAGAGGCCTGCCACCTCAAACCTTGACAAGTTCTGTCTCCTGCTAAACTGGTTGTTCCCATAATATATAGTTATTAAATCATTTTTGGAAATTCAGGGCTTGAAAAGTGGAGTGATTTTGGCAAGAAAAACCCACTTCTTTCAGGTTCATTTTTCTTGAATTGGAATGGAAAGACTTACATTATCTTTTATTTATTTATATAGCGCTTTAGAGCCAAGCACTTTGTATCTAATGGGCAAGTGACCCAGAAGATTTGAATTTAAAAGACTGTGAACTTAACAACTGAACATCTGAGTCTTGGACTTGGAAAGTCCTGGAGTTACTCAGATAAAGAAAACCCTAGTGTAATATGATGCTATCTGTGTGGCTGTTTAGTTTAATCATTTTAGCTCACTAGGTAGAGAAAATTGCACCAAAATTAAGGAAAAAAAAGCCAAAAACGAGCTCGCTGTATTAAAAAAAAAATAATCAACAATCAGCTAGAAAGCATCTGTTGTAATACCCTGATATACAGCAGGACCGAGTTGTCAGCTCCCATTTAAGTGCAGAGGGCAATAGCAAAGTTTTATTCCTGAATTATTTCTCATCAATCATTTGTTTTAAATAATAAACTTGATTTATCTTTTAACCTCTGAAACATCCCAGATTCCCCATGCATTCCAAGGGATCGGCATGCTCTTGACTCATTACCAGCACTGGAGTTTCTCTGAAAGAAACATGAACCTAATGGCAATTTCCACTGACAGATTTGCTACAACCTTCACTGCCAATCCCTTGGATTTGAGGATGATCTCTACCACAACTCATTGATGGGTCTTGAGGTGACTTAAGAGTCCATTCCTTGAGCCTTGCTACAAATCTTGCTACGACCAAGGAGGAAACAAAACAGTGATAAACCTCTCAAAAGCTTTGCAAATCCTGTTTTCAGAAAGGGCTAATCCTGAGAATCCTGAGACTCCATTAACCTCAACAGGTGTTGCAGGCACTCAGCACCTTTCAGGAATGGGCCTTACCTAAAGGCTCCAATCCTGCAGATGCTTAGCTAAGTAACTGCCCTCATGTAAGCCTCCCAATGATTCCAATTAGACTTACAGCAGCGAGTAGTACACTTCGCACAAGTGTCTATACAAATAGGCTCAGAGAGGTGTTAACGGGAAGCCCTGCAGTTTTCTTTTAAGATCTTTTCTTGCTTATGACATGTGCTGTGATCAGTCCTGTTATTAAGGATGCTCTAGTCAGACACTAAATAATAAATATGAGCAAGACTTGAGGGGATCTTATCCAGGACCAGCCAGAATTCAGCCTTTTCTTTCCCAGTACTAGCTGCTAGCTACTTGCCTTTCTTATTCAGATCTAGGCTGATGGAAAGTGTTTGTGTATTTCTTTAGTGATTTGAACCCCCAAAGTGTTTTGCAGCTGAAAGAAGAGTGTCTCCTGCTGAATCTTCAGCACAAATTTGTGCAGACCGGTGGTGGTATCTCCTATCCAAATGCTGACCACACCCAATGCTGCTTTGCTTGTGCCTTCTGATGAGACAGTAAGTAGCTCAAGATAGCCCACAGGGATAGTAAAACATCCTCCCTGAGCTATTTGTCAGGTTGTTAAATGCCTGCCTGCAGGAAGAATCTTCGACATTCAATTCTTCGTACTGATTATTTTTGACTAATCAGCACCTCTGACTTCTTCTCTGCCTGGCCTCCCCCATCAAACAGTTTCCTTAGATGTTGGGTTCTCTGTGCTGAAAAAATAAGATTGGATCCACATGTGCCACTAGTGCAACACAGATGACCCCAGCAGAAATTTTAGCAGTACCATTACATCAGAGGAGGCCTTTAATTAGCAGCTCTGAAGTGAAGATAATCAATTCTGCCTGTATCTGTTACAGACACATGAGAGAGTTATTAAAGAGCTGGAGACTATCGTTCCATAGTGAAAGGTGCCTTCTCTAACCTTGCAAAGGTCTCTGCAGTTGATCTTAGCCCACAAGAACCCAAGAATGCTTTAATGCTCTGTGTCATTTCTTTAGCAGTTCAGCAGGGCAAGAGTAATAAAAACCAACGTGGGAGAGGGGCACAGAGGAAACAAGATGCATTTTGGTTGTCAGGGCAGGATTCCAGAGGAGGACAGGATTCCAGCTATGTCCTCAGGAAATCAAACCCAGAGGAAGTTGAAAGCTGTACCATACCTGAAATATGCTGTTTAATTTCTAGTTCATCAGCAGTCCTTCTCACGTTCTGTTCAGTACTGCTCCATTTTGGCTTATGAGAGATTTCAATGGGGCTTTAGCTATGATCACTGAAACTAACGACTGCATTGTCGTGCAGATAGTGCCACGTGAACTTTAACAGGTGAACAAGGCCTTGGATTTACCTCCGATCTGGAAGATGACCCTTCAAGTAGCACCACAACAGGGTGCTGGATCTATTCTGACAGAAGGGAAAGTGGTCTCTGCTTAGCTACATGCACCATCTCCTGTACCATATGGGTTCTCTGTGAAAATCTCCCAACCAAGTACTGACAAAATGCCATCTGGGTTTATTCTTGAGCTTTGGTGGGACCACTAAACAACTGACATGGCTGTAAAGTGCAAGGTCTCTCTTTGAATGCCCTCAGTCTCACAAATCAGAGGAAAGGCCCAGACTTAATGCTGGTATACTTGAGAAGGACATTTTAGGGTATTTTGTATCCATACCTCACCTGACTTCAGTAACTTTCTATTAGGCTTGTAAACTTTGTGATCTGCAATAGCCAAGAATACAAGAACAGACAAGGTTATTTGGGTAAATATATTTTTTATTAGACAGGTTGGTGTTGGAGGAAACAACAGAAGATGGGAATGTTGACAGGTAATATAATGCAGCTGGGAAAATATAGAGAAGTTACCTGGGATTATCACCTGTCAACATTCCCCTCTTCTGTTGTTTCCCCTCCACCCACCTGTCTCACACCTATTAACTCCTATACCCTCTGATCTTCCCTGCCACACATTTGCATTTTCACAGACCTGCATTATGCATATTGGCTTAAGCTTCTATTTGACCCTAGAGAGAAGACCAACAGACTCTTCCTCTGTCTGAAGAAGGGTGCCTGTGCCCGAAAGCTTACAAAGAACAATTTTTCCAACTATTCAGTTGGTCTAATAAAAGATATCACATTCATCCAAATAAGTTTGTCTGCCTGTGTCCTTAGACCACCATAGCTACAACCAAAACTCCTGAAAGAGTACAAGAAGGAATTCCAAAGTCTCTGCTCTCTCTGGTGAGCTCTGGGCCAAGTAGCTGTTTTCTTGCCTTCCTGCCAAACTGAGCACAACTGTTTCATATGGGATGATCTCTTTTCAGTATGGAAGAACATTTCTTGATATGCTAGAAAATTCCCCAGATATCTAAAGCTATGGAAAGGGAGAAGAAAACACCACTCTTCATGAAAGAGCAGAAGAAACTGAAATACATTTCAGGAGAGTTATTTTTTCTTTCACTAATACCATCTCTTCTAGCAGTTACTAATTACAGGGAGTCAAAGTGAATCCACTCCCTTGCTATAAGGATATAGGCCCCAGTTCATCCCTGTCAAGCACAACCAAACCTCTGCACAGCTTGGTGCTGGGACTCAGAAGTGCAGGGTTTTACTCCTGAGCTTGCATTTCATTTGGCATATTTTCATTTGGCTTGCAGCACAGGTCTTGTAGCAGACTTGATTCTTTCTGCTCTGAGACATGTTCCCCAGGATCAGCAGATGTTTCCAAAGCACTCTTCCTTATCTCATTTACTCTTCAAACTATAGAGTGAAAAGTCTGGATGGACCATGACCAAGATCTCTAAATCAAGGGCTCCCAGAGTATGGCCCATGGGCCAAACATGGTGTGTGAGCCCCTTTATTCCAGGACTGCTCCTTTAAAATGGTCCTTGAGGGGTGAAGCTTTGGGAATCCCTGCCCTAAACTGTCTGCTGCTGACCCTATTTCAGGAGATGATAATTTGTCCAGACAGATGGAAGGGCTCCCCTGTGTTGGTAATATAGCCAGTTTCCACACCACCAGTTCCCATTCCATGTGGATAAAGGAAAATCCTGGGGCCCACTTGAGAGCTCCCCAGTGGGAGCAGGAAATATCTGAGATGCCATGCAGTGAAATCTCCCATGGGCTGGCTGCAGAGAAACGAGCCGTTGCGATGTTTGCCTGTATGATACTGACCTGTCAGGAAATCACTGTTAGGAAAGCAGGGAGTGCTGAAGCGATGCAGACCCTCACACTCCAGGCCCAGGTTTTTATAGTGTCTGTCCCTGGGGCTGCCACATCTAAATCGTTTCTCCTGCACACACATTGCCTCCCTGCCTGTCTGCTTCTCAACTGTTAGATATTCATGATCCTCACCTTCCTAGAAAGACTTGGGTGTTGGGTCTCCCAGGATGTTGGCTCAGAAGAAGAAGAGAAGTAAAGGAGAAACAGGCAGAAACATTTTCAAAAGTGCACAAGAGATATAAAAGCTGGAATCCCCCACAGGATGTTAAATCTCTGAAGCACTTTTGATAATTTTAACCAGTTTTACTTAGAAGAAACAGGGAATAAGAAACCTTTAAGTGGGTGTGCTGGAGGCAAAACAATCCTGAGTGGCTGCTTCTCACTCACAAGGTCTCTCTGCAGCTTCTTTTCATCCACTCCTGCTCAGTAGATCTTGGGGGAGCTGTATACTTCCTTTGCTGGCAGCATAGGTGCCAACCTTTATTTTTGCTGTGGGGGAGGGGGGGACTAAGATGATGGACAGATGGAAAATTATATGCATTTCAGGTGACAGCCCTCTTTCTGAGGGGGGCCAGGGTCCTTGGGCCCCCATGTATTCAGCACCTCTGGCTGGCAGCAATAGCAGGATATTTTCATCAAGTGCCACTATTTAAAATTTCTGGGCGCAAAGGGCATGCTGGAGAATGGGGTTTCTCTTTTTTAGCTGCGATATTGTTTTCTGTCTAATGCAACCTCTACTTGTTTGTTTGGGTTTTGTTGTTATCATTTGTACGGAGATTGTCAGACCCAAGTACACCTGGCATATGGGAGTAACGCCAAAGGGCAGCTAATTCAAACCCATCCACATCTGTCATAAAACCATTTCAAGTAATGGAAAAGAGGGATTGAGAATGAGTGGGTTTGCACAAACGCACAGAAAAATAAAGGATCCCAGTGTCCACCTGCCAGAGTGTTTGGCTTTTAGTAGTGGCTGATACCTGAGGCTTCAAGGGATGTTTATCATCCTCCACAATACTTCTGACCAGTTGCACAAGGGGGAGTCCTTTCTGATCTTTGCAGCTCATCAGTGAATGCCCTGAATAGCATTTCATTTCCCAGTATACAATGGTCTTGATTCTTGGGTCTGGTAGTATGGCAATCAGTACACACCAGGCTCAGGGAGTATATAAAAATGTCACTAGTGGAAGGGAGAACTCGGATTTGGTAGCATCTTAAATTGGTGTAAATATTGCTACACGTGGCATGAGGCAGTAGAGAATTATGACTTTTTATTCCCAGGGCCTGATTCTATCCCTTTAGGTACACATGTAACCCCTGTCATGATCATATCAGTACATTTTAGCAACTTTAATGAATGTATCCTCCTAACCCTCCCTGAAATAGATAAGTTTCATTTTCATCATGTACACATGGGGAACTGGAGTGATTGAGTGACTGAACCAAGGTCACACTAGGAGGTGGTGACAAAACCAGGGATTTAATGCAGACCACTAGAGTATCAAACCAATGCTTTAATCACAAGATTAACCTTACTCCCTTATGTTCTCACCCATGTGTATATAAGGTCTAGCTCTATTTAAGTCAGTGGAGTTGTGTTGGTATAATATTGGTTTAAACAAGAAGAGAATTAGGCTCTAAGCACCTTAAATGAGACATACACACTAAGACACTTATGATGATAGGATCTGGCATATATTCTCCCTTTCTCATCCCCTCCAATCCCACCCCTCCAAATAACATTACCCCTGGGACCTACCCATTATTCCAATCAAACTCCATCTTAAATAAATTCTTCCTGCTTCTGTATGTAGAAACTTCTTCAGTTTCAGTCCTAAAGTGCTGTGTAGTGTTACAATACTCTGCTATATAGCTGCTACATCTGGCCCAGAGGTGAATCCTAGATGGTTTATTAGAGGTTTGGAGTCCTTCAACATTTTTGAAAAGCCTGTAGGATTGTAAGATATTTATTATTAATAGAAAGGATCCCCAGTGTACACAAGAGCCACCCATCCCCAAAGAAATTTGGAATCTTTTGTTTCCAAAAAGTGACCTTTTTCTTTTTGGTTTACTTATTTTTGATGCCTCAGTGGAATAGTCCCAAAGGAACTGAGAGGCCCTTTTAAACATACGAATGCTTCTTCAAGGCACTTTTTGTAATGCCCAGCACACAATATCTCATAAAGCCCAACTCTAGCATCCCTGGTGTACCAACAGGAAGAAGCTATTCTTGATTCTTTCTCACAGAACTGAGAGTTGCCAACTGGAAGCAAAACAGACACGATAAGTATGTGCACCTTCACTGGTTACCTTTCCTTTCTGTCTTTTTTCACTGACATCCTTTCATTTTATTTCCAGTGCAGTCTATCTTGCTTCTCTTCTGCTGATTGCCTTCCTACTAGTTATTTCCTCTAGTCTAGGAATAGAGTAGTTCAGTTCTGATGATGAGGATCTGCTGGTCCATAATCTCCCAAACAAAAAAGATAGTAAACCTTATTCAAGGAAGAAATCAGAGAAGCCAGAGATGGAAAACGCCTATTTGAAGATCCAAGTCATCTCCTAAACAACATCAGAAGAGTGACAGAATCAGCCAACCTTATCCCCTGCACTGACTTCAACTGACTTAGAGTAGAGAGGGGTTTGGCCTAATGTATCCTCAGTTATTCTCCGGGTGAGCAATGAGCACTAATCCTTTGTCTGGTCTAATTTTGGGTCATGGTTAAATTTTATGTAGGGCTTTGCCATGGTCTTGGAACATGAAGGGCTTTTGTCACTGAGGATGGAACTTCTGCCTCTCATTCTCAGCGGGTACAGCCAGGAGGTTTTGAAATGTAAAATGGCATTTCAATGTTTAAGAATAGCAAGTAATTTGATGGCTGTAATAGAAAAGCTTCCAATCCTTTAGCAATGTATTTCAGACCCACATAACACTGCCTATAAAATTGCCTTTGGATTCCTCGTCTAATATCCCAGTCTTTCTTTCGCTCAGCAAAACACAATAGCTTGCACTAAGCCTCCCTGGGAGGGCAGCTAACAGCACATTTACTAGACACTTCAAACATTTGATCATATTTCTCCTGAGTGTATTTAATATCTGTTAATGTCAGCAGCCCTGGCCTGATCGAAATGCCCGCATTGCTGGGAAAAATGTTTAATATAAAAGACGACGCAGGTAAGCAATCACTTACTGCTGTCTTTTTGGAAATGGATAGGTGACCACCACTGCCTTCCCCCCCACTTTCTCCTTCACCAACCGCTCCCCGCTTCCCAGCCCTCTCAGTTGCTATCCCAGTGCTGCGATCTGCTCTGGATGCATTAGAGCAGATATTCTAAGTGTACAAGAGATGCCAGGAGCAGTTTCAGGTTTCCTGCCTCATCAAACTAAATCCAATCTGTAAAAAATTAATACACCCAAAAGGAGCAGTTAAAAGCATCTCCAATCAATTAATGCTGAACTGGAGGCAGGAAAGGTCAATGCGTTAAAGGAAATCCAACCCAGCTCAGGCATTCTGCAGTTGGCTGCATATGTCATTTGGGCCAAGGAGACCCATCCAAATTCTTGTAGGTAGCTAGTAGCCAGGGGATGGGGTTTAAGCAATTGATGTGTGAATCCTGACTGTTCATCAGTCTGGATGATCACACAAGGGTGGGAACCTACCCCAAATTACTCAGACCACCTTGGTCTGCTAATCCAACTAGAAGCCTCAACAGAACAGGTGCTCTCACCATGTTTCCACAAGAGCTGGGATAGCAGGAGAACAATTTTTCTAGTTAGGGGTGTTGTGGCTGTTCTGCCTTTGTACGAGGTCACGGCTGACTTTTCCATGAAGACACTGAGCTCCAAGTTGGCTGCCAACTTCTCTTCCCCTGCCAGAAGATGGGGACAGTTTAGTGTTAATCCTTTCACAGCCACTTGCAAATTGGAACCATTTTTTTTGTTTTTGGTGGGGGGCGCAATTTTATCCCATAATAAGGATATGGGGGGTTGTGTGGTGGACAGAGAAGCTGGCATCTTTATGCTTCTATTCCTCTATGTGGTGAAGTTCTGGTAAAGAAAATCAGCTTCCCCACTTAACACACTTACCCCAATTTTGGAGGACTGATTTTTGGAGAAAGGGTGCTTGTAGCGTGCAAGTACATAAGGTACTTAGATCTATTTGCTTTCTAAGCTCTTATCTTTTCCCCCATTCTCCTGTGATGTGGTGCATCCTCACATAACCAGAGAGTGCAGAGACAAGTGGTAGACACATGGTGGGAGGGTGTTAATGCAGTAATCTGGCTTTAAAATATGTTTAGCCTGAGGTTCAAGCTTTTATCCCAATTGATTTAGCAATCTGTCAAATGAATGGGGCAACTGCAGTTTAGGTGGGTTTGTTTCCTCTGAAGAGGTGGAGGCAGTGCCTTAGTAGTCTGTAAGGACAGATTGAATGGTGGCATCTGGGAATGTGGCTGCTTTGAGAAGAGTAGCTCTGCACTGTTGTAAAATCACTCAATAAGATGCTCCAGCATTCCAATGCCTGTTACGTTACGACCTTAATTACTACAGCAAGCGGATGTGGTATGTTGTTATTTATATTACTGTAGTGCCATCGTACTGGTCCCCACATAACCTCATATTAAATAATCCCTGCACCAAAGCGGCCTTCAAGTGAAGGGGGTTCAAAAGAGGATGGAGCTGAGCTGTTCTCAATGGTGGCAGATGACAGAACAAGGAGCAGTGGTCTCAAGTTGCAGCAAAGGAAGTTTAGGTTCGATATTAGGAAGAATTTTCTCACTAGGAGGGTAGTCAAACACTGGAACAGGTTACCCAGAGAAGTGGTGAAAGCTTGGAGGTTTTTAGGACCCAACTAGACAAAGCTTTGGCTGGGATGATCTAGCTGAGCAGGGGGTTGGACTAGATGACCTCCTGACATCCCTTCCAACCCTCATTTTCTATGATTTTGAAGAACTTACAGTCTAAATCTGTGATTCTCAACTAGGTGCCAGTGTTAGCACTGTTAGGCATGTATACATGATGCACAAGATAAACCCAGAGTTTTCAAATAGGAATCAATCATGTTAGAAACATTGTGACCTATTACGGTCTTTCTGAATTCTTTGCAACATAAGAATAGGTCTTTTATTTTTCTGTAGGCAAAAAAAGAGTGAAAGCATATACCTGGCACTTTCTGAGGGGTGTCAGGAATCTATAGAGGGGTGCCTCCAGTCTATCGAGGGGTACTTTGAGTCTGAAAAGGCTGAGAACCACTGGTCGAAATAGATAAGACAGGTAAAAAAGGGAGGGAATATAGACATAGACATGCTCTACACCATTGGGGGCAACCTTTTTGGCAAATGTGCCACAAATTAGCCCCACACCTTCCCTGAGTGCCACTCTAATCTTCTTCTCATGCCTAATGAGCTGCTTTTACATCTTCACTGACTGCCTATCTTGCATGCAGCCCAGCCTCTGGCTTCTTTACTTTTCATTCCATCCAGGAAGAGCACATGCCACCTGCTGAAACTTCCTCAGCCTGATGAAGGGTATTTAGACCCGAAAGCTTGCTTAAATTCCACCTCCCCAACTCTTTAAGTTGGTCTAATAAAAGATATCAGATTCACCCAAAGAACCTTGTCTGCCTAATCTGCTGCTCTGCTTTCTGCTCCCTCCTCTGTGTTCTCTGCCTGATCTTTTGCTCTACTTTCTGCTTCCTGCACTATCTGCCACTGCATTACCTGTCCCCTCCCCAGTCTGCCACCTGCCATGCACAGAGGCTGTCCATACCATTTGTGGCACACGTGCACAGGTTGGCCACCCCTGCTCCACAGCAAGATCTGAAGCCATAGAAAATGATGTTTAAACATGGTTCTTGTGAGCAGGATTCTTATGTCACTGTAACTCCTTGAGTGCTGACTTGGCCAAAGCCCACTCTCACTGACAGTGAAGCACCTCTGTACCATGGGCAGAACTAGGATCATAGTGAGGATGTACAGGCACGCTCCCTTTCAGCTGTATGCAACCAGCTGTCTGAGCTCAGGCATCTCAGCATAGCTCTTGTCAGCATCCACGTGTGACGTGAAGTCTCTGAACTCATTGTCTGATCGGCGCAGGCTCTGGCTAGAGCTTTTGCTTTCTCCTGGCTCCAGAGCCCAGGTGGTGAGTCCTGATGCTGTCCCTTCCTCTCCCTCCCCACTCCCCACCCCACATCCAGTGGCAGAGGAATTCAGCAGCAGGGGAAAAGAGGGGATGAGTGGTGAGGAGATCACTCTCCAGGACCCAGAGCTGTGTGAAAACAGGAGCTCCAGCCAGAGCCCACACTGGTCAGCTCACAGAGCTCACTGTGTATGCACCATGCAGCCAAAGGAGGCCGTCACACTTCCTGCCATGTTCAGGGATAGGAGTGAACATAGAGCCGGTCCCTGCCACCGGGATACTAATGGGCGCAAACCATGACACCTCCTGTTGTCCAGTTATTGGCATTTTCCCTTTATTTTGTATCTGACACCCCATTGCATGGAAGCCTGTTTTCTTTGAGCAGGGGCATCCGTGGGAGTTTCTCAAGGCCTTGCCTGCATGCAAGCGTGGTAGTTAACTTTTGGGAGGGTTTCCCCAAGCTTCTTTTAGTCCTTGGGGGAGGAATGCTAGAAACTCTATTCAGCCTTTACAGAGGGTGCTTCCTAGGTACTTCTTAGTCCTCGATAGCCATGCCAGATGGGGAGGGGAGGGAGGAAGGCTGGGGAGAGGGGGGATTATGCACTGGTTCCAACATTTGCCCATTTTTTGTTATTTGAATTTGGACACAATCTATTTTCCCTCCCCTTTGTCCCAAACCTCTAATCACAACAACCTTCCCTTTAGCAAAGAGGAAGCTGAGGCTGAAGATGACTGACAAAAAGCTTTGTGAGCCTGTTCTTAGCCCTCATGAGAAGGCATTTTCAGAGCAAACCAACAGAGCAATGCCTCTGCCACCAGCAGCAGGGTACGCTGACTTCACAGCACTCAGGAGTTGAACTCTGGTTTCCTGCAGTTTGCCTGCCAGGTCAGTTCCTTCTAGGACTTTGCAAATTAAGCCCAGCTTTTTGGGGAGTTTTCAAACCCCACAAATTCTATGTGACAGCTGCTAGAAACTGGGTTTAAAGGAAAATGTAGGATCTCTGTTTCATTTAGCTGAGTTTGAGCAATGTAAGTGACATCCTGGAGTCAGATGGGGGGAACTGTGTGACTCAGTCATGTCCTATTAAAACACATTAATACACAGCATGTTGCAGCTTTAATTTTAATACAAAATAAATATTTCCACAGCCTACAAAATTCCTCTAATATACTTATCTGGGAGAGCACAAAGATTAAAGTAGTCCTGCTAATTCCTTTATCTTTCAGATACAGGACTGGAAACAAAGGCATCCAAACTTTAGATTATTTGGAAGAGGAAGCAGCCAAAATCTGTGCCAGAGGTTTGTCATCTGGGTTTACTCATAGCTTCAGGTAAGCTTCTTTCCTCAGATGGTTCAGTTTCTCAGGAGTCCTCTATGTTCCTGAAGGAGATCTGAGGATTATATGCACACAGGCACATGGTGTTCTGCATCAGAGCCACAAAGCTTGTAGCCAAAGTGTAACATAGGAATCTAGATCAAACCAATGGTCCAACTCATCCAGTGTCCTGTTACTGGCAGTGGGCAGCATTCATGCATCAGTGGAAGGTATAAGAGCCTCACAGGAGGCAAATGAAGGATGATTTGCCCCCTCTCCCAACATTAGGTCTCTCTCTAAATAGTTAGAGATTGGATTGAGCCCTGAAGCATGAAGTTTAACATCCCTTCCAAATTTTCTGTTGTCACTGACTATGATAACTCTGGACTTTCTGTTAGCTATGTAAAGATTCAGGCTCTTTTTAAATCTTGTTAAATTCTTGGCCTCAGCAACTTCTGGCAGCAACAAATCCGAGGTTCTAATTCATGTTGTCTGGAAAAGAATTTCCTCCTATCAGTTTTAATTTCCTGCCTTTTCCTTTAAGTGACTGTCCCCTGGCCCTTACGTTAGGAGACAGGTAGAGCAGAATCTGTCTTCTCTGTACTGTTCATTATTTTACCTCTGACTAGTCTCCTTTCTGAAGGAAAGAATCCCAAATCTCTTCAAGATTTCTTCATATCAGGGCTTTTTTTGTTCCAGGATTACTCCTGATCTCCTTTCCTTTAACCCTGGCTCTAGCTCAGTGGTATCCTTGATGAGATGGGTAATGAACACTGCTATAAACCAGGTGTCCAGTAGTACATACAGCATTGCAAATGAGACCACAGCATTAATTTAGATAAAAGCATTATAAGACTCTCTGTATGGCTCATTATTGAATTGTTTCTGCGCCCTGACATGGTTAGCTTTTTTGACCATCACTAAACATTTGATAGAGGTCTACTTTAAGCTGTCTACAGCGATACCCTGATCCACTTCTTCAGTTGTTACAGTTAATGGAGAACCCTGTCAGATGTTCAGTTTACAATATAATTTTCACTCTAATGTAACTGACTTTGCATTTATCTGCACTGAATTTCATTTGCCATCATACTGTCCATTCCACTAGTTTATTAAAGTGTCTTGAGCTTCCTCATAGTCCACCCTGATCCTGACTCAACTCAAAAACATTGTATCTTCTGCATTTAACTTATTACTCATCTCCCTTTTCAGATCATTCATCAATGCACTGAACTGCATGGATGCCAGTATGGAACCCCGGATGTTAACTTTTTGCCATGATGAAAAATGACTACTTAATTCAATGTCTTAGCCCTTCTGTGACCCTTGTCAAGACCTTTTGGAAGTCTAAATATACTTTGTCAAGTGGTTCTTTTTTTGCACTATTTTACTGACATGTTAAAAAAATTCTAAGAGATCAGCAAAACACAATTTTCTTTTGCAGAAGCCATGTTAAACACTCTGTTATTATTGTCCTACATTTGTCTGTTCCTGTGTTTTCACGGAAGGCTGGACTAAAATGTTTTGAGCCGATCCAACAGGATGGTTTTATGTGGGCCAGAAGTAGATCTGTTAATTCCAAGTACCCTTTCTTTTACCTCCACCCCTGCACTGAGAACACTGTCTTCAAAGCCTTATCAGGACCTACTGGCTTGATGAGTGAAGAGACCAGACTGATTGAACAACCTGAGCCAAAACAGGCTTTGTGAGTTTAGGACACAATTTGCAAACCAGCTCAGCACCCATATTTTCCAACCCACATAATGGGAACTGAGGTCCTGGGAAAATTTGCTCCTTATTTACCAATAGTTTCCCAAGTAGGAGCTGGATACCTTTGGAAATTTCATCCCAGGTATGAAGGCTGGACACTTGAGAATCTGACCATAAGGGTATGTTTATAGGGCAAAGTTCAGGGACATATTAGCTCAAGTGGAATGTAATGCAAATGCAGCTATATTGCTTGTGATACTTAAGGTAGTTGGCTTGGGTTTCTCTGCATGACACTGTATTGTGCTGTGTAGGTGTATTTTTTGTGTTTATCTGTGTGCTCATCTCTGCTATCTGTTGGATGGAAGAAGCAAGCACCTTGGAAAGGCTGTATACCTGTCCTCCTCCTACTACAACTAACATAAGTCTTCCTTTAACTCCAGTGCTAACACCTGGAACCTCTGCATGCTGCCAAGAGGAGGTCTTGGAGGTTGAAGCCAGCTGCCCTTTACCAAGATGGTGATGACAGTACCTCTGCGACACCCCCACCTTCAGCCAGATCCTAGACCATGGAATCTCAGAATTCAGGCCAATAACTCTTTTTTTAGCCTCCAATGAGTGGTTTTAACCATAGGTGCATGTAATAAAGCTAATGCCTTAGGCATGTATGACTGGGAAAACAGGGTTCCAGAGGGAGGCTACTGGGAGCTCCATTTTAGGACTTAGTCTAGTGAACAAGCACAGTTACCCATGATGTTTGGAAGCCACTGCTCTGAATACCCCATGGGTCTCATTATCTAGGAGTTGAGTGTAGCTGTGGGGCTGTTACAGAGAGATATGTGGGAAAACAGCTTTATTGGGGGATCACGTATTTGCTCAGGAGGCTCTGGGATGCAGCAGTTCCTTGGGCACCATAGATGTATTTACAGTATTTAAAGGTCAAGCGATCTTTCTATTTCCCTGTTTGCTTCAGAGGGTTTTGTTGAACATTCTCATTACTTCTTGTGGTATTTTTTTGGTTTAAGAGGATTTCTCTGTACGACTCTAGTTATTAGGATGCAGTGAGTGTGCAGTGCATGTGTTATTACTATAACAAGCTTCTTCTCATAGCAGATATTTATTCAAAATTCTGGAAAGCTTTTCATTGTGATGTGAGCTTGAAAATGAAGCCTACATGGGCGCATACTGCCTGGAAAGAGGATTGGGAAGCAGGGGAGGGAGGCACATAAGAGCTGTGGATGGTGTTCCTGACTCTTTAGAGGATTCACTGTGTGATCTTGGGCAAGTCACGTTACCTCTCTGGCCTGTAGCATCCCCCTTGTATGGGTAGGGAAAGCCCAACTCAGGGCCAGAAAACTG